>NW_026294551.1:64917862-65517862 GCF_007827085.1 Peromyscus californicus insignis
CCCACTGCCTGCGGGAAAGAATTCATATGAACAAGTGAAAGTATTTAGATGGCATTTATGTTCTAAATATCAGGCTCCTTTTCTGCCCTCAGTGCGGAGTTCAGTCCCAAAGCCTCCCAGGTAGCAGACATGTGCTTCTCGGTGAGCTGTGTCTCCAGGCCTCATGAGGTAAGTTCGTAACATCGTTAACCTCTTCCTAAGATCGGGAGTCTCTATGAGTAATTTCCGTTGCTTTCAATCAAAGTATTCCTTTCTCCCTAGGCACCTTCTCTAGCTCTCCAGGTTTGCGTCGTGTATACTCTGTGTGCCCAGGACTGTGCGAACTATAACAGACCTGTGCTGTCTTTTCTACCAGAGTTCAATATGACAAGGGAGATTGTCATTAAGAATTTTTAATTATTTTTAACTATGTGTGTGCACGTGCACATGTATGGGTGTCTACATGTGAGGGCAAGAGCCCCTGGAGCTATTGTGAGCCACCGGACGTGGGTGTTGTGCTAGCAAATTAACTCTGCAAATTCTGAGCCATCTTCCCAGCCCCAGAAACATCATTTTAAAACAATGAAAAAAAAAAAAAAAACATTTGTCAATAATCCCTTCTGAGTCAACCCTGTCCTGAAATGAAAAGCTTCCAATGGTCAAGGTCGCAGTGTGCTTATCAACTCCCCTGCTTTCAGTTAGCCGATTATATAAGATTTTGAAGCTCAGCTCTGACCCCTTTGTGTGAGGAGTAAAAATCCAGGGGGTCCCTGGAGTGAGCTTGCTGGCTTGCTCTGACATAGCTATGCACCCTTCTGCAACAATAGAACTTCTGTCTTGCCAAGATACCTTCAAACCCATTTATTTTCTTTATTTTTTGGGGGTGGGGGGAGGGCAGGCACTAAGGCAGTTGAGATAGGGTTTCTTTGTGTAGCTTTGGCTACTCTAGAACTAGCTCTGTAGACCAGGCTGGCCTTGAACTCAGAGATCTGCCTGCCTCTGCCTCCCAAGTGCTAGTGTTAAAGGTGTGCACCACCACCACCCAACATTCCCAACCCATTATTAACAGGACTTAAACCTGGCTTCCCAGGGACCAGGTGTTGTGGTGGCACACACCTTTGATCCCAGCATTTGGGAGGCAGAAGCAAGCAGGTTTCTCTGAGTTTGAGGCCAGCCTGGTCTACCTCTTGCATTCCAGGCCAGACAGGGCTACATAGTGAGTTCGCCTGCTGGCCTAGAGTTTGCCTGTTCTGTCTTGTGCCCTGTGCCTTGGGTGTGGCCCTGCCTGGTGTGCACATAGCCCACAGCACCTGTGTTTCTGATTCCAGGTAGAATGAAGTAGATGGAGTACCAGTTAAAAAAAAATTAGTGATTATAAGTATGTTTGAAGAAATGAAAGAAGTCATAAATAAGCTCCTGAATGAATTCCAGAGAACACAAACAACTAAGTGAAAAAAAAGATGTAACTCAATACAATATATAAAAAGAGGAATTCAACAAAGAGATAGCAATACTGAATCAAAAAAAACAAACTGAAATACTGGAACTGAAAACCACAATAAATTAAACAAGGTGCTTTTAGGAAGCCTCGCCACTAGAATGGATCAAGGATAGGAGAGCTGGAAGATGGGGTAGCAGAACGGGAAAGGGGTAGCAGGGCTTCCTAGATGGACGGACACTGAAAAGACAAATCTAAGATTCATGGCCATGGAAGGAGCAGAATTTCATCTAACAGCATTTTTAATAACATTCCAATAAAATCATAGTGGAAATTTTCCCAAATTAGGGAGTGTGGCAATTCAGATACAAGAGGCCTTTAGGAGATCACCTGACTAGCCTAGAAAAGAGTAAGATTGAAAACAGAAAATCTGCTGGATAAGGTGGCACACCGCTTTAATCCCAGTGCTCAAGAGGTGGAGACAGCTGGATCTCTGTTGAAGGCCAGCGTGGTCTACATCATAGTGAGTTTCAAGCCAGCCAGGGCTATGTAGTGAGCTCCCTATCTAAAAAAAAAAGAATTTGCTAACTAAATATCAGAAGTTCAAAGATTTAACAACAGTACTTCTCAAGCTACTACACAAAACAGAAGGGAAGCTCCATCTCCAAGCTCTTTTTGATAGGCTACTATTGCCCTGATGCTAAAACCAGACAAACACACAGATATTGTAGACAAACCTCTCTGATGGAAATAGATGCAAAAGTCCTCAGCAACATTGTCGGGGACTACGGGGGCTCAGCCCCTCGACAGTCCACCTCCCAGGGTCCAGGAAGAATCTACAACCAGCTGACAATTTCTCTTTGATGAAATGAAATGAATCTATGTACACAAAACTCCTATGTACACAAAAACTCCATACACTTCATTCTTCTGAGTCAGTTCTCTCTCTACACAGCTTCTATTCTGCTCTCATGCCAACCCCCTGTCTTGCCCGATTTCTCTCTACATTCATCTGCTGTCTCCTCTAAGTTCTATCTTAATTCTCTCATATTAGTTCTGCCCCATCTGGGTTCTCATCCATCTAGTTCTTTCCCATCTTAGTTCATATTTTTTTTAAACTTTATTTTAAGCGCATTGGTGTGAAGGTGTCACATCCCCTGGAACTGGAGTTACAGACAGTTGTGAGCTGCCATGTGGGTGCTGGGAATTGAACCAGGGTCCTCTGGAAGAGCAGCCATTGCTCTTAACCGCTGGGCCATCTCACCAGACCCTCTTCTTGCTCATCTTCTTCTTTCTCATCTTGTTCTTCCCCATCTGGCTCTCCACCTTCCATCTCATTCCTCTAGTACTCTCTTCTAGCCCTTCAATCTAATTCCTCTCCAGTTCTTACCCATCTAGTTCTTCCATTCTTTTTTCTTTTTTCTGTCTCATCCTCAAGTCCTCTCTCTCCAGTTCCTCCTCTGAATCTCCTTATACCCCTCAGTTCTTTGTTCTCAATGTTGGAGGCATTACTAAACCTAATTTCAAATTATACTGTAGTGTAATTTGATATAATATCCAGAGCCATCGTAACAAAACAGCATGGTACTGAAACAAACAAAAACTAGATCTTTATATAAGGAACAGAATAGAAGACCTAGAGAGAAGCCACACACCTTATTTTTCACAGAGATGCCAAGAGTCTGTACTGGAGAAAGACAGTCTCTTTAATGAATGGTACTTCGAAAACTGGGTGTTACCTGTAGAAGAAACTAAATCCCCTACCTCTCACCCTACACAAAAATCAACTCCAAATGAAATAAAGCCCTCAATTTAAGACATCAAATTCTGAAAATAGAGGAAAAGAAAAAGAAAACATTTCAAGGCTTAGACAGAAATAAGGACTTTCTAAACAGGACTCCAGTTGCTCAGGGAATAGGGCAGCAATTGACAAATGGAACCTCGTGAAATTGGAAAGCTTCTCTACAGTCAGCCAGCTTACAAAATGTGAGAAAAGCCAGGCGGTGGTGGCGCACGCCTTTAATCTCAGCACTCGGGAGGCAGAGGCAGGCGGATCTCTGTGAGTTCAAGGCCAGCCTGGTCTCCAAAGCCAGTTCCAGGAAAGGCGCAAAGCTACACAGAGAAACCCTGTCTCGAAAAACCAAAAAAAAAAAAAAAAAAAAAAAAAAAAAAAAAAGTGAGAAAACCTTGCCAGCTATATGTTTGAGAGAGGATCAATATCTAGAATATACAAAGAATTAAAAAAACTAAACCAGAAAACAAACAACTCAATTTTTTAAAATGGGCTAACGAACTGAACAGAGTTCTCAAAAGAAGAAATACAAACAGCCAATAAATGTTTTTAAAAGTGTTCAACGTCCTTAGCCATCGGGGAACTGCAAATTAAAACTACTTTGAGATTCCATCTCACCCCAGTCAGAATGGCTATCCAGCAAATAAATACAACAAATGACGGCAAGAATGTGGGGAGACAGCCATTATTACTCACTGTTAGTGGGGGGCTAAGCCACGACGGAAATCAGTGTGGAGATTTCACAAAAACTTCCACATGGCCCAGCCGCACCAATATATCTTGGATATATTCCCAAAGGACTCTACATCCTACAATAGAGATACTTGCTCAGCCATATTTATTGCTGTTCTACACACACACACACACACACACACACACACACACACACACACACACTACATATAAAAATCATCTAAAGTATTTTTCCAGTGCAAGTCTGGGGAAGGTGGAAGGTGAGCATTCCAGCCCATCCTGTGGCACTGACGTGAGCTTTAGAGTTTAACAGGGGAGAACTGGGCAGGGATCAAGGCCTGCGTAACGGCTCTTGGTCAAGGTGTAGTCTAGTTGATCCCTAATGCACTCTGGCTCTGCAAGACAGCTCAAAGAAGTCCTTATTGTTTGAGGGAACAAGCTGGTTCCCTCATGATGACTTCTACTTGGGGGTAACCTCAGACACAGGGATCTGTCTGGGAGGCAGTGCTGTGCCTGAAATCCCAGGTGACTGTTGTAGGTGGAGTGACCCAGAGCATCGGGGCAAAAGAATAAGTAATCACTCCCTTGAGAGGGGCTGGGATTTTTTTCACGGCAGTTGAGAGGAGTCCACTGGCCTGGCCTCCCAGGCAGTTTGAGTGTGGTTGTATTTGAGTGGACTTTAGGAAGGCAGCTCCCTGTCCTGAGATTGAAAATTCCTTATTTCCAAAGTGGGTGGTGGTGGTGCACGCCTTTAATCCCAGCACTTGAGAGGCAGAGGCAGGCGGAACTCTGTGAGTTCGAGGCCAGCCTGGTCTACAGAGCGAGTTCCAAGACAGGCTCCAAAAGCTACAGAGAGAAACCCTGTCTTGAAAAACAAACAAACCAACACCCAACAAACACCCAAAAAAATCCCTATTTCCCTCTTAAGTAGTCTATTCCTGTAATTCTCTGATAATTTCATAGTACATATAATGCATTCTGACGATTCCCTGGCCCTTTCTTCCCTCCTTCCCGGCCCTATTGCCACCCCAAGTCTCTTTCCCATTCAAGCCTTTCTGTTTTGTTGTTACCCCTTTTCTTGAGTGCGTGTTACGTCTTCAGCAACAGGAGCCTGTCAGCTAGTTCTGGGGGGCACCCAAGAGGAATAACAGGAAGCTGTATTGTGAGAGACTCTGAGGCCTCCCTGAACAACAACACATGTGGTCATGTCTGCTGGAGATTATCCTCATTGCTTTAATTGATGTGGAAAAGACCCAGTCTGAAAGAGGGTAGCACCACTCCCCAGTTTGGGGCCCTGAACTCTATAAGAATAGAGAAAGCTGTTAAGCACAAAGCATGCATTCATATATCCTCTTGTTGCTCTTTTATTTTTAAGATTTTTTAAAAATTTTATTTATTTATTTAAAAATTTTTAGATTTATTTATTTTTTTTGAGTGTTTTGTCTCCATGTATGTCCATAGGTAGATAGGTAGATATGTCCACTATGTGCATTCCTGGTGCCATCAGAGGACCAAAGAAGGAATTGGATCCATTGAAGCTGGAGTTATAGATGGTTGTGAGCCACCATGTGGGTGCTGGGAACAGAACACCGTCCTGTGCAAGAACAACCACTGGGGCCATGTCTCCAGCCCCATGTTGTTTTGTTTTGGAGGGCGTATGTGTGTGTATGTGTTCTTGAATGTATGCACACATGTGTGCGCACGAGCCCAAAGAAGCTGGAAGAGTGCTGACCCTCGGGGCTGGAGTCCCAGGTGTGCATGAGCTGCCTTTCATGGTTCCTGGCAAGCAAACTCTGGTCTTCATGAGTAAGCAGCAAGTTCTCTTAACCACTGAGCCATCTCTCCAGGCCGTGTCTCTGCTCTTGACTGTGACTAGCTGCTCAAATTCCTGCCTGGACTCCCCTGCAGTGATGGACTGTAACTTAGACTTCCGAGCTAAAGTACCGTCTCTTCCTTAAGCTGCTTTGACCCAACTACCGAAGTGGGAGGACACAGCTCACTGCTGTAGTATGAGTCTTAAAAGGTCTTACTAATAAAATCAAATCTTGGAGCCAGGTATTGGGGTGAATGCTGGAAGATCAGAGAAGCAGAACAAGCCACAGCTTCCTCACCTCGCCAATTCTTCAGGTGATCCAGTTTCCTCAGACTGGATGCCTCTCAGGTGAACTGTGCTGCTCAAAAGCCTAAAAGCTTAACCAGGCTATAGTTCCTCATCCTCATGCCTTAAATACCTTTCTGCTTTCTGCCATCACTTCCTGGGATTAAAGGCATGAGTAACCATGCCTGGCTGTTTCCAGTGTGGCCTTGAACTCACAGAGATCTAGATGGATTTCTGCCTCTGGAATGCTAGGATTAAAGGCGTGTGCCACCATTTTCTGGCCTCTATATCTAGTGGCTGTTCTGTTCTCTGACCCCAGATAAATTTATTAGGGTGCACAATATTTTGGGGAACACAATATCACCACAGGGAGGACACAGCTCACTGCTCTCTGCAGGGAGAGAGAGATTATAGCAGTCCTGGGAAAAAACGATCTGTGGCCCAAGTGTCTCTACACATGCCTCTGGGTGTGCTGTGGAGGTGAGGTCCTGACTAGTTTTGGGTGGGGCTGTTTGTTAGAGTTGTGGTTTGATGAACAACTCCAGGGGATAAAATAATGCCTACCCTGCCCACAGCTAGTAATTTCTCTCTCTCTCTCTCTCTCTCTCTCTCTCTCTCTCTCTCTCTCTGTCTCTCTCTCCCTGTCCCTCTTCCTTAATCTCTGAAGAAAACTTTATCATGGAACTCACTCTGTAGACCAGGCTGGCCTCGAACTCACAGAGATCCGCCTGGCTCTGCCTCCCGAGTGCTGGGATTAAAGGCGTGCACCACCACCACCCAGCTCAGTTGATTCTTTTTTTTTTTTTTGTCAGTTCCTCTCTTTTCTGCACGTATCCCTGCAGGCCAGAAGAGGGCGCCAGACCTCCTACAGATGGTTGTGAACCACCATGTGGTTGCTGGGAATTGAACTCAGGACCTTTGGTAGAGTAAGCAGCGCTCTTAACCGCTGAGCCATTGCTCCAGCCCCTCAGTTGATTCTTGACAGTGCCTAGTTCCCTTTGGTTTTGAACTGTCACCTCACTACATAGCCACCTGATCTCTTCCTGTGACCCTCAGGGTGACTAACTCACAACCCCAAGAGTTCCCTTCAGGACAAAATTCAGGCCAAGTCACTGCCAAATGATGGGCTCCTCTAGAACGCATCCATCTCTACACGCTTCATCTTGTTATCTCTCTGATTAAAAGGCGTCATCAGCGTCAACTCTGCCATCTCTACACTCCTCCTCTTGGGTCTACAGGACACGTAGGTCTGGGGACAGGGAGGGGTAAGGCACAGAAGTCAGAGTGCAGCCCCGTGCCTTCTGAGACATTGTATTCGTCAAACACTTAACCTACTCATTGTGACAGGTCCCCAGTGTGAATCACTAGTTATATGAGCACAAAGAAGAATAAGACAGAGCCGAGGATTTGGAATGACAGCTATATGGTTCTGTTAAGAATGAAGGTATTCTGCAGAGAGGCCCTTGTGTCCTCCCTTTGGCCAATAGACTATTGAGACAATGGACCCCAAGGAATTAGAAGTCTCTTACAGGGAGAGGGAAAAGCCAAAGCTGGTGCCAGACAGAGAGGGAACTTGTCTCCCAGGAAGGGCTGAGACACTGATGGGTCAGTGTGGGCAGGGCCACACCTTGACAGGATTGCTTGGTTATTAAAACTTGGTACCTTCTATTTACACTTATGTAAGCAGCCCTGAAGATGGACTGACTTTGTTCTTCCCAGTGTGGCTGCACTGACTACATCTCCTTCTTCTGTGTTAAGCTAAGATTATCCTCTGAACCTGGAGTTACAGGGGGTGTGTGTGTGTGTGTGTGTGTGTGTGTGTGTGTGTGTGTGTGAGAGAGAGAGAGAGAGAGAGAGAGAGAGAGAGAGAGAGAGAGAGAGAGAGAGAAAGGGGGGTATGTTCCAAGGTCATGTGCAGAGGTCAGAGGACAACTTGTCAGTCAGTTCTCTCCAGCCACTTGGGACCTGGTGATTGAACTCAAGTCATCAGGCTTCATGGTGAGTGCCTTAGCCTGTTGAGGCATCTTGCTGGCCCCATTATTTGTCTCCTCCTTAAACAGTATATTAAGGATGGGTGGACAAGTCTTACTTATTGGGGCTTCCAGGGCCCAAGTCTTGACCCTGAAAATCCCAGAAACAACACTATTAGAATTTGTCCACTGAGGCTGTTGGAACAACACAGGAAAGCATGGAGCACATTGCTGGCCACAGTAGCCTCAAGTAACCAACATCTCAACTTCCCTTCAAATTCAGTCATGGAGCTGGGCAGTGGTGGTGCACGCCTTTAATCTCAGCACTCTGGAGACAGAGACAGGTGAATGTCTGTGAGTTTGGGGCCAGCCTGGTCTACAGAGGGAGTTCCAGGACAACAAGGCTACACAAAGAAATCTTGCTTTAGAAAAAAAAATTCAGTCATGGAAGGCAGAGAACTGGAGAAGAGGAGGGGAGGGTGTGGTTTGAATGAAAACAGCCTCCATAAGCTCCTATGTTTGAATACTTGATTTCCCAGTTGGTGGAACTGTTTGGGAAGGACTAGGAGGTGTGGTCTTATTACTTCAGTGGGCTCTGAGGTTTCAAAAGCCAACACTACTTCCAGTTAGCTTTCCCTCCCCTCCTACTTTCAGGTAAGGATGTGAACTCTTAGATACTGCTCCAGCACCATACCTGCCTATCTGCCACGATGATTACTTACCACACCCTCTGAAACTGTAAGCCACCAATAAATTCCTTTTTCTGTAAGCCACCTTGGTCATGGTGTCTTCATAGCAATACAAAGGTAAGCCAGAGAGTTAGGACTAGAAAAAGGATAAAAGAAGAGGCCTGAGAAAGGCAAGGGTTCCTACCCTCAGGACTCAACTCTGAATTTATTTAGATGACTCTAGAATGTCATAAAACACTTGGGCTCAGGGGCTAAAGATGTCTGTCACCAAGCCAGTGGTCTGAGCTCCATCCCTGGAACCCACACGGTAGAAGGAGAGAAGCGACTCCCCAATGTTATGCTCTGGACCTCCATGCCTCAAGTCATGGCATTGGCATGTGCGCGCACATGCACGCGTGCGCACACGCATGCACACACACACACACACACACACACACACACACACACACATACTGAATAAATAAAATTTAAGTTTAAAAATTTGTAAATAAAACAGTGATAGGTGAATTCAACAGTTGCTTTATTGTTTTTATCCCGTGCCACACGTGCTTCCTGAGCTACTGTCATACATGCAGGGGTGATGGGCGGTCTGTTACCCTGGGGATCCAGTCATGGGTCTTGGGTCAAATCTCTGAGCAAGGGTGAAGATAGGTAAGAGTGGGACAAGCTTGTTTGGAATCACCCCAGTTCCTGAGGCCCATATGGCTGTTTACAGTTCACTTTTGGAGAAGTGTTCTTTTGTGTTCCTGGGGTTCCTTGTCAAAGCCAAGTCCACAGCCTCCTGAATGTTCTTTGCCACCCTGAGCCCTGACTTGATAGCAGTGTCAATCCAGCCATGGGGCATATCTGTGTGCTCACCTGCGAAGAAGACCGGCCCTTCCGGCTGGCTGAGTTCCTGGGCATAGTCCACGTATTGGTAAGGGGTGAAGAAGGCAAAGCCACCCATGGAATAGGGGTCCTGGCTCCAGTTCTTGACTGTGAAGTAGGGACAGAGGGTCCGGAGTTCCTCTTTGTTGTGATTGTGAATAGCAGCGAGGTCATCCAGAACAATGTCCACTACCCGATTGTGGTCCAGGGCTGTGAAGAACACCGAGTCGTCATCCAGGGTATAAGATGCGAGGATGACGCCCGCACCATTGGGGAAGATGTGGTTGGGATAGTAGATGAAGCGGGAAGGCCGGTCAGTGCTAGACTTTCCGCTAAAGATGCCATCTCGTTCCCAGAAACGCTGTGTGCAGGCCAGGATCACTTTGGTGGCACTATTATAGTGGACAGAGCGCAGAGCATCCTGCTTGTTTAGAGAGAGAGATGGCTGGAATCGGAGGAGCCGGGCAGCCTTGGCAGTGATGGCTACCACCACAAAATCTGCAGTCAGCCGTGCCCTGGGCTGCAGAGGGTCAGGTGTCCTGTAGGTCACGTGGACACAGTCTCCAGACATCTCCACTTCCTCTGCTGGTGAGTAGAACCAGACAGTCCCCGGGAGGAGCGAATTGTGTAGGGCCTGGGGGAGCTGGTCAAAGCCCCCAACGATTTCATCAAACCTGAGAGTGAACCAGCAGAGAGGCAGATGAGTGGGTTGATGGACAGGGCCTTCGGAGGACAGACTGTTGGACCTGGACAGTGGCTCAGTCCCTTCCCAGGTATGTGCCAGCCGTGTTTTAGAGGGACAAACGGTAGGCAAAGAACCAAAGGCAAGCGGAGTGTCCGTTAGCACCAGGGAACTAGAGAAAGGCACTGCTTTGGAGTGACCAAACCAGAAACATGCATCTACTCTGAGCTAATACAACCCCCTCCTCTGGGTCAGTTACCTCCTATGGCCACCCAGGATGCCTGGTCATAAGCCGACAAACACCCAGAATTGAACTTGTGATCCTCCTGCCTCCACCTCCCAGGTTCTGAAATTATAGGCGTTTGCTGCTCCTCCCAGTCTTATGTGGTACTAGGGATGGAACCCAGGACTTCATGCGTGCTAGACAAGCAGTCTAGCAACTACGTCAGAACCCCAGCCCCAGTCCAGGGCCCTTACAGCCCCTTCCTCGGGGGCTACTCAAGGAAAATAGCTAAACACTGCAGAGCTGTGTTACTTAATCAGTCCTAAAGCTTCCCTCCCTCCCATGCGCCCTAAAGGCAGTTCTTGGCTTGGATTCAAATTGATAAGAAGGGCAGGAGTCCGTGCCAGAAGGCCAGAATGTCTAACTAAATCAATGCCCAGGCTTCACTTCAGCTTCCCGTAGCCTGTTCTGTTGCTGTTCACAAAACCAGTTCGCCTTTATCTTTTTGTTGTTGTTTTTTGAGACAAGTTGGGTCTGGAACTTCAGATCCTCCCACCCTACCTCGGGAGTGCTGGCATTACAGGTGTGCACCACCTTGCCTGGCGCCCTTTTATCTTTATAGCTACACATCACAGCGACCAATGGTGACTGGAGTCTCAGGTTTGCATCCCTGATAAGTCTTCCTGGGCTGAAAGATGACAAGTGTCCCTTGAAGTAGGGCTGATGCCACAGTCCCTGTCACAGATGAGGCTCGCGCTCTCTTGGTAGACCTTTAGTCTATCAAGAGGTTCTCTGAGTAGGGTGCCAAGGTAGACAGTGTATCAGAAGGCATGTCTCCGGGTTCCACCTTAAGTGTTTAACACCCCCATCCACTCCAGTGACTTTGGGATTTCTTGGAGTCAGGATTCCTTCCTTTCTCCTTTCTTCCCTCCCCTGCTTTTTTGAGATTAGCCTTAAACCCAGAGATCCACCTGCCTCTGCCTTCTGAGTACTGGGATTAAAGGTGGTGTACAGCACCACACCCAGCTTCCCATTTTGAAGGAATTTTCCCCTGGTTTCTTAGTCCCTCCTTTCACTTCTATCCTCATCAGTAACTAGTGACTCCCTGTCCCTGCCCCACTTCTCACCGGGGCTCTTGGAAGAAGGAGATGATGCCACGCAGGGTCTCTGTGAAGGCCTCGTAGTAGCCAGAGTCTGTATTCAACAAGTCACCAATCATCTGCACGGCCCCACGGCTCAGGTTCCCCACCTTGATCAGGTACTCCTGTCCTCGTGCGTGAGGAAATAAGGCAAGTGGATGAGAATGTATAAGGAGCTAATGTGAGCCTCGCTTCCTACCCAGGGACAGCAAGGAACAGATCTGGACAGGGTAGAAGGGCCAGTATGTACCCTCTGGGCCCCAAGGCTGCCTTGTACCGTGTCCAGGCATGATCCCTTTGGTCCCCTGTATAGGGAAAATAGCTAACACTAGGTATAGTTTTCAGCCTACACACTCGCAGACTTTCACTCATGTAATCCTCTAAATAATGGTAAGGATTCCTGCTTTGCAGATGGGGAAACTGAGGCCTAGGCTCCGTGTCTGCCCATGTGGACCTAGCCCGGCTTCTCCAGAAGACTAGGCTAAGAAAAATCTGAGGACCAAAATCCTTCTCATCCTATCCTGACCTCCTACTCCTGCCCCATCACCTGCTGACCCAGCCGCTCCATCAGCAAGTGACCTCAGAGCTGGCTCATGGTGCACCTGTGACCCTGATTGTGCCCTGTGCTTTTTGTCTCTGTTCCTCGTTTTAGATAAAGCCAGCACGGACGTGACAAAGTTGGCTGGAATGGCTTCACTAGTTAGCGTGGGTGACCATCCAGTTTCCCCGGGGGTGTGTTGCTGCCTGTTACTAGCACAGGCAGGGCTAGAGGCCAGGCACCAAAAGAGCCTATTCGCATGTCCGGACACCGCCAGGTGGGTAAAATGCCACTATTCAACACACTTGTTTAAACCAGAGGTTAAACCACAGGGCCATGACATCCTAGGAACAGCAACACCAGGGTGCCCGAAGACATGCTGGATCGGTTAAGACCTTCAAGGTTCAAAGCGGTTATCTCTGCCCCAAGTCTGAGGGCGTGTGCACCGGGTGTGGGTCCTGGCACTCTCTGACTTGTGTCTGTCCTCTAATCTCTTCACACCAAGGCCTTAAGCAAGCAGTGGTCGGACCACACATGGCCACAGGCTTTGATCCACCCAGCATCTGAAGCAAGCTGCCCACAGAGGCAAACCACAGCCTACTTAGAATGGTCAGGGCCTGGATGTGACTATGAGCTTCTCTCCCAGAATCAGCTGGAGAATACCTACCACCCTCCCCTCCCCAGGCCCATGGGTGAGCCGGCCCCAGCACCCACGAGCCAACAGCCTCCTATCGGGCCACATCTGGAACCAACAGTCTCCTATCGGGCCACATCTGGAACCTTCCTTGTGTTCCTATATCTGCAGTGCTGGGTATTGAACCCAGGGCCTCACACATGACACATCAATTCTTACACCAGTGGGTAGTACCGCAGGCCCAGGCTTTTCCGCTTTTCACTGTGGTCATGTGTTACAAAAGATTTTTTCATCAGTGGTGACCCACGTATAACAGTGGTTCCCAGGGAGTGTGTGGCCAAGTGACACCATGGCATGTAAACGCTGTGATTTTTGCACAACTGTATAATCATCTAAAGATACATTCTGAGACATTAACCCCTTGTGAAGCAACACACACCTACATAAGGCTTTCCTATACCTGTCTGTCTTTGACTCTGTGGGTATTATGGATGACTCCCTTGATACAGCAAGGTAAAATAAGTAGCCTTGATTGCCCTCCATAGAGTGGTCTCTGTCTAGTTCCTCCCTCCCTTCCCTCCCTCCCTCCCCTAATGGAGCTTGCATTCTATCAGGGCAGACAGTAAAGTGCAGCGCAATATGCCCCAGGTAGCGGTCCTGCCAGGGTGGTTTCAGGGTGGAAGGTCTCAGAACTGACCTTGGTGGAGAAGGAGTCATACTTCTCCAGGACCTCACGGCAGCTGCTGTTCTTCAGCTCTTCCACAATCTCGGAAGGGAAGAAGACGGGGAGGACATGGTGAAGGTCAGCCCACAAAGACTGTCAAAGCTAGCCCATCCATCCACATGTACCACACGTGTTCACTTGTTCACCAGTGTGTGTGTGTGTCTGTGTGTGTGTGTGACTTTATATGAATCCTGGGTTCCAAAACTGTGTCTTAAATCTGGGATGGTGGGAATTTCATCTCTTCTTGAATGGACACCAGGTATACAAAGGTAGGTATCCAGACTCCCCTGTCAGCCTTGAGGTTATATATGGGAAGTCTACCTTCTTGTCCTATGTTGAGGACATTTCTGTGGACTTCTAAGCCACTGTGAAACACGCAGGTGCCAGAGGCTGTCCCCACAGAGCTGCTGAGAGAGACTGGGTATGCTGACCCCCAGTGAGCCACAGAAAGACAACACTGGGCAGAGGCCTCCTGGGAATGCCCTCTGTTCCCATTGAGCCCAGTTGCCACAGTGAGGTCCTTCCAGGTCATGGGTCAGAGAAGACAAAGGCATTGTCCCTGCTGGGCCAGGTAGAAAAGGTGGGCAGGCAGGCGAGGCAGAGTGCTTACTGTTCTTCTTCGACAAACTGTCAATCATTACAACTGGCACCATTTTATCACTTTAACCCTTCCTGTCACCTAATCCTCACAGCAACCCGGGCACAAGAGGCTCTGGGACTAATGGAGAAGAGAGAAGAGAGAAGAGAGCCAGCAAGTATTTCACCTGGAGTCACACAGCACATTCGAACCTAGAGCTTGTAGGGCTCTCTCTGTAATGAACCTGGTCTCACCACGATGGTTTCGTGGCAGCTACTTTGCACATGTCTGACATGCACAGATGCCTGGGGTCTGAGAATATACTGACCGTGAGCCAGTGGCTGACACAGGACAGTCATGACAGGGAGTGGGGGCCAATAACGGTCAATCTGGTGGAGGCTTCCTGCACTCGAGGATCTGGGGTCCACTAAAGCTCCTCCCTGGGGAACCAGAGGAACTTGAAGGTGTTCATGCAGGGTGGCCCCAAGGGAAGAGGTGAGCTGCTCTCCACTCAGCCTTACCTTCCTCAGAGACTTATCAAAGAGCTGTTCTGCTGTCCTTCCCACCTCATCAGCTCTTACTTCATAACCCAGCAGGCCAGGGTCAGCCTGCACTGCCCCCGAGCGCTGCCGAACTCCATTCACCAGCACCCAGGTCTGGTTGTTGCAGGGACAGAATTCCTTTAACATCAGCCCAAATTTCCTGATGAGCTCATGAGAAAGCCTGTGAAGGGAGTCAGAGACTTGAGGCTCTGAGAGCCAAACAGCCCTTCTTGCTTCCTGGACCTTCTTTCTGCCTCCCCTGGGTTCACCAAGACCACCCCTGGCCTTCCTCCATGAAAGGGATGCTAGGCACCCTGGTCATTACACTAGAGTAGAACTGGAGTTCCAAGAGGAACCTGGACTTCCTGCTGGCGGCCCTCTATGATGGCTGAGCTCTCTGCCACTTGGTGTGGAACCTGCCACCTTCACACTTTCAAGTGTGAACATTCCAGTTCCTGGAGGCACAGGGAGAGGTGGTGTGCCCAGTGTGTCTGTGGAGCCATCCTTCCTGGAGGCTGTGTACAGCACTCCCGAACTTCTCCAAACTTCTCATCCCTTCAGAAAGCATCTCCTGGAAGGATACCCGGCTCCCTATCGTTTGCAAACTCAGTAGACTGCTTTTGACTTTCCAGCAGGTTTATCTTGGGCCACCTGTCATCTGTGATGTCCTCAACTCATCCTCCTTGGCAGTCAAACCTAGCATAGTTGTCTCCATACGTGGATTAAACTCTGAGGCTGGGAGATGCTCCTGGGCTGCCCTGGGGCTGGGAAATCAGTTAAGTCAGACCCTAACCCCTGGGCTTCCAGGAAAGACCTCCATCCACTGTCCTCTGCATTGGCCTCTTGGTGTGATAGCTCTCATCCTGGCCTTCCTCCTTTGCTACTGCTGTTCTCAGGAGTACCTGTGGTTGATAGGGATCCTCATGGCACCCAGCTCTATGTACCAGTGTGCTCCAGGAACTCTGTGGGTTTCGATTCTGCCACCTACACGCCCTGAGGCCTCCAGGACTGTCACCTGGAAAGACAAACAGCTCTTTAATGAACTCAACGGGACTTGTCACATACCCTCCGTACAACATCCTCCTCCCCTGTGGCAGACCTAGATTTACCTCCCTCCCTAGTCTTCCTATCCTCTTTCCCTACCTCCCACCCTCCCTCCCTCCTTCCCTCCCTACCTCCCTTCCTTCCTTCTACAGTGCTGGAGATGGAAACCACAGGCCGTTCCTCACTCTGTCACTGAGCTACGGCCCTAGCTTCATCCTGCCTCTCTTGGAAAGTTGCTCTTTGTCACTGGGTAAGCTTACCTGCTCTCCTACCCCAGCTGCGCTAGAGCCCTGGAGCTTTATTTTGGCCCCAGCTCCTCAGGGATGTCCACAGCTTGGTCTTCTCCCTCCCTGTTTAGAGCTCAGTTTTCCCACAAGAGATTCTCCCCTGCCCCATCATGTACCTGGTGGCCAGCATCCTGCAAGATCTTGGCAGCAGTGAGTCCAGCCATGCCTGCCCCGATCACCACCACTTGCTTCCTCTCTGCTGTCTGCCCCAGGCCATTTCGGGCCAGCTGCAGCAGCTCCTCATACTGGGGATCCTCAAAGCACTTGACGAGCTGGCTGTTGAAGGCCTGGGTATCCAAGCTCAGCACAGCCAGGAGGGTGAGAGCCAGCCAGCTTGGGAACATAGCTGTGGATGTGGCAGTTAGGCAAATGGCTAGGGATGAAGGAGGACTGGCCATACCCCTTGATCTGAAGATTTATCACTGGACCTGTGATGCAACATACTAGGCACTCCCCTACCCAAGACAGCCTTAGTCATGGGTCCTCCCAAGTTTCCCTGCCACTCTTCCTGCTAGTCCACAAATGTCCCTTGGGTCCCAAAGCCTCTCACTCAGGGAATGACACATGCGTGTGTCTACCTAAGGTGTCTTCCCTCCCCTCGGTCAGTGGGACTGCCATGCACAGAGATGAGGAAGACCTGCCCACCACATTGGATTTCCCCATTTCCACCACCATTTGGGGTGGCTAGACTGTCCGCTGCAATGAGAAGACCCTTACCTCAGTACCACTGTGGGAGACAGAAGATTGGAAGTCTGAAACTTTATGTCATAGGGCAACAGTCCCCGAGATGTATGTTAGAGGTCACCAGGTTCCCGAGACCCAAAGGATCATCACAAGGTTGCCTCTCAGAGATGAGCATGGCTCCTTGAAGTCAGAGTTTGCCCAGTGGTGAGCCTGTGTTTTCGCACTTCTGATGTGCTTCTGTCAGTTCTGGCTCCACTGGGGGAGAGGCAGGCCACACCTTCCCTCTGGGAGCCCATCAGAGGTGTGTTTTTTGTGGTAGTTGAGCTCTTGGTTTCAACGCTATCGTCTGTGTTACAGGACAAATTGTGTTTTCCCGACATTCCTATGTGGAGGCTTTCACCCACAAGAGCTCACAATTCGACCCTGTTTAGGGGTGGTGGCCTTTGTTAAAATGAGGCTGTGAGGGTTGGTCCTCCCACAATGTGATGTCCTCCTGAGAAGTGGAAGTATGTGGGCCGTGGAGCCGAAAGGTGAGCTATTACTGCCTCTTTCCCAACCGCATCCTTCTCCTGATGTCCACAGGGAAGTGTCGTGTCTCATCCCTCAACAAAGAAGGTTCTTTTGGCAGCAGACAGAGACCATTACAGGAAGCTACAACTTGTGAAAATGAAGAGAACAACTGATTGTAGAGTACCCAGCCCCGGCTGATACATCTACAGCACAATCCCTACAACGAAGGCTCACGGAACATCGAGAAAGAGGGGGTAGAAAGACTACGAGCCGAAGGACCAGGATGGCTACTTTGTCTCTTTATAAAAGACAGGAAGTAGAGGTAGGAAGGAGAAGGTGGGTCTGGGACGGTAGGAGGAAGAGGTAGGAGGAGGAGTTAGGAGTGACTACATTGTATGAAATTCTCAAAAGAGTAACAGTAACATTGTATTTTTTTTAAAAGAAAGAGAAAATGTGAACACTAAGAGAAACACCAGGGATGCCCACACAGAAAGGACATGATGGGAAACCTTCAGAGACCAAGGCCCACCAGCAAGACCTTCGTTGGTTGAGACATCCATCTATGAGACATACCATACTCTATAGTATTTTCTTACACACTTTGAGCTGACTAATCCGAGTTGTTCCTCTGCATCTTTCCCCATGTTAGTGAAGAACAGATCAATTGGGTACCTTTGTCCAGGGACTTAGTTTACCACTGAAACACTCAGTAGCTTTACAGAAAATGGAAGCAGAGGGACTGGCACCTATGTATGACTGATGGCTCTCTCGCCCCATTCCACCCATCCCCGTGTCCCTGGGTTCCTGTTCAATACTGTCCTCGGTATGTTAGCCAATTGCTCAACCTGTCTTATCCAGTGTGAGTCAGAAATCAGTTCTGTCTGCACAGAGCTTGGCTCCTAGGAGTTCGCAGAACAGTTGAGGAATATGAGTGTGGAGGAATGAGCAGAGGGAAAGGTGGTGGGTGAGGAGACAGAGGGAAGGACACACAGACAGAGGTTGTCCTCCAGCCTCTGCAATAATCACAGACATTAGGCCCGGGGCCAGGGTTTCGTCTGGACTTGTCGTTGCTCATCCTTCGACTCAGCTCTACAGCCTGCTTTTGTCTGCTATCCCCGGGGCTGCCTGACTCCAGACTCCCTGGGAACCCGTGCGCCGGGCATCCGGCTTCTAATTGTTGTTGAGGAATGAACACACACACTCACACACACACAAACACATGCACAAACACAAACACATACACACAAACACACACACATGCACACACACACACACATACACACAACCTACTTTTGTCTGCTATCCCCGGGGCTGCCTGACTCCAGACTCCCTGGGAACCCGTGCGCCAGGCATCCAGCTTCTAATTATTATTGAGGAATGAACACACACACTCACACACACACACAAACACATGCACACACACAAACACATACACACATGCACACACACACATGCACACACACATTTACTCACACATTCACTCACACACACAAACACATGCACACACACACAAATACACACGAACACACATAAATACACAAACACACACATACACACACAAACACACACATACACACACAAACACACATACATACACAGGCTCACACACATACACACACACACACCACCACCACCACCATCACCATGACCAGAATCCAGCCTTTTCCCACCCCTTGGGTTCCCCATCTCTTCTTTCTTTAAGGAGTGGAACTGGGACTAAGGAAGTGGATTCTACCTTTGAAACCGGAAGTCCCCGGTTTTCCCTCTTTGCTCCCTTGTGATGCACTTATTTGTATTTATTCACGGTACGTGTGAGCATGATTCAGCATGATGCTGTACCACACGCAGATGGTATGCACCCATCACCTAGCTGCCTTGCTGTATTGCTGGAAAATGGTGCTTGAAGTTCCCAGCAACCATCCCTTTAAAGAGGCTGGATCCTCTGGGAAACACCACTTCCTGGAGCTGTTTTTCCCTGAGTGGAGGAGTTTGCACTGATTTGCTCTCACTTTCCTGTCAGGTGCCCTGCCCTGGAGAGCCGTGCCAACAGGGTGACTCCAGAGCGCAGCAGAGGAGAACAAAGTATCTTTGAGCTTCAGGAGCTGTCAAAACAACCCACAGTCCTCAGCTACATGCAGGAAAGAAAAAAAAAGAACGGAGCCAGAAAACCTGTGGTGGCCCCTGTGACCACAGGCATTTACTACACAAGGTGAAGCCAACACCAGACCCACAGCCCTAGCGTCCCTCCACCCACTCTTGGCTTTAAAGAGTACTGTGACCTATGTCTGTGGTGGGGTGACCACTGAGAAACCCAGGTGTCTGCTGGAGTCAGGAGCCATGTTTGCCCTATCCACGCTGTATCAACCCTAAGCCTTATGTGGCCACAGAAATATTGTGGACATGTGTGTCATGACTTTGTTGGAGGAATGGATAAAATCTGCCAGTGAGGAACAGGACACAGAAATCGCATATCCTGAATCTGTTTGTTTCTTTGAGATAAAGCCTCACCCAAAGCAGCTCAGGCTGGCCTGGAAGGTTCTAGAAGTTACTACATGAGACCCTGCCTCAAAAAAAAAAAAAAAAAAGTCTACCAAAGACTGGCATACACTTCAATCCCAGCACTCAGGAGGCAGAGACAGGCAGATCTTGTGAGACTAACCTGGTCTACAGAGGGAGTTCCAAGACAGCCAGGACTACACAGAGAAACCCTGTCTCATAAAAATAATAGCAAAAATCTACCAAGCGGGGAGAGGGAAAGGTGGCCCATTGGTTAGAGCACTGGCTAGGTTCTGTTCCCAGAACCCACAAGGGGCTCATTATCATCTGTAACTCCAGTTCCAGAGGATCTGATGCCATTTTTTGGCCTGCATGGGTATCAGACACACACATGGCATACATACAAGCAAAACATTCATATATATAAATATATATTTAAACCTACCAAAAAAGAGAAAGAGAGAAAGAAAAGGTTCTAGTGTTTTACACTAAGGTAACTAACCAACAACCTAATTAATATTTGTTTGTTTACTGAAACAAGATCTCAGGTAGCTAAAGCTGGCCTTGAGTTCCTGATCCTCCTGCCTCTACCTCCCAAGTGTTGGAACCACAGGCCTGAGCCACCATGCCCAGATGTAGTTTAATTTTGAGACAGGGTCTTACTCTGTAGCATGGACTAGCTTTGAACTCTCCATCCTCCTGCCTCAGCCTCCCAAGTGGTAGGTCCACAGGCATGTACCACCATGCCTGGCTTCCTTGCACACTTTGTAAAGAACAAGAAGAGGGGAAATTAAAAATTGGACAACAATCATTGTGTAAATGGACGAAAACACAGCCTCTGCCCTGTGATTATACACTGTATCGTGCTCTAAATTATCACACTGTGCTCCATGAATATATGGGATCACTATGTGCAATTAAAAAGAAAAAAACAGAGCTGGACATGGTGGTGAACACCTGTAATCCCTGCACTTGGAAGGTGGAGGCAGGAGTATCAAGGAGTCAAGGTCCTCAGCTACAGTTTGAGCCCAGTGGGGGATACATGAGACCTGTCTTAAAAAACAAAACAACAAATTAATTAAAATGAAACGAATCCTGTCCCTTTGTTTACTTCAAAATACACCTGTCGGATGATTTCATTTCTGTCACTGGTTTGGAAACCAGAGTCACCTTGGGTCTAGAGCTGGGCAGTGGGAACAAAAAGGGAAGGCTGAAAGTGGTCCAGAACCCTGGCCTAGCAAGCTCCTGGGGTTCCCACAGAAGGCCAGCATGTATCTCAGGTCTCCAGGGGCCAGCTGGCTCCAGGTCCTTAAGTCTGTCTGAGGGTGGGTGGGCAGTCAGGACATGCCTCTCTCCCACCCCAGAGCTTCCCCTGTCTTGACACTCAACACAACTCTGCCTCAGGTGGCATGGCGAGGGCGGGGAGCCCTGGAGAAGAGAGCCCAGGTCCTGGGGGGTCATGCACAATCTGATGCTGTCTACACACCCAAGTCTGTTCTCCTTGTCACTCACTAGGGGTTTGATGAATCCTTCCACCAGTTCTTGGCCAGAAACCTTAGGAGAGATTTGAACCCTCCTGAGTCTCTGTCCAGGGCTCCTCGGTGCTGCTTCCTTAGTTAGGGTCTTTCACCTCAGCATCCACTCCTTCCTCACACCCATCCCCTGCTGCTTCCCTCATCTGGACTGAGGGACTTTATGACTCTGCCTGCCCGTCTGCCCGCCCCCCGTCTCTCTCTCTCTCTCTCTCTCTCTCTCTCTCTCTCTCTCTCTCTCTCTCTCTCTCTGTATGTGCCTCTTTCTTTTTTCCATCCATCCCTCTCTCTCTCTTCTCTTTTTCTCTTTTCCTTCTTTGAGACAGGGTCTCACCAGGTAGCCCAGGCTAGCTTGGAGCTCACTGTGTATCCCAGTCTGGCTTCAGACTCTCTATCATCCTTCCCCTTCTCTTAGATTTTTCTCGAACTGAAAAAGCCACCTCCTCCTTCTTCCTCCAGTGCTCTAGGGCACTGGGAGCAGAAACTCCAGGGTTGTGCTCATTTCCTGCTTGGTGAGCTCCTGGTGCATGCTGTTCTGACACACCTATCGCTTCCAGAACTTGAGCCTATTTTTCCTGGTGCCCTTCTGAGAACTGTCACCCTTCCCTGACCCTCCCCTTGTTGGATGGAAAGCCTTGGAGGCATGGTGGAGCCCATGTAAAGGCTGGTGTACTTGCAGACCCACCTGCAGAAGGAGCAAGCCTGGACCTGGTGGAAGGCAGGGGTGGATGAAGAGAGCAAGTGTAAGCACAGCCACCTGCTGCCCAGCACAGCCACCTGCTGCCCAGCACAGCCACCTGCTGCCAGGCACAGCCACCTGCTGCCAGGCACAGCCACCTGCTGCCAGGCACAGCCACCTGCTGCCCGGCACAGCCACCTGCTGCCCAGCACAGCCACCTGCTGCCAGGCACAGCCACCTGCTGCCCGGCACAGCCACCTGCTGCCCGGCACAGCCACCTGCTGCCCGGCACAGCCACCTGCTGCCAGGCACAGCCACCTGCTGCCCGGCACAGCCACCTGCTGCCCGGCACAGCCACCTGCTGCCCGGCACAGCCACCTGCTGCCCGGCACAGCCTCACTCTGGCTCCTGAAGCTCAACCCCACTCAGAAAGAGCATTATCAGACTCTGGGTTTAGGCCCCTGAATCCCATCTCATGTCACTCCAGTTTAATTACCTCTCATGCTTATTAATCAGACAGATCTACAGCAGGAGGGGATCATCAGAGACAGACAAAGTGCCAGTCAGAGGACGACGTGGCAGGCTGCTTCCTAGGGTGACCTGAGTGTCTCCAGAGGACCCCAGCAACACCACGGACCAGAAAATTGGATGAGATATCTATAGTGATTCCTCACTTGCATGACATTTACAAAGGACAGATCTGGGAATTGAGATAAAGCGACCATCGGGGGCTCACACCTGTCACCCCTGAACTCCAGAGACTGAGGCTGGAGGCTCTCCATGGCTTTGAGGTCAGCATGGGTTACACAGTGAGTCCCAGGCCAGCTGGACTAAGGGTCACTCTGTCTGTAACAACAGAAGTGATCACAGGGATGATCTCTAGAAGGTGTTGCTTGAGACCAGACACAGGAGACCTTCCTGGGCCTATGAGAAATTGTCTACAACGTCACCTGAGTAGTGGTCACAAGAGTGTGTCACCAAGTTATATATATGTATGCAGGGCAGTATATGCTCTATAAAAAGTTCAAAAGTTGGCCGGGCAGTGGTGGCGCACACCTTTAATCCCAGCACTCGGGAGGCAGAGGCAGGCGGATCTCTGTGAGTTCGAGGCCAGCCTGGTCTACAGAGCGAGATCCAGGAAAGGCGCAAAGCTACACAGAGAAACCCTGTCTCGAAAAACAAAAAAAAAAAAAAAAAAGTTCAAAAGTCAGTTTAAACCATAAATGCTAACATTAAAATTACATTTCTAAAAATTTTTGAGACAGTGTCTCACATAGCTCAGGCTGGCTCCAAACTCACTATGTAGCCAAGGCTGGCCTTAAACTACTAATCCTCCTGCCTCTGCCTCACAAGTGCTCAATTAGAAATGTATATGCTTGGCTTAGTTTTCCTTTTCTTTCAGGGACTGAGGCAACAACTCAATGTGTAAGAACACTTGCTGTGTAAGCGTTAGGACCCGGGTTCAAATCCAAAGCACCCACGTGAAAAGATAGATGTGGCTGTATGCACCTGTGACCCGTGTTACGGGAGGTGGCTCACTGGAGCTTACTGGCTGGATTCTAGCTCCAGGTTTTGTGAGAGACACTGTCTCAAGGGAATAAAATGGAGCTTGATATATCAGACTATCCAACAGCTGCCTCTCCTGGCTTCCACACCTTCACACATGCCTCTCTCTCTCTCTCTCTCTCTCTCTCTCTCTCTCTCTCTCTCTCTCTCACACACACACACACACACACACACACACACACACACACACACACACTGCTTTTCCTAGATTGAAAAGGTTGGGGGGGGTGCAGCACTTGGGAGGTGTGCTGGCTAGTTTTTATGTCAACTTGACACAAGCCAAGGTCATCTGAGAAGAGGGAACCTCAATTGAGAAAATGCCTCCATCGGATTGGCCAGTAGGCAAGTCTGTGGGAGCATTTCCTTGATTGATGATTGGTCTAAGAGGGCCCAGCCACCAGGTGGTCCTGGCTGTATAAGAAAGCAGACTGAGCAAGCCATCGGCAACAAGCCAGTAAGCAGCGTTCCTCCATCGTGTCCACTTCATTCTTGTCTTCTGGTTCCTGCCTTGGCTTTCTGTACAAGCTGACAATACGACCACTCCATGGTATGGTTAAGGGGAAGGTTTCTATTATGGATATAAGAGAAGGGACAGCCAGAGGCGTCTGGAAGAGTCCAGAGCAGAAAGAGAAAGAAGTAGACTGAACATGGCCAGCAGACTGGACCTGGCCTGGGCTGTCTGCAAGAGAGGGAAGAATAGCAGGAGACAGAGAATAGATAGTTGGAGAAGCAGTAGCAAAACAGGCAGGCGAGGCCGGGTGCCCACAGCAAGAATAGCAGAGTTAGGAGGAGAAGGAGTAGCTGGAGGGAAGGAAGCCCATGAGCTGGAGGGAGTTTAGGGTAGAGCTGAGAAGAGCTAGGATGCCAGCATGGACTTTGAAATGAGTAACAGGTACTCGTGATACAGAGGGAGCCTGGAGGCCAGCATGGGCTAATAGGCAATACAGGTAGCCATATGTCCCTTCTGCCAGAGGTAAGAGAAATGACTCCTTTGGCAGATGGGAACCAGTTTCACAAGTTCCTGAGGAAGACTGGCTTTTATCTAACTGCCAGAAATCTTCCTGTAGTCCAGGTTGAGCTAATTTCTAGGTGTTCAGACTGCCTTTTAGAGTTTGGGGAAGGGCAGTTTCCTTTGGACCTAACACTTTCCTCTTTGATGGACCTAAGAAGAGCTGTAAGCAGAAATAAACCCTTTCCTCCCCACGTTGCTTTTGGTTTAGTGTTTATCACAGCAATAGAAACCTTAACTAAGACATAAGGTGGAAGCAAGCGGATCAGAAGTTCAAGGCCAGCCTCAGCTACATGGCAAGTTCAAGGACAGATTGCACTAAATGAGACTCTAGCTCTTAAAAAAAAGTATGTATTACATGAGCACACATGCACACATACATGCACGTGAGTGTGTACAGGCAATGAGACAATGGTAGAAGGAAGTAAATATAATAATTGAATAGAATGGCAGGTGGTGTTGGGATGCTTCTAGTGTGAACTGGGATGTGTTTTGAAGTAAGGGATTATCTTCTGGTTAGGGATGTTGGTCTCCTCATCACTTGCACCATGAAGGAAATCGTATCTGCTATGGGCTTCTGCCCTCTGTTCCGTGTGTAGGAAGGAGTTAATGCTGCCCTGGGAATGCAGAATTTGGCCAACACGAGACTGGCACAAATTGGAACTAGCTTAGCAAGCCAGGACCCCACCTGCACCAGGCTGCATGTATACCTGCTTGAAGCAATGGAAATAAGTTCCTCTCCCTTGCTACCCCTTGATACTGTTCCATTTCTATTCAAACATATCCTAGAACACATCCTGAAACCAAGAGAGATGGGCTGAGTCATCCCAGAACAGTTTTGGGTGACACGCACAATAGGGCAAACTGTGTTCCCTGAGTAAGCTATTTACCATCTTATACCTGGGCCTAATTGGGCATAAATACGATTAAAATCAGATGCATTATGGGAAAGGACATGCATAGGGAGCGAAGGCTTATGTAACCCAAGCCTGTCAATCAAAACCAAGAACCTCCTAGCAACTAAACTCCTCCTTCTCCTGAACTTCATAAAAGAAAATCCCCAAACAGTAACCAGGGCCCTTGAGTACCCTCACCCACGCGGCCCACTGCTCTCTGAGGGCACATTCTGACCTGCACTACCGTTTTGCTTTGAATAAAGTCCTCTCCATGTTTGCTAATCTGTGTGTGTCTTTATTTCAGTTTTCTGAATAAGATGCCAAGAACTTGGAAATTCCTAAACTAGACTCTGACCACCAGTAACAGAGAGATTCCTGAAAGCCCACCCCCATGTGCTTGGAAGACTGGCATGGATCTCTGTCCAGAAATACTGTCTTGCAGACAGTTGTCCCAGGGTGTCTGCTTTCAGGGATCTGTCCAGAGGGTCTGTCTGTGCTAGGGCTTGTGATAGAAGAGTCAATCCTGAGGGTATGTCCTGAATGTCTAGCTTAGAGATTTGTCCTAAGGGTCTATTCTGGGGCGTTTCTGTCCTGGGGTCTATCCTGAGGTCTGTCCTGTGGTCTGTCTCAGAGTCTATCTGTCTTGCTGTCTGAGTATATGCTATGTGTGTATGGGTGCCCACAGAGGCCAGAAGAGGGTGCCCGATCCTCTGGAGCTGGAGTTACAGACATTTGTGAGCTGCCTGATGTGAATATTGGGAATCAAACTCGGATCCTGACAAAGGGCAGCCAGTGTGTAACTTCTGAGCATCTCTCCAGCCACACACCCCCCCCCCCTTCCTTGAGAAAGAAGGTCTACATAACCTAGTCTGTGTAACCTGGCTTGGAATTCGCTATGCAAACCAGGCTAGCCTCAAATTTATGGTGGCCCTCTTGTCTCTGCCTCCCCAGTGCTGGGGTTATGGTGTGTACCACCATGGGCGACTTCCATTTAGAATTTGATTAGAGGGTCTGACAGCCAGGGTAGGGATTCCTCTGCAATGCTGGGGGGCAGGGGGAATAGCTGTCCTCATAGTATTCCCAAGGCTTGAGTCTGTTAACTGCGAGCAGATCCTGTAAGAGTACAGGAAGCACAAAAGCAGGATGAGGAACTGTGGGTGGACGCTCTGCCTCAAACTGCTGGGGGCATGCACTGGCCCCTGGCCTTGCAGCATGCATTTCTCCTTTTGCACCTCCTGTGTCTGCCTCTGCACTCCACGGACCGTGTGGGAATCACCTGTGCCCTGCACACAGAAAGAGACTGTGACTGAGCAGAGCCCTGATTCCTCCTGGACAGAGTCAAAGCCAGGTAAGGCACAACAGGTCATTATGTGGGTCAGGAATCTGGCCCTGCACTGCATGCACAGTACAGAAGCTCAAAAACATCATGATGGATGGGGCGGGCGTGGGGAAAAAAGTTTACAGAGAAGGGAGAAGGGAGATAAGAACAGAAACCCAGGAAAATGGAGAGTTGCCCCCAAAACAGCTCAGGGTAGGGGGACATACAGCTCACACCCTTCCTTTGTTCAGTTTCAGACCCAATTAACACAGACCACACACGTCACTTATAACATACAATACACATGCCACATACAATATACATAACACACACAGCACACATGCAGAACACATTACAGAAAACACACATGCAACACTCTCTCTCTCTCTCTCTCTCTCTCTCTCTCTCTCTCTCTCTCTCTCTCTCCCTGTCCCTTGGAGTGACACTGGACCATCTCACTCCTATGAAGCAGCAGAAGAGAGATAGGTCCATCCTGTGTTACTGAAGTAAGGGTTCACCCAAGAGGGCCCCTCACTATTCTGTGTCCTGTTATACTGCCTGGTTGCTACCAAGGATTTTGTGTCCAGGCAAAAAGGGACCTGGCACAGGCAGACGGGGCAAGCACACCCTTCTAGGGTAGCAGACAAGCTGGGAGAGAGGCCATTTCCAGGGTCTTCCATCTTGGGAAGGAAGGCAAGGGGACCTACCTGGGATCCTGCCTGGAGCTGGTAGCATCCATGTCCATAGAGCCAGAGCTTGGGCAAGTTGTCAATGTTGAGGAGGGTGAGTGGAGGTCAGAGTCCGGGACCAGGAAGCGGCCATCTGTGCTCCTCCATCATGAGCCCACGACTCTGGCCTCCTTGAAGCTAGGTCCCCTTGGTTCTTCCCTGGTTTCCAGGTCTGCCGACAGGCCCTGCCAGAGAAGTTTGGCGAAAAACAGGAAAGAGGGTGGGATCAGACCAAATAAATGTATATGCCTCCGTGTGACATCCAGGGCAATGCTTTCATCCTGATGCAAGAAGAGGCATGGTGCAAGAGGGTGTGCCCATCAGTGGCTCAGCAGGCCCTGGCACCTCTGCCACCGGGTGAGGGTGGGTCCTCGGTTCTGCCTCCCACCATCAGTGACCCAGCTCCTGGGCTCTGTGTCCTCATGTCCTACAGGGAGTGAGCTCAGGTGACCTGACGTGTCTGTGGGGATGCTTCTGTCCCCACCTTTGCACCTGGTCTTTCCCTTCTCACAGCTGCATAAGGAGAGAAGGTTCTAGCATGACTATCAGTATTGGGGTGTCTCCTGGGAGATGATGGCACAGCAGAGGGTCTGCTGGGTGGAAGGGGCTACAGCCTGAGCCTGCGCTCTGCCTCCAGGTGCCCTGCCTCCCGGGGTCCGTCTTCTCTGCACTTTTACACACTTGTACACTTCTCTGCTGTCCTCTCATGGTAGAGGTGGTGTTTGCAGCAATGGGGATACTCCGCCTCTTGTCTTTCTTAATTCTGAGCCTGGCTCTCGTTAAATAAAAGAACTACTCATCACCCTTGTCGAAGACTGCAAGGCAGACCTGATTCAGGAGAACGTCATCATGGTTTTTAAAAACTACATCATTTTCATTTATTCTTTCAAAATTGTACAGACCTGTACAGTGTAGTGCATCTTCCAGTGCCTCTGTCTAACACTTCCTAGCGCTCCCCACTCCACCTCCCATCCAACTTCAGGTCCACCTTTTGTTGTTGTTATTAATAACCTCCTGAGCCCGTTAGTGAAGCCTATATGTGTGTAGATGTGTGCCCAGAGCACAGGCAGCGTGCCAGCATCCATATCCCTAAAGGAGAGCAGCTCTTCCTCCCTCAGCACCATCAGCTGCCTAAAGCTCCTCCACCAAGGAGCCATGCTGAGATGTCAACCGGCTCGATCTTGTGCAAGCCTCATATGGGCACCTAGAACTGCCGTGGGTCGATGATTCCAAAGCCATGCCGTGTCCAGGAGTCCACAGTTCACAGCTCCCCATCCACCAGCTCTTAGACTCTTCCGCTCTCTTCTTCCTCAAAGTTCCCTGAGCCTGGGATGGAGAGAGGTTGATATAGATGATCCATCCGCAGCTGAGCACTCACAGTTACTTAAACTGGACCCTTGGGCCAGTCATGAGTCTCTGCATTCTTCACCAGCCACTGTAGAGTGAAGATTCTCTGACCCAAGTTGAGAACAACACAAATCTATGGGTATTAACATAAAGATTTAGAAGCAAGTTTGAATGCATGACAGTTACCATGACAACAATAGTAGGTTCCCCACCATGGTCTATGATCTCCCCAGTCGTGGACTTTTTGACCAGTACCAGGCATGAAACTCCTCCAGCTGAGCAGGTCTCATAGCCAAGCAGAAGGCAGTTGGTTACCCCTAAAACTGTCATACCACTATTGTACCGGGTGGAACATCTTGCCAGTCAGCGCAGCATATTACAATGTTTTTTTTTTTTAACAAATAAAATTTACCCAGTCCAAGCTACATATTTATGTCTTCTAACCTATGTCTTTGATGGTATGTCTGCATTATATATTTGTGTGCGTTTACATATGTCTCTGGGAAATATATTAAATGTATACAGGAAAAAAATAAAATTTATTATGTGTATTTGAGTTCCATACATAACATTCTAGGGCAGGCTAAAATTCCGTATCTGTCATCCTACATAGTTTATATCCTGTGTGATATGTGACATGACCAGCTAAATCTACTCAACAACAACAAAAACTCCCTATTACAATGTAACAAACTAGCTCCTCATACTGTGTGTTAGATCTCTAAACTCATTCATCCTATCTACCCCCTATTATGTATTATTATATAACTTTTAACCTACATTTCCTTGTCTCCTCTCCCTTCCCCTTACCCCACTCATGATAACCTTTGTGTCATTTTCTATCACTACGTATTTGAGCTTTATGAGATTTTTAAAATACATTCCACAAGTACTATATTGAATAAATATGGGGAATTCCACAAATAAGTGTTTTTTGTGTTTAATAGTCCATTACGTACTGGGTGGTGGTGGCACATGCCTTTAATTCCAGCACTTGGGGGGATGAGGCAGGTGGACCTGGTCTACATAGTGAGTTCCAGGACAGCCAGAACTGTTACACAGAGAAACGCTGTCTTGAAAAGAAAAGTGAGATCAGAGGTTCCTAAGGAATGACACCCAGATTGTTCTCTGGCATGTACACACATGTGCACTCGTGCACTCATAGTAACATGAATAAACACACACACACACACACACACAAACACACACACACACACACACATGCAATTTGAACAAAAAAAGAAAGTGACTAAGAAGAGACACGGAGGGTAAGAAGATTCTCACTCTACTGAATCAATAAGAACGTTGAAGGCAAGACAGGTGGATGAGGTTCTGAGAGCTGCAGATGGGAAGTGTGATCGCATATCCAGGGCAGGGATTTGGGGTATGCTGACTTACCAGGAAGAAGATTTGGGGGAGTCAGTCTTGTTAGGTCAGAGGAGAGAGTGTTCATCAGCACCCCCAGTCACAAGCATGCTGCCTAAAATAAACACATTTGTGTTCTTCCATAATGTCAGGGTTTATTGATCATTTATTAACAATAAATTCATAAGGTATACCCAGTTCATTGGCAGAATTTGCCAAGCAGTTCAGCTTTCCTTGTAACCTGGCCAAAACAAATGCAGGTAATTTCATTCCAATCTTAGTGATAAACTCTCAAACAATATATTATATAACACAGTAAATAAATTCATCCATCCATTCATCATCCATCTACCCATCATCTATCTATCTATCTATCTATCTATCTATCTATCTATCTATCTATCTATCTATCTATCTATCTATCATCTATCCATCCATCCATCATCTATCTACCCATATCTATTCATCTATCTATCTATCTATCTATCTATCTATCTATCATCTGTCTATCCATCCATCATCCATCTACCCATCATCCATCCATCCATCCATCCATCCATCCATCCACCTATCAATCAACTGTTTGTATGTAGGTTACAGAATGGTTACAAAGGGCTGAAAGGCCCCAGCAGAATTCAAGGGGTTTCCAGGAGGTGTGACAGAGCTCTGTGTGTACAAGGTGCCACAGCTCGAGAGCTACAAGACTGAGGTGTGGTAGAGGTGAAGGGTAAGAGCGGGTTCAGAAAAACTAGCAGATGGACAGGTAGACAGCGGATTCAGATGGATGGACGAGCAAACAGGCAGATGACAATTCGTGTAGGCCATGTCTACAGCAGGACCAAGCTAGGCTGAAGCTGCTGAGACACTGGAGAGTGTGAGGCCTGAAAGTCACATGACACACACACATCAGGTGATCATTTGGCAAATTGGTGGGGCTACTAAAGTGTTAGGTGGCCTCTTCTTTGTGGGGTCCAGGTGATCATGTTGTACCTTTTCTGGAGTCTGCTGAATTCTCAAGTCTGGGTTTCTACTTGATTTTAATACACAAGTGTGTTCCTGCAGCCCCAATCTGCCACCATTTGTACTTTTGGGAAAGAGTCAGTTATGCTATATGGGTGTGGCCAGACACATGGTGTTGTCCATCTGTCCACCCAGCTGTCGAGTCACCACTTTCTCAAAACGGAGTCAAAGCCAGGTGTGGTGGCTCACACCTTTTATCCCGGCACTTAGAAGCCAAAGACAGGTGGATCTCCATGAGTTCAAGGCTAGCCTGGTCTACAAAGTAAGTTCCAGACCAGCCAGGGCAACATAATGAGAGCCTGCCTGGGGGAAAAAAAAGAGTCAAAAGCTGCTTCAGAATGGGACAAGGCACAACCTAAAAGATATAACTGTTTTGCACAATGGAGGAACTTAGAGCAGGGCACAGCCTAAGTTCAAGTCCTCCGTTATTCAAGAGGAGACTGCTTCCTTTTAAATGATATGAGTCCATTTCCCACTGGATGGGCTGCCGTGTACTTCATGAAGTGGGGGGTTCATGTGAAAATGAAAAGAGAATACTGCATTGCTGAACACAGAGGACCACTGGGTGAGATTTCTCTTAGCATGCAGCATCTTTCGATGGTCAGAGTGAGGGTAGCGGAGGCACACTTTGGACACAGTGCCAGGGGTTCCTGTTAGTTCTCAGAGTGCCCCAGGGCAGCAGGCTCACACATGTGAGTGGATGAAGCCTGAGACAAGTCACCCAGCATCAGCTTTCAGGACTTGGAGGAAAGGACAGCAGTAGTTAGTTCTCATTAGAGGATAGACAGACAGATAAGCAGGCAGTTCTTGTGAGAACTGACTCCAAATCAGGAGTGGGGAGAGAAACCGGAAATGTTGGTTTGGAGCACAGGAGCCAGACTCTAGAGGAAGCTACGTGAACTGAGACTCCACGGGAGACCAGTAGTTTTCCACCGAAACCCACACTTTCCGCTTACAGTCAACCTACTTTTAAAAGATTTGTTTTGTTAGTGTGTGTGTGTGTGTGTGTGTGTGTGCGTGTGTGTGTGAGTTCTGTGCACCATGTGCATGTAGGTGCCTTTGGAGGCTAGTAGATATGGATCGCCTCAAACTAGAGTTAGAGGAGGTTGTAAGCTGCCTGATGTGAGTGCTGAGGACTAAATGCGGGTCCCATGAAAGAGCAATTTGTGCTCAGTTGAACCTGAGTCCTCTGTAAGTCCAGCAAGTGCTCTTAACTACTGAACCATCTGTCCAGCCTTACTGTTTTTATTTATTTTGTTTTATTATTTATTTGCTTATTTTGGTTTTTTTGAGATAGAGTATTACCATGTAGCTCTGGCTGTCCTGGAACTCACTCTGTAGAGCAGGCTGGCCTCAAAAAATCACAGAGATCTACCTGTGTCTGCCTCCCTAGTACTTGGACTTAAAGTGTGTGCTACCACACCTGGCCAGCACCATTATTTTTAATTATGTATATGCATGTGTGTCTATGTGGGGATATATGCACATAAATGCAGTGCCCACACAGGCCAGAAGAGGGCATTAGGCCTTCCGGAGCTGGAATTACAGGCAATTGTGAACTGCCTGATGTGGATGCTGGATGTGGAACTACACTCAGGTCCCAAAGGGCAGCATGGGCTCTTAGCCACTGAGGCATCTCTCTAGCCTCCGTCACCTCTATAACCAATGTAAAGTCACTCTTATTACCAAATAGGTCTAGTCTTTGAGGCAGAATCTCTCTGTAGTCTAGGCTCACCTGGAACTCACTCTGTAGCCCAGGCTGACCAGAAATTCACAACAGTCCTCCTTCCTCAGCCTCCTGAGTGCTTGGATTACAGGTGGGGGCCACAACATCTGGCAGTTCTGCTTGTCTTCAAGAGCATATCAAGAATGGCAATTAACCACACAAGGCTTTTCAACTTTTCTTTACTGGAGAAGTCACACAAGGGTCTTCAGGTCAGCTTTTGCAAGCCTCTTGAGGCCAGGACACCCAGCCAAGGACTCTCCACCAGACTTCTTCAATGATGGCAGGTTTGGGTGAGTCTCTTCCAAAAGACTCCTGGCGCTTGAGACTTGCAGGAAGTGAACTTACTCACCTAAGACGCTGGGAATTCTGAAAAGCAGGTTCTGGGCTAGCTTCTTAAAAATTAGCATATATTAGTTCCACATAATAACAGGATTCATTATGACATTATCACACTTGTTCATAGTGTATTTTAATCGTAGTCGCCCATTTTGTCCCATCCCCACTCACGCTGATTCCCACATCTTCCCAACCAGCTCCTCTTCTACTCTGTGTCTGTTTGTTTGTTTTTGTGAGCCAGTGAGTTTCACTAGGGTGAAATGATCAGTTTACTAGCAGCTACACCACTAAAGAAAATGTCCCTCTTCCAGAAACCATTAGCTGTGTGTAGACAGATCCTCAGGATGGGTGGGGGCTTCACGATGCCCCTCCCCACTCCATGGCAAAACCCATACCCATTTTTAAAAGTATTAGCTCCGTGAAGTCAAGCTTAGCTCTTCAAATCTGCCTGCCCGTACCACACTTCCTGAGTTATTTTCAAACACAGTATTCTCGTCCAAGCCATGGCAATGTGAGTGACCTTTCCAGCTCTGTCCTCTCACCATGAGGACAGCCCCTCATTGGCCTTATGAAAATAACCGTGAGTTCCTGAAAACAAGAATTCTCAAGCAGTGTTTCCAAATTATGGAGCGATCAGGTAGGAAGAAAGATAGCCGTTTCAATCTCACTTGAAAGCCAGAAGGCATCACAGTACCGCGGAGGCTCCGTGAGGACAGGGCACAGCACCGATCAAAACAGCAGCCCCGAAACCGGCCACGATCAGCCTGCGGAGACGGCTCGGGGCATCAAAGCACTTACTGTGCAAGCGTGAGGACCTGAATTTAACGCCTGGCACCCACGTGAAAAGCTGGGTGTGGTGGTGCACGTCTGCACCCTGGCACTGGAGAGGTGGAGACAGGCGGATCCCTGGAGATATTAGCTAACCAGCATAGTTAAATCAATGAACTCCAAGTTCAGTTCCAGACTGGTTCCGAGGATAAGATGGGGGCTGGAGAGACGGTTCAGTAGTTAAGAGCACTGGGTGTTCTTCCCAGTACCCATAATCGTCTGTCACTCCAGTCTCAGGGGACATGACACGCTCCTCTGACCTTTGTGAGTGCTGCATGCAGCCAAAAAACCCATACACATTAAAAAAAAAATTTTTTTTTAGAGAAAAGCAAGTAGAGAGTAATGAAGGAAGACACTTGACATTGACCTCTGGCATCAACATGTATGTGCACACATGTGCTCGTGCACACACACATGCGCACATGTGAAAATGTGGCATGAGCTCAGTGTAGCATAATAGGCAAGGAGATTTGGCTGTTTTTTTGACATGCTCTACAATATGGCTTCTGGCATGAAAACAGGGCAGCAAGGACATTGATGGATTTCAGACAGTTTCTGAGATACTTCTGTCAAGTATATAAATATCACCACGGCATCTGTGATGGTTAATTCTGTGCATCATTTGGACTGGACTAGGCCACTTACCTGCATATTTCTGGGTGTGACTGTGAGGGCATTATCAGGTGAGATTGTCATTAAACGGGTGGTCTGTATAGCAGGTTGTCTTTCATAATGGAAAGGGCATAGGCATCATACAAGCCACAGTCGTATGCATTGGTTCCGTTGAACCCCAGATCCTCAAGTAATTGGAGCCTGAAGCTATCCTTCCTCATTGTCCTGCATGCCTGCCATAGCTGTGACTTTGGCTCAACTTCCAGGCACCCCTGAGCTTGTCCACCATCCTGTCCTGCCCTTTCTCCATATTCAGAGACATCCAGAGACTGGCTGTGTCATTTTCCTGTGAAGCTTTCTGCACACAGGGATACAATAGGACCAGGATGATTGGGAATGGCAGGTCCTGAGAGACAGCCCCTCAGAACTTCTCATCTCCCTGGTGGCAGCAGGAGCTTTGAGTAGGGAAACCCTTGCCCAAGTCTAGGAGGCCCAGAAGCAGGACTTTGGAACTTGTCTCAAAGCATCTGTGTCCCAAAGCCCTGCCAATCATGTCTGGACCCCCAACTCCAAGCCGCCCTTTGCACTGGTTCAAATAGGCCAGACCTCCACATCTGACTTCCAGCATGAATCTTCGGAGGTGCTGCATGAACAAGGCAAAAGATGACCACCTCTAACGGGGAGCTGGCATTCTGAAGTCTGAAGGTGACGCTGACTTCTCACCAGCGACAGGACACTGGTCACGTCTCTTGACCTGCCTGAGTGATGGTTAGTGTTTGCCAGTTTGCACAAGCTAGAGTCACCAGGGAAGAGAGAACCTTAGTCGGGGAATTGCCTCCATCAGATCGGCCTGTGGGCAGGTGTGTGGGACACAGTCTTGACTGATGGATGATTGATGTGGGAGCATCCAGTCCACTATGGGTGGTGCCATCCCTGGGCATGTGGCGTTGGTTGTAGAAGAAAACAGGCTGGGTGCAGACAAGGGAAACAAGCCAGTAAGCAGTTTTTCCCCATGGTTCTGCGGCTGCTGCTGCTTGAGTTCCCGCCCTGATGTCGTCCCTCAGTGATGGACTCCGATGGCGAAGTATAAGCCCAGCAAACCCCTTTATCCTCCTAAATTGTTTCTGGTCATATTGTTTTGTCACAGCAGCAGAATGCTAATGAGGCCAGTGAGCATCACTTTCCTCATTGACAATGTTGACCTTGTCTGGTATGGGTGAGATTAAAGGATGGCTAGTGAAAGCCCCTAGTGTGACTGACCTCTGACTCTTTGACACATCTATTCCTCTGCTGGGACTGGGACAGAGAGCTGAACACTAGGGAGGAATGGGGGAACTTCTAGAAATATGTCTCCACTTGAAAAATATAAATATGTTTTTGCAATAAAATATACATAACTTAAAATTTATTGTTTTATGCTTTTTTTGATACAAGGTCTCAGGTAGCCTAGACCAGCCTTTGAATTCCCTCTGTATCTAAGGATGAGCTTGAACGTATGTTCTTCCTGCCTCCATTGACTAAGTGCTGGAATGCCAGGCACGTGCCACCATGCCTGGTTCGCAGTGCTGGGGATGGAACTCCGGGCTTCATACATGCTAGGCAAGTGTTTTCTGTCAGCCGAGCCACATCTCCAGCCCTGTTTTATGCATTTTTTTTTTTTGAAAAAGAGATTTGTCTTATTTTGAATCGTGCGTGTGTATGCCTGTGTGTCTCTGTGTAGGTGTATCTGTGTATACGTTTGTACTCAAGAGTGCAGGTGCCCACACAGGCCAGAAGAGGGCGTCAGATCCTCTGGAGCTGGAGTTACAGGGAGCTATGAGCTGCCCATTGTGAGTGCTGGAAGCAGAACTCGGTTACAATGAAGGAGCAACCAGGACTCTTGTCTGCTGAGCCATCTCTCCAGCCCCCATTGTAAATATTTTTACACACAATTCAATAGCATTTAGTACCTCTGTGCTAACATCTGTCATATATCACTTTATACAGATAGACTCATTTCCCACTGTGTGTGTGTGTGTGTGTGTGTGTGTCTCCTTTGTTTTCCTTAATGTCTGCAGGGCTCAGCTATGTGAAAGACTTTTCCTTTCTGTCCAGGGCTTTCTCACATCCCATTGTGTATTTCTCCATCCATTCACTCATGAATATTCAAATTCTATTTTTAGATTAGTACGTTGGCAGAATGACTGGTTATTGATCTCAGAAATAAAGGTAAACAGTAGGGGAGAGAAGGGAGGGGCACAAAAGGCCGTTGCTGTCTGGAGGTGGGAGTGTGGTGACCAGACAATGGCAGGAGTGAGTCCCTCTTCCTGGGTCACTGACTTCAGTATGGCTTGCTGGGAATTCCCATGACTGGAGCTCAAGGTGCCCTGACCCCATCTTCCTGCCTGCTAAACTTCGGTGCTCGCATGCCATCCTTCATCCTCCATCCTCACCCTCCACCCTCACCCCTACTCCCACCCACCCCACCCCCGCTCCCCTGCACTCCAGTCCCACTGTTGGGCATTCAGCCTCATCCTCCTCCACAAGGCTGAAGCATCTGGAAAAGCATCCCTGTTGAGGGCAAGAGGGCAGGCTGCCCTTCCCCCTGTCGGGACTCAGCCAGACAGGTGGGTGGTAGGACCAGCTGGGCCAGTGAGCCCCTCCCTAGCTTTTCAAAGATGACAGGCCCCAGGCCCTCTGGGCAAGCTTCTTCTCTAGAGATAGCATCCGCGTGAGTGGAGGACTGGGGCTTCCCTGCCCTGGCAGATGCCGGGAGAGAGGACTGGGAATGAGGGTTACATGAGTGGTGGAGTTACAGCCGCCCTGGTGAGACCCGTACAGATGGAGCCAGAATGGAGTTGAAGTCTCGGGACTGCCGTGGGGATTGTTCATGAATGTGTCTCCCTCCCTGCCTACCTGCTTTGGCTCCTCGTCAAGGGTCATAGTCCCTCCCCCACTACACCCCCACTCCCCCCACCTCCCCCCCCACCCCCCCACCCCCTCACCCCCCCGCCGGCCCGGCTCTATCCCTGCTGCTGCTGATCTCTCTTGGCTTTTTTCTTCCCAGGGCCTCCTCCAGATCACCGAATAGTGATACCACAAGAAAAACTGCCCATCTGTGTGTAGGCTGACCCACATAACCTCCGATAACCTTCCTTGGAGCAGCCTAAAGAGCTCATTAACAAAGGGGATATGGGGGCGGGGGTGGGGTGGGGTGTAATCTCATTCATCCTGGGCTGGATACAGGACTAAATCCCGGGAGCTGCTCCCTCCTACCACAGGCCTTCAGTGGTGCTAAGAACTGATTGAGTAAATGATCCTGCATGCCTTCAGGAGATCAGACGCCAGGTTGCAAGAAGAAATGCAAAAGACTTCCTAGACTTGAAGACCCAGTGTCAATCACAGAGTAGACACGAGAGAGTGCTTGTCAGATGACTGGAAAGAGTAAGACGGATCCTGGCCTACGGGAGTCTCTATCTGTGGACACTGGAGACCCATGAGGAGCAAGAAAGCCAGCATTCCAGCATCCCTCAGTTACATGCCTTCATTCCCCACCCCCGACCCCCGAAATAGGCCTAAATAACTGCTGAGGAAAGAAGGCAGACAGAGGGCTCTGGCCACTATGTATCTGCAGTGTCAAAGCTAATTAGGAAACTCAGAGTATTAGAAGGTTGTGACTGGAGATGAGGTGGACTGTTTGGAGGCTGTGATGTATGTGGCAGAGGTGGGTATGGGGTAGGCTGTGCGTGTGATAGATGCATGTGTGGTTGAAGTGTGCATGAAAGAGACTCACGTGGTATGAAGGCAGCTACTGCCATGAAGGCCCATGATGGGGAGCATGTGCAGTTACTGCGGTGAAGGCCCGTGATGGGGAGCATGTGCAGTTACTGCCGTGAAGGCCTGTGATGGGGAGCATGTGCAGTTACTGCGGTGAAGGCCCATGGTGGGGAGCGTGTGCAGTTACTGCGGTGAAGGCCCATGGTGGGGAGCATGTGCAGTTACTGCTGTGAAGGCCCATGGTGGGGAGCGTGTGCAGTTACTGCCGTGAAGGCCCATGGTGGGGAGCATGTGCAGTTACTGCCGTGAAGGCCCATGGTGGGGAGCATGTGCAGTTACTGCGGTGAAGGCCTATGGTGGGGAGCATGTGCAGTTACTGCCGTGAAGGCCCATGGTGGGGAGCCTGTGCAGTTACTGCGGTGAAGGCCCGTGACGGGGAGCATGCGCAGTGGAGGCACCTGTGGTGAGGCTTTATGTGTGGCAGAGCTCTGTTGCAGATGCCATGCTAGTATGTCTCTGCCTTGGGCATCTAGACAGGTGTCCCTGGGAGCAGGTGTCCCCATTCTTGTGGCACTGATCTTGGGTGTGGCGTGCCCTTGCACAGCTTTCCTACTGGCACACCCAAGCGTGTCCACCTCTCTGCTTTCAGTGAGACCTGTTTGGATGGGGCAAAAGCAAGTGTAAGTCTCAAAGCTGCCCCGGGGATGGTTTGGGAACGTGTTAGGTCATGGACTGCATTTTTGGGCTTCCCGCCCCAGCTTTGCCTCCTCATTCAGCAAGAGGACAAGAGAACCCCCACATGCTTCTGCCCCCATTGCTCTTTAGCCTCATGCTTGCTCTTGCCTCCTTCCGATCACTAAGTAGTCCAGGCAGGCTGCAACCTCTGGGCCTTTGTACTGATTGTTGTCTGTGTCCAGGGTTAGATCTCTGCATGGTCCTCGCTAAACCACATACATGCCTCACCCTTTTTTTGGTGGGAGAAGAAGGTCTAATGTAGACTAGGCTGGCCTCAAACTGCCGATGTAGCCAAGGATGCTCTCAAATTTCTAATCTCTCTTCCCTCACCTCTTGGGTGCTTGGATTACAGGGATGTACCAATAAGATGAGTTTATGTGATGCTGAGGATTGAACCCAAGGCCTCACTTATTTTTTTTTTTTTTTATGAAGATGGTAAAGTTCAAATCCAGGGCCTTGTACATTCTAGACAAACATTCCACCACTGAGCTAAACCCCAGCCCCAAAGGGACCTTTTACAAATAACCAAATTCACTCCCATCGCCCTCACCACCGTCACTCATAGAATTCCAAGAAGCTCTGGACCACAGGAAGAGGGGGCAAGTCCATCTCCAGGTGCTCACACCAGCTCAGCCCTTCCCCCTTTCTTCAAAGAAGAGACAGTGAGAAAAAGAACATCAGAAAGTACCAAAGAAAGCTGGATGTGGTGGCTGAGCTGGTCATCCTAGGCCTCAGGAGTGAAAGCAAGAGGATTACTGTGAGTTTGAGGCACATATGGGCTACATAGTAAGTACCAGGTCACGTAGCACTACCTAGCAAGACCTTGGCCAAATAAATATACACCAACAATGTCTACCCAACCAGAAAAACAGCCAGGAGAATTACAGGATCTCAATAATAACCCTAAACGTAGTCTTAATTATCCAATTAAAAGAGCAGACTAGCTGATGAGACTGAAAACAAGATCCAACTACCTGCTGTCTCCAAGAAGCACAGTTCCCTGGCACAGACTGGGATAGAGTGGAAGCTGATGCACCAAGCAAGTGGAAGCCAAGTCAAGCAAGAGTAGCCAACTGCAAACTTAGTCAGAAAAGGAAGAGAGGTCAGTGCACATCATAGAGGGAACTACCCATTAAAAGGTGTAGTAACTGCAAATGTCTACACACCAGACATTGGCACACTAGGCTTTATAAGGCAGACACTAAACAGAGAGGAAAGATGGAATCAAATACAACATAGTGGGTGCCTTCAATACATCACACTCTTCAATAGATGGTAGATAGATAGATAGATAGATAGATAGATAGATAGATAGATAGATAGATGATACATAGATGGATAGATAGATATAGATAGATTGATAGACAGACAGACAGAATCAACCAAGAATCTTCATGGGCAAGGTGTGCCATAGATCAGATAGACTTATGTAACATCTATAGAATATTCCTTCCAATAGCTGTGGAAAATGAGTTTTCTCAGCAGTCCACGGAGCCCCATCTAAAACAGATCGTATTTCGGGACACAAAGCAAGCCTTGGTAAACACAAAATAAGGGCTGGGAAGACGGCTCAGTGGCTAAAGTGCGTGCTGCACACGCATGTGAATCAGAGTTTGGGTCTCTTAGAACTCATGGAAATGTTGGATGGTTGTGGTAGCCCACCTGTAATTCCTGCCTGCAAAGGTGGAGACAAGGGATCTCCAAAATAAACTGGATAGTAAGACTAGCCCTCTCTGTGAGCTCTGGGTTTGATTAAGAGACCTTGCCTCAATGAATAAGGTGGAAGGGAGATGGTGGATGATTTCAGACATCAACTTCATGTGTACCCCCCCACACACACATACGTGCCCATACATGCAAACATGCACACTACACATGCATGAAAATAAAAAAAATATAAAGCAATCAAAACAATATATTTTATCATATCAAATCATAATGGAACAAAACTGGGAGTCAACAGCAGGAGAAACCATGCGAATTCTTGAGTAAGTGAACTCTGGTCATTGAAGAAATTAGGAACCATAAAAATTACGAGAACCTTTGTGATTCAATAAAGTCAGTTCTAAGAAGAAAGTTCATAGTGGCATGTTTGGACACTAAAGGAGCTAGAGATTTCAGATAAATAACTCAAGGATGTCTCTCAAGGCTTTAGAAAGATAGGAAGAACAAGTTGAAAATCATTAGACAGAAAGAAATAGAGAATAGAACCCAAATTAAAAAACTAGAGATTATAAGAAGCACGCACAAGCATAAACGCAATGGAACAAAGAGTTGGTTCCCTGAAAAGAAATAAGCAAGATCAAGAAGTCTTTAACCAAACTAATCAAAAGAAAGGGAGAAAATCCCAACTAATCAAATTAGAGGTGAAAATGGGTATTCACCAACACAGAAACAGATAGAGTAAATGTGGTCCATGCATGTGCACACTGGAAGTTCTTCTTCATAAGGAAGGGTGAAGTTCTATTGTTCCAGGAAAGTGGAGGCAACTGGAGGTGGTCACAGTAAGCAAATTAAGTCTTGGAAAAACAAACATCACATTTCCTCTAATTTACAGATTTTATAGAAATCGTATACGTGCAGATGAAAAGAAAGTAGAAACAAAACTGTCTGGGCACAGGATGAGAGGGGCTAGTCAGGGGAGAAAGGGCCAGTGCTGGGTTATGGGGCAGAGTGCTCAATGAACAATATACACTTGATGAACATAGCCATCTGTAACCCTGTATAACATAATTGTAAAGATAAAAACTCACAACAGATACCAAAAAATCCAGAGGATCGGATCGGTAGAGCATACTTTTTGAAATATGGATAAACTCTTAGACAGCCTATCAGAATTTAACCTAGAAGTTACAAAACACGTGACTGACCAATAGCCAGCCATAGAATGAAATAATAACCAGGCGGTGGTGGCATACACCTTGATCCCAGCACTCAGGAGGCAGAGGCAGGTGGATCTCTATGAGTTCAAGGCCAGCCTGGTCTCCAAAGCAAGTTCCAGGACAGCCAAGGCTACACAGAGAAACCCTGTCTCGAAAAACAAAAACAACCAAAGTCCCTGACAGACCTGTAAGGCAGAGCCAGCACCAATACTCCTTACTGTATATCATAACATACAAAGGGAAGAAGCATGGCCAAGCTTATCGTATGAAGTCAGTACTACCCTGATACCAAACCCAGATATAGACTCAACAACCACACAAAAGGGAAACAATAGACCAATTTCCCTGATGAACACCAATGCAAAATTTCTCAACAAATACTTGCAACAAACTAAATTTGATGACACATTAGAAAGATCGCACACTGTGATCAGTTAGATCTCATTCTAGATTTTCGAGGATGATTTGACAGACGCAAATCAAAAAAGTAACATAATGCATGAATGCACTCAGATAAAGAAATCACATGATCATTCCAACAGATACAGAAAAAGTTTATGAAAAATCCAACATCTCTTCAAGATAAAATCCCTGAAAAAAAAAACTAGAAATAAAGAAAATATACCATGATACAACAAAAGGCATATTAGACAATAACCTATAGTCAACATTATAACTAACACTGTACTAAATGTAGAAAAGCTGAAAGCAGTTTCTCTAACATTAAAAATGAGGTGAAGAGGCTGAGAGATGGCTCAGTGGCTATGAGCATGCACGTTGTCTTTGATCCATTTTCCACTGCCTTTTGTTCAGGCTGCGAGACAAGAATTTGGTTTTGTTCTTCTAACTCAAGCTACATCCTTCTGGACGTGGTATCCCATCTCCACAGAACCATTCATAACGTGTTATTTCTACAATGTCCATTTTTGACATCGTTGGGGGGAAATGGAGGATGTAACCACATGGGTTTATTCAAGGTTCTCTGTTCACTACATTTGTCCATGTGCTGTGCCAGCACCACGCTGGCTTCTGTACTGTGGCCCTGAAGTGTAGTTTCTGGTTAGATGCTGTGATTTCCACAGCGTTTTCTTCTGTTTGGGATTGCTTTTGTTACTTGGTGTCTTTTGTACTTCCTTGTACATTTTAGGACTGTTTTCATTTCTTTGAAGAATGCGTTGTTGAATTTTGAATATCACACTGGATTTGCAGATTGCTTTGGATAATACAGCCTATTGATATTAATTCTGCCAGTTTTTGAGTGGAAAGTCTTTCCATCTTCTAGTGTCTTCTTCAATTTCTTTTTTTATGTTTTATTTAAAATTTTCACTGTAAAGATCTTTCACTTCTTGGCTAGGTTTATTTCTAGATTTTTATTTCAAAGCAATTGGGAATGGAATTTTTTTCCAGACTTCTTTCTCAATATGTTCCTTGTTGGAATGTAGAAAAGCTGCTTGCTGTGGGATGGTCTGTATGTCAAATTGCTCTGATTGGTCAATAAATAAAACACTGATTGGCCAGTGGCTAGGCAGGAAGTATAGGTGGGACTAACAGAGAAGAGAAAAGAAAGAACAGGAAGGCGGAAGGAGTCACTGCCAGCCGCCATGACAAGAAGCATGTGAAGATGCCGGTAAGTCACGAGCCACGTGGCAAGGTATAGATTTATGGAAATGGATTAATTTAAGATATAAGAACAGTTAGCAAGAAGCCTGCCACGGCCATACAGTTTGTAAACAATATAAGTCTCTGTGTTTACTTGGTCGGGTCTGAGCGGCTGTGGGACTGGCGGGTGACAAAGATTTGTCCTGACTGTGGGCAAGGCAGGAAAACTCTAGCTACAGCTGCTGGCTCCTGGAACTTGATCGTGTTGCTTTGCTGAAAGTGTAAATTCTAAGGGTTTTGTTGGAGTCCCTCCCTCCCTCCCTCCTTCCTTCCTTCCGTTCCTTCTTTTTGAGACAAAGTCTTGCTACGTAGACCAGGCTGGCCTGAATTCACAGAGATCTGCCTCTGCCTCGTGAGTGCTGAGACAGAGAGAGAGGGAAAAAACAGACAGACAAGGATTTAGGAGATGAGGAGAATCCTTATGGATTGCTGGTAGAAATGTAAATTAGTGCAGCTACTAAGGAAATCAATTTGGAGCTTCCTCAAAAACAAACAAGCAAACTGAAAATGAAAGTACTGTGTGATCCAGCTACACCACTCGAGGGTACACGCAAGCCACACCACAGACACTTGCACACTCATGTTCGCTCCAGCACTACTCACAGCAGCTTAGTTATGGAACAAGTGTAGGTGTCCATCAACAGACAGATTCCTTTTTTTAGTGTTGTATCCACACACAATGGTTTATTCGGCTTTACAGAAGAATGACATCATGTCATACATGGGAAAACAGATGTAAGTGGAGATTACCATGTTAAATGAAATAAGCCAGATTCAGAAAGACAAACACCACGTTTTCTCACATAGGCAAAATCTAGATGTAGGGCTGGAGAGATGGCTCAGAGGTTAAGAGCACCGACTGCTCTTCCAGAGGTCATGAGTTCAATTTCCAGCAACCACATGGTGGCTCACAGCCATCTGTAATGAGATCTGGCGCACTCTTCTGTATACATAATACATACATACATACATACATACATACATAAATAAATCTAGATGTAAAATGTATATAAAAAATATTCAAAATATAGTTGCATCCACATGGAAAAAAGTAAGTTAAAATGACAAGGCTCTGTTAACTACTAAATTTTCAGGGTGAAGCAATTTGGCATATTTTGGGGGACAATTTGGTAATATATCTAAAACCTTCACACACACACACACACACACACACACACACACACAAACCCACATTGTCTTCTATTCAGAAACTATACTTCTAGAAATTTCTCCTGGGGAAATAATCAAGTTTGCAAAGATAAATACATAAAATTCATACAAGCATCATATGTATATAAGAAACCTAGAAAACATACAGATGCGACTCACCCATTAGGAGTTTGTTAAGGAAGTCATTGTAAGTTAAAATAATGGGTTCCTTCACCTTAACTGCCACCTGCCTTCCGTCTACACATATCTGTTAGCTCTCTGATATATATGTATATATATATATAAATTTGTATAAACATATGTATTTGTTGTTGCATGATATACACATATATATTAAATATATATGGGTGTGTATATTTTTTTTTATAATGACTGTGTATTACACTTATAACTGAAAAACTAGTCTATAAAAAGTTTACAGAACAAGCTGCAGTAATTACAAGGCCCGGTTTGGCCCCTCGCTCGTCTGAATTGTATTTGTAGCCTACAGTCTCCTCCACACCACTTAAGTGTAATCATCTGCCTTAGTCACACTTACTCACTAATGACTTTGTAAGTATCCCTGCAGCCTCACCCATGTGAATGCCGACTCCCGAGACTGCTGATTGCTTTTTGGCTTCTTTGGCTTTCAGCAGCCACAGAATGACCATTTTCACCTTTCGTGAGAAGCCAGACACATTTTAAAGGTTAAGCACGTTTTACATGCTCCCATGGTCCCTTAAAAATGTATGGAAGGTTAGTGAGCTCCAATCCACGGCTAAAAATTCAAAGTGGTCCCAAGGTCACTGATGGACTCTGGGACCTGTGATAGATAGAATAATGCCCCCTGAAACAGGTCCACATTCTAACCCCCAGAACCTGTGACCATGTTTCCTAACACGGTAAGGAAATTAAGGTTGCACAAAGAATGAGGCTGCTTATCAGCAGAACTTACAGACATGGTATTCAGAGCCCTGGGTTGGGCCAGATGTAATCACAGGGTCCTCAAATGTGGAAGGAAATAGAAGAGCAGCTGGCAGAGGGGTGTAAAAGTGACTCAGTCCACACTGCTGGCTTTACAGGTGGAGGATGGACCAAGTACGAGCCCACGAAGTGGGAGGGTGGCTGAGGATTCAAGGCAAGGAAGCAGACTATGTCCCAGGGTCTCCAGAAAGAACACAGCCTGCCAACATTTTGACTTCTGACAGATAGAGCTTTAAGATGTTTTAAAAATCCTCTCTCCTCTAAGCCACCAAATTCATGTTCCTTTGTTACATCACCAGTAGAAAACAGATACAATCTCCTACAAGATTGCTCTGTGACACAAACGTTTATTCACTCCAACAACAGATCAAAGGAACAATATCACTAAAGTCCAACTTGATGAACCAGTGACAGGAGTATGGGGGTTCCTTACAAGAGTATGATGACTCAAAGACAGTTGCATCACTGAAAGCCCCCCACTACCCAACGTGGGGACTACTCATGAACCTTGGTGCTCTATAGGACTCAAGGCAGCTCAACAGGTGGAGGAGCTCCTTTCTATGCAATCTTCCTGAGGAAAGACAGACTTGCATATCTCCTAACCTTCAGGGATTTCCTGAGACTTGTGAATTGTTTACTTCTCAAGTCTCAGTGGGTGTCTCTTTAGAATTTCCCTAGTTTTGGGGGGGGGGGGTTTGGGCGTTTTTTGTTGTTGTTGCTTGGTTGGTTGGTTTTTCAAGAAAGGGTTTCTTGTGAAATAGCGCTGGCTGTCATGGAACTCTCTTTGTAGACCAGGCTGGCCTCAAACTCACAGAGTTCCTCCTGCTTTTGCCTCCTGAGTGCTGGGATTAAAGGCATGCGCCACCACAAACTTCTCTGTCTTAAGGAGCTCTTTTTCTGGGTGGAATGCTTCAATTCTGAGGAAATAGCTACACAACAAAGCTATGATCATTTTCACACCTAAACCCAGTCTTGTCCAGAAACTAACTCCTTTCAAATTAGTCTTGGAACTAATGCAGGAAAATTCTTCCCATTCCTTCCCTGCTGGAGGGACAAAGCCTGGTAAAAATAATCCTACCTTGCCTCTGCTTCCACCCCAGCTCATTATTTACATATTTGGTAAGAAAGGAAGCAGAGACCAGCTCCCTTCTGAGCCTCAGCATCCAGAGCTCTGGCTCCCACTCAGCATGGCAACTCAGTTTACAGGGAAGCGAAAGAGCCCATTTTAATGCTACTACACAAGGCAGTGGCGGTTGGCTCGAACAACCGTTTCATCTGGCCTGTGGTACAGTGTGCTGTTGGAACACAAGGTTTTCCTCACACAAGGCAAGCCTGTCTGTGTGTAAACTGCAGGCTACCATCTTTTTAAAGAAATTTTGTACCACTAATGGCTGTCAAAGACCAGACTGAGATTATTTCAGATTGTACCAACTTGTTTCATCTCTGAAGTAGGAAAGTGATGAAGACAGGGTTATTCCCAGTTCCCTCAAGAGGACTGATTACCTGAAATTAGCATAGAGACAGAGGATAGGGCATGTGTGGATTACCATTATTGCTTTGGCAGGCCTGATAATTGAGTGTGTGTCCACTAATAGAAATACTATCACCTGTGATCAATCCTAATGGGGTCACCTGAGTGAGTCCTTGCCTCTGGGGTTAATTACCCTCTGGCCTCATTGAGAAGTGAGACCGACTGTTGATTCAGCAGCAAGGGACTCATTACTTTCCTGGCTCCTTCAGGGGATCTTCCTGGTCTATTGAAAGCTTCATCTCATTGAATTCAAATAATAGCCAACTCAGGTATTGAGTATAAAGTACAACCACCTTAGGAAAGATCCTTCTTAGGCACTGAGATGAGTGGGGGGTTGGGGGACCCAGTTTCCATGTCAAAGGGGATGCATTTATGCAGTTAAAAAAAAAATGCCCAGCTTCCCACAAGCCCATCCTGGCCTCTTGCCACTTGCTGGCTCTTGCAGATGGGTGGGGCTGTGGGGTTGCGGAGCTCAGCTTGGCTTTCTGGGAATGGGGAGTGTTGGCAGGGGCAGAGGGAGCAACAAGACCTCATTAACCCACGCCTCTTGGGATCCTCCCTGGGGGTTTTATGGGAAACTTTTTTCTTTAATTGGTGTTTACATCCTGTGATAATGAAGGCAGTCAACAGGGAACTTACGGTGAGAGGAATATACTTTCTACAGAGTAGCTAATCAGGCAGTCCCAAGAAAGCACAGCTCTGCAGTGTGAGGGGGTCTTGGCAGCCAGACATGATATAACTTCATTAACTTATATTCTTGGTTACTTTTAATTAGCTTTCATGGTGTGCTGAGTGATTTTTTTGATAAATCTTCTATAGATCATATCTATTCATTTGAATGCAGATATATACTTGGATATATACACATATGCAACTTACTTTTGAAGTATTTTATGTATTTTCCACGTCGAGGGGGTTTGTGCACATGAGTTGTGCTCGCTAGTTTTATGTCAACTTGATACAAGCTAGAGTCGTTTTGATTGATCTATTTAATGTGTATAAATGTTTTGCCTGATGTATGTCTGTGCCTCATGTCCATGGAACTCAGAAGAGGTTACCCCCTGGAACTGGAGTTACAGATGGTTGTGAACTGCCCTGTGGGAATAGAGCCTGGGTCCTCTACAAGAGCAGCAAGTGCTCTTCACCACTGAGCCCTAGGCTACAGTCCCTAGAGTAATTCTGAGAGAGAACTTCAATGGAGAAAATGTCCTGAATTGGCCTGTGGGTAAGCCTATGGCTCATTTTCTTGATTGATGGTTGGTGTGGAGGGTCCAGTCCACTGTGGGCAGTGTCATCCATGGGCTGGTGGTCCCGAGCGCCACAAGAAAGCAGGCTAAGCAAGCTATGAGGAGCAAGGCTGCCAGCCATGTTCCTCCATGGCCTCTGCCTCAGCTCCCACCTCCAGGTTCCTGCCTTTGAGTTCCTGCCCTGACTTCCTTGGATGATGGACTATAAGCTGTGAAATGAAATAAACTCTTTTTGCCCCAAGTTACCTTTGGTCATGGTGTTTTATCACATCAATAAAACTCTAAGACACAAGTGAAGTGTCCAGAGAGGCCAGAAGAGGGTATCAGATCGCCGGGAGCTAGAGTTACCGCCAACTGTGAGCAGCCAGATGTAGGTTCTGGAACCTCAACCCAGGACCTCAGGAAGAGGTAGTGTGTAGGACGAGTCGCAAAACCGTCTTATCAATAAAATCTGGAGACAGATATTAGGGTGAATGCTGAAAGACTGGAGAAACAAAACAAGCCACAGCCAACCTCACAATTCCTCAGCCTCCTGTGAGTTCCTGTTTCCTCACGCCTTATGTACCTTTCTGTGTCCTGCCATATTACCTCCTGGGATTAAAGGTGTGTGTCCTTCCCAAGCAAAGACATGAAGTCTCAAGTGCTGGGATTAAAGGTGTGTGCCACCACTGCCCGGCCTCTATGTCTAATTTGGTGGCTGGCTCTGTTCTCTGATCCCCAGATAAGTTTTATTTGTTAAAGCACAAATAAAAATATCACCAGAGTAGTGCATGCTCTTAAACAATCTCTCCAGCACTTCAGAATATTTTAAATTTATAGAAAAGTATGCCTGTATGGCACACACACACACAGAGTAAGTTTTTGGTGTTTGTTTGTTTGTTTGTTTTTGGTTTTTATCATAGTTCTTGGGACAAAAAAAAAATCAGAAGGGCTGGAGACATAGTTCAGCAGTTAAGAGCACTTGTTGCTTTTCCAGAGGACTGGAGTTCAGTTCTCAAACCCATATCTGGTCTCTGCATGAACCTACACCCATGTGGCAGACACATGCATGTAAATGAAAACTAAAAACAAATCTTTCTAATAATCAGAAACTTTTTTAAAGGAAAAGGAAGGAAGACAGGGAGGAGTGAGGGAAAGAGAATTACTTTCTCATAGTCCAAGTTCCTAAGTGGCAGTGTCTAATGAGGTCAGACCTCCTGGGATTGGTACCACACACTACGCGGCCCCTCTCCTGCTGAAAGGCCATAAGCATAAGCCAAGTCATGAAAGGACTCCTCCCTTCCCCTCCCCCACCCCATTGCCTACCTGATTATAATATTTTAATTCTTTGAGAATTTCCTGCAATGCGTTTTGATCATATTTACCCCCTACTCTTCCTCCTAATTCCTCCCATATCCATTTTCATCTCCCTGCCCTTGATTTCATGTCTTCTTCTTCTCTTTTCTTTCCCTCTTTGGATAACCACGGAGTCTAATTTGTGCTGACCATAACTCTTGGGTGTGGAGCCACACCCTTCAGGAAAATGACTCCCTTCCCCAGAAGCCATTAACTGTCACAGCTCCTTAGTTAAAGGGTACATTTGACTTTGAATTTCTATTAGCTTTTTTTTTTTTTAACAATCTGGTGAAATAAAATTTTGTATACTAACTGTGTCTATCAGATATATGATATGTTTGAGGAGTGTCCAAACTTTTGACATTGCAACATGATCATTTATCTTCAAGGTTTATGCTTGAGTATCATACAAGTGAGTTATTTTGAAGTCCATTTTTTAAAAAAGCTCACCTTGCAATGTTTTAAGTAGTTTTATGGTTTTGTGTTGGGCCGTGCTCACAGGCTGGGTAAGCCTGACTTGGTCTCATCACTAAGTCAATCACCATTCTCACGTATCCACGAATCAGGTTTTGGCATCAAGAACATTTAAGTTCTGCCCTTCGCTTGGGTTTGGTGAGTCACCCCAGAAACTCTGAAATCTTAGCATCATTACTGGATATTAAGGTGGGGGGCAAAGTGAGCTTTTAAGAGGTGATTAGGGTTTGGCCCTAAGTAGTATCCATTCATGCAATTAGCTGATTAATAAGTGAATGGCTCATCGTGGAAGTGTCTGACATCAGAACCAGTCTGGCCAAATCTCTCACCCTGTCTCTCACCATGGAAAGCTCTATTTCTGCCATCACCAGATGAGGCACCCTCAGCCTAGAGCTAGAACTGTGAGTCCTCACACCCCCAATTTCTTCATCATTAACCCGATCTGTGGTACTGTGGACAGAAACAAGATGGACTAAGACACTCTCCCAGCAAATTTTCAGGGCACCGTACATGTCATTTACTGCAGCCACTGAGCTATACGATAGATCAGAACATGTTTATCCTGTCTGAAGTCTTCTGCCTCTCGATCAGTCCTCCACACTCCCCCGTCCATGGTAACTACCATTTGATTCCATGTTTATGAGCTCAGCCTTTAAAACATTCTTCGTGTAAATGGAATAGTGAATTGTCGTCTTTCTATGCCTGGCTCACTTCTCTTGGTATAATATCAGGTCCATCCATCTTGACACAAGTGACAATTTCATTCTTTTTTCCTTTCTCTCTTTCTTTTTTCTGAGACAGGGTTTCTCTGTCCAGGCTGTCCTGGAACTCACTCTATAGACCAGGCTGGCCTCTAACTCACAGAGATCCACCTGCCTCTGCCTCCCGAATGCTGAGATTAAATACATGCACCACCACTGCCTGGCTGACAGTTTCATTCTTTAAAAGGGTGAATTACACTCCATTGTGTATGTGTACCACGTTTTCTATTCTTTTAAAGATGTGTGTATGTGTGCACGCACATGCACGTGGTACATGCTCTCTCCAGGAGACAGCATCAGTGCCCTGTTCCATCCCTCTCTGCTTCTCCCTCTGAGGCAGAGCCTGAACTGGGCTCACATCTTGGCTAGGCTGAAAGCCAGCAAGCCCCAGCAATCCTCCAGCCTTCCACTGCCCTGGGAGCTGAGGTTACAGGCGTTCAGGCATTGCAGGGATGACTCCACTCACATAACTGCAGAACAAGCACCCTGAAGTCTGAGCCATCTCCTAGCCCCTGTGCACCACATTTTCTTTATGTATTGCTTGATGGACGCTGGTTGTTTCCATTTCTTGGCTTTGAGAATAATGCTGCCATGAGTATGGTAGTGCAGACGTTCTCCTATATACTGAGTTCATTTCCTTAGGATACATGCCCAATTTCCGGAGCATACACTAGTTATATTTTTAATCTTTTAAGGTACCTCCATAACATTGTCCACAATGGCTACTAATTCAGATTCTTACCAACCACTGTTAGGTTCCTCTTCTTTATATCTTTGTTCTTACCATCCACTGTAAGGGTTCTCTTTTCTTTATATTTTCACCAATATTTGTTATCTTTTGAATTTTTGTTTTTTAGATTTCCATACAAGTATATGCTGTATGTCGAGCATATTCCTGTAGAGGTAACTGTCTTATTAAATAATAAGAAACACAGAGCCAAATGCAGAGTTAAAAGCCTAAGAGGTCAGAGCAGTAGTAAGAGCTGAGACTTAAAACCGCCTTCTTACCCTTCCTGCTACTGCTGTCCTTTCCCTCAGCAAGAGACCTGCTTCCTGTGTATCTGTCTTTTTATTGACTTTCTGTTCTGCCTTCTCATTGGTTGTAAACCCAACCACATGACCTCCTTGTCACTGCCTGTCTATACAGACCTCCAGGTCTTCTATGGTTGGTATTGAGATTAAAGGTGTGTGTCTCCATGTTGGTGGTATCCTTAAACACACAGAGATCTGTCTGTCATGTGATCTGGATTAAAGGTGTGTGCCACCACCGCCCGGCTTCTGCTGTGGCTTGCTGTCAGCTCTGACCCCCAGGCAACTTTATTTATTAACATACAAATAAAATCACATTTCAGTACAAATGAAATATCACCATATATTCCTCCCCAGAACCCCCACTATGCCTTTTCTCACCTCTCCTCCTCCCATTAGTTCCTGTCCTCACCTGGCTTTACTTCCCCTTTCATGTCATCTATACATCCATACGTGCCTACATCCATACATAAAGATTCTCCCCCCACCCCCTCTCTGTCTCTCTCTGTCTCTCTCTCTGTAGTATTGGGGATTTGAACCCAGGAGCTGGGCAAGTCCTCCTCTTTTGAGCTAGCTCCTCAGCAATCCCACTTTTCTGTTTTTGCTTCTGTTATCTGCACTTTGTCATCAAATCCAAAATACCCTTGCCTAGATCAATGTCAGGAAGCACTCCAAACAGGAAAGGCAGTTGACGGAGAATCAAAGAATGAGGACAAAGAATGGTGAAATCTCTCCACCCCCCTCCCCATAGTCAACTCATAGAGAGTCAACTCATAGGGAAATGCGGACGGTCCCTCTGGGAGGAGGGGAAGCCCAGGTACCAGGGCTCCTGTTGGAAGGGCCGAAGCTCAGGGACCCTGTGCAATTAAAAGTGAACGATTTAGGAGCAATTTGGTGGCAATCACTGTGTTTTGTGCAAATTGGCATTTTAAGAAGGGTTTAAACTAGGCACCAATGTGGTGCATATTCATACATGCAAGCAAAACAGTCATATACATGAAATAAAGCTTCAAAAAATTAAAAACAAAACCAGGCAGTGGTGGCTCATGCCTTTAATCAAGGCCCTCAGGAGGCAAAGGCAGGCGGATCTCTGTGAGTTCGAGGCCAGCCTGGTCTACAGAGCGAGATCCAGGACAGGCACCAAAGCTACACAGAGAAACCCTGTCTCGAAAAACCTAAATAAATAAATAAATAAAAAATAAATAAAAACAAGAACCTAAAAGCTCATGTAGTACCCCCAAAGATGGACTTGGGGTCGCTGGACCCTATATCTATCTGTTCCTCAGCCCAGTGTGGCTCTTAACTCTCCTCCCTCTGCCTTTCATCATTACAGCATTACTCGGGTCTTTAACTGGTGTACAGGGGCAAGCGGCCAGGCCTAACCTGTTGGGACCACCGAACTCGGGCTTTCGTCTCCTAAACTCTAGTTATGCAAACACTAGCCTTTGCCACTGGCCCTCTTTTTCAATGTTAACGTAGGTTGATCCTCTTTTTGAATAAACCAAAATAAAACACGTTCGATAGAGCCGTGTGGAGTTCTCTTCTACACACCTCATGGGTGGGAGGCAGAATTCCGTGGGACAAAGTCCTTAACAGAGCAGTGACTCTTATGCAGCCGGGGCTGACGTTGGACTTTTGATTTCCAAGGGACAGGGACACCATTTTAGTTACCATAACTGTAGTCCTCAGAATCCTGGGTGCTCCACATCCTACAACTAACCTCTGTATTTTAAACAAACCAACGGTGTTGCCAGATGAGCTATGGGGACTCACAGCTGTCTGAAAAACAAATCTCACTGTATTTTATCCGGCAACCCTACCTATAATGAAGAGAGCAGCTCCTCACAGGGAATAATTACCCAAGCGGGAACGTTTTGAGTATGAGGGTTGAGAGAACCGCCAATAGCGGTCTACATTCGCTTTCTTCACAGTCACCTCCAAAGCCTTGCAAGGCTTGCTGACACTTCCAGGTCCGAAGTGTGACCGAGGTCCAGGATCAACAGTTCTGCCATTTCCCCCGGTGATGCTATAGGCAGTATGAGTCTAGGTGTGAGCATCATTGCCTGAGCTAGAGAAAAAGGTATTTGGACTCTGAAGTGCTGAGGAAGCTCATGGGCCAGCACCGCAGGTAGCCGGGATCTCAGAGGCACGTTCCATCCTCTTTAGATGCCCGGGAGGCCTGTGCTCTTAAAGATCCAGGATGGCTAGGCTAGGGGGCGTGGCTGTCCTGGGGGCTCGGCCGAGTCGGGGGCGTGGTGTAGAGGTGGGTCCAGACTTGGTTGCAGCTGTGGCGGCTGCGATCTGAGCCGCCCAGGTAGGTGTCGCCCGGTGGGCGCTCCAGGCAAGCTTCTGGCTTTAGTGCGGCGGCAGCGGCGGGTCCTGATGCGTTCCCCAGCAGCGCCCATGCCGTTCGCCGTCATTGCTTGTGCGTGGAAAGGGGGCTGACGGGACCCAGACCAGGACAATGAGCCGGCGAACGCTGAGCTCCGAGTGCCGCCAGGGGACGCTGCGGCGACAGGCCTGAGGGCGGGGCCGGCTGGGCAGGGGACGAGCCAGGTCGCCGTGGATGGATGATGACCTGTGGGCGAAGTCAAAGGCGGGACCGACAGAGTCCTGGAGACCCCGCAGGAGTGGGTGTAGCATGGGCGGTAGCATGGGTGTAGCAGGCTGAAGTGGGGTGGGATGGAGGGTGGGGACGGCTGGATGGGGCGGAGTCTGGCGAGGATGAATTGGATTGTGGGCGGGGCGAGAGCTTTCTCACTGAGTTGGGGGTGTGGCAAGAAGGCGGGGTCAGGCTAAGGGTCTATCTAAAGTGGGCGGGGTCGGGATGGGTCTAGTGAAGGGAGAGGATGGAGTTTGGGTCAGGATGATGAATGGGGAGTATGTCTTAAGTGATGTCCCTTAAGGGTGAGGTGAAGCGTATCAGGCTTGGTTTAAGTCTGCTTTTCGGTAGCCAAGGGTCCTTGTTCCTCTTCCCTTTTTTCTGTTATTGTTTTGAGACTGGGTCTCACCTGCTAGCCCAGGCTGAACTCTTCTCAACTCTCCTGCCTTGATTTCCTGAGGGCTGGCATTATAGGCATTATAGGTTGATGCTATTGTGCCTAGCCCCTTGTTTTCTTTGATACAGAAATTTTTAAAAAGGAAGGTGCTTATGTCAACCAAACTCTTGGATCCTTGAACATGGCTTAGGGTTGAGGCATTTGTATTTACAAAATGCTTTTATAAATAAAAATCACTTTATTGCTGGGCAGTGGTGGCACATGCCTTTAATCCCAGCACTCGGGAGGCAGAGCCAGGTGGATCTCTGAGTTCGAGGCCAGCCTGGTCTACAGAGCGAGATCCAGGACAGGCACCAAAACTACACAGAGAAACCCTGTCTTGAAAAAAAAATCACTTTATTGTAATAAACCCACAAAAAATAATCACACAGCTATATTAAGGTAGCCACTCAACAAACACTAGCCGGGTTCTAAAGTCTGTATATCTCAATAAACTTCTGTACGCTTGAAACAGCTGTTTGAAGCTCTGGAGCTTCTCAGGGTCCACACTTTTGTTTTTCTAGCTTCATAGTCATAATTTTTTCTTCGTCTTTTTTTTTGAGTTTTTGTTTGTTTGTTTTGGAGGGCTTGTTTTGTTTTGTTTGAGACAGGGTTTCTTTGTGTGACAGCCCTGGGCATCCTGGAACTCACTCCGTAGACCAGGCTGGCCTCGAACTCACAGAGATCCACTTGCCTCTGCCTCCTGAGTGCTGGGATCAAAGGTGTGCACCACCACCGCCCGGCTAGTTCTTTCTTATTTGTAATTGATAGTGAAAAAATATATAATTGATGGTATAAAACACTTTAAAATTATTTTTTGTTATTGTTCCGTTTGTCAGATACCAGGTTGGACTCAGACTCCTTATGTAGCTCAGGGTGACCTTAAACTTCTGATCCTTCTTTTTCACCTCCTGAGTTCTGGGATTACAGATATTTGCCTCCAAGCATGGTTTATTCAGTGCTGGGGATGGAGCCCAGGGCTTTGTATATGCTAGGCAAGCATTCTACCAGTTGATTCTACCATTCTACCAGTTTAGTCCTAGCCCTAAAATAAAATTTTATTTTAAATTGTTCTTACAATTTAAAAAAATGTTGCAAAACAAGTTTTTAAAAAAAAATCTGTCTTTAACTCACCCAGATTACTTCAAGCCCTCCACTAAATAACCATCTTCTTTAACAGAACAACACAGTTGTACAGGCCTTGTTTAAATCTCTACTCATCTTAAGGATTTTTTTGTTCAGGGGGTGGGGGCTCTAATTATATTAAGATGCCCTGTCTCCTTAGATAAGTTTATGTATTAAACAGCACTGTTGCTGATTTCCTTTCCCCCAAGATCTTTCAGAATGGTCCCTGAGGCTCCAGGTTTCAAGCCTCACCAGTTAAGAATGGCCACTGGGTCTTGGAACAATTCTGCCCTCCACCCCATCTGCCCGTCTCCTGCCCTTCGAGCTGACCTGTGCTTTGCAGGATTCTACCCCTCCCTTCCATCACCTCCACTAGTCTTTAAAGACTCCTTCCTCAAGAGTCTTCTCATTTACTCTGGGCTTCCATCCTGGGCAGCCTTTTGTGGCTCTGTCCATAAATCCTAAGAACAAACACATTTATAAGGCTAGGCCAGGTGTCCCTCCCAAGCCCACAGGACTGTCACTCTCAAGCCTGGTTCAACTGTGCCTGGGCAGGTGTCTGGGACAGGCTGTGGCAGAATGGCTGGTTGGGGCTTGCCAGGCAGCCTGTTGGTAAGTAAATGAGGCCTGCCTTGGGCCCAGCAGAGGAAAAGGCATGAGCTAATGAATAGAAGGCAGGGCACACTCCCTGCCCCAGACATCACTGGAAGTGGGGAAAAGGTCAGATATCTCTTATCAAATTCACCCCAAAGTACAACAGTGTGTCTTCATCAAACAGTGTTTCAAGGCAAACATGACTACCTATCTAAAGCAAGTTATGGGAGGGAGTAGAGATAATAAAGAGCCTTAAGTCTGCTCAGGATGTGATGCCAAAGAGTTCGTGGCATGCTCAGGTTTCAAAGCACTTTTGACTTCTGTCATTGCGTGGGAGAGGTGGGATCTGAAGCAGTCCCCTGCACTGGGAAGCCACGCCCATCGTCCTTCATTACACACAGACTCCCTGTTTTCACAGCCCGGGGAAAGTGGGGACCAAAGTGATCCCATTTGCCCAGATGACGTGAATGACTTGTCAAGATTGCACAGCTTCTCGCTGGTGGCTCCGTGTTCCACATTTCCACCAGGCTCATGTGTGTGTGGATGGGCGTAGAACTGGAAGACCCAGGTCTCCCCTACAGGCCTGGCAGTTGCTTAGAACAGTGAAGACAGAAGGTACACACTTTCCTGTGGACTTTGAGGAGATTCCTCTCCAAAGGGTATAGACTGTTGAGTGGGGAGGTGACTCTAGGTACTTGTCATCTTTAACCTTGGTGAAATCTCTCAGCAGGTTGATGTACCCTTCCCCTCTTGTATGGGGCTGCAGTCTTCCTGCTGGGCAGTATGACTCGATGTGGTCACATGTGTTTCTCTGTAGGTGTCCCTATGCTGTGCATTTATGTAAAAGGCACATAATTGAATAGGAAGAAGGGAGCCGTTGAAAGGGTCCTGAAACAGAAGTAGTGCTTCTGTGCCAATGAGACGGCCCAATGGGTTAAGGCACTTGCCACCAAACCTGATTCCCAGGATCCACATGGTGGGAGGACAGAACTGAGACTCAAAAGTTGACCTCTGACCTCCACATGTGCACCATGGGTGTGTATCCCCTCCCTACCCCCATAAGTAAATGTCATTTCAAAGGAAACTGATCCTGATTCAACGTCTAGTGCCCTGGGGGTTGCCTTGATTGCACCTTTCTCTTAGAGTGTCTTAGTTAGGGTTTCTATCGCTGTGATGAAACACCGTGACCAAAAAGCAAGTTAGGCAGGAAAGGCTTTATTTGGCTTACACTTATATGTTGCTGTTCATCACCAAAGGAAGTCAGGACAGGAACTCAAACAGGGCAGGATCCTTGGGGCAGGAGCTGATGCAGAGGCCATGGAGGGTTGTTGCTTACATGCCTGCTTCCCCTGGCTTGCTCAACCTGCTTTCTCGTAGAACCCAGGACCACCAGCCCCCACTGATCACTAAACGAGAAAATGCTTTACAGCTGCATCTCATGGAGCCATTTCCTCAACTGAGGCTCCTTCCTCTCTGATGACTCTACCTTGTGTCAAGTTGACACACAAAACCAGCCAGTCCATAGAGGCTCAGTTCTGAAGTTCTACTTAATCATTTTCATGATGTTTTCACTGTGGATCTGTATGTGTTTCCAGAGAATATGATTCTGGTTTTGTTTAATGTTTTGGTCCTTGTAACAGGCAAGAGGTCGTTTTTTGTTTGTTGGTTGGCTTGTTGTTCTCACTGTGTAGCCCTGAACTCATGATGATCCTCCTGCCTCACCCTCCCAAGTGCTGGAATTACATCATTTCCAACCCTGGTGTTTTTTCAGAATCATTAGTGACTTGTGTGGCTGAGATTTGCTCCTTTCCTATCGAATCCATTACATCCATTCTGTGTGCCATTAGGGCTACTTCTGGCTTCCTGTCCTGCCATGAGCATTCCTGAGCATAGAGCAGTACTCCCTCTAGGCCAGGATTCCCTGAAGGTGTGTGTGATGAGGGAGAGACGCTCTGGGTCTGCGCAGCTGTCGTCGGGATGCTGCTGCCCCCTAGTGGCAAGTGCAGGACATGCTGAGCACCCTGAAATTGACAAGACAGCTTCCTGGCTCCCACAACTGCACAACTGCGAGGCCCGCCCCAAACACACACAAAGAATTGTCTAGCTCCTATGCGGGGTTGGAAAACCCTGCCTTAAATATGTGGAATGGATTTCGGCTCAGTCAGGTGCTCGATGTTCAGCTTGCACGGCTAGCGTCCCTCACTCTTCAGTGGTCTTGCAGTCTCTGGACTCAAGCTTCTCAAATCTGCTTCTCGTCCTGGTCATGCCGGCCTTTAGCGTGTTTGTTTGTTTTTCCCGGATTTTGTACCTCCAAAATGATATCTTGTGGTTTTAATTTTCATTTCCTGAGTAGTGGAAATTAAATGTGTTTTCACATTTATGTTTCTTTTGTCCCCATAAATCTTTTTGTCCATTTTCTAATTGTATTGTTGATTTGTTTGTTTGTTTGTTTGTTTTTGATAGTTACTGGAATTTTCCCGCTGCATGTTCTAGATTCTTTATAATGCCAAAATATAAATATTTTACATTTGCTGCAGATAACTTCCATTTGTGACTGTCACTTGATAAAAAAGGAAGTTCTTACTTTATTTTTAAATTCAGCATTATTATTATTTATTCTGCTGTGCAGGGGATACGCTTGGGCCTTCCTACATGCTGAGCAAGCTCTCTGCCACTGAGAGCTGTGTCATGACGTAAATACAACAGAATTTGCCGGTCATTGTCTTCACAGTTCCTCCGGAGTTGGGTCCCTGTTCAGTATTAGAGTCAGGGCCTCGGTTATCTCTGGCTGTTGGCTAGGGACAAGATTCAGTTTCCTGCCCCACAGGTCTTTCTTATAGGACAGCTTAGCTGTGGGAGCTGGCTTCCCTCAAAGTGAGTGGTAGAGACAGACAGAGGCAGTGTACCAGGCCAGTCTCTCTGTGGCCTCTCCTCAGAGGTTCCCAGGGGTGACATCTCACCACACGGCCCTATTCTGATTGCCAGAAGTAGTAGGTCATGTGGTCCCCATGCTCACACCAGGGCATAGACACCAGGAGCGTGAGGACCATGGGGGTTCTCATAGAGGCTGCCTACTACAGATTTGTAGAAGGGCCAAGGATGTTTAATTTTTCATTCTAAAAAACAAACAAACAAAAAAAGCCCTCCTCTATACTGATTTTCATTCATTCTTTAAAAGTTTACACTTTTTGTCCCCCCAACAGCACTCAGGGGGCAGAGAGAGGCAAATCTCTGTGAGTTCCAGACCAGCCTGGTCTACATTGTGAGTTCCAAGACAGCCAGGCTTATATAGAGAGACCCTGTCTCAAAAGACAAACAAAAAGTTTAACAGCATGGCAGCACATGTTTGTAATCCCAGCACTGGGAGGTAGAGGCAAAGGGGTCAGAAGTTCAAGGTACCTCTCAGCCACAAAGTGAGTTCAAGTTTAACCTTGGATCACATGAGACCTTGCCTCAAAAAAATAAAATACTTATAAATAAACACTTTAAAATTTTGGTTTTTTCATGGTTAGTTTTTAAAGTTTTTAAAATGTATGTGTTTGCCGTGTGTGCAAGTGCTGTGGAAACCAGGAGGGGGTGTCACACTCCCTGGAGCTGAAGTCACAGGCACTTGTGAGCTGCTGCCTGGTTCGGGCACTGGGAACCAAACTTGGGTTCTTCGGAGGAGCAGCAAGTGCTCTGAACCACTGAGCCCCCACAATTAGTTCTTAATATACTTAGAATTTGTCTAGTACGTTGACCATATGTGGCTATTTAAATGAAAAATTCAGCATCTTCAGCCATATTTCAAATGCCCAGTAGCTACTTGTGGCCTGATTTGGATAGTTCTGAAGCAGAACAGTTCCATCTCCACAGAAAATCAGGTAATTTTGTGTCCCCAGCCCAGAGAACATGTCGGAATGTCTGGATATTTTTGTTATGTTGTTATTGTGCCGGGGGTGGGGGTGGGGGACAGGTAAGTGCCAAGGCAAATGTGTGGTGGTCAAAACAACTTTGTGGACTCATTTCTTTCCTTCTACCGTCACGTGTGTTCCAGGGACCAAGCTCAAGTCGCCAGGCCTGTGTAAGTAAGCCTTTTGCCCAGTCTTTTCAGCCCCTGGAAATTCTGTATTTCAGCAGTTACGGAGGCTGGGTATTCTACAGGTGCCTAGTGAGCAGAAACCAGGGATGATGCAGGGGGCTGACTCTCCCTCCACCCCCACCAGCAAAGACTAATCTAGCCCCAAATGTCCACAGTTGTGTCGGTGAGCCACACTGATTTAGAATGTATGCTGGTTTGTGCTCTGAGATGGGACAGCCAGTTGATACTATTTCCTGTGTGGGTCCCATCCTTCTCATTGGCAAGCCTTAAGCAGGAACTGTCCCTTTAAATGGTAAAGAGTCTGTGGCTTTGCTCATTAAAAACACTGACTTTCGTTGTCTTACAGGCTCTTAGACCCTGAAGAAGGACATCCTCTCTTCCCAGGTTGTGATGGCTTCAGACTCACGGGAAGGGACGGATACAGTGCTCGTGGGAGCACAGTTAGCCCTAGTTAGTGACTTTTTAAATCCCTTCATCCTGCCAGCCTCACTGAGCAGTTCAGAAGGCATAAAGGAGAAAGGGAGTGGAGAGAGGAGAGAGTGGAGGAGAGAAAAGGCAGTCAGGGAGGGGGGACGGTAGAAAGGGGGTACCCGCGGTGTGTACTTGACATAAACCCTCCTCCATTCCTGCCGACTCTGTTTATGTGGAAGACTCACAGCTGTGATGCTACACTTGATGGGTCCAGCTCCATGAGGCTGAGTTACTTTTCCGTGGCGTGACCTCTCTCCCTCACTGTTCTGTCACTGCAGGGGTGGCCCTTCCAGGAGAGGAGCACCCTCACAGGTGAGGTCGCCTAAGCTACTAGAGGTCCTGAGCGCTCTGGAGGAGGATGGGTTTAGCAGCAACAAGGAGGAGATTGTCGTTGTACACACACACACACACACACACACACACCCGCCCCCAACAATGCCTCCAGGGCCTTCACTGATGAGGATTCTGGGGAAGAAGACAGTGACCGGAATGGTGCCCAGCTGCCTGGCTGGGTGCTGTATGCTTCAGTTGTGTCTGAGGACTCAGACCCCCAGGAGGAGGGGGGGGCTATGACAAGCCAGAGCTGCAAGCAGCCAAGAAAAGGCGGAAGGCAGCAGTGGAGCCCCAGCGCGTTTGGACCAAGAGAGATATCCAGCCAGACTTCGGGTAGCTGCACAGCCTCAGACCCTCATATAGAGGACCTCAAAACCAAGGAGCTGAGTCCTGTGGGCCTCTTTGAGCTGTTTTTTGATGACGGGACAGTTTCATTGTTGATGAAACCAACCACCGTTATGCTCGGTAGAAAATATCACCCTGGATCTCACAGCTCAGGAACTGAAGTGTGTTTTGGGCATCTTGATTTTAAGTGGGTATGTCTCCTGTCCAAGGAGATGAATGTTTTGGGAGACAGCTCCTGACTCACATCATCACCTGTGGCTGATGTTATTAGAAGAGACAGATTTGAGCTGATCTTCTACCTGCGTTTTGCAGATAACAGTGAAATCGATGAAAGCGATAGGTTTGCCAAGGTCAGGCCCCTCATTGTCCATATGAACTGTAACTTCCAGAAGCATGCTCCCCTGGAAGAGTTCTACAGCTTTGGTGAATTCGTCTGGGAATACTTTGGGCACCGGGGGTCCAAGCAACTGCACTCAGGGAAGCGAGTCCGGCTAGGCTACAAGATCTGGTGTGGAATGACCAGCAGAGGCTACCTGGTGTGGTTTGAGCCCTCACAGGGCACACACACTATTCACCAAGCTAGACCGGGGCTTGGATATAGGAGGCAGTATGGTGGTCAGATTTGTGAATGTGGCTCCCTGCCATACCATGTATTCTTTGATAAGGTCTTCACAAGCGTCAAACTGATGTCCATTCTGAGGAAAAAAGGGGTGAAGGCCACAGGAACTGTTTGAGTATAGAACCGAGCGTTACCTCCTCAAGGATCCCAAAGAACGGAGGAAAATGAGAAAGGGCTCGTTTGACTCGAAGGTGGACGAAAGCGAGGAGATCATTGTGTGCTGCTGGCACACCAGCCGCGTGGTGAATATCTGCTCCAATGCGGTGGGCACAGAGCCAGTGAGACAGACCAGCCGCCACCCGGGAGCAGCCAAAGCTGGGGCACAGGTCCACCAGCCATCCCTGGAGAAGCTCTATCAGGAGAAGGCCAGAGAGGTTGACCAGATGGACCAGAACATCGCCAAGGACAAGGTGAAGATCCGCGGCGTGAAGTGGGACTTGAGCTTCACCAGCTACATCATCGACGCGGCCTTCAACAATGCGTGGCAGCTGCACCGGGTGTGACCCGGTGGAAACCGAGAGCCGCTTCGATATGACTGGACACTGGATTGTCCATCAGGACAAGAGGACCCAGTGTGCCCTCTGCCACTCACAGACCAACACCGGCTGTGAGAAGTGCCAGAAGGGTGTCCATGCCAAGTGCTTCCGGGAGTACCACATTCCGTGAGACCGGAGAGCTGCTTCTTCCAGCTATAGTGACGCCACTGGGACCATCTGCAGGTTTTATTTGTGGCGCTTTTGACGCCGATCACTGATGACTTAGTTTTGTAGTCTCTCCCAGGCCCCGTCACAGTCCTCTTTTTGATGTGTTCTATTATGTTCTATTATGCCTACATGTCATGTAAATTAGTATTTATGTTAGTAATTGTACATGTTTGCAAACCTGCATTTTATATTCTTATTTATTTAAATTTATTCAAATACAAGTTTTGCTTTTGTATGTATTTGAGTCTGGGTAAAGATAACCAAAGCCTTGTGAGTAGTGAAAAGTAAAATGTTTTTGCCATTGTATGCGTAGTCTGTGCTCTAAGGCAGAGGCAGCAAGATGTCCTAGCAGTGTGATGAAAAGCTTCCTGACCTTACATCTATCTATCTCATGCCTGCCCACAGCTATCAAACTATGGGGGCATAGACAACCTGCTGTGCATCTATTCAGAGGGCCTGAGCTGCAGAGCTCATATTTTCTTGATAAAAATGCTTTCCTAATGAGGCTAGAGAGATTGCTCAGTAGTTAAGAGCACTTTCTGCTCATGTGGAGGACCTGAGTTTACCCAGCCCTGGCAATGTTCAGTCACCTTTAACTCCAGCCCCAGGGTATCTGCCACACTCTTCTGGCTTCTGCAAGCCCCTGCACACTTGTGCACAAGCACATATACATAATGAAAAATAAAATAAATCTTAAAAAATATTTTCCTAGTGTAAATATATCCATGTGGAATCTGCTTTTATAAATAGCCTGAGGTAAGCTTCCACTTTGCCCTCCGAGGGGTTCATGTGTAAATTTGTTAGAAGCTGTATGCATTTCTCTACTGATTTAAATTTCATCTTCATACGTTCCTGAACTTGGAGTAAACACATTGAAATAAGGAAGCACTTTGATGTTAAAAAGTCTGGTAGAATGTATTCCAGAAGAATAAAAGAAATTTGTAGAGAAGAAAGAAAGAAAAGAAAAAAAGGAAAAGAATTAAGTGCATTGGTAATCTAAAAAAACAAGCTGAATTTCTTGTTATCTAGGAAAGACAAATAGAAGAAATAAAGACTGAATCTGCAGTTAAATTGTATAAAATTATAAAATTTATGTGCATCTAAATTCAGGGGTTAGGGGAATAGGTCTGTTAGTAACACATTTGTCTTGCCAGTATGAGGAACTGAGTTCAATCTCAGAACCCACATGAAAAAGAAAAAATAAAATAAAATAAAGCCAGGCAGGGGAACATGCATTTGTAAACCCAGCACTCAGATTAATGGGAGACAGACAGATCCCTGGGGTTCACTGGCCAGCCAGCCTGGCTGAATTATCAAGTTACACATTCACTGAGAGACCCTGTCTCCAAAAACAAGGTAGCTAGCTCCTGAGGAATGACATCCGAGGTTGTACTCTGGCACACACACACACACACACACACACACACACACACACACACACAAACACACAAACACAAAATTAAAATACTCAAGTTAGTAATAGGAGAGAACCAGCTCCACCTGCCCTCCGCTGCATGCACACGTCCAGACACACAGCACACACACACCAGCGTTGTTTTTATTTTGTTACATTTATCACAAACACAGAGACGGCAAGAGAAAAACTGCAGTGTTCTATGAGGGAACAGAAGAGAAGTGATAGGAATGGTGTGGGAAGACACTGTCTGCTGGCAATAAAGTGCTGAGCAGCAGTGACAGACCCCTCCTTCACTGACCACACTGTGTAGAAGCGATGGGTGGTGGGCACAAAAGTTGGTGGTGGGCTCTTACAGTATCCAGGGAAGTGAAGGTCTGCTCAGCCTTTCTGGACAATTTAATCAGGTCTGCCCAAAATCCTGAAGGGCGTTAACACCCATAGAATAAAGCAGATGTTCAGTCTGTAGTGATAAAAGTCAATGAAGTGGAGGAAGAAACAGAGTCTCCTCCCAACAGAGTCCCAATGAGTCACTGCCGAAGTACAGATGGGCTCTAAGTCTGCCGTTGGACTTAGAAATATGTAGGCAAGGATGGAAGTGGAGTAGTGTCTCCTCCCACGATACATCAGTTTCAAATGGAAAAAATTGCTACAGGCTGTAGGAACGTATCATAAGAACTCAGCTGGTTATGGCAAAGTCACTGCCTGAAGGGATCAAGGAATTCCTTCAGAGGAAGCCAAATTCCAAGGAGCATTTGGTGTTATTTGGCTTGTTATATATCAGCTGAGTTCTTGTGATATATTCCTGAGGCCTGTAGCAAAAAAAAAATCATAAGAAAAGCAGGCATCTCCTCCATCAAGCCCCAGTACCACTCCAGATATTGACATCACAACCTCTCTCTCCCCCGCCATTCCTGCCCCCAACACGGTGTGCTGCAGTACTCCTGCCCAGCACGCACAGTCCAAATCCAAACCAGGGAGAAGCAGGCAGACTCAAACTGAGCGACATTCCGCAAAGCACATGAGTACTGGGAAGTGTGAGAGCCGTGGGAGACAAGAGAAGGCCCCGGGGTTACGTGAGACCGAGGAGGTAAGACAATGCGAAGTGTGGTACTAGCTCACCGCACATCAAGAGGCTTACAAAAGAGAACAGTGCAACAGCCGGGGAAGCTTGGAAAAGGCAAAGAGACCAGCTGACAGAATTTATAAACGTTAATTCCCCGGCTTTGATCGCTGTACGTTGGTCGTCTACGCAAGACCGGTAAGGGGAGCCAGTCAAACACTGGAAGCTTTTTTGTAATCTTAGAATAATTTCAGGCTGGACCTTCGCATAATAGTCACGCATTTGAGGCCTTGTTTCCACCTGTGGAAATCCAGCCTGGGGCAGGGGAGACGGCAGCCCTTGAAGTGCTTCTGATCTGTGGGAGGGACACCTGGTTGTGGTGTGGGGGGGGGATGGTCAGAGGACAACTCTCGCAGGGGCTTGTTCTCTCCTGCCACGTGGGGTCCGGGGGACTGAACTCTGGTCAATCTTTCTTGTTCCTGGTAACACTCACACACACTATGTGACACATATTCAAAGATGTGTACCTTTACATTTTTAAAAAGAAATCTAGGCTAGGCACTTTCAATATTTCTTTTTTATAGGTACCATAATTCTTCATTGGTCCTTTGGGAGTTTCACATCATGCACCCCAATCCTGCTCAGCTCCCAGTCCCTCCACATCCTCCCCTCACCCCTGCAGCATCCCCTCAAAGAAAACCTCCCAAAATCAATTCAAAACAAAACAAACAACGACGATGACAAACCCACCTTGCTGCTCTGTCTTTCCAACACCTCTTCATTCACCCTAGTGGCCCTGGGAGCTGCAGTGTGTCACACAGCATACCCTTTTGTCCAATAGTCCCATTCACAAAACGTTCATCTCCTTGGTCTGGTTCAAGGCCTCTGTCACATCATCTTCACGGACCCTCACTGAAACGCCTCTCGGATAGTCTGCTGTTGTCCCCAAGTCATGGAGATCCTGCCATTATTGTTCGGTCACCCACTCCAGCAGGTCACAGATGGGGTAGATGTTAGGGTGGCCTAACCCAAGGTCCAGGATGTGGGTCTGGGTGGTAGCTGAACTGGTAGGTCTGAGCCACTAGGACTGTCCCCCTCAGGTAAGGGGCAGAGTCATACTAGGCCCATGTCATCGGGGCCAGCTCTCCCACAACCATGGTGAAGAGTGGGTCCATCTTGCCTGAGTGGGGAGAGGGGTGTCCAGCTCTCCCATGGGGGGGGGTGGGACTTGCTCTCCTGCTGCGGTGTCCAGCAAGGAGCAGGGCCAGATACCCCAGAGCCAGCAAGGGGCAAGGCCAGCTCAGCATGGCCCTCGGATTTCAACACCCCTGGTTCCTATGACCCTGTGGCAACATGGGCCATGGACCTCATCACAGACCCCAAGAACACGGCAAGAACACAGACCCAGACATGGCCCTCGGCAGCAGCCATGCCTGGATGTCACCATGGCCCCAGTGGCAGCACAGGGCACCCAGATCAGTATGGCCCTGGTGGCAGCAAGGCCCTCGGATACCAACATGGTCTCAGGTGGCTGACCAGACCCCAGGCATCTGCACAGGTCTTGGTGGTAACAGGAGCCGGGGACATCAATTCAGACCCTTGCTGCTGCTGCTGGGGGGGAGGGTCATGGACCCAGACATGGCCCTAGGTAGTAGTCCATGCCCAGATGACACCATGGCCCCATGTAACAGCACAGGCTACCCAGATCGGCAGGGACCAGGCGACAGCACAGCCCTCAGGCACCAATACGGCCTCAGATTATGGCCTAGACCCTGGGCATCCATGTGGTCTTTGGTGTTACCATGGGCCATGGACATCAAAACAGACCCTGGCTGTGATAGGACCATGGACCCAGACATGGTGTTCATCACCATGGGACCCAGATGTCACCATGGCCCCAGGTGGCAGTACAGGCCACTCAGGCAGCATGGCCCCCACGGCAGCATGGTCCTTGGACACTGACATGGTCCCAGGTGGTGGCTCAGACTCCTGACATCAGCATGGCCTTTAATGGTATCAGGAGCCACAGACATCAACACAGACCCTGGCTGAGGTAGGCCCAAGGCACTTTCAACATTTCTTATCAGGAAGCTTGCTGTTAGCTGGGGGGTGGTAGCACACACCTTTAATGTCAGCACTCAGGAGGCAGAGGCAGGTCTACAGAGTCATTTCTTTCTTTTTTTTAAGATGTATTTATTTATTTAATAGATTTATTTATTTATTATGTATACAGCATGTATGACTGCAGGCCAGAAGAGGGCGCCAGATCTCATCACAGATGGCTGTGAGCCACCCTGTGGTTTCTGGGAATTGAACTCAGGACCTCTGGAAGAGCAGTCAGTGCTCTTGACCTCTGAGCCATCTCTCCAGGCGCCCCCCCCCTTTTTTTTTTTTAAGATTTATTTATTATGTATACAGTGTTCTGTCTGCATATACACCTGCAGGCCAGAAGAGGGCACCAGATCTCATTATGGATGGTTGTGAGCCACCATGTGGTTGCTGGGAATTGAACTCAGGACCTCTGGAAGAGCAGCCAGTGCTTTTAACCACTGATCCATCTCTCCAGCCCCCTCAGAGCTGTTATCTCTCCAGCCCCCTCAGAGCTATTTCTAGGACAGCCAAGAGAATGTTAGATTCCCTGATACTCCTCATGTTGAGCAGATCGGTCCAAGGACGGAATTTTTTTCTTTTGCTTTGTTTTTTTAAACAGTCTCCATTCAGCCATTGCCTCCCCGTTTGGTGAGTCACCTGCCACAAGGGACCAGAGCAAAGCATGATTAATCAACCATGCTTTTGGGGGAAGGGGAAAGATTATTGAGAGACAAGAGTGAAAAAAATATCCAGCTGAAAAGGGAATTGTTGATATCAGCTTTCACAAATGAAACCCAGCAGAGCCCAGAAAGGTCAGAGAGTTCCTTCTGCAGTTGCCAATCCTTCCACTAGGGGGAGCCTCCCGCTTCCTCACCGTTTTCAGATGGTGCGGCCTTTTCGGAGTTTGCCCATAGCTCCGAGTGCGGTTGATGGAATCTATACGTTGGGATCCCAGCGCCCGGAATTTCTAAAGACTTAGGAACAGGAGAGAGAAAGGAGAAAGATGAAATAGCGACTTTCAGAATTAAGATTCTCCAGGAAATAGCACGCCAGGAGAGGAACCAGGTACCTAAGAGAGCCGGGATGGGACAGGAAGACACATCATCCAGCAGAAAGGCCATCTACAAGTGCGCATGTCTTGGCTTTTGTTTCTTTTCATTTTAAAGCTTTTATTATTGTTTAGCTTATTGTACAAAAACAAGTTTCATAATGGCTTTTCAAACTCTTCCTTTTTTTTCAGACATCTATTTTTGTGCAGGTGTGCATATGTATGTGGGTGCCTGTGTGTGAGAGTGTCTTTGGGTGGTGTGTGCATGTGCTTGTGTGTGTGAACGTGTGTAATTTGATGAACCCTGGATAAGCCAATCATCCTCTGTCACACTCATGCCTGATGAAGATCTCTGCCATTCTTTCCATGTCCCTTCGGGCTTCTGATTGTTTCGTCTGCCAGGCAGCCTTTTCATTCATACCCTCCCCTATGCAATTCTCACATGATCTCCGGAGCCATGGAGTCTTCATGGAGGTCCTTACCTGTATCTTGACATGTTTTCCCTGCTTTTCTCTAGTAGTTTCAAGTCTCACATTAACGCCTTTGATGAGCTTTGTATTGACTTTTGTGCAGGGCAGAGAGAGGAATCCAATTCCATTCTTCAGCCACATGGATATGGGGTTTCCCCAGCATTGTTTGTTAGACTGTTTCCACCTTGTGTGTTTGGCACAGATTACAGAAAACCACAGGCCTATAGCTGTGTGGGTTTTTTCTGGGTCCCCTGTCCCATGCCAGTGGTCTGTGTGCCTGACTTTATGCCTGTGCCACGCTGTTTTTAGTGTGAGGCCTCTGAACTATAACTTGAAATCTGGTGTTGGATACCTTGTTCTTAGCACTAATCTTCCTCGTCAAGATGACTTTGGCCATTTGAGATCTGTCCTGGTTTGCTCCCTATGCCCTGACCAAAAGCAATTCAGGAGGAAAGTATTGCTTTGGCTTACACGTTGCAATCACAGTGCGTCACTGAGGTACATCAGGGCAGGAACTCAAGGCAGGAACTGGGGCAGAGGTGTGGAGCAATGCTGCTTACCATGTCTTGCTTCCCATGGTTTGCTCTGCCTGCTTTCTTAGACATCCCAAGAAGTGAGCCTTTAATCCCAGGGAGTGATGGCAGAAAGCAGAAAGATATGTAAGGCGTGAAGATCAGAAACTAGAAGCATTTGGCTGGTTAAGCATTTGGCTGGTTAAGCTTTTAGGCTTTAAGCAGCACAGTTCAGCTGAGATTCATTCTGGATGAGGACTGAGAAGCTTCCAGTCTGAGGAAACAGGATCAGCTGAGGAACTGGCGAGGTGAGGTAGCTGTGGCTTGTTCTGATTCTCTGATCTTCCAGCATTCAACCCAATAACTGGCCTCAAGTTTGATTTTATTAATAAGACCTTCTAAGATTCCTGCAACAACTGCCTGGCTACATTCTATTTTTTAAGTGAATGACTACAATAAATATAAGTAAAAAACTGTAGCACGAATTGTTAGAAGGTCTTATTAATAAAACAAACCTGGGGCCAGGTATTGGGGTGAATGCTGAAAGATCAAGAGACAGAACAGGCCACAGCCACCTCACCTCGCCAGTTCCTCAGCTGGTCTTGTTTCCTCAAACTGGATGCCTCTCAGCTGAACTGCTTCTTGAAAGTCTGAAAGCTTAACCCACTCTAGTTCCTGGTCCTCATGCCTTAAATACCGTTCTGCGTTCTGCTTTCTGCCATCGCTTCCTGGGATGAAAGGCATGTGTCACCATGCCTGGCTGTTTCCAGTGTGGCCTTGAACTCACAGAGATCCAGATGGATTTCTGCCTCTGGAATGCTAGGATTAAAGGCGTGAGTGCCACCATTTTCTAGCCTCTGTATCTAGTGGCTGTTCTGTTCTCTTACCCCAGATAAGTTTATTAGGGTGCACAATATTTTGGGAACACAATACCACCACATGTTTTCCATACCTCTTACATGATTAAAAATTTTACATAATAAAGGTGAAAAACAAGTTATCCCAAGGACCCACAAAGATTCATATCCAAGCAACTTGTTATAGATTAACAGAGTGTTAAGCAAGCAAGTTATTTTTTTCAACTAGTTCCTTTACTGGCAGGGTGCATTTTGTGGTTACAAAGAAAGGATCAGTCACTGTATTATTTTTCTCAAAAGGTAACCTTATAAGGAATCTTAAAAGAATCACAAATCTGTTGGGTCCCAGGGATACACAAATAATGGAGGACAGACCACCAAAGTCTGAACCAGAAGCAAACTTTATTCTAAAAAAAAAAATTACTACAGAGCACAAGAAGCTTGCCAGTTAACTGGGACCACAGCCAGAGTTTGGGCTTCTGAAACCATGGCGATAGGGGGTGGAGTTCCAAGCCCCTTTTTATAGTAAGAAGTAAGCATTAAGCATGGACAAAAGAATTTTTACAATTTTCAGGTTAAGCTTAGAGACTATTGCGTTTTGAGATTTACAGTTTTCACTAACAAGGTTTCGGTTAAATGATGCTTTTAGAAACCTGCAGCTTCCCTGACACAGCAGATTTCCCATAGCCAGGGAGGGTACGAAACAATGGAAAGTCACAGAGGGGCATTTGGTTAAAGTTTATAGGATGGGATGGATGCCAGGAATCATGTACAAACTTCTATTAAAAGTTAACTTTGGTCCACGGCACTTGTCGGCCACAAGGGGCTAACCCCTGGCTGTGGAGAGCCATTGTTAAAAACTAACCTATGGTCACTGACAGAGCCGCTTGCTGTAAGGCAAAAAGCCTTTGTTAAAAGTTAATCTTAGTCACTGACAAAGCTGCTAGTTGTCAGTTCTCATTTCTTTAGGTTTATAATCTTATATTTCTATATTCCTGGACCCTTCTGTTGGGCCCTGACCCCCCCTTCCTTGAGTAGTTGTTGACTTGCTTGCTGACCTTGATCAGATGTCCCCCCATGCTAATTCCCTGCCAGTTTCCTTCCTCCTGAACAGCTTACCAGAGGTTCCTTGTTTGTGTATCCTGCATTTGGTGTAAACAGCTAGGATGCAAGTATGTAAAACATCTGAAGTGAACTTCTGCCCTCCAGGGCTCTCCCACTGTGCTGTAAGCCTGTATTTAAGGCCTCTTCCCTCCTTCAATAAATGGCATTCAGCATTCTACTGAGACGAATGACCTGCTGTCTTGTCTCTGTTTTTAATGCTCAGCCTCTCACTCGGACATGGTGAACGGGTGGTAGCACGGGCACTACAAGTGGAGGTTCCACCGAGATCCGAGAAAGAAGGGACGTGCTGAAGGACACCCAAAAGAAGGCTGGCCAGCATTAAAAAAAAAAAAAAAAAAAAGGTAAGAGCGGGTGATTGTTATGGGTGAAACTAGTTCGCAGTTGCTCCTGGAGGAACAGTTAATTGGACTGCTGATGCAACAGGGCACCACCATTAAGAGCAGGATGGCTAAAGATTTCATTCAGATCCTCCAAAATGTTAGTCCCTGGTTTCTGGTGTCTGGGGGATTTAATATACCAGACTGGGAACAGGTTAAGATGGACTTACAAAAACGCCTGCATAAAGAAGGGCCTGGTTCCACACCCTTAGCTGCTTTCTCTTTGTGGTGCTTGGTTGTTTAATGATACTGTCAAAGTTCAAAAACAATTAACTGAAGCTAAAACTGTGTGAAAAGAGGCTCAGGTAGAGGAGGTCCCGGCCCCAGGGCACCAGGCAGGAGTGCACAGTGGGGGTGCGCGTGTGCAGAGTGCACAAAGGTGCATGCGGCAGCGTGTGAGACAGCCTGGAGCGGTGGGTGGGTGGACAGGTACATGCTGGTGAGAGACGGAGCCGTGAGGCTGTGATGGAGCACAGCCCAGGCGGGCTCCGGCCTGACCAAACACCGTGCAGAGCAGGAGCCAAAGTCGCAGCCTCAGCCCACTGCCCTGCAGAGCTAGGCTGCTTGTAGCAGCGGCACCTAAGCCCCCCAGCGGCTGAGCAGTGACCTCCAGCCCCACACAGGATTACCAGGACCCAGCGCACAGTGACCGCTCCATGATGTCATGTCCTATTTGTGTTGAATTTTTACCTGTTCCTCATTTGGGATTTAATCCCCAAGGACTTTTACCTAACCATGTGTGGCAAATGGATGTCACACATGTGCCTTCCTTTGGAAAACTACAATATGTCCATGAATCTATTGATACATATTCCTCTTTAATTTTTGCCTCTGCTCATTCAGGTGAGAAGGTTAGGGATGTAAAGAATCATTGTCTTCATGCTTTTACTTATATGGGAGTGCCAAAATGCATATAAACTGATAATGGTCCTGCCTACAGCAGTATGGGGTTTTCAAAATTCTGCCAAGATTTTTCTATTGTTAATAAGACTGGTATCCCCATAATCCTCAAGGACAGGCTATAGTAGAACGCAGCCATTGTACCTTAAAAACATATTTTGCTAAAGTAACAAGGGGGGAGCTAGGGGCTCATCTTTCCTCTCCACATTCTATTCTTTCCCTTGTTTTATATATTTTAAAATTTTTATCAGTGGATTCTGCTGGAATATCCACTGCAGATAAGCACTGGAGGGCTCCTGTTGCAAATCATCCTCTGGTGCAAGGGAAGGATCTTTCTACTGGCACTTGGAGGGAACCCAATCCAGTGCTGGTGTGGGCCCGGGGGTCTGTTTGTGTCTTTCCTCAGAACAATGAGGTTCCTCTTTGGGTTCCCTAGTGCTGTGTGCACCCTGTGGCTGCTGCTGAATCCCAACATGGCAGAGACCTATTGGGCCTTCGTGAAAAACTCTCCCCTTCTGATGCCAGTGGGGACTGAGAGCCCAATATGGCCAGCCTTGGCAAGCATTAGTATAAGCCTAGAAACTGTAGCCATGCAGTTGAATTCTTCAGAAGGTAATGTATGGTAACTGCTTTTTTCAAGTATGTTTGAGAACATGTCACCCAGGCACCTTGGAGATTAAAGGGTAACCCTGACATTTGGTAGTATGGTCACTGACCTCCATTTGTTATTAGTACCATGCCAACTAAGCCTTTTCATTTTCGCAATCCTCTTCAAGCTGGTGTAGTACCTACCTTTCCAGGAATGGCCCTGTGCAACATTTATGGCCTCCTAAAATTCATCTAGCCCCCTTTGAAGATAACTTGAAATTTGTGAGCCTGAAATGTAGTCATTATGAGACCATTAGTTCTGCTCCTTGTGTGCTGTCTCTGTTTCTCTTTGTGGCTCTTAATTGTTCTTTACAGAGCTGCCAGTTTAAGTCATGCTGGGATCAAGAAAAATGGGCCTTGGTGGTTCGTGTTCTTGGAGTTGTGTCCATGCCAGTGGACCATGGCAGTAAGACACAGATGGTACTCACATGCTCCAGAAGAGAATCTGACTTCACTGTGACTGTTGTTGCTACTACAGTGGTAGCAGCCACCACTGCTACTGTTTCTGGGATTGCTATTTTATAGTTGGTTACTACAGCTAGTACAGTGGAGACCCTGGCAGCAAAAGTAGCTACCATAGTTAATTATGATAAATTTAATTCAGCAGTAATATACATTTTGATTGGCTTTGGCAGTTATAAAATTTATAAAACTCAAGTTCCACTTACTTTTGGGATACCCTCTTACGAGGACTCCAATTTGCTGTAAGGTTCATTAAGGAAGGGAATGGCTCAATTGCTCTTAGCCTACTGGCTATGGGTGGGTTAGGACTTCTGTTGGTCTTTTCTGTGTCAAATGCACAGATTGCAAGCCCAGCACCACTTTGAGATCTTTGGCAACAGTTAATCCTACGGTTCACACGTTTGAGCCTGCATGATAATGAGTATTCAGTGACGGGTAATTCCTGGGGGGCACTCACCGACCTAAGACAGAGAACCTGTGTGGCCTGGGCAGGTGTCTCCATGACGGGTAAGGTGAAGTGCTGAGGTCCCATGTAACCTAAGACAGAAGCTCATTTTTCTTTTTAGTAAGGGGGGAATCTGTTGGGCCCTGACCCCCGTTCCTTGAGTACCTGTTGCCTTGCTTGCTGACCTTGATCTAAACTTGATATATGAAAAATAATCAGTCATCCCCACTTTAAATCCTCAGGGTGCATATCCATTCATCAACAGTGTTTTATTAAATCATATCAGGAAGCTGAGGGCAGAAATGGGCACAAGGAATTAATCATCATCTTTGATCACCAACCCATCCTAACAGGAAAGCAGGTCAACTAATAATAACCTGCCTTCTTTGTTCTTGTTCCCTGATTTCAAAGAGCCCCTCACTCAACTACATGTCTTTCTAAACTTTAAACTGTTTCCTTGGGTTTTTTCACCTCAAAACTATTAACAAAAACATCTTAATCTAACATTAAGTCATTGTCAAAGCTTTGTTTCAGCTATGACGCACTCTAAAACCCATGAACACATTTCTCAACATTAAGATTAAAAGAACTTGAGCTAACTCAGCTTCTAGGACACAATTGTTTTTCTTAATCATTAGCCTAAGGCACAGTCTATGTGGCTCCTCAAGAAAAACTAGTTATGTGACATTTCCTTGTTCTATTTTTCTATCCTGTTTTATAAGGGGCAGGAGTAACACTATATCTTGTCTTTTCCTATCTTAATTTTCCCACTAAACTAACCTTTATCATAATCCCTTACTATAGTTATTAAAAACCCTCAATCATCAAAATTCTGTTTAAACTGACATTATTACTGTATAAAAGCATTACTTCAGTTAAACAGTACAGTTTAAGAGAAAATGATCCACAGGTAAAAATGCCCAGTAGAATGGGATATTTCCATGAGATAATCACACTACATTAAAGGCAGTGGGGATCCCCCTACACCCATTCACATCGTGCCAGATACCAGAGAAATATGGCAGCAGCAAACATGTAAAGGCACAGCAGTAGCAAGAGACATTCTGGAGCTAAAGTCGTCCAGGGACTTGCCTATATGAGATTCACCCATCAGTGCTTGGCTTCCTGGCAGACTGACCTCATGAACTTCAATTGCCACCTGCTGCTCCTCTGACATAGCCACCAGCAGAAAAGTATCAGGTCAGGACCCCCAAGACCAAGTTGTCAGCACAAAGGCAGTTTATTTGCCCCAAAGGGATGGAGGGCAAGGAATCAGAAACAAAGACAGGAGATAGAGGACTAGGGAGAAGGCGAAGGGAACAAAGGAGAAGGGGTAGAGATATTTGTCCCTGAGGACAAAGGACTGCCTCTGGATAGAGTAGACAGACATGGCCCATAGACTAATGGCAGTTTATAAAGTTAAAGGGGTGTGTACCCTGTGTTAGGATGAGGTGTTTCATTTTAATTAGGCATATTAATTAGGTGAGCCAAAGGGGGCTTTTGATTGCTGGATTCCAATACTTTGATAGCTGGACCTTGGTAGTCAGCCTCAGGATGAGAAGGAAGGGTCAAATAAAGGAATAGACCTAGGGAGTTAGCTTTAGGAATGTAATGTAATGGCAAAGCAGAGGGAGTGGGGGAGAAGGGGAAGGCCTGCCAGAGCCGTTTGCCACACTCTAGCTAGCCAGAGTCCCTTCAGGTGGCTCACTTGGTAGCAGAAATCCTTTATTAGCACAGCCCATTTGGGCATATTATGAGGACGATGGGTAAGCGTGGCTGAAGCAGGATCTATAGTTGAGAGATTAATCATACAGCTGGAATGGGTGACTGCAGATTCAAGTGGAGGTCTGATGGCTTTGCATGTCTTTTTTTGAAGGAATATTAACTTATAACATGTCCAGCTCTGATTCTTTTAAGCAGGCATAATCTGGAGTTATAACTGGGAGATTTTAGATGGAGGGTTTTATTTTTTCAGTGTGTGTGTGTGTGTGTGTGTGTGTGTGTGTGTGTGTGTGTGTGTCTGCAGATAAAGGCAGACAATCTAAAAAGCTTAATAAGCATTTTTTTCTAACATCATTAAGTTGTAGAATAATATAAGTACTTGTAACCTAGAGGCCATTCAACAGAACACTATAAAAAACTAGACATCTACAGGAACTCAGAAAATGTTGGCATCAGGTTGCTTTTGTTTTCTCTACAGATTTGTAATCATATTGAATGAGCTTACAAATCTTAAGATACAGAAAGTTTATATTTTAGCAAAATTTTAGAGAGTTAAATAAAACCAAGAACAAAAGCAAGAGGTAAGCAACAGTGATTGTTACTGGAAGTCATCTACCTTTTTAAGCTGTTTCAAAGAAAACAGCATCTCTCCCTGGGCTGTTCTGTTGTGTTTTTCTCTCCCCTGTCAGAGTCAGAAGACCCACCTGACTCAACAGATGTTGGTCAAACTTTTAAACAAGCATGCTTGGGTTGGAAGAAGGGAGGCCAAAACCCAACTCCAGTGCCAGCTTTTCAATAAAGTGAAACAGCATAAAACAACACATCAATAACTATCCACACTCAAATGACACGTGAATCCCTGCACAACTGGATCCAGTGACCAGAAGTGGGGCCAGAGGAAGCAGAGAACAAAGAAAGCTCGGAGGTAAGAGATTTTGTGGGACTTAAAGAACAGGCTCCAGTGAGCCATGGGGAGGGTCAGAGACAGCGAGCCCTGGGAGAGAGCTGGGAGAGAGAGCTAGCTGGGGAGGAAGCCAAGGGCTCTCAGTCCAGCTCTCAGGTCAGCAACAAAATGTACAAGCACAGTCACAGATCCATCAAACAAGGGCAAACAACACAAAAAACAGAGCATCCACACAGTCAGAGAGGATCAGACAAACCCAGACATGTGGTAGCCACCATCATTCATACACCAGAAACAGAAGGACAGAAGGATGTCTCCTCTGTCCCAGAGACCGGGCCTATGATTGCATTCGACCTCCCCTACTCCTCTACAAATGTCGGGACAACGAAACAGAACAGAACAATTCAGCAATCCCTCCGAGTCGAAGATGCCTGGTGGCCTGCAGTTGTTACTTTCATTTTGTTTTCAATTTGCAAATGTGGTGGTGGCAGCAGTCTGAGCTCCCTGGAGCCTACAAGTCCACTTTGGACTTGCTCCCTCTGGGGCCTACTCCCTACTTTTAATTTGTGGTAGCTATGGTCTCAGGCTCCCCATACTTACAAGTCTACTGGAGCCTATCCAGATCTCAGGCTCCCCAGGCTTTCAAGGCTATCCCACACCGCTGGCCCTGAGTCTGGGGTAACGCTGTGATCTCCAAATTTTGTGTCCCCTGGGAAAAAACCATAGGCTTGATCCAATTATAATCAAGATTATTGATTACTGCTAGCAGAATGACAATCTCAGAGGAAACAAGATTGCCACATAAAACAGTGAGGGAAGGATTTTTAAAAGGGAAAAACCACAAGTGAGCCGAGGCTATTCTTCTCTGTCAAGATTAGGTAGGTCAAAATAGTTCTTAAGCCGGGCAGTGATGGCACACGCCTTTAATCCCAGCACTCAGGAGGCAGAAGCAGGAGGATCTCTGTGAGTTCGAGGCCAGCCTGGTCTAAAGAGTGAGATCCAGGAAAGGCGCAAAGCTACACAGAGAAACCCTGTCTCGAAAAAAAAAAAATTGTTCTTGAATAACTGAACAAGCAGGTTAGAGGAGCCAAAAAGCAGTTAGTCATATCATAACAAGTAGACGGTCATGGCTGTAAGAGGGTCATGGCTGTACATTTTGGGGGGATGGTCACTGAATCAGGGTTACTGGAAACTTATCTTCCAGGGACCAGACACAGAGACAGACAGCAAGGGAGTAACGAGATGGATGCCTAGCATAAAAGAGAGTTTCTTCCGTCCTCAAACAAGATTGTTCTACAAGCTGTCTTAGCGTTCTGCATTTAGGCCTGATGAGAGCCATAGTGCAGTGTGGTGATATTTTATTTGTACTGAAATGTGATTTTATTTGTATGTTAATAAATAAAGTTGCCTGGGGGTCAGAGCTAATAGCAAGCCATAGCAGAGCTGGGCATTCGTGGTGCCCAGAACTTGTGGTGCCTAAACTCGTCTTTAATCCCAGAACTTGGTAGGCAGAACTAGGTAGATCTCTGTGTGGTCAAGGATACAGCAAGCATTTGGAGACACACGCCTTTAATCTCAATACTAACCATAGGAAATCTGGAGGTCTGCACAAACAGGCAGTGACGAGGCGGTCATGTGGTTGGGTTTACAACCAATGAGAAGGCAAAACAGAAAGTCTATATAAAGACACTCAGGAAGTAGGTCTCTCTCTTGGCTGAAGAGGATCGCTGAAGCAGGAAGGGTAAGGCTCTTTAGCTCTGACCTCTTGGGCTTTTATTTTTACATTGGCTCTGTGTTTCTTATTTAATAAGACGGTTGGTTACATCTACAGTGCAGTGTGGTTAGAAAAGTAGCATTTGCGTGTGGCACTCAGCACGGTCATCCTCCCCAAGCTCCTTTCAAAGCATGCCATAGGGCACCAGGTTAACAGCCGGCTGACACAGGGCTTCGGAGCTCTTCTTTCCAGACTTCGTAGGGTAGGCCATTGTGTCAGTCACGAACCACGTGATAGTGCCTTAAAGCAGGACCTCTTCATTGAAGAAGGACCATCATTCCCAAACACCTCTCTGTAAATGAAAGTGCACGCCACGTTAGGGCTTTATGGCTGCAGGGGTTCCACAGTGGTTCACACCAGTTTCTTCCATCAGTGCTGTGGGCATACCGTTGCTCGAAGAGAGAAGGAACTTACAGAGAGCTGGTTCCTGGGACTTTCGGTGACAGCGCGGTGTGCTCTACGAATGAAAACTCTCAGGTGGCGACTCAAGAGAGACCCTGACTGAGAGGGGCTGTTAAGGGTAAGGAGTTCCTGAGAAGAGTTATTAGCCACATAGACAGACAGACAGACAGACAACAGCATGGCTGGCATGCTGACAAGAGGAAATCAAGGCCTACCTGGCGAAAGGGGTGGTCTGTTATACCTTTCTGAGGATGGGGCAGGTTTCACAGCACAAGAATGACACTCACAGTGTCTCAGTAGGGCACTTGTCAGTGTCTGAGAAGAGGGGACTGGAGGTGCTGTGGTCTAGCAGCAGCGGCTGGGTTCTGACATTACATGCTTACATTTAGTTATGCTACAAACCGCTCTCTTATGCTTTTTGCCATAGTGACCACGATGCTCATTACATGGACATGAGTGAGAAACGGCGTTGTGTGTCTGTTCCCAGGAAGAGATGAGCAAGTATCTAGTCACCCCAGATAGGGCACCAAGGGCTCCCAGAGAAGCGATTCCACCCAAGTCTAGTTTGCTAAACCAATGGGTTTCTTGGGGTTACAGGAACATAGGCTACTGGGGACGATGGGGGTCCAGCCCTTCAATACCCCCTCCCAACATTCAGGAAGAATCTACAACCAGCTGATAATTAATCTTTGATGATAAGAAATGAATCTTTATACACGAAACTCCTTAGTCCATACACTTTATTCTTCTGAGTCAGTTCTCTCTCTACACAGCTTCTATTCTGCTCTCATGCCTAGCCCCTTTCTTGCCTGATTTCTCTCTACATTCATATACTGTCCCCTCTAAGTTCTAATTCTCTCTTCCTAGTTCTGCCCCATCTAGGTTCTCATCCATCTAGTTCTTTTCCATATGAATCCTCTCCCATCTCATTTCTCTCATCTTGTTCTTCCCCATCTGGCTCTTCCTCATCTTCCATCTTGTTCCTCTAGTACTCCCCTTTAGTCCTTCAGTCTAGTTCTTCCCATCTAGTCCATTCCTCTCCAGTTCTTACCATCTAGTTCTTCCGTTCTCTTTTTTCCTCTCTCTCTCTCCTCCTCTCAGTCTCCTTATTCTCTCAGTTCTCCCCAAGTCTTTCAGGAATCCAGTTAAAACCCAAGCAATAGCAGTCCTCTGCCAGAGCAAGGTCACCAGGCTTGAATTCTTATGGCGTCATAAGGGTAGGTAAGAATTTTCCTCAGGCAGTGACTGTCAGGCTTTCTATTACAACCCCAAATGGGAGTGGTAAAAGAGGAGGTCAACTGAGTGCTAATGCCTGGTTAGTATCGCAAAGGGGATCTATGTGCTCAGTCTACATTCCTAGAAGTGGTTAGGTAAGAAGTTGGGCTCTATTAGTAAGGTTGTATAGGAAAGGAGGGTCTCACCCTAAATTGCACGAGAAATAAAGCTATCTGCCTGACCTAGAAGACAGGTATTGTTTCAGTTTGGCCATGGATGCTTGATAGGTAATTTAGATAAATACACTGTTGGGAGTTCTTGGAAGCATGCACAGAATTACAAGAAAATCGCTGTAGGAACCAGCTAATATATATACAAAAGCTAAAATATCACCAAGACTTCTTAAGCCATGGCTTGACCTTTGGAAAAGTCCTTAACTTTTCCAAGTAGTACCTTTTGTGATAGTAGCTGGATTCCATTACATTTTCCTGTGGCTTGCAGCAATAGGCAAAGGGCTACTTTCAGAAGCAGAGTGTTTCAGAGGCTACATCGCTGAAAAGCCAATCCAGTGTGGGTCAGAGGTCATGAAAGCTGTATCCATGGAGTTGCCTAGCAGCGCCACTGTTCAGAGACCCCCCTTCTACCCAGAATTGCTATTTCTTATATAACGTTGTGGAGAGGGGCCTTGTGAATGTTGTTTACTTCTTGAGCCTGTGAGCATCCCAGAAGGGGACATGTCAGTTCTGCAGAAGTAACCCCTCTACAACCAGTAACTGTCCTCACAGCAGGACCTCCTTCCCAAGCTCTCAAGTGAAAGCAAGTCTATCCCTGAGCAGCCTTCCAATTCCCGGGCAATCAGAGCTCTTTCATAGTGTCTCTCTGTAGCTCATTCTGCTCTGTTTGGAGCACTATACTGAAGGCAGCTGCGTGTTCATGCTAAAGTGTTGCAGACTCTTCTGGGGAGATAATGTCTGAGGGTAGCCCTATATTTACACGTCAGCCTAGCTGAGCCTCCTGCATAAGTTTACTTCTGTGTGTCGGTTCCTCCTTGGTAAATAAAGAGAGAAGACCCTGGGATATGATGTGGGGAGGGAAGGCTGCTGGGGGTGGGGCGCTCTTGGGACCTGATGTGGGGAGCGAAGGCTGCTGTGGGGGAGACCTTTCATGGTTGTGGAAACAGGTTTTGACACATTTGATGTCACAAGTGAAATTTGAAAAAGAAAATGTGTGTGTGGTTTGGTGTGGTGTGTGTGTGGTGTGTGTGGGTGTGTGTGTGTGCATGTGTGTGCACCAGGGGACTTGCCTGTATGTGTGTCTGTAGGAGGTCAGGGGTCAATGTCATGGGTCTTCCTCTATTACCCTCCACCTTATTTTCAGAGACAAGGTCTCTCACAGAACCTGGATGTTGCCGTTTTGACTAGATCAGTTGACCAGCAGGCTCCTACGATCCACCTATCTCGACTCACCTCCTCACAGGCATGCACTACCACACCTGTTCTTTTACACAGATGATAAATATTCAAAGTCAGGTCCTCCTGCTCATACAGTGGCATTTGGCCCATCGAGGCATCTATCCAGCCCTGAAACTTTATTCTTAAAAAGCCACTATATGGGACTTGAGAGAGATCTCAGAGATCGCGAGTGTATACTGCTTTGCAGAGGACCCAAGTTCGGTTCCCAACACCTATATCAGGATCACAACTACCTCTCAACTCTAGCTGAAGGGAATCCAATGCCTTTGGCCTCCCTGGGTATCCCTACTTATACAAACACCCACCCCCACCCACAAACATAATTATATCTTTTTAAAAAATCCATTATTGCTGAGGAGTGGTGTCACACTCCTTCAATCCAACCACTTGGGAGGCAGAGGCAGGCAGATTTCTGTGAGTTCAAGACCAGCCTGGTCTACAGAGCGAGTTCCAGGACAGCCAGGGTACATAGAGAAACCCTCTCTTGGAAAACCAAAAACAGGGGCTAGAGAGATGGCTCAGTGGTTAAGAGCACCAACTTCAGGTTCAGTCCCAAACACCCACATGGCAGCTAACAACTGTTTATAACTCCAAAACCTGACACCCTCAAACATGTACATGCAGGTAAATGCCAATGGACATAAAATTAAATAAATTATTTTTTAAAAAAAGAAAAACCTGGGGCTGGAGAGATGGCTGAGAGGCTAAGAGCACTGACTGCTCTTCCAAAAGTCCCAAGTTCAATTCCCAGCAACCACATGGTGGCTCACAACCATTTGTAATGAGATCTGGTGCCCTCTTCTGGCGTGCAGGCATACATGCAGGCTGTATACTGTATACATAATAAATTAATAAATAAATCTTTTTTAAAAAAAGAAAAACCAAAAAAAATTATTATTAAAAACATTTGGGGAGTGGGCAGGCAGTGGTGGCGCACACCTTTAATCCCAGCACTCAGGGGGCAGAGGCAGGTGGATCTCTGTGAGTAGGAGGCCAGCCTGGTCTACAAAGTGAGTTCCAGGACAGCCAGGGCTGTTAAACAGAGAAACTCTGTCTCAGTCACCCTCCAAAAGATACATTTGGGGAGCTCAGGAGGAGTATGTGGAGGAAGGAAGGAGTGGGAGTGATATAGATACAGGACTCATGGGAAGTTATCAAAAATAAAAAAGAACAAAAACCAACACATATTTATATTGTATACTCTTATTAGTTATTTATGATAGGGATTAACACCATGTATGTTACATGCCATACATCATACATGTGTGTGATGAATATATAATGAGTACATATATTTCTGTATCTGTACATAAATAAGTATGTATATATAACTAGCAAAAAGAAAATCTACATTTATGTTCTAAGACATAGAGAATTTACATCCTGCTTTTGCAGCGGGCTAAGAGTGAAATCACAGTCTTCATGTCAGTTTCCTCAGTGCTGGGGCCAGGTTAGATTCCCTGTGACAAACACACACAACCTCAGCAGTAACACCCACAACTTTCAAAGAGCAAGCCCCCTCACTTTAATAGTGAGCACACTGCAGAGAAATCCACGCTATAAACTCGGCGTCAGAAATTATTTCTGATCATCATGAGGATGACAAACAAAACTTCTGTGACTTCTTTGCAGACCTTTCCTGGGAGTCCATCGATTTACACTAACAGATTTGAGCAGGTGGAATGTGAGGCTAGCCAGAGCTTTATTCCCCTCAACCCCAATCCCACCACCACTGACAGGTCTTAGTCCATCCCATCCTTACCCAGCATATAAAGTAGACCTACCTTTTACAATCACGTGATGCTTTTTCACAAAGTTGTGCCGGCAAGATGATACAATTGATGCATTTTTCTCAACAAATACAATTGGCATTTTCTTCCTCTCTCAAAACAGGTTTTGTTTCTTCCTTTCTGTGTATCAAAACCATAGCCTCCTGTGAGCTAGGCAAGCTATGTACTAGTGAGCTGTGGGAGCCCATTTTCAGGTTCCTCCAGGCTTTACTCAGCAGATTTGCATAGAGAGGATGATGAGGACCACAGGCCTGAGTGCAGGTGTCTGAGATGGTCTGCACTTGGCTGTGCTGGAGGGAGGAGGTCTTTTGCTCCACCCCTTGGCCTCTCTATAAAAACCCTGGGGCAGAAACTTTCACGGCCTGTGGAATAGGTTCCAGGCCCTCTTGAGGCTATCCTTTTTTTCTATCTGTTTATCTCCACAATCTAAATCCTTCTATCTAATATTTCCTGCTGCTCGCACTCGAGAAAACTCTGGGGAGCTGTGAGGTTGGTGGGTAAACACCCCACACTGAGCCACTCCCAATCTTCTTCACATTATTAATCAATAAAACTCCAATGTACCCCTCTTCTAAGACAGTACCTATATGGTTAATACTGAATGTCAATTTGGCAGGATCTAGAATGCAAACAGACGTTTGGGCACATTTATGAGTGAGTTTCTCGACTTGGTTCAGTGCGGTTGGAAGATCCACTCTGAACGTGGATGGAATCATTCTATGGGCTGGGGTCTTGGGCTGAAAGAAAGGAAGAGTGTGCCAAGGAACGGTATCCATCTTTCTCTCTCTGCTTCCTGACTGTGGACACAATGTGGCCAGCTGCCCTGTGCTCCTGCTGTGATGACTTCCAGCAACGATGGCTGGACTGTCAAACTACGAGGCCAACATACCCTTCCTGGAACAACTGACATGAAAGCAGGTGTGCTGGGATGTGACACTGTAATGGTGGGAAGTGGGGGAGTAATTAGTGTCCTGAAAGAAGTGGAGGGCACAGGGCTGAGACAGTTAAAGGATGGCCTGACAGAAAGAGAGGTGACAGAATGCCGGGCAGCCTCTGTCTTAGATAAGCACACACACACACACACACACACACACACACACACACACACACACACACACAAAAACAACTGAGGGAAATGGGAAAGCTCCATGTGGAAGAGAGGAGGGTCCGCGTGTCTGGCCTGTAGAGTTAGAGGTGGCTGAAGAAGTTCAGATCCAATAGGGGACTGTGAATGCACAGAGTGGGAGGGGCCATGACTAGACATGACGCCATTGGGGGCAGTGTTGGTGAATCCCATTTCCAGTGGTGCAGAGTTCATTCCCCTCTCTTTAGACATCGGAGGAGAGGTCAGAGACCAGGCCTCTACCAGCCATGCTTTCAGACCTTGGACAAAAGCAAGCTCTTCTTCATTCCCCCAGGGATGCACTGCCACCCAAGACAGGGAAGAAGAAGAGAGGGGAAAGAGAGATGGGAAAACCAGGAGGCCTCTTAGAGAAACAATATCTATCAGAGGTGCAAAGATAACTGTGTGTCAAACGTGAGATTCTGTACAGTCAAAATAAGGAAATTACTTCTATATTGGGATCCCAGATAGTTCAGCTAATAAAATTAAACAAAGAGTAAAAAGCAAAATCCATTATGGAGTTTCCTGAGGGGTACACACATCAAGGAAGGTGGACCATTAACCTCAAGGAACTTGGAATCCAAAGCTCAGGTAAGCTCAACTTCGGGTAGACAGAACTGGGGAGAGGACCTCAGTTGTCTAGCCCTTCTGAGGAAGGATAATGTTATTTTCCAGAATTTCCCACAGAGTTTTCTTGGTTTGCATAGCAACTTCATCAAGCATATGTTTCTGTTGCATGTGTCTATGACGGCGAGAGTCAAAATAGCAACTGATGTAGTAGTTAAGACTTGTAAAGAAATATTGAGTTCTGGAATGATACAGCTCAGACACAGTCCAGCCATCTTGTTGGTCTCTCTGTGTAACCTGAGATGGCATGGCATACCTGGAACAAGCATCAGGCTGGCTCATATTCAGAGCCACCTGGTGGAGAGATCTCTCATCCACACCAAACATTTCTTGGAAGACCTTCTGACATTCTCCCAGATTATCTGGATTTGAGATTCCAAAACCTTTTAGATTATCCTCATCTATGCTCCTACTAATGGATTCTACTTTCTCATTAATAGTCTTCTTGCAGATTTGGAAAAGGGTTCCTAAGAGACCATCATGTCTGATGCTGGAGATGTCTTTTTTCAGTGTGTCTCTGAGCTTCGGGAAGTCATGTGATGAAGGATCAATGCTGGATACGAGAAATATGGGTGGCACCTTAACCCCCTCCTTCTGGAGGTTCTCCTGAATACTCTCCTGGATACTCCGCAGTAGCTGGGGTTCTGAGTGGGCACTTGTACCGAGGTCCCTGTCCAGCTTTGTCCAGACGACATAGAACCTCTTTCTCATTCTCTGCATGGCTTTGGCCAGCTTCACATGGTTTGAACTGAACTGCTCAGAAGCGATGATGATGATAAGGTCATATTTGTCAAACTCCATCTCCTCCAGGTAGTTCTCCATGCTCTGGGCTGTGACCCCTGTGCCAGGCAGGTCGCACAGGTCCACCTTGGGAAAGCTGGAGGAGAAGTAACAGGCTGGTTTCTGGGTGGTCCTCACCACCTCAGTGGGAGCTGAATCCTCCTCTTTATGTCCAATGAGCCTAAGGGCATTGATGAAGGATGACATGCCATTGCCAGAGTCCCCAGTCACAGCAATTTTCACTGTGCTTCTTGATACTTCCTGATTGATATCTTTGACTATGGAGACCACTTCTCCCAACTTTCCATCTTTCACAGCAGCCTCAATATTCTTGACAACTTCTACAGATAAAATACTGCTGTTTTTGTGAATGGGTATAGATTCCAAGAAGCATGTAAAATCTTTATTTTCGACAGACCCAACTGTCTCTTCCATGTTGGTGAGCAAAGGAGCAACCTGTAGATACATTAGGAAGGGAGTTAGGAGGGCTGTGAACACAGGCACCCACAGGAAAACACTGTTCCTTGTCCAGGCTTTCAGATCCACAGCCAGTCGACATCAAGACCTGCTGATTACAGACAGAACTAGCTGAGCCTCCTGTGCATGAGCACATTCTTGGTGTGCAAGGATAGTTCTGTAGCTGTTACTGCAACACTGAACCCCAAAGCTAAGCACTGCAATGTCAGGCAGTTCTCTTACTGGGTACAAATGTCCATACTCACCCCTTCCTGGTTGCCAGGACCACCGAGGAAGAGCATGCAGAGCAGGGAACAGCCTGTGGCAGCTCCCTGTCTGGAGGACCCACAAGTCTTCACTTGACTCAGCCTTGTGCTTCAGAGGCTGGTCATCCCTGTTGCACTCTGAAAAGTGCTTTCCTCTCCCCCGTGGCTTCAGTAGTTGAGGCAGAATAAACACACTGCTATATGTCAGGTTCAACAGCAAAGCCTCCCGGTTTCCAAATAATCTCATCTGGGTCTGGAGAGACCGCTCAGTGGTTAAGCGCACTGGCTGCTCTTGCAGAGGACCTGGGCTTGGTTCCCACCCCACTGGGTGGCTCATAAGCACCTCTGACTACAGTTCCAGGGATTCCAAAACCCTCTTCTGGACTCCAAGAATTCCTGCCTGCACATGTGCATATACAGACACTCAGGCACACATACACATAAAACTAAATCTTTAAAAAAGAATAAAAATTCCATCAATTTTAAGACAGCATGTGGGCTGTCTATTATCACTGCAGCTATTCTTATTAACATACAGACTGAAATTCTTCTGTGAACAGGTTTCTTTTTAATGTTTTGATTAGCACATATAATTTTTGGCTGTTTTTGTTTTGAGACAGTGTAGCCCTGGCTGACCTGAACTTGCTCTGTAGACCAGGCTGGCCTTGCACTCAGATCTGCCTGCCTCTACCTCCTCAATGCTGTGATTAAAGCATGCACCATCACGCTCAGCAATTTTCGTATACATTAATGATATAATACTGGGTTTTAGTATGACATTTGCACACATGAACATCATGTGTTTTTTATTGTATTCATGCCCACCCGTTCATTTTTCTAGCCCTCCCCCTGTTCCCAGTGATGTCTGTCCTCTTCCCAGCCTGTCCCCCTTCTACATTCATGGTTGTTTTTCATTATTTGTGGGTTTTTTTTCCCTTCTTTTTGGCCCAGTGAGTCTCATTTGAGTGTTTATAAAAGCAGGAGTGAGAATTGTCTTACAGCAGCATGTGCATTTTCTCAGTGGCTAGGGACTGACAAAAATGTCCCTCCTTCCTTCATCAACTATTTACTGTGTGTAAATCCTCAGGGAGGGGTGGGGACTCACCATACCCTCCCCTTTCCATAACAGGATGTCAACAGGCCCCGTCCTATGGTGATCTTGTACAAGTAACCACAGCTGCAGTGCGTTCAAAAGTGCCACCACTAAGCTAGTTCAGAAGTCAACATTTTACACACACACACACACACACACACACACACACAAACACACAAACCACTGACACACACACGAGCATGCTCTCTACAGTTTTTACATACTTCCCATGTCCTCTTCTAACCTATTCTTTGAGCCATGGGGACACTGATACAGAGATACAGATGACCTTCTTAGGGTAGGCCATTCAATCATGTTTCTGTTCTTGACTAAATCCTTGCCACGGCACTCAAGTATTTTGTGGGACAGGATTGGGAAACATAATTTTCCAACATCAAGGATGGAGGTGCGGGGCTTGGAGAGATGGCTCAGGGGTTAAGAGCACTTATTGCCTTTCCATAGGATGTAGGCTCCTTTCCCAGAATCTATATCAGGCGATCCACATCCTCCTGGAACTCCAATTCCAGAGGATCTGACGCCCTCTTCTGGGTTCCTGAGGCACTGTACAAATGTGCCTATGCTCCACACAGACACACATATGCACATGATTAAAAATGATACCAAGCTGGGCATGGTGGTGCATGTCTTTAATCCCAGCACTGGGAGGCAGAGGCAGGAGAGTGTCTGTGAGTTCTAGGCCAAACAGTGAGGGCTACATAGTGAGAGACCTTCCCAAAAAAAAAGGAAATTAATTTTTAAAAGATGGAAGATGTAGGATGATTAACCCATACCCGGCACAGGTAATCACTAGAGTGCTGGCCTTCTGGAGAGGACACTGAGACATATTAGTGTGAGGACAGGACTCCAACCATTTCACAGGACCACACCAAATCTTGAGATGCAAGACAGCAGCATATACCTTAACCACTGTTCTTAGATAAAGGCCCTACATGGGACAGGCATGTGCTGTTCCAGAATTTGGAGAGATTGATGGGACTCTTCCTCTTGAAATTTTATTTTCCTGTTTTGTGTGTGTAAAAGACTAAAAGCATTTGAAACTCAGCACCATATATTTGGGAAATTTCCTTGAGTCTCACATAGTTTTTCTGTCCTTTAAGAAGCTCCCTGCCATCTAGGTGGTGGCAGAGTATGCCTTTAATCCCAGCACTGAGCAAGGGAGGCAGAGGCAGGCAAATCTCTGTGAGTTCTAGGCCAGCATGGGCTACAGAGTGAGTTCCAGTATAGCCAGGACTACACAGAGAAACCCTGTTGAAAGAAAGAAGAAAGAAAGAAAGGAAGGAAGGAAGGAAGGAAGGAAGGAAGGAAGGAAGGAAGGAAGGAAGGAAGGGAGAAAGGAAGGAAGGAGGGAAGAAAGAGAAGAGAAGAGAAGAGAAAAGAAAAGAAAGAAGAAAAAAATCTCTCTTCCAGAATTACTCCTGAGTTCCATGAAATAACCAGACTGTGCCCAGGTGTTTTCCCTCGAAATCCAGGGCTCTTGTCTGTGGAAGGTGCTTCTCAGGCACCCTTAAGTTTTTGGTACTGGTTTCTTCTCCATACTCCCAGTGGGAGCATCCTCTGTCTCACTTGCTCATCTTCTGGGACGGGCTCTCCTGCCTGCAGCACACCACTGCTCCCCACAAACCTCTGTTCATCAGCCTGAGGGACTGGCTTTAGTCTCCACATGGAAAGAGTAGGCTGACACCCCATCCTGAGTCCCCAAAGCTGCTGGCTTGGTGAATTGTGGGCAAATTCCTAAATCCCTAGTTTTCTGCAGATAACTGGAGTAGCTGCCTTTTTCACTCCTGTGACAAAATACCAGGAGGAGTCCTGTAGAGCTGTTCATGTGGACAGCTACAGGAACCGTGGCTCAGACAGTGACCAGGCTTTGCCAAGAGGGAACCCTCAAGAGGTCAGTCTGGAGTTCAAGTGCCCACACTTCCCTATTTGAGGGCCCTGTTCAATTTATACCTCTGATGTCTCTGGTTCACCCCTGGGCACATGGGTCAGAGATCCATGTGGAGGATGAGGAACAGGCCCTCCTGGCCTCTGAAGGGAGCCCGACAAGCAAATTCACTGGAGAGAGACAGCCAGGCCTGGGAGGAGAATCAGACCCTGTGAGCCATGACTCAGGGATCTCCTAACATACTCACAGGAAGAGGTGCACTTCATAGAAGCCAGGGCATGCTCTCACACACATGCATGGATGCATGATTGCACAGGTACACACACACACACAACTGAATGAGGGGTTCTGCTGTGTGGTTCACATAGGCTACATGTGATTCTACTGGAATCAGTTGATTTGTATTTTATTTTATTTATTTATTTTTTAGATAGAGTCTCTCTATAGAGCCCTGGCTTTCCCGGAACACATTATGTAGACCAGGCTGGCCTCGAACTCACAGAGATCCATCTACCTCTGCCTCCTGAGACTGGAACTAAAGACATGTGCAATAATATCCAGAGACTTGTGTTTTATTATACTTATTCCAACTGCACAACTTTACTAAAAAGTTCCTGATGACCCACCCATATGTTGTGACTTAAGTAAAACAAAATAAAAACTATGGGTAATAGGGGGTGCAAGATGCTCGAAGCCCCTGTGAGGGTCAATTTCGGTTGCCTGCCTGACTGGACTGTACACACCTGAGGCATTAGTGAGGCCACCTTTATGTAGATCCCTGAGACAGTTTCCACAGAGGGTTACCTGAGGGAGCCAGACTCACCTTGGATGGAGACATTGCCATCACGGATTGGGGTCCGGAACTGGATAAAAAGACAAAGGGGTGAAATGAAGCTGAGCCCCAGCATGCACCTCTCTCTATGTCCAGACTGTGGAATCCTGAGATCAGCTGACTTGAGCCCCTGTGGCCACACCTTCCCCACCCTGCTGGGCTGCATCCTCTTAACAGGAGCCACATAAGCCTTCCTCCCTTAAGATGCTTCCTGTCAGCTGTGTTGTCAGAGCCCAGGACCCTAATGAAGACTGACCTTATCCATATGTGAAAATGCCATCATGAAACCTGATACTTTAAGAAATGTCTCCGTTTTTGCATTTATTTATTTATATGTGTGGCAGGTGTGTTGAGCATGGCAAATGCGCACGTAGAAGTCAGAGGACAGCCTGTGGGAGTCAGTTCTCTCCTTCTCCCATGTGGGTCCTTGGGATCAATCTCAGGTCATCAGGCTTGGGAGCAATCACTTCTACCCACTAAGCAAGCTCACTGGCCCACAACCCATTATTTTACGCAATTATTATAGACTAATAAAGAGTGTACATTTTAAAATGCAAATCGCAGTCTCACATCCACTGTGCTAGTCTAGAACTCCCTGTGTAACCTTGACCTGAATCTTCTGCCGCACTTCCCCAGTGCTATGCTGACACGTGTGGGCCACCTCACCCAGCCTGAGCCTCCATCAAAGGTACTGCAGAGACGGGGGAACCAGCCTAGACTAGCCACGGTTCTGAGCTGTCAGGGGCTTTTGTGAACATAGATCCTATCGCACCCTCAACCCCTCCTTTGTTCCTACACTCTTCACCATTAGGTCCACCCCAGGGGATCCACCCCAGGGTCCTCGGGAACAGCCTTGGACCCTGCGAGCATGCTCTGGGATGTATTTAAAGTGTGCAACACGGATACACACTCTAACGCTCCATGAAGGACTGAGCTAGTGACTGTGGTGTGCCAGTTTCTCTAATGCAGATGAAATACTTGAACTGGTTTTTGCCTTGTTTCGATGTTTCGGCTGTGTGTTTTAAAGGGGCCAGTGAGATGGCTTAGCAAGTAAACATACTTGCCAGCAAGTCTGACAACACGAGTTCAGTTGCAGAAAGAATCAGCCCCACAGGTTATCCCCTGACATCCACATGCACACAGACACAGACACACAAAGACACACACTGAATAAATAATTTTTAAAAAAACTGAACGGAATTATTAAATATATATATTATAATATGAATAGAAGATTTGCTTAGGACCTCAATCTTTCAAGTTTCCAGTCTCTGTGAGCTCTGAAAAGAGAACCAATGTGTTTACATAATCCTGGGACATCCCAATATTGCCAGTGGGAAGTTCTGATGCTGGACTCTGGCCAGTGGCTGAGAGATTGTGTGAAACCCCATCTGCTTTTTCTGAACTAGGCCTCCTAAGAAGACCCACAATCCAGGGATATGAGGTAAGAAAGGGGCACATTGCCTCTCTGCTGGTGGGTTGGAAAGACTCTTTTCAGCCAAAACACAAGGGACTGTGTGGTCCTGAAGAAGATCAGGGCAGGTGCCTGCTGCACACAATCCCTGAGAGGAACACCAGACTCCAGACTCTCATGCCCTGAGCAGTTTATAGGCCAAGCTGCACTTAGGAGCCTCTCACCTACCTGCTCAGAAGCCTTGTAAAACTGGAATCCAGGCCCAGGATGTTCAGGAGGAGACAGTCGAGCAGTGGAGGGCTGGGGTCCTCCTGGGAAGAGCGATAGAGGAGGGGAGCAGCTGAAGGGAAGCCTGAGCTCCTGGGCTTCCTCTCAGACCCTGCTCCACTTTGTACTCTGCTCCACACTGTACTCTGCTCCTCTCAGACCCTGCTCCACTCTGGACCTTGGTCCACTCTGGAAGCGGCTCCACTCTGTACTCTGCTCCACTCTGGACCGGGCTCCACTCCTCATTTGTAGGCAGGAGCCCTGCCTGCCTCCCCAGAGGGAGGAACCTGCTTCCAGAGCAGCTTTCAGTTTCTGTTCCTGGAAATGGCTGGTTTTCAGGATTCAGCAACACAGGCTCCAAACTCTTCCTGCAGTGATGGGGTGCAGGGTTCTGTCAGAGGGCCAGGCTTGAGGGTGGGAAGTCTGCCCAGGAACAGTGATATCCAAACTGCACTCAGAGCCTCCTGGTGAATCCTGCTTGCCTCCCTTTTTGGAGTCCCCTCTTGCTCAGAAAATAACACCTAACCCCTTCAAACCCTATGAACCCCAGCACTTAGAGAGCTGCAGACACTCAGGCACCAACCAGGAAGTCTGTTAGCTAGAGACTCACAGTGTGTCAGTAGGGCACCTGTCAGTGTCTGAGAAGAGCAGACTGGAGGTGCTGTGGCCTAGCAGTGGTGGCTGGGTTCTGACATTACATGCTTACAGTTAGTTATGCTTCAAACTCTCTTATGCTTTCTTGCCATAGTGACCACTATGCTCATTACATGGATGTGAGTGAGAACCGGCATTGTGTGTTTGTTCCCAGGGAGAGCTAAGCAAGTAACTAGTCACCCCAGATAGGCCACCAAGGGCTCCCAGAGAAGCGATTCCACCCAAGTCTAGTTTGCTAAACCAATGGGTTTCTTAGGGTTACAGGAACATAGGCTACTGGGGACGATGGGGGTCCAGCCCTTCAATAGTCCCCTCCCAACATTCAGGAAGAATCTACAACCAGCTGATAATTAATCTTTGATGATAAGAAATGAATCTTTATACACGAAACTCCTTAGTCCATACACTTTATTCTTCTGAGTCAGTTCTCTCTCTACACAGCTTCTATTCTGCTCTCATGCCTAGCCCCTGTCTTGCCTGATTTCTCTCTACATTTATCTGCTGTCCCCTCTAAGTTCTAATTCTCTCTTCCTAGTTCTGCCCCATCTAGGTTCTCATCCATCTAGTTCTTTCCCATATCAGCTCCTCTCCCATCTCATCTCTCTCATCTTGTTCTTCCCCATCTGGCTCTTCTTCATCTTCCATCTTGTTCCTCTAGTACTCTCCTTTAGTCCTTCAGTCTAGTTCTTCCCATCTAGTCCATTCCTCTCCAGTTCTTACCATCTAGTTCTTCCGTTCTCTTTTTTCCTCTCTCTCTCCTCCTCTCAGTCTCCTTATTCTCTCAGTTCTCCCCAAGTCTTTCAGGAATCCAGTTAAAACCCAAGCAATAGCAGTCCTCTGCCAGAGCAAGGTCACCAGGCTTGAATTCTTATGGCGTCATAAGGGTAGGTAAGAATTTTCCTCAGGCAGTGACTGTCAGGCTTTCTATTACAACCCCAAATGGGAGTGGTAAAAGAGGAGGTCAACTGAGTGCTAATGCCCGGTTAGTATCGCAAAGGGGATCTATGTGCTCAGTCTACATTCCTAGAAGTGGTTAGGTAAGAAGTTGGGGTCTATTAGTAAGGTTGTATAGGAAAGGAGGGTCTCACCCTAAATTGCACGAGAAATAAAGCTATCTGCCTGACCTAGAAGACAGGTGTTGTTTCAGTTTGGCCTTGGATGCTTGATAGGAAATTTAGATAAATACACTGTTGGCAGTTCTTGGAAGCACATATAGCATTACAAGAAAAACACTGGGGCCTGGAGTAATGGCTCAGAGGTTAAGAGGACTGGTTGCTGTATCTGAGGACCTGGGTTCAAGTCCAAACATTTGCCTAGTAGCTAACAACCATCTGTAACTCCAGTTCCAGAGCATCTGGCACCCTCTTCTGACTTCCTTGGGTACCAGGCACATGTGTGATGCACATACATAAGCATGCAAACAAAACACTCTTACAAATAAAATAAATAAGTTTTTTTTTTAAAAAAAGAAAATCATTGTAGGACCAGATAATATATATACAAAAGCTAAAATATCACCAGGACTTCTTAAGCCTTGGCTTGACATTCAGAAAAGTCCTTAACTTTTCCAAGTAGTACCTTTTGTGATAATAGCTGGATTCCATTACATTTTCCTGTGGCTTGCAGCAATAGGCAAAGGGCTACTTTCAGAAGCAGAGTGTTTCAGAGGCTACATCGATGCAAAGCCAATCCAGTGTGTGTCAAAGGTCATGAAAGCTGTATTCCTGGAGTTGCCTAGCAGCGCCACTGTTCAGAGACCCTTCTTCCCCAGAATTGCTATTTCTTATATAACGTTGTGGAGAGGGGCCTTGTGAATGTTGTTTACTTCTTGAGCCTGTGAGCATCCCAGGAGGGGACATGTCAGTTCTGCAGAAGTAACCCCTCTACAACCAGTAACTGTCTTCACAGCAGGACCTCCTTCCCAAGCTCTCAAGTGAAAGCAAGTCTATCCCTGAGCAGCCTTCCAATTCCCGGGCAATCAGAGCTCTTTCATAGTGTCTCTCTGTAGCTCATTCTGCTCTGTTTGGAGCACTATACTGAAAGCAGCTGCCTGTTCATGCTAAAGTGTTGCAGACTCTTCTGGGGAGATAATGTCTGAGGGTAGCCCTATATTTACACGTCAGACTAGCTGAGCCTCCTGCATAAGTTTACTTCTGTGTGTCAGTTCCTCCTTGGTAAATAAAGAGAGAAGACCCTGGGATATGATGTGTGGAGAGATGGCTGTCGTATGGGAGACCCTCCATGGTGGTGGAAATAGGTTTTGACACTTTTGATGTTACAAGTGAAATTTGAAAAATAGAATGTGTGTGTGGTGTGTGGGTGTGTGTGTATGCATGTGTGTGCACCATGGTGCTTGCCTGTATGTTTGTGTAAGAGATCAGAGATCAATGTCATGGGTCTTCCTCTATTACCCTCCACCTTATTTTCAGAGACAAGGTCTCTCACAGAACCTGGATGTTGCTGTTTTGACTAGACCAGCTGACCAGCAGGCTCCTGCGATCCACCTATCCCCACCAAATTCCTCACAGGCATGCACTACCACACCTGTTCTTTTATATAGATGGTAGATATTCAAAGTCAGGTCCTCCTGCTCGGTCAGTGGCATTTGGTCCTTTGAGAAATCTCTCCAGCCCTGAAACTTTATTCTTTTTTTTTTCTTTCCAAGATAGGGTTTCTCTGTGTAGTTTTGGTACCTGTCCCCGATCTCACTCTGTAGCTCAGGCTGTCCTCCAATTCACAGAGATCTGCCTGGCTCTGCCTCCGGAGTGCTGGATTTAAGGCATGTGTCACCATCGCAAGGCTAAACTTTATTCTTAAAAAGCCACCATAAGGGACTGGAGAGAGATCTCAGAGATCAAGAGTGTATACTGCTCTTGCAGAGGACCCAAGTTCTGTTCCCAGCACCTACCTCAGGATCCCAACTACCTCTCAACTCTAGCTGAAGGGAATCCAATGCCTTTGGCTCCCCTGGATATCCCTATTTATACAAACACACACACACACACACACACACACACACACACACACACACACACACACACACAAATTATATCTTTTTAAAAAATCCATTATTGCTGGGCAGTGATGGCACACTCCTTCAATCCCACCACTTGGGAGGCAGAGGCAGGCAGATTTCTGTGAGTTCAAGACCAGCCTGGTCTACAGAGCAAGTTCCAGGACAGCCAGGGCTACACAGAGAAATCCTCTCTCGGAAAACCAAAAAAAGGGGCTGGAGAGATGGCTCAATGGTTAAGAGCGCCGAACTCAGGTTCAGTTCCAAACACCCATATGGCAGCTAACAACTGTCTCTAACTCCAAAATCTGACACCTTCACACAGACGTACATGCAAAAATGCCAATGCACATAAAATAAAATAATTTTTTTTAATAAAGAAAACCAAAAATAAATGTATTATTAAAAACATCTGGGGAGTGGGCAGGCAGTGGTGGCTCACACCTTTAATCCCAGCACTCAGGAGGCAGAGGCAGGTGGATCTCTGTGAGTAGGAGGCCAGCCTGGTCTACAAAGTGAGTTCCAGGACAGCCAGGGCTGTTAAACAGAGAAACTCTGTCTCAGTCACCCTCCAAAAGATACATTTGGGAGCTCAGGAGGAGTATGTGGAGGAAGGAAGGAGTGGGAGTGATATAGATACAGGACTCATGGGAAGTTATCAAAAATAAAAAAGAACAAAAACCAACACATATTTATATTGTATACTCTTATTAGTTATTTATGATAAGGATTAACACCATGTATGTTACATGCCATACATCATACATGTGTGTGATGAATTTATAATGTGTACATATATTTCTGTATCTGTACATAAATAGGTCTGTATATACAACTAGCAAAAAGAAAATCTACACATATGTTCTAAGACATAGAGAGAATTTACACCCTGCTTTTGCAGCGGGCTAAGAGTGAAATCACAGTCAGCATGTCAGTTTCCTCAGTACTGGGGCCAGGTTAGATTCCCCATGACAAACACACACAACCTCAGCAGTAACACCCACAACTTTCAAAGAGCAAGCCCCCTCACTTTAACACTGAGCACACTGCAGCGAAATCCACGCTATAAACTCGGCATCAGAAATTATTTCTGAGCATCATGAGGATGACAAACAAAACTTCTCTGACTTCTTTGCAGACCTTTCCTGGGAGTCTATCGATTTACACGAACAGATTTGAGCAGGTGGAAAGTGAGGCTAGCCAGAGCTTTATCCCCTCAACCCCAATCCCACCACCACTGACAGGTCTTAGTCCATCCCATCCTTACCCAGCATATAAAGTAGACCTACCTTTTACATTTACATGATGCTCTTTCACAAAGTTGTGCCAGCAAGATGATACAGTTGATGCATTTTTCTCAACAAATACAATTGGCACTGTCTTCCTGTCTCAAAACAGGTTTTGTTTCTTTCTTTCTGGGTCTCAAAACCATAGCCTCCTGTGTGCTAGGCAAGCACTGGACTACTGAGCCACACCCAATCTTCTTCACACTATTAATCAATAAAACTCCAATACACCCCTCTGCTATCACAGTACCTTTCCTGTTAATACTGAATGTCAATTTGGCACGATCTAGAATGCAAACAGGCCTTTGGGCACATTTATGAGGGAGTTTCTCAACTTGGTTCAGTGCGGTTGGAAGATCCACTCTGAACGTGGATGGAATCGTTCTATGGGCTGGGGTCTTGGGCTGAAAGAAAGGAAGAGTGTGCCAAGGAACGGTATCCATCTTTCTCTCTCTGCTTCCTGACTGTGGACACAATGTGGCCAGCTGCCCTGTGCTCCTGCTGTGATGACTTTCAGCAACGATGGCTGGACTGTCAAACTACGAGGCCAACATACCCTTCCTGGAACAACTGACATGAAAGCAGGTGTGCTGGGATGTGACACTGTAATGGTGGGAAGTGGGGGAGTAATTAGTGTCCTGAAAGAAGTGGAGGGCACAGGGCTGAGACAGTTAAAGGATGGCCTGACGGAAAGAGAGGTGACAGAATGCCAGGCAGCCTCTGTCTTAGATAAAGACACACACACACACACACACACACACACACACACACACACACACACACACACACACACAAACTGAGGGAAATGGGAAAGCTCCATGTGGAAGAGAGGAGGGTCCGCGTGTCTGGCCTGTAGAGTTAGGGGTGGCTGAAGAAGTTCAGATCCAATAGGGGACTGGGAATGCACAGAGTGGGAGGGGCCATGACTAGACATGACGCCATTGGAGGCAGTGTTGGGTACTTAGAATTCTTCCTTTCAGCACTTGGTGAATCCCATTTCCAGTGGTGCAGAGTTCATTCCCCTCTCTTTACACATCAGAGGAGAGGTCAGAGACCAGGCCTCTACCAGCCATGCTTTCAGACCTTGGACAAAAGCAAGCTCTTCTTCATTCCCCCAGGGATGCACTGCCACCCAAGACAGGGAAGAAGAAGAGAGGGGAAAGAGAGATGGGAAAACCAGGAGGCCTCTTAGAGAAACAATATCTATCAGAGGTGCAAAGATAACTGTGTGTCAAACGTGAGATTCTGTACAGTCAAAATAAGGAAATTCTTCTATATTGGGATCCCAGATAGTTCAGCTAATAAAATTAAACAAAAGAGTACAAAGCAAAATCCATTATGGAGTTTCCTGAGGGGTACACACATCAAGGAAGGTGGACCATTAACCTCAAGGAACTTGGAATCCATAGCTCAGGTAAGCTCAACTTCGGGTAGACAGAGCTGGGGAGAGGACCTCAGTTGTCTAGCCCTTCTGAGGAAGGATAATGTTATTTCTCAGGATTTTCCACAGAATTTTCTTGGTTTGCTTAGCATCTTCATCAAGCATATGTTTCAGTTGAAAGCATCTAAGACGGCGAGAGTCAAAACAGCAAGTGAAGGAGTAAACACTTGTAAACACATATTGAGTTCCGGAACGACACAGCTCAGACACTGTCCAGCCATCTTGTTGGTCTCTCTGTGTAACCTGGGATGGCTTGGCATCCCTGGAACAAGCATCAGGCTGGCTCATATTCAGAGCCACCTGGTGGAGAGATCTCTCATCCACACCAAACATTTCTTGGAAGACCTTCTGACATTCTCCCAGATTATCTGGATTTGAGATTCCAAAACCTTTTAGATTATCCTCATCTATGCTCCTACTAATGGATTCTACTTTCTCATTAATAGTCTTCTCGCAGATTTGGAAAAGGGTTCCTAAGAGACCATCATGTCTGATGCTGGAGATGTCTTTTTTCAGTGTGTCTCTGAGCTTCAGGAAGTCATGTGATGAAGGATCAATGCTGGATACGAGAAATATGGGTGGCACCTTAACCCCCTCCTTCTGGAGGTTCTCCTGAATACTCTCCTGGATACTCCGCAGTAGCTGGGGTTCTGAGTGGGCACTTGTACCGAGGTCCCTGTCCAGCTTTGTCCAGACGACATAGAACCTCTTTCTCAACCTCTGCATGGCTTTGGCCAGCCTCACATGGTTTGAACTGAACTGCTCAGAAGCGATGATGATGATAAGGTCATATTTGTCAAACTCCATCTCCTCCAGGTAGTTCTCCATGCTCTGGGCTGTGACCCCTGTGCCAGGCAGGTCCCACAGGTCCACATTGGGAAAGCTGGAGGAGAAGTAACAGGTTGGCTTCTGGGTGGTCCTCACCACCTCAGTGGGAGCTGAATCCTCCTCTTTATGTCCAGTGAGCCTAAGGGCATTGATGAAGGATGACATGCCATTGCCAGAGTCCCCAGTCACGGCAATTTTCACTGTGCTTCTTGATACTTCCTGATTGATATCTTTGACTATGGAGACCACTTCTCCCAACTTTCCATCTTTCACAGCAGCCTCAATATTCTTGACCACTTCTACAGATAAAATACTGCTGTTTTTGTGAATGGGTATAGCATCGGAGAAGCATGTAAATTCTTTATTTTCGACAGACCCAACTGTCTCTTCCATGTTGGTGAGCAATGGAGCAACCTGTAGATACATTAGGAAGGGAGTTAGGAGGGCTGTGAACACAGGCACCCACAGGAAAACACTGTTCCTTGTCCAGGCTTTCAGATCCACAGCCAGTCGACATCAAGACCTGCTGATTACAGACAGAACTAGCTGAGCCTCCTGTGCATGAGCACATTCTTGGTGTGCAAGGATAGTTCTGTAGCTGTTACTGCAACACTGAACCCCAAAGCTAAGCACTGCAATGTCAGGCAGTTCTCTTACTGGGTACAAATGTCCATACTCACCCCTTCCTGGTTGCCAGGACCACCGAGGAAGAGCATGCAGAGCAGGGAACAGCCTGTGGCAGCTCCCTGTCTGGAGGACCCACAAGTCTTCACTTGACTCAGCCTTGTGCTTCAGAGGCTGGTCATCCCTGTTGCACTCTGAAAAGTGCTTTCCTCTCCCCCGTGGCTTCAGTAGTTGAGGCAGAATAAACACACTGCTATATGTCAGGTTCAACAGCAAAGCCTCCCGGTTTCCAAATAATCTCATCTGGGTCTGGAGAGACCGCTCAGTGGTTAAGCGCACTGGCTGCTCTTGCAGAGGACCTGGGCTTGGTTCCCACCCCACTGGGTGGCTCATAAGCACCTCTGACTACAGTTCCAGGGATTCCAAAACCCTCTTCTGGACTCCAAGAATTCCTGCCTGCACATGTGCATATACAGACACTCAGGCACACATACACATAAAACTAAATCTTTAAAAAAGAATAAAAATTCCATCAATTTTAAGACAGCATGTGGGCTGTCTATTATCACTGCAGCTATTCTTATTAACATACAGACTGAAATTCTTCTGTGAACAGGTTTCTTTTTAATGTTTTGATTAGCACATATAATTTTTGGCTGTTTTTGTTTTGAGACAGTGTAGCCCTGGCTGACCTGAACTTGCTCTGTAGACCAGGCTGGCCTTGCACTCAGATCTGCCTGCCTCTACCTCCTCAATGCTGTGATTAAAGCATGCACCATCACGCTCAGCAATTTTCGTATACATTAATGATATAATACTGGGTTTTAGTATGACATTTGCACACATGAACATCATGTGTTTTTTATTGTATTCATGCCCACCCGTTCATTTTTCTAGCCCTCCCCCTGTTCCCAGTGATGTCTGTCCTCTTCCCAGCCTGTCCCCCTTCTACATTCATGGTTGTTTTTCATTATTTGTGGGTTTTTTTTTCCCTTCTTTTTGGCCCAGTGAGTCTCATTTGAGTGTTTATAAAAGCAGGAGTGAGAATTGTCTTACAGCAGCATGTGCATTTTCTCAGTGGCTAGGGACTGACAAAAATGTCCCTCCTTCCTTCATCAACTATTTACTGTGTGTAAATCCTCAGGGAGGGGTGGGGACTCACCATACCCTCCCCTTTCCATAACAGGATGTCAACAGGCCCCGTCCTGTGGTGATCTTGTACAAGTAACCACAGCTGCAGTGGGTTCAAAAGTGCCACCACTAAGCTAGTTCAGAAGTCAACATTTTACACACACACACACACACACACACACACACACACACAAACACACACAACCACTGACACACACACGAGCATGCTCTCTACAGTTTTTACATACTTCCCATGTCCTCTTCTAACCTATTCTTTGAGCCATGGGGACACTGATACAGAGATACAGATGACCTTCTTAGGGTAGGCCATTCAATCATGTTTCTGTTCTTGACTAAATCCTTGCCACGGCACTCAAGTATTTTGTGGGACAGGATTGGGAAACATAATTTTCCAACATCAAGGATGGAGGTTTGGGGGTTGGAGAGATGGCTCAGGGGTTAAGAGCACTTATTGCCTTTCCATAGGATGTAGGCTCCTTTCCCAGCATCTATATCAGGCGATCCACATCCTCCTGGAACTCCAATTCCAGAGGATCTGACGCCCTCTTCTGGGTTCCTGAGGCACTGTACAAATGTGCCTATGCTCCACACAGACACACATATGCACATGATTAAAAATGATACCAAGCTGGGCATGGTGGTGCATGTCTTTAATCCCAGCACTGGGAGGCAGAGGCAGGAGAGTGTCTGTGAGTTCTAGGCCAAACAGTGAGGGCTACATAGTGAGAGACCTTCCCAAAAAAAAAAGGAAATTAATTTTTAAAAGATGGAAGATGTAGGATGATTAACCCATACCCGGCACAGGTAATCACTAGAGTGCTGGCCTTCTGGAGAGGACACTGAGACATATTAGTGTGAGGACAGGACTCCAACCATTTCACAGGACCACACCAAATCTTGAGATGCAAGACAGCAGCATATACCTTAACCACTGTTCTTAGATAAAGGCCCTACATGGGACAGGCATGTGCTGTTCCAGAATTTGGAGAGATTGATGGGACTCTTCCTCTTGAAATTTTATTTTCCTGTTTTGTGTGTGTAAAAGACTAAAAGCATTTGAAACTCAGCACCATATATTTGGGAAATTTCCTTGAGTCTCACATAGTTTTTCTGTCCTTTAAGAAGCTCCCTGCCATCTAGGTGGTGGCAGAGTATGCCTTTAATCCCAGCACTGAGCAAGGGAGGCAGAGGCAGGCAAATCTCTGTGAGTTCTAGGCCAGCATGGGCTACAGAGTGAGTTCCAGTATAGCCAGGACTACACAGAGAAACCCTGTTGAAAGAAAGAAGAAAGAAAGAAAGGAAGGAAGGAAGAAGGAAGGAAGGAAGGAAGGAAAGAAGGAAGGAAGGAAGGAAGGAAGGGAGAAAGGAAGGAAGGAGGGAAGAAAGAGAAGAGAAGAGAAGAGAAAAGAAAAGAAAGAAGAAAAAAATCTCTCTTCCAGAATTACTCCTGAGTTCCATGAAATAACCAGACTGTGCCCAGGTGTTTTCCCTCGAAATCCAGGGCTCTTGTCTGTGGAAGGTGCTTCTCAGGCACCCTTAAGTTTTTGGTACTGGTTTCTTCTCCATACTCCCAGTGGGAGCATCCTCTGTCTCACTTGCTCATCTTCTGGGACGGGCTCTCCTGCCTGCAGCACACCACTGCTCCCCACAAACCTCTGTTCATCAGCCTGAGGGACTGGCTTTAGTCTCCACATGGAAAGAGTAGGCTGACACCCCATCCTGAGTCCCCAAAGCTGCTGGCTTGGTGAATTGTGGGCAAATTCCTAAATCCCTAGTTTTCTGCAGATAACTGGAGTAGCTGCCTTTTTCACTCCTGTGACAAAATACCAGGAGGAGTCCTGTAGAGCTGTTCATGTGGACAGCTACAGGAACCGTGGCTCAGACAGTGACCAGGCTTTGCCAAGAGGGAACCCTCAAGAGGTCAGTCTGGAGTTCAAGTGCCCACACTTCCCTATTTGAGGGCCCTGTTCAATTTATACCTCTGATGTCTCTGGTTCACCCCTGGGCACATGGGTCAGAGATCCATGTGGAGGATGAGGAACAGGCCCTCCTGGCCTCTGAAGGGAGCCCGACAAGCAAATTCACTGGAGAGAGACAGCCAGGCCTGGGAGGAGAATCAGACCCTGTGAGCCATGACTCAGGGATCTCCTAACATACTCACAGGAAGAGGTGCACTTCATAGAAGCCAGGGCATGCTCTCACACACATGCATGCATGCATGATTGCACAGGTACACACACACACACAACTGAATGAGGGGTTCTGCTGTGTGGTTCACATAGGCTACATGTGATTCTACTGGAATCAGTTGATTTGTATTTTATTTTATTTATTTATTTTTTAGATAGAGTCTCTCTATAGAGCCCTGGCTTTCCCGGAACACATTATGTAGACCAGGCTGGCCTCGAACTCACAGAGATCCATCTACCTCTGCCTCCTGAGACTGGAACTAAAGACATGTGCAATAATATCCAGAGACTTGTGTTTTATTATACTTATTCCAACTGCACAACTTTACTAAAAAGTTCCTGATGACCCACCAATATGTTGTGACTTAAGTAAAACAAAATAAAAACTATGGGTAATAGGGGGTGCAAGATGCTCGAAGCCCCTGTGAGGGTCAATTTCGGTTGCCTGCCTGACTGGACTGTACACACCTGAGGCATTAGTGAGGCCACCTTTATGTAGATCCCTGAGACAGTTTCCACAGAGGGTTACCTGAGGGAGCCAGACTCACCTTGGATGGAGACATTGCCATCACGGATTGGGGTCCGGAACTGGATAAAAAGACAAAGGGATGAAATGAAGCTGAGCCCCAGCATGCACCTCTCTCTATGTCCAGACTGTGGAATCCTGAGATCAGCTGACTTGAGCCCCTGTGGCCACACCTTCCCCACCCTGCTGGGCTGCATCCTCTTAACAGGAGCCACATAAGCCTTCCTCCCTTAAGATGCTTCCTGTCAGCTGTGTTGTCAGAGCCCAGGACCCTAATGAAGACTGACCTTATCCATATGTGAAAATGCCATCATGAAACCTGATACTTTAAGAAATGTCTCCGTTTTTGCATTTATTTATTTATATGTGTGGCAGGTGTGTTGAGCATGGCAAATGCGCACGTAGAAGTCAGAGGACAGCCTGTGGGAGTCAGTTCTCTCCTTCTCCCATGTGGGTCCTTGGGATCAATCTCAGGTCATCAGGCTTGGGAGCAATCACTTCTACCCACTAAGCAAGCTCACTGGCCCACAACCCATTATTTTACGCAATTATTATAGACTAATAAAGAGTGTACATTTTAAAATGCAAATCGCAGTCTCACATCCACTGTGCTAGTCTAGAACTCCCTGTGTAACCTTGACCTGAATCTTCTGCCGCACTTCCCCAGTGCTATGCTGACACGTGTGGGCCACCTCACCCAGCCTGAGCCTCCATCAAAGGTACTGCAGAGATGGGGGAACCAGCCTAGACTAGCCACGGTTCTGAGCTGTCAGGGGCTTTTGTGAACATAGATCCTATCGCACCCTCAACCCCTCCTTTGTTCCTACACTCTTCACCATTAGGTCCACCCCAGGGGATCCACCCCAGGGTCCTCGGGAACAGCCTTGGACCCTGCGAGCATGCTCTGGGATGTATTTAAAGTGTGCAACACGGATACACACTCTAACGCTCCATGAAGGACTGAGCTAGTGACTGTGGTGTGCCAGTTTCTCTAATGCAGATGAAATACTTGAACTGGTTTTTGCCTTGTTTCGATGTTTCGGCTGTGTGTTTTAAAGGGGCCAGTGAGATGGCTTAGCAAGTAAACATACTTGCCAGCAAGTCTGACAACACGAGTTCAGTTGCAGAAAGAATCAGCCCCACAGGTTATCCCCTGACATCCACATGCACACAGACACAGACACACAAAGACACACACTGAATAAATAATTTTTAAAAAAACTGAACGGAATTATTAAATATATATATTATAATATGAATAGAAGATTTGCTTAGGACCTCAATCTTTCAAGTTCCAGTCTCTGTGAGCTCTGAAAAGAGAACCAATGTGTTTACATAATCCTGGGACATCCCAATATTGCCAGTGGGAAGTTCTGATGCTGGACTCTGGCCAGTGGCTGAGAGATTGTGTGAAACCCCATCTGCTTTTTCTGAACTAGGCCTCCTAAGAAGACCCACAATCCAGGGATATGAGGTAAGAAAGGGGCACATTGCCTCTCTGCTGGTGGGTTGGAAAGACTCTTTTCAGCCAAAACACAAGGGACTGTGTGGTCCTGAAGAAGATCAGGGCAGGTGCCTGCTGCACACAATCCCTGAGAGGAACACCAGACTCCAGACTCTCATGCCCTGAGCAGTTTATAGGCCAAGCTGCACTTAGGAGCCTCTCACCTACCTGCTCAGAAGCCTTGTAAAACTGGAATCCAGGCCCAGGATGTTCAGGAGGAGACAGTCGAGCAGTGGAGGGCTGGGGTCCTCCTGGGAAGAGCGATAGAGGAGGGGAGCAGCTGAAGGGAAGCCTGAGCTCCTGGGCTTCCTCTCAGACCCTGCTCCACTTTGTACTCTGCTCCACACTGTACTCTGCTCCTCTCAGACCCTGCTCCACTCTGGACCTTGGTCCACTCTGGAAGCGGCTCCACTCTGTACTCTGCTCCACTCTGGACCGGGCTCCACTCCTCATTTGTAGGCAGGAGCCCTGCCTGCCTCCCCAGAGGGAGGAACCTGCTTCCAGAGCAGCTTTCAGTTTCTGTTCCTGGAAATGGCTGGTTTTCAGGATTCAGCAACACAGGCTCCAAACTCTTCCTGCAGTGATGGGGTGCAGGGTTCTGTCAGAGGGCCAGGCTTGAGGGTGGGAAGTCTGCCCAGGAACAGTGATATCCAAACTGCACTCAGAGCCTCCTGGTGAATCCTGCTTGCCTCCCTTTTTGGAGTCCCCTCTTGCTCAGAAAATAACACCTAACCCCTTCAAACCCTATGAACCCCAGCACTTAGAGAGCTGCAGACACTCAGGCACCAACCAGGAAGTCTGTTAGCTAGAGACTCACAGTGTGTCAGTAGGGCACCTGTCAGTGTCTGAGAAGAGCAGACTGGAGGTGCTGTGGCCTAGCAGTGGTGGCTGGGTTCTGACATTACATGCTTACAGTTAGTTATGCTTCAAACTCTCTTATGCTTTCTTGCCATAGTGACCACTATGCTCATTACATGGATGTGAGTGAGAACCGGCATTGTGTGTTTGTTCCCAGGGAGAGCTAAGCAAGTAACTAGTCACCCCAGATAGGCCACCAAGGGCTCCCAGAGAAGCGATTCCACCCAAGTCTAGTTTGCTAAACCAATGGGTTTCTTAGGGTTACAGGAACATAGGCTACTGGGGACGATGGGGGTCCAGCCCTTCAATAGTCCCCTCCCAACATTCAGGAAGAATCTACAACCAGCTGATAATTAATCTTTGATGATAAGAAATGAATCTTTATACACGAAACTCCTTAGTCCATACACTTTATTCTTCTGAGTCAGTTCTCTCTCTACACAGCTTCTATTCTGCTCTCATGCCTAGCCCCTGTCTTGCCTGATTTCTCTCTACATTTATCTGCTGTCCCCTCTAAGTTCTAATTCTCTCTTCCTAGTTCTGCCCCATCTAGGTTCTCATCCATCTAGTTCTTTCCCATATCAGCTCCTCTCCCATCTCATCTCTCTCATCTTGTTCTTCCCCATCTGGCTCTTCCTCATCTTCCATCTTGTTCCTCTAGTACTCTCCTTTAGTCCTTCAGTCTAGTTCTTCCCATCTAGTCCATTCCTCTCCAGTTCTTACCATCTAGTTCTTCCGTTCTCTTTTTTCCTCTCTCTCTCCTCCTCTCAGTCTCCTTATTCTCTCAGTTCTCCCCAAGTCTTTCAGGAATCCAGTTAAAACCCAAGCAATAGCAGTCCTCTGCCAGAGCAAGGTCACCAGGCTTGAATTCTTATGGCGTCATAAGGGTAGGTAAGAATTTTCCTCAGGCAGTGACTGTCAGGCTTTCTATTACAACCCCAAATGGGAGTGGTAAAAGAGGAGGTCAACTGAGTGCTAATGCCCGGTTAGTATCGCAAAGGGGATCTATGTGCTCAGTCTACATTCCTAGAAGTGGTTAGGTAAGAAGTTGGGGTCTATTAGTAAGGTTGTATAGGAAAGGAGGGTCTCACCCTAAATTGCACGAGAAATAAAGCTATCTGCCTGACCTAGAAGACAGGTGTTGTTTCAGTTTGGCCTTGGATGCTTGATAGGAAATTTAGATAAATACACTGTTGGCAGTTCTTGGAAGCACATATAGCATTACAAGAAAAACACTGGGGCCTGGAGTAATGGCTCAGAGGTTAAGAGGACTGGTTGCTGTATCTGAGGACCTGGGTTCAAGTCCAAACATTTGCCTAGTAGCTAACAACCATCTGTAACTCCAGTTCCAGAGCATCTGGCACCCTCTTCTGACTTCCTTGGGTACCAGGCACATGTGTGATGCACATACATAAGCATGCAAACAAAACACTCTTACAAATAAAATAAATAAGTTTTTTTTTTAAAAAAAGAAAATCATTGTAGGACCAGATAATATATATACAAAAGCTAAAATATCACCAGGACTTCTTAAGCCTTGGCTTGACATTCAGAAAAGTCCTTAACTTTTCCAAGTAGTACCTTTTGTGATAATAGCTGGATTCCATTACATTTTCCTGTGGCTTGCAGCAATAGGCAAAGGGCTACTTTCAGAAGCAGAGTGTTTCAGAGGCTACATCGATGCAAAGCCAATCCAGTGTGTGTCAAAGGTCATGAAAGCTGTATTCCTGGAGTTGCCTAGCAGCGCCACTGTTCAGAGACCCTTCTTCCCCAGAATTGCTATTTCTTATATAACGTTGTGGAGAGGGGCCTTGTGAATGTTGTTTACTTCTTGAGCCTGTGAGCATCCCAGGAGGGGACATGTCAGTTCTGCAGAAGTAACCCCTCTACAACCAGTAACTGTCTTCACAGCAGGACCTCCTTCCCAAGCTCTCAAGTGAAAGCAAGTCTATCCCTGAGCAGCCTTCCAATTCCCGGGCAATCAGAGCTCTTTCATAGTGTCTCTCTGTAGCTCATTCTGCTCTGTTTGGAGCACTATACTGAAAGCAGCTGCATGTTCATGCTAAAGTGTTGCAGACTCTTCTGGGGAGATAATGTCTGAGGGTAGCCCTATATTTACACGTCAGACTAGCTGAGCCTCCTGCATAAGTTTACTTCTGTGTGTCAGTTCCTCCTTGGTAAATAAAGAGAGAAGACCCTGGGATATGATGTGTGGAGAGATGGCTGTCGTATGGGAGACCCTCCATGGTGGTGGAAATAGGTTTTGACACTTTTGATGTTACAAGTGAAATTTGAAAAATAGAATGTGTGTGTGGTGTGTGGGTGTGTGTGTATGCATGTGTGTGCACCATGGTGCTTGCCTGTATGTTTGTGTAAGAGATCAGAGATCAATGTCATGGGTCTTCCTCTATTACCCTCCACCTTATTTTCAGAGACAAGGTCTCTCACAGAACCTGGATGTTGCTGTTTTGACTAGACCAGCTGACCAGCAGGCTCCTGCGATCCACCTATCCCCACCAAATTCCTCACAGGCATGCACTACCACACCTGTTCTTTTATATAGATGGTAGATATTCAAAGTCAGGTCCTCCTGCTCGGTCAGTGGCATTTGGTCCTTTGAGAAATCTCTCCAGCCCTGAAACTTTATTCTTTTTTTTTTCTTTCCAAGATAGGGTTTCTCTGTGTAGTTTTGGTACCTGTCCCCGATCTCACTCTGTAGCTCAGGCTGTCCTCCAATTCACAGAGATCTGCCTGGCTCTGCCTCCGGAGTGCTGGATTTAAGGCATGTGTCACCATCGCAAGGCTAAACTTTATTCTTAAAAAGCCACCATAAGGGACTGGAGAGAGATCTCAGAGATCAAGAGTGTATACTGCTCTTGCAGAGGACCCAAGTTCTGTTCCCAGCACCTACCTCAGGATCCCAACTACCTCTCAACTCTAGCTGAAGGGAATCCAATGCCTTTGGCTCCCCTGGATATCCCTATTTATACAAACACACACACACACACACACACACACACACACACACACACACACACACACACACACAAATTATATCTTTTTAAAAAATCCATTATTGCTGGGCAGTGATGGCACACTCCTTCAATCCCACCACTTGGGAGGCAGAGGCAGGCAGATTTCTGTGAGTTCAAGACCAGCCTGGTCTACAGAGCAAGTTCCAGGACAGCCAGGGCTACACAGAGAAATCCTCTCTCGGAAAACCAAAAAAAGGGGCTGGAGAGATGGCTCAATGGTTAAGAGCGCCGAACTCAGGTTCAGTTCCAAACACCCATATGGCAGCTAACAACTGTCTCTAACTCCAAAATCTGACACCTTCACACAGACGTACATGCAAAAATGCCAATGCACATAAAATAAAATAATTTTTTTTAATAAAGAAAACCAAAAATAAATGTATTATTAAAAACATCTGGGGAGTGGGCAGGCAGTGGTGGCTCACACCTTTAATCCCAGCACTCAGGAGGCAGAGGCAGGTGGATCTCTGTGAGTAGGAGGCCAGCCTGGTCTACAAAGTGAGTTCCAGGACAGCCAGGGCTGTTAAACAGAGAAACTCTGTCTCAGTCACCCTCCAAAAGATACATTTGGGAGCTCAGGAGGAGTATGTGGAGGAAGGAAGGAGTGGGAGTGATATAGATACAGGACTCATGGGAAGTTATCAAAAATAAAAAAGAACAAAAACCAACACATATTTATATTGTATACTCTTATTAGTTATTTATGATAAGGATTAACACCATGTATGTTACATGCCATACATCATACATGTGTGTGATGAATTTATAATGTGTACATATATTTCTGTATCTGTACATAAATAGGTCTGTATATACAACTAGCAAAAAGAAAATCTACACATATGTTCTAAGACATAGAGAGAATTTACACCCTGCTTTTGCAGCGGGCTAAGAGTGAAATCACAGTCAGCATGTCAGTTTCCTCAGTACTGGGGCCAGGTTAGATTCCCCATGACAAACACACACAACCTCAGCAGTAACACCCACAACTTTCAAAGAGCAAGCCCCCTCACTTTAACACTGAGCACACTGCAGCGAAATCCACGCTATAAACTCGGCATCAGAAATTATTTCTGAGCATCATGAGGATGACAAACAAAACTTCTCTGACTTCTTTGCAGACCTTTCCTGGGAGTCTATCGATTTACACGAACAGATTTGAGCAGGTGGAAAGTGAGGCTAGCCAGAGCTTTATCCCCTCAACCCCAATCCCACCACCACTGACAGGTCTTAGTCCATCCCATCCTTACCCAGCATATAAAGTAGACCTACCTTTTACATTTACATGATGCTCTTTCACAAAGTTGTGCCAGCAAGATGATACAGTTGATGCATTTTTCTCAACAAATACAATTGGCACTGTCTTCCTGTCTCAAAACAGGTTTTGTTTCTTTCTTTCTGGGTCTCAAAACCATAGCCTCCTGTGTGCTAGGCAAGCACTGGACTACTGAGCCACACCCAATCTTCTTCACACTATTAATCAATAAAACTCCAATACACCCCTCTGCTATCACAGTACCTTTCCTGTTAATACTGAATGTCAATTTGGCACGATCTAGAATGCAAACAGGCCTTTGGGCACATTTATGAGGGAGTTTCTCAACTTGGTTCAGTGCGGTTGGAAGATCCACTCTGAACGTGGATGGAATCGTTCTATGGGCTGGGGTCTTGGGCTGAAAGAAAGGAAGAGTGTGCCAAGGAACGGTATCCATCTTTCTCTCTCTGCTTCCTGACTGTGGACACAATGTGGCCAGCTGCCCTGTGCTCCTGCTGTGATGACTTTCAGCAACGATGGCTGGACTGTCAAACTACGAGGCCAACATACCCTTCCTGGAACAACTGACATGAAAGCAGGTGTGCTGGGATGTGACACTGTAATGGTGGGAAGTGGGGGAGTAATTAGTGTCCTGAAAGAAGTGGAGGGCACAGGGCTGAGACAGTTAAAGGATGGCCTGACGGAAAGAGAGGTGACAGAATGCCAGGCAGCCTCTGTCTTAGATAAAGACACACACACACACACACACACACACACACACACACACACACACACACACACACACAAACTGAGGGAAATGGGAAAGCTCCATGTGGAAGAGAGGAGGGTCCGCGTGTCTGGCCTGTAGAGTTAGGGGTGGCTGAAGAAGTTCAGATCCAATAGGGGACTGGGAATGCACAGAGTGGGAGGGGCCATGACTAGACATGACGCCATTGGAGGCAGTGTTGGGTACTTAGAATTCTTCCTTTCAGCACTTGGTGAATCCCATTTCCAGTGGTGCAGAGTTCATTCCCCTCTCTTTACACATCAGAGGAGAGGTCAGAGACCAGGCCTCTACCAGCCATGCTTTCAGACCTTGGACAAAAGCAAGCTCTTCTTCATTCCCCCAGGGATGCACTGCCACCCAAGACAGGGAAGAAGAAGAGAGGGGAAAGAGAGATGGGAAAACCAGGAGGCCTCTTAGAGAAACAATATCTATCAGAGGTGCAAAGATAACTGTGTGTCAAACGTGAGATTCTGTACAGTCAAAATAAGGAAATTTCTTCTATATTGGGATCCCAGATAGTTCAGCTAATAAAATTAAACAAAAGGTACAAAGCAAAATCCATTATGGAGTTTCCTGAGGGGTACACACATCAAGGAAGGTGGACCATTAACCTCAAGGAACTTGGAATCCATAGCTCAGGTAAGCTCAACTTCGGGTAGACAGAGCTGGGGAGAGGACCTCAGTTGTCTAGCCCTTCTGAGGAAGGATAATGGACTCTCAGGATTTTCCACAGAATTTTCTTGGTTTGCTTAGCATCTTCATCAAGTGCATGTTTCAGTTGAAAGCATCTAAGACGGCGAGAGTCAAAACAGCAAGTGAAGGAGTAAACACTTGTAAACACATATTGAGTTCCGGAACGACACAGCTCAGACACTGTCCAGCCATCTTGTTGGTCTCTCTGTGTAACCTGGGATGGCTTGGCATCCCTGGAACAAGCATCAGGCTGGCTCATATTCAGAGCCACCTGGTGGAGAGATCTCTCATCCACACCAAACATTTCTTGGAAGACCTTCTGACATTCTCCCAGATTATCTGGATTTGAGATTCCAAAACCTTTTAGATTATCCTCATCTATGCTCCTACTAATGGATTCTACTTTCTCATTAATAGTCTTCTCGCAGATTTGGAAAAGGGTTCCTAAGAGACCATCATGTCTGATGCTGGAGATGTCTTTTTTCAGTGTGTCTCTGAGCTTCAGGAAGTCATGTGATGAAGGATCAATGCTGGATACGAGAAATATGGGTGGCACCTTAACCCCCTCCTTCTGGAGGTTCTCCTGAATACTCTCCTGGATACTCCGCAGTAGCTGGGGTTCTGAGTGGGCACTTGTACCGAGGTCCCTGTCCAGCTTTGTCCAGACGACATAGAACCTCTTTCTCAACCTCTGCATGGCTTTGGCCAGCCTCACATGGTTTGAACTGAACTGCTCAGAAGCGATGATGATGATAAGGTCATATTTGTCAAACTCCATCTCCTCCAGGTAGTTCTCCATGCTCTGGGCTGTGACCCCTGTGCCAGGCAGGTCCCACAGGTCCACATTGGGAAAGCTGGAGGAGAAGTAACAGGTTGGCTTCTGGGTGGTCCTCACCACCTCAGTGGGAGCTGAATCCTCCTCTTTATGTCCAGTGAGCCTAAGGGCATTGATGAAGGATGACATGCCATTGCCAGAGTCCCCAGTCACGGCAATTTTCACTGTGCTTCTTGATACTTCCTGATTGATATCTTTGACTATGGAGACCACTTCTCCCAACTTTCCATCTTTCACAGCAGCCTCAATATTCTTGACCACTTCTACAGATAAAATACTGCTGTTTTTGTGAATGGGTATAGCATCGGAGAAGCATGTAAATTCTTTATTTTCGACAGACCCAACTGTCTCTTCCATGTTGGTGAGCAATGGAGCAACCTGTAGATACATTAGGAAGGGAGTTAGGAGGGCTGTGAACACAGGCACCCACAGGAAAACACTGTTCCTTGTCCAGGCTTTCAGATCCACAGCCAGTCGACATCAAGACCTGCTGATTACAGACAGAACTAGCTGAGCCCTCCTGTGCATGAGCACATTCTTGGTGTGCAAGGATAGTTCTGTAGCTGTTACTGCAACACTGAACCCCAAAGCTAAGCACTGCAATGTCAGGCAGTTCTCTTACTGGGTACAAATGTCCATACTCACCCCTTCCTGGTTGCCAGGACCACCGAGGAAGAGCATGCAGAGCAGGGAACAGCCTGTGGCAGCTCCCTGTCTGGAGGACCCACAAGTCTTCACTTGACTCAGCCTTGTGCTTCAGAGGCTGGTCATCCCTGTTGCACTCTGAAAAGTGCTTTCCTCTCCCCCGTGGCTTCAGTAGTTGAGGCAGAATAAACACACTGCTATATGTCAGGTTCAACAGCAAAGCCTCCCGGTTTCCAAATAATCTCATCTGGGTCTGGAGAGACCGCTCAGTGGTTAAGCGCACTGGCTGCTCTTGCAGAGGACCTGGGCTTGGTTCCCACCCCACTGGGTGGCTCTAAGCACCTCTGACTACAGTTCCAGGGATTCCAAAACCCTCTTCTGGACTCCAAGAATTCCTGCCTGTACATGTGCATATACAGACACTCAGGCACACATACACATAAAACTAAATCTTTAAAAAAGAATAAAAATTCCATCAATTTTAAGACAGCATGTGGGCTGTCTATTATCACTGTAGCTATTCTTATTAACATACAGACTGAAATTCTTCTGTGAACAGGTTTCTTTTTAATGTTTTGATTAGCACATATAATTTTGGCTGTTTTTGTTTTGAGACAGTGTAGCCCTGGCTGATCTGGAACTTGCTCTGTAGACCAGGCTAGCCTTGCACTCAGATCTGCCTGCCTCTACCTCCTCAATGCTGTGATTAAAGCATGCACTACCACACTCAGCAATTTTCGTATACATTAATGATATAATACTGGGTTTTAGTATGACATTTGCACACATGAACATCATGTGTTTTTTATTGTATTCATGCCCACCCGTTCATTTTTCTAGCCCTCCCCCTGTTCCCAGTGATGTCTGTCCTCTTCCCAGCCTGTCCCCCTTCTACATTCATGGTTGTTTTTTGGGTTTTGTGGGGTTTTTTTTTTTCTTCTTTTTGGCCCAGTGAGTCTCATTTGAGTGTTTACAAAAGCAGGAGTGAGAATTGTCTTACAGCAGCATGTGCATTTTCTCAGTGGCTAGGGACTGAAGAAAATGTCCCTCCTTCCTTCATCAACTATTTACTGTGTGTAAATCCTCAGGGAGGGGTGGGGACTCACCATACCCTCCCCTTTCCATAACAGGATGTCAACAGGCCCCGTCCTGTGGTGATCTTGTACAAGTAACCACAGCTGCAGTGGGTTCAAAAGTGCCACCGCTAAGCTAGTTCAGAAGTTAACATTTTACACACACACACACACACACACACACACAAACCAATGACACACACACGAGCATGCTCTCTACATTTTTTTTTTTTTTTTTTTTTTTTTTTTGGTTTTTTGAGACAGGGTTTCTCTGTGTAGCTTTGCGCCTTTTCCTGGATCTCGCTCTGTAGACCAGGCTGGCCTCGAACTCACAAAGATCCACCTGCCTCTGCCTCCCGAGTGCTGGGATTAAAGCGTGCGCCACCACCGCCCGGCTCTCTACAGTTTTTACATACTTCCCATGTCCTCTTCTAAGCTATTCTTTGAGCCATGGGGACACTGATACAGAGATACAGATGACCTTCTTAGGGTGGGCCATTCAATCATGTTTCTGTTCTTGACTAAATCCGTGCCACGGCACTGAAGTATTTTGTGGGGCAGGTTGGGAAACATAATTTCCAACATCAAGGATGGAGGTTTGGGGGTTGGAGAGATGGCTCAGGGGTTAAGAGCACTTATTGCCTTTCCATAGGATGTAGGCTCCATTCCCAGCATCTATATCAGGTGATCCACATCCTCCTGGAACTCCAATTCCAGAGGATCTGACGCCCTCTTCTGGGTTCCTGAGGCACTGTACAAATGTGCCTATGCTCCACACAGACACACATATGCACATGATTAAAAATGATACCAAGCTGGGCATGGTGGTGCATGTCTTTAATCCCAGCACTGGGAGGCAGAGGCAGGAGAGTGTCTGTGAGTTCTAGGCCAAACAATGAGGGCTACATAGTGAGACACTTCCCCTCCCCCCAAAAAAAGGAAATTAATTTTTAAAAGATGGAAGATGTAGGATGCATAAACCCATACCCGGCACAGGTAAGCACTAGAGTGTTGGCCTTCTGGAGTGGACACTGGGACATATCAGTTTGAGGACAGGACTCCAACCATTTCACAGGACCACACCAAATCTTGAGATGCAAGACAGCAGCATATACCTTAACCACTGTTCTTAGATAAAGGCCCTACATGGGACAGGCATGTGCTCTTCCACAATTTGGAGTGATTGATGGGACTCTTCCTCTTGAAATTTTATTTTCCTGTTTTGTGTGTGTAAAAGACTAAAAGCATTTGAAACTCAGCACTATATATTTGGGAAATTTCCTGTGAGTCTCACATAGCTTTTCTGTCCTTTAAGAAGCTCCCTGCCAGCTAGGTGGTGGGAGAGCATGCCTTTAATCCCAGCACTGAGCAAGGGAGGCAGAGGCAGGCAAATCTCTGTGAGTTCTAGGCCAGCATGGGCTACAGAGTGAGTTCCAGTATAGCCAGGACTACACAGAGAAACCCTGTTGAAAGAAAGAAGAAAGAAAGAAAGGAAGGAAGGAAGGAGGAAGGAAGGAAGGAAGGAAAGAAGGAAGGAAGGAAGGGAGAAAGGAAGGAAGGAAGGAAGGAAGGAAGAAAGAGAGGAGAAGAGAAGAGAAAAAAAAGAAAGAAGAAAAAAATCTCTCTTCCAGAATTACTCCTGATTCCCATGAAATAACCAGAGTGTGCCCAGGTGTTTTCCCTCGAAATCCAGGGCTCTTGTCTGTGGAAGGTGCTTCTCAGGCACCCTTAAGTTTTTGGTACTGGTTTCTTCTCCATACTCCCAGTGGGAGCATCCTCTGTCTCTCTTGCTCATCTTCTGGGATGGGCTCTCCTGCCTGCAGCACACCACTGCTCCCCACAAACCTCTGTTCATCAGCCTGAGGGACTGGCTTTAGTCTCCACATGGAAAGAGTAGGCTGACACCCCATCCTGAGTCCCCAAAGCTGCTGGCTTGGTGAATTGTGGGCAAATTCCTAAATCCCTAGTTTTCTGCAGATAACTGGAGTAGCTGCCTTTTTCACTCCTGTGACAAAATACCAGGAGGAGTCCTGTAGAGCTGTTCATGTGGACAGCTACAGGAACCGTGGCTCAGACAGTGACCAGGCTTTGCCAAGAGGGAACCCTCAAGAGGTCAGTCTGGAGTTCAAGTGCCCACACTTCCCTATTTGAGGGCCCTGTTCAATTTATACCTCTGATGTCTCTGGTTCACCCCTGGGCACATGGGTCAGAGATCCATGTGGAGGATGAGGAACAGGCCCTCCTGGCCTCTGAAGGGAGCCCGACAAGCAAATTCACTGGAGAGAGACAGCCAGGCCTGGGAGGAGAATCAGACCCTGTGAGCCATGACTCAGGGATCTCCTAACATACTCACAGGAAGAGGTGCACTTCATAGAAGCCAGGGCATGCTCTCACACACATGCATGCATGCATGATTGCACAGGTACACACACACACACAACTGAATGAGGGGTTCTGCTGTGTGGTTCACATAGGCTACATGTGATTCTACTGGAATCAGTTGATTTGTATTTTATTTTATTTATTTATTTTTTAGATAGAGTCTCTCTATAGAGCCCTGGCTTTCCCGGAACACATTATGTAGACCAGGCTGGCCTCGAACTCACAGAGATCCATCTACCTCTGCCTCCTGAGACTGGAACTAAAGACATGTGCAATAATATCCAGAGACTTGTGTTTTATTATACTTATTCCAACTGCACAACTTTACTAAAAAGTTCCTGATGACCCACCAATATGTTGTGACTTAAGTAAAACAAAATAAAAACTATGGGTAATAGGGGGTGCAAGATGCTCGAAGCCCCTGTGAGGGTCAATTTCGGTTGCCTGCCTGACTGGACTGTACACACCTGAGGCATTAGTGAGGCCACCTTTATGTAGATCCCTGAGACAGTTTCCACAGAGGGTTACCTGAGGGAGCCAGACTCACCTTGGATGGAGACATTGCCATCACGGATTGGGGTCCGGAACTGGATAAAAAGACAAAGGGATGAAATGAAGCTGAGCCCCAGCATGCACCTCTCTCTATGTCCAGACTGTGGAATCCTGAGATCAGCTGACTTGAGCCCCTGTGGCCACACCTTCCCCACCCTGCTGGGCTGCATCCTCTTAACAGGAGCCACATAAGCCTTCCTCCCTTAAGATGCTTCCTGTCAGCTGTGTTGTCAGAGCCCAGGACCCTAATGAAGACTGACCTTATCCATATGTGAAAATGCCATCATGAAACCTGATACTTTAAGAAATGTCTCCGTTTTTGCATTTATTTATTTATATGTGTGGCAGGTGTGTTGAGCATGGCAAATGCGCACGTAGAAGTCAGAGGACAGCCTGTGGGAGTCAGTTCTCTCCTTCTCCCATGTGGGTCCTTGGGATCAATCTCAGGTCATCAGGCTTGGGAGCAATCACTTCTACCCACTAAGCAAGCTCACTGGCCCACAACCCATTATTTTACGCAATTATTATAGACTAATAAAGAGTGTACATTTTAAAATGCAAATCGCAGTCTCACATCCACTGTGCTAGTCTAGAACTCCCTGTGTAACCTTGACCTGAATCTTCTGCCGCACTTCCCCAGTGCTATGCTGACACGTGTGGGCCACCTCACCCAGCCTGAGCCTCCATCAAAGGTACTGCAGAGATGGGGGAACCAGCCTAGACTAGCCACGGTTCTGAGCTGTCAGGGGCTTTTGTGAACATAGATCCTATCGCACCCTCAACCCCTCCTTTGTTCCTACACTCTTCACCATTAGGTCCACCCCAGGGGATCCACCCCAGGGTCCTCGGGAACAGCCTTGGACCCTGCGAGCATGCTCTGGGATGTATTTAAAGTGTGCAACACGGATACACACTCTAACGCTCCATGAAGGACTGAGCTAGTGACTGTGGTGTGCCAGTTTCTCTAATGCAGATGAAATACTTGAACTGGTTTTTGCCTTGTTTCGATGTTTCGGCTGTGTGTTTTAAAGGGGCCAGTGAGATGGCTTAGCAAGTAAACATACTTGCCAGCAAGTCTGACAACACGAGTTCAGTTGCAGAAAGAATCAGCCCCACAGGTTATCCCCTGACATCCACATGCACACAGACACAGACACACAAAGACACACACTGAATAAATAATTTTTAAAAAAACTGAACGGAATTATTAAATATATATATTATAATATGAATAGAAGATTTGCTTAGGACCTCAATCTTTCAAGTTCCAGTCTCTGTGAGCTCTGAAAAGAGAACCAATGTGTTTACATAATCCTGGGACATCCCAATATTGCCAGTGGGAAGTTCTGATGCTGGACTCTGGCCAGTGGCTGAGAGATTGTGTGAAACCCCATCTGCTTTTTCTGAACTAGGCCTCCTAAGAAGACCCACAATCCAGGGATATGAGGTAAGAAAGGGGCACATTGCCTCTCTGCTGGTGGGTTGGAAAGACTCTTTTCAGCCAAAACACAAGGGACTGTGTGGTCCTGAAGAAGATCAGGGCAGGTGCCTGCTGCACACAATCCCTGAGAGGAACACCAGACTCCAGACTCTCATGCCCTGAGCAGTTTATAGGCCAAGCTGCACTTAGGAGCCTCTCACCTACCTGCTCAGAAGCCTTGTAAAACTGGAATCCAGGCCCAGGATGTTCAGGAGGAGACAGTCGAGCAGTGGAGGGCTGGGGTCCTCCTGGGAAGAGCGATAGAGGAGGGGAGCAGCTGAAGGGAAGCCTGAGCTCCTGGGCTTCCTCTCAGACCCTGCTCCACTTTGTACTCTGCTCCACACTGTACTCTGCTCCTCTCAGACCCTGCTCCACTCTGGACCTTGGTCCACTCTGGAAGCGGCTCCACTCTGTACTCTGCTCCACTCTGGACCGGGCTCCACTCCTCATTTGTAGGCAGGAGCCCTGCCTGCCTCCCCAGAGGGAGGAACCTGCTTCCAGAGCAGCTTTCAGTTTCTGTTCCTGGAAATGGCTGGTTTTCAGGATTCAGCAACACAGGCTCCAAACTCTTCCTGCAGTGATGGGGTGCAGGGTTCTGTCAGAGGGCCAGGCTTGAGGGTGGGAAGTCTGCCCAGGAACAGTGATATCCAAACTGCACTCAGAGCCTCCTGGTGAATCCTGCTTGCCTCCCTTTTTGGAGTCCCCTCTTGCTCAGAAAATAACACCTAACCCCTTCAAACCCTATGAACCCCAGCACTTAGAGAGCTGCAGACACTCAGGCACCAACCAGGAAGTCTGTTAGCTAGAGACTCACAGTGTGTCAGTAGGGCACCTGTCAGTGTCTGAGAAGAGCAGACTGGAGGTGCTGTGGCCTAGCAGTGGTGGCTGGGTTCTGACATTACATGCTTACAGTTAGTTATGCTTCAAACTCTCTTATGCTTTCTTGCCATAGTGACCACTATGCTCATTACATGGATGTGAGTGAGAACCGGCATTGTGTGTTTGTTCCCAGGGAGAGCTAAGCAAGTAACTAGTCACCCCAGATAGGCCACCAAGGGCTCCCAGAGAAGCGATTCCACCCAAGTCTAGTTTGCTAAACCAATGGGTTTCTTAGGGTTACAGGAACATAGGCTACTGGGGACGATGGGGGTCCAGCCCTTCAATAGTCCCCTCCCAACATTCAGGAAGAATCTACAACCAGCTGATAATTAATCTTTGATGATAAGAAATGAATCTTTATACACGAAACTCCTTAGTCCATACACTTTATTCTTCTGAGTCAGTTCTCTCTCTACACAGCTTCTATTCTGCTCTCATGCCTAGCCCCTGTCTTGCCTGATTTCTCTCTACATTTATCTGCTGTCCCCTCTAAGTTCTAATTCTCTCTTCCTAGTTCTGCCCCATCTAGGTTCTCATCCATCTAGTTCTTTCCCATATCAGCTCCTCTCCCATCTCATCTCTCTCATCTTGTTCTTCCCCATCTGGCTCTTCCTCATCTTCCATCTTGTTCCTCTAGTACTCTCCTTTAGTCCTTCAGTCTAGTTCTTCCCATCTAGTCCATTCCTCTCCAGTTCTTACCATCTAGTTCTTCCGTTCTCTTTTTTCCTCTCTCTCTCCTCCTCTCAGTCTCCTTATTCTCTCAGTTCTCCCCAAGTCTTTCAGGAATCCAGTTAAAACCCAAGCAATAGCAGTCCTCTGCCAGAGCAAGGTCACCAGGCTTGAATTCTTATGGCGTCATAAGGGTAGGTAAGAATTTTCCTCAGGCAGTGACTGTCAGGCTTTCTATTACAACCCCAAATGGGAGTGGTAAAAGAGGAGGTCAACTGAGTGCTAATGCCCGGTTAGTATCGCAAAAATGGATCTATGTGCTCAGTCTACATTCCTAGAAGTGGTTAGGTAAGAAGTTGGGGTCTATTAGTAAGGTTGTATAGGAAAGGAGGGTCTCACCCTAAATTGCACGAGAAATAAAGCTATCTGCCTGACCTAGAAGACAGGTGTTGTTTCAGTTTGGCCTTGGATGCTTGATAGGAAATTTAGATAAATACACTGTTGGCAGTTCTTGGAAGCACATATAGCATTACAAGAAAAACACTGGGGCCTGGAGTAATGGCTCAGAGGTTAAGAGGACTGGTTGCTGTATCTGAGGACCTGGGTTCAAGTCCAAACATTTGCCTAGTAGCTAACAACCATCTGTAACTCCAGTTCCAGAGCATCTGGCACCCTCTTCTGACTTCCTTGGGTACCAGGCACATGTGTGATGCACATACATAAGCATGCAAACAAAACACTCTTACAAATAAAATAAATAAGTTTTTTTTTTAAAAAAAGAAAATCATTGTAGGACCAGATAATATATATACAAAAGCTAAAATATCACCAGGACTTCTTAAGCCTTGGCTTGACATTCAGAAAAGTCCTTAACTTTTCCAAGTAGTACCTTTTGTGATAATAACTGGATTCCATTACATTTTCCTGTGGCTTGCAGCAATAGGCAAAGGGCTACTTTCAGAAGCAGAGTGTTTCAGAGGCTACATCGATGCAAAGCCAATCCAGTGTGGGTCAGAGGTCATGAAAGCTGTATCCCTGGAGTTGCCTAGCAGCGCCACTGTTCAGAGACCCCCCTTCTACCCAGAATTGCTATTTCTTATATAACGTTGTGGAGAGGGGCCTTGTGAATGTTGTTTACTTCTTGAGCCTGTGAGCATCCCAGGAGGGGACATGTCAGTTCTGCAGAAGTAACCCCTCTACAACCAGTAACTGTCTTCACAGCAGGACCTCCTTCCCAAGCTCTCAAGTGAAAGCAAGTCTATCCCTGAGCAGCCTTCCAATTCCCGGGCAATCAGAGCTCTTTCATAGTGTCTCTCTGTAGCTCATTCTGCTCTGTTTGGAGCACTATACTGAAAGCAGCTGCATGTTCATGCTAAAGTGTTGCAGACTCTTCTGGGGAGATAATGTCTGAGGGTAGCCCTATATTTACACGTCAGACTAGCTGAGCCTCCTGCATAAGTTTACTTCTGTGTGTCAGTTCCTCCTTGGTAAATAAAGAGAGAAGACCCTGGGATATGATGTGTGGAGAGACGGCTGTCGTATGGGAGACCCTCCATGGTGGTGGAAATAGGTTTTGACACTTTTGATGTTACAAGTGAAATTTGAAAAATAGAATGTGTGTGTGGTGTGTGGGTGTGGGTGTGTATGCATGTGTGTGCACCATGGTGCTTGCCTGTATGTTTGTGTAAGAGATCAGAGATCAATGTCATGGGTCTTCCTCTATTACCCTCCACCTTATTTTCAGAGACAAGGTCTCTCACAGAACCTGGATGTTGCTGTTTTGACTAGACCAACTGACCAGCAGGCTCCTGCGATCCACCTATCCCCACCAAATTCCTCACAGGCATGCACTACCACACCTGTTCTTTTATATAGACGGTAGATATTCAAAGTCAGGTCCTCCTGCTCGTACAGTGGCATTTGGTCCTTTGAGACATCTCTCCAGCCCTGAAACTTTATTCTTTTTTTTTTCTTTCCAAGATAGGGTTTCTCTGTGTAGTTTTGGTACCTGTCCCCGATCTCACTCTGTAGCTCAGGCTGTCCTCCAATTCACAGAGATCTGCCTGGCTCTGCCTCCGGAGTGCTGGATTTAAGGCATGTGTCACCACCGCAAGGCTAAACTTTATTCTTAAAAAGCCACCATAAGGGACTGGAGAGAGATCTCAGAGATCAAGAGTGTATACTGCTCTTGCAGAGGACCCAAGTTCTGTTCCCAGCACCTACCTCAGGATCCCAACTACCTCTCAACTCTAGCTGAAGGGAATCCAATGCCTTTGGCTCCCCTGGATATCCCTATTTATACAAACACCACACACACACACACACACACACACACACACACACACACACACACACACACACACACACAAATTATATCTTTTTAAAAAATCCATTATTGCTGGGCAGTGATGGCACACTCCTTCAATCCTACTACTTGGGAGGCAGAGGCAGGCAGATTTCTGTGAGTTCAAGACCAGCCTGGTCTACAGAGCAAGTTCCAGGACAGCCAGGGCTACACAGAGAAATCCTCTCTCGGAAAACCAAAAAAAGGGGCTGGAGAGATGGCTCAATGGTTAAGAGCGCCGAACTCAGGTTCAGTTCCAAACATCCACATGGCAGCTAACAACTGTCTCTAACTCCAAAATCTGACACCTTCACACAGACGTACATGCAGGCAAATGCCAATGCACATAAAATAAAATAAATTATTTTTTTAGTGAAGAACACCAAAAATAAATGTATTATTAAAAACATTTGGGGAGTGGGCAGGCAGTGGTGGCTCACACCTTTAATCCCAGCACTCAGGAGGCAGAGGCAGGTGGATCTCTGTGAGTAGGAGGCCAGCCTGGTCTACAAAGTGAGTTCCAGGACAGCCAGGGCTGTTAAACAGAGAAACTCTGTCTCAGTCACCCTCCAAAAGATACATTTGGGAGCTCAGGAGGAGTATGTGGAGGAAGGAAGGAGTGGGAGTGATATAGATACAGGACTCATGGGAAGTTATCAAAAATAAAAAAGAACAAAAACCAACACATATTTATATTGTATACTCTTATTAGTTATTTATGATAAGGATTAACACCATGTATGTTACATGCCATACATCATACATGTGTGTGATGAATTTATAATGTGTACATATATTTCTGTATCTGTACATAAATAGGTCTGTATATACAACTAGCAAAAAGAAAATCTACACATATGTTCTAAGACATAGAGAGAATTTACATCCTGCTTTTGCAGCGGGCTAAGAGTGAAATCACAGTCAGCATGTCAGTTTCCTCAGTACTGGGGCCAGGTTAGATTCCCCATGACAAACACACACAACCTCAGCAGTAACACCCACAACTTTCAAAGAGCAAGCCCCCTCACTTTAACACTGAGCACACTGCAGCGAAATCCACGCTATAAACTCGGCATCAGAAATTATTTCTGAGCATCATGAGGATGACAAACAAAACTTCTCTGACTTCTTTGCAGACCTTTCCTGGGAGTCTATCGATTTACACGAACAGATTTGAGCAGGTGGAAAGTGAGGCTAGCCAGAGCTTTATCCCCTCAACCCCAATCCCACCACCACTGACAGGTCTTAGTCCATCCCATCCTTACCCAGCATATAAAGTAGACCTACCTTTTACATTTACATGATGCTCTTTCACAAAGTTGTGCCAGCAAGATGATACAGTTGATGCATTTTTCTCAACAAATACAATTGGCACTGTCTTCCTGTCTCAAAACAGGTTTTGTTTCTTTCTTTCTGGGTCTCAAAACCATAGCCTCCTGTGTGCTAGGCAAGCACTGGACTACTGAGCCACACCCAATCTTCTTCACACTATTAATCAATAAAACTCCAATACACCCCTCTGCTATCACAGTACCTTTCCTGTTAATATTGAATGTCAATTTGGCACGATCTAGAATGCAAACAGGCCTTTGGGCACATTTATGAGGGAGTTTCTCAACTTGGTTCAGTGCGGTTGGAAGATCCACTCTGAACGTGGATGGAATCGTTCTATGGGCTGGGGTCTTGGGCTGAAAGAAAGGAAGAGTGTGCCAAGGAACGGTATCCATCTTTCTCTCTCTGCTTCCTGACTGTGGACACAATGTGGCCAGCTGCCCTGTGCTCCTGCTGTGATGACTTTCAGCAACGATGGCTGGACTGTCAAACTACGAGGCCAACATACCCTTCCTGGAACAACTGACATGAAAGCAGGTGTGCTGGGATGTGACACCGTAATGGTGGGAAGTGGGGGAGTAATTAGTGTCCTGAAAGAAGTGGAGGGCACAGGGCTGAGACAGTTAAAGGATGGCCTGACGGAAAGAGAGGTGACAGAATGCCGGACAGCCTCTGTCTTAGATAAGCACACACACACACACACACACACACACACACACAAACTGAGGGAAATGGGAAAGCTCCATGTGGAAGAGAGGAGGGTCCGCGTGTCTGGCCTGTAGAGTTAGGGGTGGCTGAAGAAGTTCAGATCCAATAGGGGACTGGGAATGCACAGAGTGGGAGGGGCCATGACTAGACATGACGCCATTGGGGGCAGTGTTGGGTACTTAGAATTCTTCCTTTCAGCACTTGGTGAATCCCATTTCCAGTGGTGCAGAGTTCATTCCCTTCTCTTTACACATCAGAGGAGAGGTCAGAGACCAGGCCTCTACCAGCCATGCTTTCAGACCTTGGACAAAAGCAAGCTCTTCTTCATTCCCCCAGGGATGCACTGCCACCCAAGACAGGGAAGAAGAAGAGAGGGGAAAGAGAGATGGGAAAACCAGGAGGCCTCTTAGAGAAACAATATCTATCAGAGGTGCAAAGATAACTGTGTGTCAAACGTGAGATTCTGTACAGTCAAAATAAGGAAATTTCTTCTATATTGGGATCCCAGATAGTTCAGCTAATAAAATTAAACAAAAGGTACAAAGCAAAATCCATTATGGAGTTTCCTGAGGGGTACACACATCAAGGAAGGTGGACCATTAACCTCAAGGAACTTGGAATCCATAGCTCAGGTAAGCTCAACTTCGGGTAGACAGAGCTGGGGAGAGGACCTCAGTTGTCTAGCCCTTCTGAGGAAGGATAATGGACTCTCAGGATTTTCCACAGAATTTTCTTGGTTTGCTTAGCATCTTCATCAAGCGCTTGTTTCAGTTGAAAGCATCTAAGACGGCGAGAGTCAAAACAGCAAGTAATGGAGTAAACACTTGTAAACACATATTGAATTCCGGAACGACACAGCTCAGACACTGTCCAGCCATCTTGTTGGTCTCTCTGTGTAACCTGGGATGGCTTGGCATCCCTGGGACAAGCATCAGGCTGGCTCATATTCAGAGCCACCTGGTGGAGAGATCTCTCATCCACACCAAACATTTCTTGGAAGACCTTCTGACATTCTCCCAGATTATCTGGATTTGAGATTCCAAAACCTTTTAGATTATCCTCATCTATGCTCCTACTAATGGATTCTACTTTCTCATTAATAGTCTTCTCGCAGATTTGGAAAAGGGTTCCTAAGAGACCATCATGTCTGATGCTGGAGATGTCTTTTTTCAGTGTGTCTCTGAGCTTCAGGAAGTCATGTGATGAAGGATCAATGCTGGATACGAGAAATATGGGTGGCACCTTAACCCCCTCCTTCTGGAGGTTCTCCTGAATACTCTCCTGGATACTCCGCAGTAGCTGGGGTTCTGAGTGGGCACTTGTACCGAGGTCCCTGTCCAGCTTTGTCCAGACGACATAGAACCTCTTTCTCAACCTCTGCATGGCTTTGGCCAGCCTCACATGGTTTGAACTGAACTGCTCAGAAGCGATGATGATGATAAGGTCATATTTGTCAAACTCCATCTCCTCCAGGTAGTTCTCCATGCTCTGGGCTGTGACCCCTGTGCCAGGCAGGTCCCACAGGTCCACATTGGGAAAGCTGGAGGAGAAGTAACAGGTTGGCTTCTGGGTTGTCCTCACCACCCCAGTGGGAGCTGAATCCTCTTCCTCATGTCCAGTGAGCCTAAGGGCATTGATGAAGGATGACATGCCATTGCCAGAGTCCCCAGTCACGGCAATTTTCACTGTGCTTCTTGATACTTCCTGATTGATATCTTTGACTATGGAGACCACTTCTCCCAACTTTCCATCTTTCACAGCAGCCTCAATATTCTTGACCACTTCTACAGATAAAATACTGCTGTTTTTGTGAATGGGTATAGCATCGGAGAAGCATGTAAATTCTTTATTTTCGACAGACCCAACTGTCTCTTCCATGTTGGTGAGCAATGGAGCAACCTGTAGATACATTAGGAAGGGAGTTAGGAGGGCTGTGAACACAGGCACCCACAGGAAAACACTGTTCCTTGTCCAGGATTTCAGATCCACAGCCAGTCGACATCAAGACCTGCTGATTACAGACAGAACTAGCTGAGCCCTCCTGTGCATGAGCACATTCTTGGAGTGCAAGGATAGTTCTGTAGCTGTTACTGCAACACTGAACCCCAAAGCTAAGCACTGCAATGTCAGGCAGTTCTCTTACTGGGTACAAATGTCCATACTCACCCCTTCCTGGTTGCCAGGACCACCGAGGAAGAGCATGCAGAGCAGGGAACAGCCTGTGGCAGCTCCCTGTCTGGAGGACCCACAAGTCTTCACTTGACTCAGCCTTGTGCTTCAGAGGCTGGTCATCCCTGTTGCACTCTGAAAAGTGCTTTCCTCTCCCCTGTGGCTTCAGTAGTTGAGGCAGAATAAACACACTGCTATATGTCAGGTTCAACAGCAAAGCCTCCCGGTTTCCAAATAATCTCATCTGGGTCTGGAGAGACCACTCAGTGGTTAAGCGCACTGGCTGCTCTTGCAGAGGACCTGGGCTTGGTTCCCACCCCACTGGGTGGCTCTAAGCACCTCTGACTACAGTTCCAGGGATTCCAAAACCCTCTTCTGGACTCCAAGAATTCCTGCCTGTACATGTGCATATACAGACACTCAGGCACACATACACATAAATCTAAATCTTTAAAAAAGAATAAAAATTCCATCAATTTTAAGACAGCATGTGGGCTGTCTATTATCACTGTAGCTATTCTTATTAACATACAGACTGAAATTCTTCTGTGAACAGGTTTCTTTTTAATGTTTTGATTAGCACATATAATTTTGGCTGTTTTTGTTTTGAGACAGTGTAGCCCTGGCTGATCTGGAACTTGCTCTGTAGACCAGGCTAGCCTTGCACTCAGATCTGCCTGCCTCTACCTCCTCAATGCTGTGATTAAAGCATGCACTACCACACTCAGCAATTTTCGTATACATTAATGATATAATACTGGGTTTTAGTATGACATTTGCACACATGAACATCATGTGTTTTTTATTGTATTCATGCCCACCCGTTCATTTTTCTAGCCCTCCCCCTGTTCCCAGTGATGTCTGTCCTCTTCCCAGCCTGTCCCCCTTCTACATTCATGGTTGTTTTTTGGGTTTTGTGGGGTTTTTTTTTTTCTTCTTTTTGGCCCAGTGAGTCTCATTTGAGTGTTTACAAAAGCAGGAGTGAGAATTGTCTTACAGCAGCATGTGCATTTTCTCAGTGGCTAGGGACTGAAGAAAATGTCCCTCCTTCCTTCATCAACTATTTACTGTGTGTAAATCCTCAGGGAGGGGTGGGGACTCACCATACCCTCCCCTTTCCATAACAGGATGTCAACAGGCCCCGTCCTGTGGTGATCTTGTACAAGTAACCACAGCTGCAGTGGGTTCAAAAGTGCCACCGCTAAGCTAGTTCAGAAGTTAACATTTTACACACACACACACACACACACACACACACACACACACACACAAACCACTGACACACACACGAGCATGCTCTCTACAGTTTTTTTTTTTTTTTTTTTTGGTTTTTCGAGACAGGGTTTCTCTGTGTAGCTTTGCGCCTTTTCCTGGATCTCGCTCTGTAGACCAGGCTGGCCTCGAACTCACAAAGATCCACCTGCCTCTGCCTCCCGAGTGCTGGGATTAAAGGCGTGCGCCACCACCGCCCGGCTCTCTACAGTTTTTACATACTTCCCATGTCCTCTTCTAAGCTATTCTTTGAGCCATGGGGACACTGATACAGAGATACAGATGACCTTCTTAGGGTGGGCCATTCAATCATGTTTCTGTTCTTGACTAAATCCGTGCCACGGCACTGAAGTATTTTGTGGGGCAGGTTGGGAAACATAATTTCCAACATCAAGGATGGAGGTTTGGGGGTTGGAGAGATGGCTCAGGGGTTAAGAGCACTTATTGCCTTTCCATAGGATGTAGGCTCCATTCCCAGCATCTATATCAGGTGATCCACATCCTCCTGGAACTCCAATTCCAGAGGATCTGACGCCCTCTTCTGGGTTCCTGAGGCACTGTACAAATGTGCCTATGCTCCACACAGACACACATATGCACATGATTAAAAATGATACCAAGCTGGGCATGGTGGTGCATGTCTTTAATCCCAGCACTGGGAGGCAGAGGCAGGAGAGTGTCTGTGAGTTCTAGGCCAAACAATGAGGGCTACATAGTGAGACACTTCCCCTCCCCCCAAAAAAAGGAAATTAATTTTTAAAAGATGGAAGATGTAGGATGCATAAACCCATACCCGGCACAGGTAAGCACTAGAGTGTTGGCCTTCTGGAGTGGACACTGGGACATATCAGTTTGAGGACAGGACTCCAACCATTTCACAGGACCACACCAAATCTTGAGATGCAAGACAGCAGCATATACCTTAACCACTGTTCTTAGATAAAGGCCCTACATGGGACAGGCATGTGCTCTTCCACAATTTGGAGTGATTGATGGGACTCTTCCTCTTGAAATTTTATTTTCCTGTTTTGTGTGTGTAAAAGACTAAAAGCATTTGAAACTCAGCACTATATATTTGGGAAATTTCCTGTGAGTCTCACATAGCTTTTCTGTCCTTTAAGAAGCTCCCTGCCAGCTAGGTGGTGGGAGAGCATGCCTTTAATCCCAGCACTGAGCAAGGGAGGCAGAGGCAGGCAAATCTCTGTGAGTTCTAGGCCAGCATGGGCTACAGAGTGAGTTCCAGTATAGCCAGGACTACACAGAGAAACCCTGTTGAAAGAAAGAAGAAAGAAAGAAAGGAAGGAAGGAAGGAGGAAGGAAGGAAGGAAGGAAAGAAGGAAGGAAGGAAGGGAGAAAGGAAGGAAGGAAGGAAGGAAAGAAGGAAGGAAGGAAGGAAGAAAGAGAGGAGAAGAGAAGAGAAAAAAAAGAAAGAAGAAAAAAATCTCTCTTCCAGAATTACTCCTGAGTCCCATGAAATAACCAGAGTGTGCCCAGGTGTTTTCCCTCGAAATCCAGGGCTCTTGTCTGTGGAAGGTGCTTCTCAGGCACCCTTAAGTTTTTGGTACTGGTTTCTTCTCCATACTCCCAGTGGGAGCATCCTCTGTCTCTCTTGCTCATCTTCTGGGATGGGCTCTCCTGCCTGCAGCACACCACTGCTCCCCACAAACCTCTGTTCATCAGCCTGAGGGACTGGCTTTAGTCTCCACATGGAAAGAGTAGGCTGACACCCCATCCTGAGTCCCCAAAGCTGCTGGCTTGGTGAATTGTGGGCAAATTCCTAAATCCCTAGTTTTCTGCAGATAACTGGAGTAGCTGCCTTTTTCACTCCTGTGACAAAATACCAGGAGGAGTCCTGTAGAGCTGTTCATGTGGACAGCTACAGGAACCGTGGCTCAGACAGTGACCAGGCTTTGCCAAGAGGGAACCCTCAAGAGGTCAGTCTGGAGTTCAAGTGCCCACACTTCCCTATTTGAGGGCCCTGTTCAATTTATACCTCTGATGTCTCTGGTTCACCCCTGGGCACATGGGTCAGAGATCCATGTGGAGGATGAGGAACAGGCCCTCCTGGCCTCTGAAGGGAGCCCGACAAGCAAATTCACTGGAGAGAGACAGCCAGGCCTGAGAGGAGAATCAGACCCTGTGAGCCATGACTCAGGGATCTCCTAACATACTCACAGGAAGAGGTGCACTTCATAGAAGCCAGGGCATGCTCTCACACACATGCATGCATGCATGAATGCACAGGTACACACACACACACACACACACACACACACACACACACACACACAACTGAATGAGGGGTTGTGCCGTGTGGTTCACATAGGCTACATGTGATTCTACTGGAACACATTATGTAGACCAGGCTGGCCTCGAACTCACAGGGATCCATCTACCTCTGCCTCCTGAGACTGGAACTAAAGACATGTGCAATAATATCCAGAGACTTGTGTTTTATTATACTTATTCCAACTGCACAACTTTACTAAAAAGTTCCTGATGACCCACCAATATGTTGTGACTTAAGTAAAACAAAATAAAAACTATGGGTAATAGGGGGTGCAAGATGCTCGAAGCCCCTGTGAGGGTCAATTTCAGTTGCCTGCCTGATTGGATTGAAAACACCTGAGGCATTAGTGAGGCCCACCTTTATGTAGATCCCTGAGACAGTTTCCACAGAGGGTTACCTGAGGGAGCCAGACTCACCTTGGATGGAGACATTGCCATCACGGATTGGGGTCCGGAACTGGGTAAAAAGACAAAGGGGTGAAATGAAGCTGAGCCCCAGCATGCACCTCTCTCTATGTCCAGACTGTGGAATCCTGAGATCAGCTGACTCGCGCCCCTGTGGCCACACCTTCCCCACCCTGCTGGGCTGCATCCTCTTAACAGGAGCCACATAAGCCTTCCTCCCTTAAGATGCTTCCTGTCAGCTGTGTTGTCAGAGCCCAGGACCCTAATGAAGACTGACCTTATCCATATGTGAAAATGCCATCATGAAACCTGATACTTTAAGAAATGTCTCCGTTTTTGCATTTATTTATTTATATGTGTGGAAGGTGTGTTGAGCATGGCAAATGCGCACGTAGAAGTCAGAGGACAGCCTGTGGGAGTCAGTTCTCTCCTTCTCCCATGTGGGTCCTTGGGATCAATCTCAGGTCATCAGGCTTGGGAGCAATCACTTCTACCCACTAAGCAAGCTCACTGGCCCACAACCCATTATTTTACGCAATTATTATAGACTAATAAAGAGTGTACATTTTAAAATGCAAATCGCAGTCTCACATCCGCTGTGCTAGTCTAGAACTCCCTGTGTAACCTTGACCTGAATCTTCTGCCGCACTTCCCCAGTGCTATGCTGACACGTGTGGGCCACCTCACCCAGCCTGAGCCTCCATCAAAGGTGCTGCAGAGATGGGGGAACCAGCCTAGACTAGCCACGGTTCTGAGCTGTCAGGGGCTTTTGTGAACATAGATCCTATCGCACCCTCAACCCCTCCTTTGTTCCTACACTCTTCACCATTAGGTCCACCCCAGGGGATCCACCCCAGGGTCCTCGGGAACAGCCTTGGACCCTGCGAGCATGCTCTGGGATGTATTTAAAGTGTGCAACACGGATACACACTCTAATGCTCCATGAAGGACTGAGCTAGTGACTGTGGTGTGCCAGTTTCTCTAATGCAGATGAAATACTTGAACTGGTTTTTGCCTTGTTTCGATGTTTCGGCTGTGTGTTTTAAAGGGGCCAGTGAGATGGCTTAGCAAGTAAACATACTTGCCAGGAAGTCTGACAACACGAGTCAGTTGCAGAAAGAATCAGCCCCACAGGTTATCCCCTGACATCCACATGCACACAGACACAGACATACAAAGACACACACTGAATAAATAATTTTTAAAATAACTGAACGGAATTATTAAATTTATATATTATAATATATAGAAGGTTTGCTTAGGACCTCACTCTTTCAAGTTCCAGTCTCTGTGAGCTCTGAAAAGAGAACCAATGTGTTTACATAATCCTGGGACATCCCAATATTGCCAGTGGGAAGTTCTGATGCTGGACCCTGGCCAGTGGCTGAGAGAGTGTGTGAAACCCCATCTGCCTTTTCTAAACTAGGCCTCCTAAGAAGACCCACAATCCAGGGATATGAGGTAAGAAAGGGGCACATTGCCTCTCTGCTGGTGGAAGACTCTTTTCAGCCAAAACACAAGGGACTGTGTGGTCCTGAAGAAGATCAGGGCAGGTGCCTGCTGCACACAATCCCTGAGAGGAACACCAGACTCCAGACTCTCCTGCTCTGAGCAGTTTATAGGCCAAGCTGCACTTAGGAGCCTCTCACCTACCTGCTCAGAAGCCTTGTAAAACTGGAATCCAGGCCCAGGATGTTCAGGAGGAAACCGTCGAGGTGTGAAGGGCTGGGGTCCTCCTGGGAAGAGCGATAAAGGAGGGGAGCAGCTGAAGGGAAGCCTGAGCTCCTGGGCTTTCTCAGAACCTGCTCCACTCTGGACCCTGCTACTCTCAGACTCTTCTCCACTCTGGACCCTGCTCCACTCCTCACTTGTAGGCAGGAGCCCTGCCTGCCTCCCCAGAGGGAGGGGCCTGCAGCCAGAGTAGCTTTCAGTTTCTGTTCCTGGAAATGGTTCGTTTTCAGGATTCAGCTGCACAAGTTCCACACTCTCCTTCAGAGAGTGGGGGCAGGGTTCTGTCAGAGGACCAGGCTTGAGGGTGGGAAGTCTGCCCAGGAACAGTGACATCCAATTGCAGTCAGAGCCTTCTGGTGTGACCCTGCTGCCTCCCTTCCTTGTGCTCCCTCTTGCTCAGATGATGGCACCTAACCCCTTCAGACTCTGTGAGCCCTAGTGCTTAGAGAGCTGCAGACCCTTCATAAGACTGCCCCTCACAGCTGCTGTCCCTGCTCGGTAGTTTACTGGCGCCCTCTCACCCCACTCAGCTCAGATACAGGACTCCCTCCACCAGGGAGGCCCCTCTAGCCCACCCTAAGTCAGTCTACCCTAAACCAGAATCTCGTGCCTCCACTGCCGTCCCAGAGTTCAGGAGACACAGGACCTGGGTCACACTTGCTCTGATCACATGACAATAGGCAATGTCTTTCTTCAGAAACTGTACCCTGGGTTCTTGATGACCCTGGGAGTAGAGGAATGGAACTATTGCGCCTCCGTCCGTAGTTTACACCACAGCCAGAACAAGTTTGGAGATCTCAGGGCAAGGCAGTGTGAACAGATAAATGCCAGATCCAGAGGTTATCCTGTGGACCATGGGTCGTGTGGTTACCTTCTCACAGTCCCTGGCTTCTAGTTCCCTCTCAGTCTCTGGGCTGTTCTGAGCTCTTTCAAGCCCCTGTCTTGCTGTTCCAGCAGATGGAGAAGTGTTTCCCACAGCCACACAACCTCATCCTCCCCTCCAGGCCTCAGCCTGGGATGGCCTCCATGAGACAGCCGGGCTGTCCCAGGACCCTGTTAGCAACTCCCCAGATGCCTGATTCTCCTTCCCAGAATAGCACAGCCCCTGGAGCACCCAGCCCAGAACTTTAGGGCCTGTGATCTCATGCTACCGCAGGCCAGCAACTCCTACCTCACACCAACATGAATAGTTCACCTTGTGTCCGTGTCTTGGACCCAGAGGAGGTCAACTGAGTCTCCAGGAAATATTAAAAGCATAGGCTCCAGGCTCTGCCATGATTACTACTGTCTGTGAGGTCCTGAAGAGCCCATTAACCTCTCCACAGATCTCATGTCTTCATTCTAATCTGGGAGCAGAGATGGGCACGAACATACCCCTGGGGATACTTCATGGAAATCTCATTAATTTATACAACTAATATGTATTAAATATTAGGGAGTTGATTTGCCTTAGGTGGCAATGAATTTAGCTAGCATGCACAGGTCACAGGTTCCATCCCCAGCACCACATAATACTGGGTATGAACCGGGCATGGTAGTGCATGCCTTTAGTCCTAGCACTCTGGAGGCTGAGGCAGGCAAGTCTCTGTGAGTTCCAGGACAGCCTGGTCTACATAGACAGGGCTACATAGAAGGCCTTATCTCAAAACAACAACAACAACAACAACAACAACAAAATCCACTGGAGAGGGGGCTGCATGTCTCTCATCTCAGCACACAGAAAGAGGTAGAGGTAAAAGGATCAGGAGTTCAAGGCCATCTATGACTACATAGTTGGAAGCCAGCCTGGGATACAAGAGACCCTAGTATACACACACACACACACACACACACACACACACACACATACACGCACACACGCGCACACACACACACACACACACTTCTCTGCTTGGGGGTTGAGGTACCTGGAGAAATGGCTCAGCAGTGAGGACACTTATTTGCTCTTCCAGAGAACATGAGCTCAGTTCTCAGCAACCACGTCAGGCAGCTGACAACTGCCTGTAACTCCAGATGGCCTCTGAAGTCACCCATACACACGTGGCTTCCACAGACATATGTGCATAAATAAAATACATCTCCTTTAAAAAATCTATGTAGGGCATTTGCAGCCCAGAAAAAGGGCAGGACAGTAGTGACAGGGGGGTGACACACAGAAAGCAAACAGAAGGACACAGAGTGACGCAGCCGTTTATTGTCTGCTGCTTCGCAGAGATGCTGCAGATGTCAACACGGAGTTAGGAAACCCTGTGTGACCAAACAGCTGAGGGACAGAGGTAGAAAGGGACAAAGTGTGCTTTATGCGTTGATATTGGGCAACAGTGCGGGATGGCCAGAGATCCTCCCAGGGAAGTCAGCTCAGTCCAGGGAGTGCTGCAGCTCTCTTCCCAGGCAGCCAGGCAGCCAGGCAGCCTAGACCTGCAAGTAGGGCTGTGCCTGTCCCTGAACCTCAGGGTACATCTGGAGGACCCATCCTTGCTCCTCTGTGTGAGCATGGACATGCAGTGAGGGCTGGGATCACAGGGTGGGTTAAGGGTTCCCCTGCCTTGTCCTGGGACACACTGGACTCAGATTTCCCAGTACTCTCACTGACTCAAGCCACAATAGTCTGTGACTCAATGGCACTCTCTTCAGGAAAAATTGAGAAAATCAGAAGACAACGTCCACAGAACTGGAGGGATGGCGCAGGGTTAATGTCATTTGCTGCTCTTCCAGAAGACTAGTGTTCAGTTCCCAGCACCCACAGCAGCCGCTCACAACTGTCTGATCTCCAGCTCTAAGGGGTTCAGCACCTTCTTCTGGCCTCTGTGGGTACCTGCACACACACACACACACACACACACACACAGAGAGAGAGAGAGAGAGAGAGAGAGAGAGAGAGAGAGAGAGAGAGAGAGAGAGAGAGAGAGATTTTGTTTTGTTTGGGGCTTTTTTCTTTTCTTTTTTGGTTTTTCGAGACAGGGTTTCTCTGTAGCTTTGGAGCCTTTCTTTCCTAGACTATCTCTGTAGACTAGGCTGGCCTCAAACTCACAGATCCACCTGCCTCTGCCTCCCAAGTGCTGGGATTACAGGCATGCACCACCGCCACCTGGCAAGAGAGGGAGTTTTTGTTACTGTCTAAAAGAGCAGATCTAACCCATACCAAGCACCAGTACCAGAATTAAACACTAGCAGAGACTCTCAGGACCTTGGTGGCAGGGGAATGCACATGCTCTCTGAATGAGTTTCCTTTCATCAGAGTCAGCTCCAGGCACCCATCAGCAACAGGAGAAGAGTGTCTGGTTGACAGGATGCAGGTATGGACATGGGCTGCAGGGCAGAGGTGTCTCCTGTCAACCTGGACAGAATGGAACCTCCTCCAAGAGCACCACACCTGTCCTCAAGTAGGGGTGTTAAGGGTGTAACTACTGGTCTCCCTGCAGCGGCGGCCGCAGGTGCAGAGTCTGAGCTGCGGCAGCACGAGTCATGGCTGGACAGGCTTTCAGAAAGTTTCTCCCGCTCTTCGACAGAGCGTTGGTTGAAAGGAGTGCCGCCGAAACCGTGACCAAAGGTGGCATCATGCTTCCTGAAAAGTCTCAAGGAAAAGTCTCGCAAGCCACAGTAGTGGCTGTGGGATCGGGCGCCAAAGGCAAGGGTGGAGTCAGCCGGTCAGTGTGAAAGTCGGAGACAAGGTTCTTCTCCCAGAATACGGAGTAGTTCTAGACGACAAGGATTACTTCTTATTTAGAGATGTGTCACATGAAGCTGCCCATTCCACTGACGGTCTGAACTATTCATCATGTAAATCATTTCCATGCCTCCCTTTTATAATAAACTGATGATGCCCAAACTAAAAAAAAAAGGAATGTAGTTACTGGCTGGATGTGGTGGTATACACCTTTAATCCCAGCACTTGGGAGGCAGAGGCAGGTAGATCTTGTTTAGTTCAAGACCCACCTGTGTAGATGTAACCAACCTTCTTACTCAATAAGAAACACAGAACCAATGCAAAGAAGCCAAGAGGTCAGAGCTAAGAGCTAAAACCTTACCCTTCCTCCTGCGGTGGTCCTGCCTCTCCGAACCAGAGCTACTTTCTGTGTTAAAGTCCTTATATAGAATTTCTGTTCTGCCTTCTCATTGGTTGTAAACCCAACCCACATGACCGCCTTGTCACGGCCTGTCTGTATAGACCTCCAGGTTTTCCATGATTGGTATTGAGATTAAAGGCATGTGTATCCAATAATGGCTATATCCCTGAACACACAGAGACTTACCTAGCTCTGCCTACCAAGTGCTGGGATTACAAGCGTACGCCACCACTGCCCTGCTTTCCTATGGCTTGCTAATAGCTCTGACCCTGGGGCAACTTTATTTATTAACATACAAATAACATTTTAATACAAATAAAATATCACCATACACCTGGTCTATATAGTGACTTCCAGGACAGCAAGGGCTACAGAGTGAGACCCTGTCTCAAATGACAAACAAACAAAAAAGAATGTAATTACCCCCAAGACACCTACTTTGCAGATAAACAATGTGTCCTGTAAAGAGCCTTGGGAAGGTGGGGGTCTGGCCCAATTGGCAATGTGCTCTCCCTGGCACGCACAAAGCCCAGGATTCCATTCTTGGTACTGCAAAAAAACTGACCATGATGGCACAGACTTATAATCCTACATTTGAGAGGTGGAGGCAGGAGGATCAGAGATTCAAGGTCATCCTCTGATATATCCTATGATACATAAGACCCTGCCTCAAAACAGGAGCAGCAGCAAGAAGCAAAGTAACTTCTGAATGCTTCTTACTGAAGAACCTATCTAGCATGGCCTAGATGAGGACACATGGAAGCAGAGCTGAAACCTATATCCATCCTCTGTGTCTTCTGTACTCAAATAGCCAGATGCTGAGTATACTGAGTGCTGGGATCCATTCCAGAGTAGCCAGGAGCCCTTCTCAGGGTAAATTTTTAAGCACAAAATACTTGCTTGACATACTTAGGGTAATAAGAATAGAAACCCAGGCAGGGCATGGTGGCATTTGCCTTTAATACCAGCACTCGGGAGGCAGAGGCAGGCAGATCTCTGAGTTCGAGGCTAGCCTGGTCTACAAAGCAAGTTTCAGGACAGCCAGAGCTGTTACACAGAGAAATCCTGTCTCTGGGGAAAAAAATAAAAAATAAAAAATAGCCAGAAGTGGAACTACAGAAGCCAAACATTGAGGAGAAGTCATTTAGAGACTTTCCCAGAACTAGGACTTTGATGGATGAGGTCTCTGTTTGTTTTGGCAGATGGTACTGTGTGCTAAGTTTTGTGACCTGAATGGTACTTCCATCATGGAATCGGTTCTGCTAAGGCCTGGGGGCCTGTTACAGCCTTCACCCCACATACAACTCTCTCTCTCTCTTTCTGTTTCTCTCTCTCTCTCTCTCATACACACACACACACACACACACACACACACACACACACACACACACACACACACAGAGGTGTGGCCGAGTGGGAGATAATCAGGTCATAGGTAATAGTGTCATTGCTCTAGGAAGACATAAATCATGTTCTGGATTCAGCTGTTTCCCTTAAGAATGGGCCTTTGACAGAAAAAAAGGAGCCCGGACCCTGGATCTCTTGTGCTATGGCCTCTCCCACAGGAGCTCCTGCCATTGTGATGACCTCACCAGAGGCCAACTTGATGGGTCAGCCACTGGGAACTCCCAGACTCCAGGACTATGAGTTAATAAACCTTATTTCCTTTTATATTGCTTAAACTCAGGTACTTTGTTGTAGCTCCAGAAAATATACGAAGACTTTGACGTCTAGGCTTGAGGAAACCACTCTTCCCTATGCTGGCACAGGGGCTCAACACCCTTGGTGGTCTTGAAAACTGGTCACATGTTTAACTAGACACAAAGACATCTTCAGCAGGCCATCGATACGGCTCAGCAGGAAAAGGTGCTTGCCACCAACCTGATGAGCTGACTTCAGTCCCTAGAACCTACAAGGGAGAAGGAGAAAATGGACTCCACGTGCTGCCGTAAGCACTCAAACACACACATGCAGTCACACGGGTACACACACAGCCCCAACACCCAGATTTTAAGGGACAGTTTCCACCTCCCTCTGCACCCTCCAGATCTGTAAGTGCCATTCTTGGCCAGTTGAGCCACCACCAGGGGTATCTAGGGAAGGAGAAAATAAGAAGAAAACTAGCAATGAAGGCAACTTTAATGGCTCAGGAGGGAGACCATTTGATTTAAACATGCATGACAATGAAAACCGAAAGCATGAAAGCTACGTGCTGAACCAGGAAAGCGAGGCTGATTATCTTGGTGGATACTTGTTCTTTGAAGGAAGATGATAATACAGTTGAGTGTGGGAAGGTGTGCGATTTTCTTAACTCCTCTAACAATATTAAGCCTTATGACAATGTATGGCTGTAGTTTTTGATTTCTAGTGGATAGCTAGGTTCTTAAGCCAAAAGAAGACCCTGAGGCAGCCTGAATTTGACTTGATGGTAAGCCAGACCCTCCCCAGTGGACTTAAGGAGAGAGGGTCCTGTCCTTCAGGACTCTCCTCAAGAAGATCTTGGTGTCCCGAGCAACTAGTTCAATGACAATCTGAAGTCTCCGGTGTCTGAAGCCACGGACGACAGAGTTCCACAAGCCATACCACAATGAGAATGCTAGACACTTGAGGAACATGGTCACGGGAAAACACATCATGAGTCTCAGTCTCCAGTCCATCTTGTGCAAGTCCTGGAACCTCATGGCCCTGTAGCCCATCTCCAGTGTCCCTGTCCTCTGAGCCACCTGCTGAAGTGACCAATCATCCACACCAAAGGACTTCTGGTAGGTCTCAAGACTCTCCTCGAGGTCAGCAGCGTCACACATTCGGCTCACGGGTGTCTCCAGGTGATTTGTGGGCACACCTTCTTTCAGAGAGAACGCCTTCCTGTCGATGCTCTTGTCACAGATTTCAGAGAGGATCTCTAAGGAATCTGCATACCTGATGTTTGAGAGGTCTTTTTTCAGTGTGTCTCTAAGCTTCGGGAAGTCATGTGATGAAGGCTCAAAGCTGGATACCAGGAATATTGGTGGCACCTTCACCCTCTCCTTCTGGAGGTTCTCCTGAATACTCTCCTGGATACTCCGCATAAGCTGGGGTTCTGAGTGGGCACTTGTACCGAGGTCCCTGTCCAGCTTTGTCCAGACGACGTAGAACCTCTTTCTCATCCTCTGCATGGCTTTGGCCAGCTTCACATGGTTTGAACTGAACTGCTCAGAAGCGATGATGATGATAAGGTCATATTTGTCAAACTCCATCTCCTCCAGGTAGTTCTCCATGCTCTGGGCTGTGACCCCTGTGCCAGGCAGGTCCCACAGGTCCACATTGGATAAGCTGGAGGAGGAGTAACAGGCTGGTTTCTGGGTGGTCCTCACCACCCCAGTGGGAGCTGAATCCTCTTCCTCATGTCCAATGAGCCTAAGGGCATTGATGAAGGATGACATGCCATTGCCAGAGTCCCCAGTCACAGCAATCCTTACTTGGTATCCACACATTCTCTGCATTATATCATTGACCACATGGATCACATTCAACAGGTTCCCCTCTTTCACAGCTTTATCAATTTTCTCACTGACTTCTTGAGAGAAAATGATCTGGCTGGAATAGGATGGCTCACTATCACTCTTGAGAATAAGCCATCCACTGATGAGAGATTTTGCCATGTTTACTAAATGTATAAAAGCCTGCAGAAGAAACGAGACAGAGTCAGACACAGGATGACACAGGAATCCACAGAAGTCACGTTCCCCAGCCATGGGTTCAGATCTGCCACCAGGGACAGCCAGGGCACCTCACTTGAACAGTGGGCCACCTCCTCTGCGATGGGGCTGCTCTGCAGATACACGGCCCTTCACAGTGCACACTTCACAGCCGCACTGGGGAGGTTTGAACCCGAGCTGCAGAACGTCAGCTGGGTCCTTCAGCGGGAAAATGGGTGGGCAGGTCTGACCACTGCAAAAGCCAGCTCTCCACACCCAGACTTTCACTGTGCTTCTCCTTAAGAGTCAAATAATCAGCCAGGTGTGGTGGCCCATGCCTTTGATCCCAGCTCTCAGGAGGCAGAGGCAGGTGGATCTCTCTGAGTTCCAGGAAAGTCTGGCCTACACAGCCAGTTCCAGGTCAACCAGGACTACGTAGAGAGACCCTGTCTCCAGAAGAAAAGATTAAATTTCCGTTTCTGTGTGTCTGCACTATGAAAATTGGGATACTATTCACCAGTAACTACCTGCACAGAAGCACCTGTAACCCATCAACTTCAGCAGACAGCTCAAACCAACTTCCCAAATAGTCTAATGAGCCTGAGGTTTTTTGTTCATTTGATTTTTAGATTTATTTGTAGGTATGCATGTTTTGCCTGGATGTATGTCTGCATACCATGTGTGTTCCTCCTTTCCTCAGAAAGTGGAAGAGAGTGTCAGATCCCCTAAGAGGGGAGTTACAGTTGTGAGCCACAACGTGGGTGCTGGGATTAGAACTCAAGTCTTATACAAGAACAGCCAGTGTGCTTAACTGCTGAACCACCTCTCCTAACCTACTAATTATTAATAAGCAGTAAGATTTGTGTGTCCCTGTGTGTTGGCATTGGAACTAATACAAGGATTCAGACTATTCTGCAAACAGGGCTTGGCTAAATCCTTACAGTAAGATTGAAACATTTGTGAGCCAAGGTTGTAATGAGAATTGGTTTTGGTGACCTAGTGGGTTGTATTTAAGATCACAACTCCCCACATTGTTCCTAGGTGATGGGCCTTCTTCACAATGACACTATCAACAGGGATTGTTGGAACATGGATTTGGGGGAAACATAAATCTGTGTCCCAGGGTCAGGACCAAAATGGCTCCAGAACAAACTATCTCTTATGTCCTTAACAGAAGAAAAACTCTATCTATTAAGATGATCAGATGGCAGTTGGGTCAGTAGAAAACTTGCCCATCTTGCTATGACTGCCTCTCTGACGTACCCACCAATGTGTTTTAAATTTATCTTGATTTATGGCTTTTTTTTTATTCTGTAAAACTATAAAAACTTCATGAAGCTTCCATGTTAGAACATGAATGTGGGGTAACCTACATCTCTATTCCTGGACCATGGTAACTCAAAATGGCTCCAGAATAAACTACCTCTTATTTCCTTTTTAAAAAAAAGAAAAAAGAAAAAAGAGAGAGAGATTGCTTGGAAATCAAAGTTCTTATTTGTACATCACTACCAATGTTTAAAAAAATTAAACCCAAGAGGCTGGGGTGTGGAACTCAATTGATAGAGTGCTTGCCTAGCACTCATGCAGCCTTGGGGTCAATCCCTAAGGCCACAGTAAACTGGGCATGATGCCATATACTCGGATTCCCAGCATTTGGGAGTTGGAGGCAGGAGGATAAGAAAATTAAGGGTATCCTCAACTACACAGTAAGTTTGAAGCTAGTCTGGACTACATGAGACCCTGACTCAAAGAAAATAAAAGAAAGAAAGAAAAGAAAGAAAAATCTAACACTTTCTGTGTGTATCACCATCAACCTCTTTAAAAATTTTCAAATCCCCCTGGGCAGTGGTGGCACCTGCCTTTAATCCCAGCACTCTGCAGGCAGAGACAGGCGGATCTCTGTGAGTTCGATGCAAGCCTGGGCTACAATGTGAGTTCTAGGAAAAGTTGCCAAAGCTACAAAGAGAAACCCTGTTTCAAAAAAAAAAAAAAAAAAAAAAAAAAAAACAAGAAAAACAACAACTCCAAATCTCAGTAAGATGTAGTGGTAAATGCCCTTCATCCCAGCAGAGGCAGGCAGATATCTTGAGTTCCAGGCCAGCCTGGTCTACAGAGCGAGTTCCTGGACAGCCAGGGCTACACAGAGAAACTCTGTCTCAAAATTAAACAAGCGAGCAAGCAAGCAAACAAAAACAAAAACTTCAAAACTCAAGACCATCTCTTTAATCCACACAGTGTGTATCAGTTCCATGAAGAGCTCCTAGCCAGACCCACCCCTGGATCCCACCTCTGGATCCCATGAAGCAACTGAACTCTTGTCCTGTCCTCACACTGAAGTGTCGGGTGTCTGCCCCATAAGGCCTACTATTCCATCTGCGGGACCACTTCCAGGGTTCAACTTCTGAGAGTTGGTAGTTTCCTGTGATGGCCCTATCCAGATCTCTCCTGGAGTGTCCTCTCAGTCCTTTCCTGGGATGCTTCCTCCTTTTGTTCCCCTCCTGGGGTGGGTCCACTTCTGCTCCCCAAACCCTTCCTGCTGCTCCTTACACAGTCCTTGGGCCTGGGCATGACCTCTACATGGAAGGAATAAGCCAAGAGCCCACACCAGTGTTTGAAGACTCACTCTGCTCCTTGAAATGCAGACAAGTTTCTAAAGTCTCAGTTTTCTGACCCAGCACTGGGTAAGCCATGCTACCCACCTTCCAGACCGTGTGTACACACATGATGACTGAATACATGGGATGCTCTCTACACAGCTCTCTACTGTCTGGGAAAGCCATGCTACCCACCTTCCAGACCGTGTGTACACACATGATGACTGAATACATGGGATGTTCTCTACACAGCTCTCTACTGTCTGGGAAAGCCATGCTACCCACCTTCCAGACCTTGTGTACACACATGATGACTGAATACATGGGATGTTCTCTACACAGCTCTCTACTGTCTGGGTGAAGGCTCCTTAGTCTCAACTCAGATCTCTAGGCTGGTGTTCCTCTGGTTCTTCCTTCTCCCTTCAACTTTATGCAGTATGAAGGTCTACGTCCGTGGGCCTGAACTTCGCGGGGCTCTCACAAGCCTTATGATCATTAATCTTCTTCAGAACCTATTAGAAAAATGATATTACAACACCTGAGTACAGATGGAGAGATATATTGTTAGAAATAAATACGGAGGTCTTTGTGCCATGTTTCCATGCTGACAACGTCATGCTCATGGATGTCCCGGCAGAGATTCTCAAGAGCATCAATAGTGCTGAGGGAAGAGGCAAATGCCAGGTCCTCATCAGGCCATGCTCCAAGTCATCATTCGGTTCCTACTGTGAGGATGAAGCGTGGACACACTGGTAAATTTTAAATCACTGATAATCACAGAGCTGGGAAAATTGTTGTGAACCTTACAGGCAGGTTGACCAAGTGTGAAGTGATCAACCCTAGATTTGATGTACAACTCAAAGGCCTAGAAAAAAATGGCAGAACTGTCTGCTCCCATCCTGTCAGCTTGGCTTCATTGTGCTGACAACCTCAGCCTTCACAGACCACAAAGAAGCAAGACAAAAACACACAGGAGGGAAAATACTGGGATTCTTTTTCTAGAAGTGTAAAATACATAAATAAAAAGCCTCTGTGAACTGTTCTAAAGAAGGAAGAAAGTGAGGGAGGGAAGGAGAGAGGGAGGGAAGAAAGAAAAAAGAAAAAGAAAGACACTAGCAAGCACACTCACATGTGTGCACACTCACACTCACATGTGTGCACACTCACACTCATATGTGTGCACACAAACAAGCCTCACACTCTCACACCTCAGGAGAAGGTCATATACACAGTTTACGTGGCTGCACTTTGGTCTGCTCTACATCATTGTGTTCTGTCAAACTGGGTTTCGTTGTGTTCTCTCAAAGATTAAAGATGAACGCTAGCACCCCGGTGAAGAGCCAGCTTCTCCAATGCAGATAAAAACACTCAACTGACTTAGACAAAAAGTTCACTTAAGAAGCTAGCCTCCAAGCCAGAAGCCCTAGTCCCTGAGTGTTCCACATGAAGTACACATACACTTTACATAATCCCGGACATCCCAATATTGCCAGTGGGAAGTTCTGATGCTGGATTCTGATCCCAAAGGGAACATCAATAGAGTGGTTAAGGTAATATTAGTGAAACCCCATCTGCTTTCTCTAAACTAGGCCTCATCAGAAGACCCACAATCCAGGGATATGAGGTAAGAAAGGGGCACATTGCCTCTCTGCTGGTGGGGTGGAAAGACTCTTTTCAGCCAAAACACAAGGGACTGTGTGGTCCTGAAGAAGATCAGGGCAGGTGCCTGCTGCACACAATCCCTGAGAGGAACACCAGACTCCAGACTCTCCTGCCCTGAGCAGTTTATAGGCCAAGCTGCAGTTAGGAGCCTCTCACCTACCTGCTCAGAAGCCTTGTAAAACTGGAATCCAGGCCCAGGATGTTCAGGAGGAGACAGTCGAGCAGTGGAGGGCTGGGGTTCTCCTGGGATGAACGATAGAGGAGGGCAGCAGCTGAAGGGAAGCCTGAGCTCCTGGGCTTCCTCTCAGACCGTGCTCCACTTTGTACTCTGCTCCACGCTGTACTCTGCTCCTCTCAGACCCTGCTCCACTTTGTACTCTGCTCCAGGCTGTACTCGGCTCCTCTCAGACCCTGCTCCACTCTGGACTCTGGTCCACGCTGTACTCTGCTCCTCTCAGACCCTGCTCCATGCCGTACTCTGCTCCACTCTGGACCCTGCTCCACTCCTCACTTGTAGGCAGGAGCCCTGCCTGCCTCCCCAGAGGGAGGGGCCTGCAGCCAGAGTAGCTTTCAGTTTCTGTTCCTGGAAATGGTTCGTTTTCAGGATTCAGCTGCACAAGTTCCACTCTCCTTCAGAGAGTGGGGGCAGGTTTCTGCCAGAGGGCCAGGCTTGAGGGTGGGAAGTCTGCCCAGGAACAGTGACATCCGATTGCAGTCAGAGCCTTCTGGTGTGACCCTGCTGCCTCCCTTCCTGGAGCCCCCTTCTTGCTCAGATGATGGCACCTAACCCCTTCAGACCCTGTGAGCCCTAGTGCTTAGAGAGCTGCAGACCCTTCATAAGACTGCCCCTCACAGCTGCTGTCCCTGCTCGGTAGTTTACTGGCTCCCTCTTACCCCACTCAGCTCAGTGCCAGAAAATTCCACCTAACAGGAAACTTCTCTGTCCCGCTCCAGTCTTGTCATCTAGCCAGGATCAAGGCATGTGGTCCCAAGAGAATATGTCACCTTTAACTGATCTTCTGTCCATGCATCTCTCTGAGTTCAAGAAAGTTTCACAAAAAAAACATCACTCTCCTCTGTATGCTCAGTTACCACTTCCTGGGCAACATCTTTGTTCAGGGCCACACACTGGACCACTGATATGCCCAGGCTGAGGGGAATGGGCTGGTTAGCAGGACAAGACATAGTGACTGAGGAGGACTTCGCAACTGTCAGCACAGTTCATGCGCCCTGGAGTGTCCTGATGTCTCCTACTGGCCCCAGCTTTCAATGTCACTCACTGTCTCTTGACTTCCCTTGTCCCCCATCCCTTCTTTCAATATGTGTACTGAAGTGTATGTGTGTGAACCACATGCATGCATGAGCCTCAGAGGTCAGTGGGGGGCCCTGGAACTAGAGTTATAGGCAGTTGTGAGATGTGGAGGCCAGGCCATGTGGATGCTGGGAACCGACCTTGAGGCTTCAGTAAGAGCAAAAGCCTCAGCCCCTCCTCCTTGTTTCTGAATCACAACTCTTGTTAGGCATACCAGTTCCACTGCAGGAAGAGCAAGGGTCCTCCAGGCTGCCCCTTCCCACAGGCCCAATGGAGCACGGCGAGGCAAAGCCTCCATGCCCCAGCCGCTTGTTGATTCTCTGTCCTTCCTGTCCCCTTCACAGAACAGGATTCTGGCCGCCCACACTCTCACTTCAGTAGCTTTCTCAGGGTCTATGATGCAAGTTGCAACCTCAGAAATCCCCGCAGGGCCCAGTGCTTACCTCTGTCCTGGGGCTAAGAGCTGCACTGTGCTGACTAGGCCACCTGACTCTAGGAGCAAAGGAGGGCTTGAGTCCCCAAAGTGGGCACCACTGGCCACCTGTCCAGGTATGTCACGGCCCCATTCTTTTTTATAATAATAAAACACTTTTTTAAGATTTTCTCATTTCATGTGTATGAATGTTTTGCTTGCATATATATCTGTGTATCATGTGTGTACCTAGTGCCCACAGAGATCAGAAGAGGGTGTTGGATCCCCCAGAGCTGGAGTGATGAGTGGTTTATGAGCCACAATAGGGTTGCTGTGAATTAAACCCGGGTCCTCTGAAAGAACTTGGGCTCTCACCACTGAGTCATCTCTCCAGCCCGTCAAAGCCTTGCTCTACTGTGGGAATCTGTAGGGAAACCTCCCTGGGGTCAAGAAAAGGAGGCCCCTGGGGGCAAGGGCTTTGCCATGCAGTGACGGAGGGAGAGGTGACTAAAAGAGTTTTTTTAAGTGTCTTTGTCACCCTTGACTTCTGTCACTCCAAAAAGGACAGCAGGCAGGCTGGCCCCCTTGAGCTGGAGTATTCCTGACTGATGAGCTCAGTCACTAGATGATTGACAGGCCAGGGAGATGAAGTCAGTGAGGTGCTCACTGTGTAAGCCTCAGGGCCCTGAGCTCAGTCTTCCAGGTCTCAAAAGCTAGGCATGGTGATATGTGTGAGTGATTTCAGTGCCGGCGAGATGGAGACAGGCTGATGGCCCATGTTGTAAGCCCAGTTATAGGGAGGGACCGTGCCTCAAGAAACCAGGTGGAGAATATCCGAGGAACATGGCCCAAGTAGCCCTTTAGCCTCCACATTGGTGCACACACACACACACACACACACACACACACACACACACACACGCACTGACTTATAATGAAAGTATAAAAGGCCCCTAGGTCCAGGCTGTCTCTAGCCCTGAGACCCAAAGGAGACGCTGTGCATGGGAACTTCCCCATGCTCTCTCCTGTGTGAGGAGCATTCGCTACACCAGGGGACATCAGCAGGACTGCCACTGTCCACTTGTGTTCTTCTCTGCTCTTTGCCCTTATAGCTGGCCTCTGCCTCCCCACTGCCATAGGAGCAAGAACAAGAAGCAGACTCCTGTCCCTGCTGGGCCACAGGTGATTTCCATTTCATAAGAAGCTGAAGGTGCCGGGTGGTGGTGGCACACGCCTTTCATCCCAGCACTCAGGAGGCAAAGGCAGGTGGATCTCTGGTAGTTTGAGGCCAGCCTGGTCTACAGAATGAGTTCCAGGGCAGCCAGGACTACACAGGGGAGCCCTGTCTTGAATAAATAAATAAATAAATAAATAAATAAATAAATAAATAAATAAATAAATAAATAAACAAATAAAACAAAAACAAAAAAACCAAGCAAACAAAAAATAAAAAGAAGAGCTGTGTCCCGCTTTCACATCCCAATTCTTGTATATATGGATTTTTTTCTTGTTTTTGCATTCTAACAAAAGCTTCCCCTTCCCATCTTCCCAGCCCCTTCATCTCCCCTCCTCCCAGCTCCCGTCTTCCCCCCTTCCCTGCCCCACTCCCTCCTCCTCCACTCAGATGTAGGCAGACATCCATCCCATGGATATCAGCCAGCCACGGTGTATCAAGCTGCACTGAGACCAGGCACCCACGCTTCCTCCAAGGTCGGATGACACAATTCAGCAGGAGGAATGGGTCCCAAAATCAGGCAGCAGGGTCAGAGACATCCCCTGCTCTCACTGCTGGGATATAAGTGATTGATTTTTTTTTCAGTAACAGCTAGAGGCACTCCCTCCTCTGCCTGGGGAGCCAGCTCTCCCAGGAAGCCTAAGGAGGCGTGGCTGCTGTAAACAGTTATACACTCATCCTGGCACCAGCAGTTTCCATGTCCCGTTCTCAAATAAAGTGGGTCCCCAAGAAGTTTGGAAGAATGCTTTAGATTCTTCCATTTTAATGATCCCAGCATTCCAACTTAGGAGCTTTGGTCAGTCAAGCATTCCTCCCAAGAATGAGTACAGCTGGTGTTCTCTGGGAGGGACCCTGGCTGGCACAGCAGGGTCTATTTATAGACTGGGCACCAGACAGAAGTTCAGGAAAGTGACTTGGCAGTTAGATGCAGTGTGTGGACACAGGATATGCAGAGCACAGGAAGCCTGCTCTTGAAGCCATTTACCCAGAATCTCCTTCCAGCTGGGGCAGTATGGAGTTAGGGCTGCATCCTGGGACCAGGGCTTTGTAACCCCTCACATGGCTACCCACATAGAAGCTGTGTCTGTAGATCATCTCCCCGTGGAATGAGTATGGGAGCTAGTCACCTCGAAACCATCACCTCCTTCTTGCTCCCTTCACTCAGCAAGCTGTGAAAAGGCTCGGGCGTGAATTCCTGTCTTACACTGAGAAGTCTGGCTGGTCAGACCTGCTGTGTGCTCTTCTGTACTGTGCGTGAACATCGCCGACACTTCTCAGGGATGTGGGACCTGTACCCACTCGCAGGCGTTAAATGGGGGTGTTTGCCTGGAGCTACATGCTCTGGGGCATGTGTCGCACATGAAAACGTTCAACACATGTATACACGAACACATGTGCCTAGAGGCAGGCAGACACAGAGCTCTCCCCTTCTGGTGGCCCAGGTTGATCAAGTCACTTTTCATTTACTTTGAAGCTAAATAAAGGACCCTGGCATCCCTCTCAGAGGTGGTGGGGGAGGGGAGCCCTAGCTCCAGATCGAGCAGATTTGGTGTCTCGTTGACATGGTTCCCACAGGTGACACCAAGTCATACCATGCTTGTCTCACTGTGACATGGAGGCTCTCTGTGGCTCTGAGGGAACTGACTTCCTGGTCTCTGGCTGTCCTGGGGCAAAGGTGGCTGTTGTCCTCTCTGTCCCACCTCACCTCACAAGGCACCTGAGTCAGGGCCCCAGTTATCATAAAACCAGCTGCTCCCCAGTTCAAAATAACTGAGGAGTTCATGGTGGGGTCCAGAGATAAGCTCGCCTCCTACCTCTGCCCTCGGATCAGCTAACAGCCCCAGAAGTCTACCGCAACTGGAGAGAGCATCTGTGTCCGGACAACTCCTTGGAGGAGTCAGTCCTGTTCCCAATAACTTGGGGTGTGATTCGGCCAAAAAGAAATGTGTTGTTCTTGTTGTTGAAAATACTAGGTCTCCCTCCGTTGATCTAAGTGGTGCTGATCGGGTGGCTTGCCAGAAGCTAGAAGTGACATGGATTGGGCTAGAGGACACAGATTCAACTTCCTTCTGAGCCCTCCCTTCCCTTAAAACCCAGGGATTCTCTGCTGACCTGCATGATCTTCAGGAGTGCTGGCATGCTTGCTGAAAGGGAATTTGCATTTTCAGAGGTTTGTCCAGATGGCCAGATTTGTAAGAAAAGTGAAAATAGGCAGAAACCAGACAGTCAACCTCACCAGGTTGAGGCTGTCTTAGTGAACAGTGAGGGGCCCCAACCTTTCTGGGGGATGAACGTCCACCACACTTAGAGGGGCTAGGAGACATGTATATGTAGATGTGTATATATATATATATAGACATGTATATAGAGGTAGCTACCAGCAAGTTACAGCTTTTTGTGTGTGTGTGATTTGACTGACAGCAAGGTGGGTTGTTTTTGAGGCCCAGGCATTTTGTTTCTGCAGATGGAGCAGAATGATCAGGCTGGGACAAAGGCAGTTTTTATGGGTAGAGGCTATTGCCCAGTACAGCTTGACTCAGTTCTTCATGACCTGAGGCTATTACCCAACACATATAATATACCCGCCTAACATCTTAGCAAACTTTACAGGGTCAAAAAGGACCCCAACATTTCAGCAAGGTTACCCCAATAAGGTAACTGCTTAGAAGGGTTTTCTACACAAGTTGGGCCAGAAGTCAGTTGTCTACAGTCCAACCTGAGAACTCTGGACTATTCCTTGCCTGTGTCTCGTCTCCTCCCTCCTGTTCTGGATGACTGACCTTGATTTCCAGCCCTTCCAGATAGTCACTCAGAGGTAGTCTGGTCCTCACTCTCCTGATCAGGCCCTCCAGGACTGCCAGGGCTCAGGTAACAAAGAGATGATCGACTCACATCACCTGAGGTGAGAGGCTCTCCCAGAAGTTGGGGAAGGGATCAAGGCCACACACTCCAAAGAGAAGTTGAGCCATTGGCTGGGCCTTGTGGGGTTTTTCGTTTCGTTTTTGTTTTGAGCCCAGCTTCAAACCCTTTCCCAGACTCTAAGAGTTAGCTTTGTCTAAAGAGCAAAACCCGATTTCAAATAAAAAGTTTGCCAAGTGTGCTCCGTCTTCCAGTGTACCCATTTTTACACTCAGCTCTACTCTGTCTAGGTCCTATTCTAGATGGCTGCTCTGTGCTGGGGGACAGTGCCCCTGTAGAGTTCCGTTTGGTAGGATTTCACCTGAAGAAGCAGGGGCTGTGCTGGTTTTCCAGGGAGTGTGTCTTCTTAGTTGGCCCTTTTTGGTGATAATCTCAAATCTGCACCCCCACCACCACCACCCCCACACTCCCCCCACACACACCTGGCCTGAGAACACTCCTTGCGATCCAGAAGGATTGGATGCAGTAGGTCTGACTGACGGTGTGAGGCCACACTCTGAACATCCTGCAAGTGTCCTGAGTGCAGGGGACACTAGGCCAGAAAAAGAAAGGGAACCAGCTGGATCTCAGGCGTGGAGCTCTGTGCAGGGTCGGGGAGACTTTACCAGGAGGTAAATCTCCTTAGACGCCATGTGAGAGTTGCACTGTGTTTGTGTCCTTAGACGCCATGTGAGAGTCGCACTGTGTTTGTGTCCTTTGTCTCCTGAGTATTTGTTGTTGCTGAGAGGATCTTTTGTTATTATTTGTGTGTGTGTGCGTGTGTGTGTGTATGTGTGTGTGTGTGTGTGTGTGTGTGTGTGTGTTCACAGGCATGCGCATGTATGCCTGGGTGAGTTTATGTGCACAATGTGCATGCAGGTGCCCAAGGAAACCAGAGGAGTCAGAGCTCCTGGACCTGGAATTACAAGCAGTTGGGAGCCACCTTCTGGGTGGTGGGGATGAAACCCAAGTCCACTATAAGAGCAATAAGAGCTGTTCGTCACTAAGGTTTCTCCCCAGCCCTCATGATATTCTTTTAGTCCAATCTCTTGGTTTCTCCTGGCCACAGCTGTATCTTTAAACCCTCCTCTACCTTTCCTGAGTGTCTTGAAGATTCACATCTGGGGCGTGGGCTTTTTATGTTATACAAGCAAACTTCAAATTTCCACACAAAAAGTTCTTAGACATCAAGAGACCGTGTTACCTTTGCTGATAAACAGTGCCGGCTTCCAAAATCTATTTTGCTCACTTGTGTGTCAGCTGCTCTTGCTGCCATCCATTCCATTCCATTTTTGCCTTACACACGCCAAAAGTCATTTAGACACACTGTATTTTTAAACCTTCTAAAATAATTGGATCATGGATAGATAGATGGCTCAGCTGTTAATATGGCTCCTGAGCAGGACTGGAGTTTGGTTCCCAGCACCCACACCAGGCAGTTTACAACCACATACAACCAGGGATCCAATGGTTCTGGTCTCCATAGGCATATGTATTCACAGGTACAATCCCCACCCCCACCACACACACATACACACATAATTAAAAATAAAATAAAGCCTTTAAAATAAAATAATTTGAGTGAGAAGGTAGATAATTCAACTCGCTAATACAAATATCCAAGATAAAACAATGTACCCATTAAAAGTCAATGTAAGCTTCTGAACAGGAAAGTCAAACAAAAAACAACAGACCAACCCACAAACAAGGTCTTTTGGGTGTGCTCTGCTATCTGATGCAAACACATTTGCCTCTACAAGCCTATGCCGCCGACGTATGTGGAAATCTCATTGTGACTCAGGCTCTTTGTCCCTGCTACACAAATAGAGCCACGTTTTCCAGGTGAAGAGGCAACCACTTTCTCTTTCTCACAAGAAAGAAAGGCTTATTGTGTAACACTGACTGGTGGGGGTGGGGGTGAGGGGTTGGCAGCCCCAGCAAAGGCCGGGGTCCCAGAGAGGAGGAAAGGAGTCAGCTAGAGAGGATTGAGTCAGACCAGGGGTTGTCGGCGAATCTGGAAACCTGACTGACTAGCAGTCAGAATACTTCTTTATTTATACAGAATTCAGTAAGCAGGGACAGGTTCATGTTGTTCCAAAACATAGATAATATTATTTTTGCTTCCGGACACGTGTTTAACTTTTTCTTGCGTATCTTTTAGTCATCATTGATAAGCCATGACAGAACAGAGTTATCTTTTCCAATCATTTCTGCTCTTCAACTCCATAACCTAATTTTTAAGACTCTAGAGACATGTGACAGCCCATTCTCAGGCTGACAGCTCTTGTGTCTTCAAGGATGCTAGATACTAAGAAAATCTCCAAGCCAGCCCAGGCAGAGTGCCATGTCCCCAACAATGTATTATTAACTCTTAATGGTCAGAGTGCCCAAGAAAAATCCTCAGGCCAAAGCTGCTACAGTTATTATTCAAATTCTGGCATAATACAATGTTTTAGATTTTATATCTTTATAGAATTTATGTGTCTTTATAGAATTGCTTATATGTCAAATCCTGGCATTCTGTTGTTCCTTGGTCATAAGACATTACGGTGGCTCTGTATGAGTTAACTTCTCTAAGAAAGGGGAGCCCTGACACCTCATTCTTTTATCATCTTTCCACATCATTCTTTACCCATCAATGTAAGTCCCTGTGTAGGGCAGAGGTAACTTCAGCTAATCTAACTTTGTTGCTGTATATGCCACATAATCAATCACCTGAGTGTAGAGTGGGAAGAGGCTTGTATCATAAAGAGATCTCTGAAGAGCCAAAGCACCCCCATTTCAAGCAAGCCCCTCACCCTAGCTTGAAACAGGCCTGAGTTTCAGATTTCTCAGAGCTGCTGACATAGGTCCCAGGACAAAGTCAGGATGTTTGAAGAGCCATCTGGTAACAATTGATTAACCACAGAATGCCCCAAAGCCGGATGTAGTCTATAAAGTTTGACAAACGACCGGTTAAAACTACAAAGTAAGATAACACAGAAATTCTGAAAAGCCCCTGAAACTTGAGCCAATCAGAACTGTACCCGTGCTAGCGCCCCTAAATGATGTAACGTTGTGGGTTTTGCCTTTAAAACCTGAGCTTGCAGAGGGGCAGGCACCTCCTCCAGCCTCTGCTGTGTTAGATGGCTTGATGAGGGCCCTGCCACAGCTTGAACTGCTTCAAAAACATTTCAGTGAGTTCGTGTCTCTGGTGGTCTCTTTGGGGGTCTCTCGCCCAGGGCACAACAACCTATGGCTTCTTTATGTGCGTCACAACCTCCAAGGCATAAGGAAGACCTTCAAGTAAATAAGGATATCTCCATAAAAGTGTGAGGGGTAGTATGTTCAGGACTTTCCTGGGGAAGCTTAGAGGCAATACTCCTGGGAGAGGGCATAAATGATTCATAAGAAATTTTCCATCAATCCAGTATCCCCAAGTTGTACAAATATTAAAAGCCCTCTCAAGTACCCAACACTCAGAGTTCAAAACCAAAGGTGGCATGGCAGCCATCATGAAGCTCAGCTTTGCTGGGTCTTTGTCAAGTAGCTGTGCTGGCTTTATGACTTTTGTCGTTCCCATCAGATATGGCTGTGCCAACTGACCTCAGGCTGCCCCTGTGTGTGTATCTCACAGGAAAATAAAAACTGTATCTCCCAAACTAGTCTGCAGTTACGACAGCTACCTATTCTTTCTTCATTTCTCCCTAATCCACAGTGAAGCCTGGACCATCCACACACACTGTGGGTCAGGAAGGGTGAGCACAGGGCTGATGGGCAGGCACCTAGCTACCAGCAGGTACATCCCCTTGGGACACATTCCCTGCACTGCTACGCAGGTGCTATTCGTCCACAGGCTTCTTATAATTACTCTCAACCCAGAGGTCAAGCGGGGCTTTGTAGCCCCCACGGGAAGTAACCAGCAATTCACCTGCAACCTTTCCCTCTGATGTCCTGCTATCGCATTTTACTTCAGGCCTGGGTGCTCAGGAATCCCAAGTTCAGGTCATCCTCTAAGTCTCAGGGTTCCAAAACCACGGGAACAGTTTCCTTTTCCTGGAAATGCTTGTGCTGCCCAGCAAGAGACTAAAGCTGGCCTGGTTGGTTTCACTTTTGATGTTTGTGAACATGAGTCTCAGCAACCAGCCAGCTCCCTCCTGACAGAGGGACACAAGCCAGAAGCTGTTCCAGGCCTTTCTTCCAGCCTCACTCCAGGGACCTCATTTCCTCTCCTCCCCTGCTTTCAAGTGTTGACCCAGGAGTGTGTGCTTTCTTTTTTTTTTCTTTTTTTTTTTTTTTGGTTTTTCCGAGACAGGGTTTCTCTGTGTAGCTTTGCGCCTTTCCTGGAACTCGCTTTGTAGACCAGGCTGGCCTCGAACTCACAGAGATCCGCCTGCCTCTGCCTCCTGAGTGTGGGGATTAAAGGCATGCGCCACCACCACCACCACCACCACCACCACCACCACCACCACCGGGCAGGAGTGTGTGCTTTTCTGGGGAGGACATGTCTGTGGGGTGTTTATGGTGGAGGAACACTGTGCTGCGGCGGCCACTTCAAGGGGCTCAGCATTTTCCACTGTTGCAGGGAAAATTGTGGCTCTGGTTGGTGCCAGAAGTTCTGGGTTTTGTTGTTGTTGTTGTTGTTTACTTTTTATTTGTTCTTTGTGGCTTACACATCATGTAACTTGATCCTATTCATCTCCCTGTCCCTTAGTATCTACTCTCTGCCCTTGGAACCTCCCCCCACAAAATAAGACTGACTTAAGAGAAAAGAAAAAAGAGGGGAAAAAGAAAAGGAAAAATCTGGCTGTTGAAGCTGTAGTGTGACACAGTGAAGTCACACAGCGTACCCTTTAGTTCATTCATCTTTACTTGCAAGTGTTCACTGTAAAGGTCTGGTTTGAGGCCTCTGGTTTCTGCTACACCATCTATACGAGGCCCTCACTGGGACTCCTCTTGGATATCCTGTTGTTGTCCTGTGTCGTGGAGATTCTGCAGCTTTGGATCTGCAGAACCAGTCCATTCATAGATGGGGTGGATTTGGGGGTGGGCCAACACATAGCCTGGGTTATGGGCCTGGGGGTTGCAGGGTTGGTCAGCCCACTAGCTAGCTCTCTCTTGTCCTCACCACTAGGGTGAATCCTCCAGCATTGCCCTGGCAAGTTCACTCTATGCAGCATTGAGCAAGGGGCTGGGCAGGTTCTCCTGTTTTCACACCCTCAGGGCCGGCTCACCCACACCTACACACCACCAGGGCTAGCTCGATTGTGTTGCCCAGGTGAGGCGTAGGGGCCACTCTGCTCAGTGCTGCAGCTGTTCTCGGGCTGATGCCCATGCCTCCAAGTCCCTATCAACAGGGCAGCTCTACGGTGCTGCCCAGGTGAGGCACAGAGCCTGCTTTCCCAAGTGCTACAGCTGGTGAGGGGCTGGGTCAGCTGTCCCACCTGATGCAAGGGACAAAGGGCAAGAGGGGAGGGCATCTTTCCTTTGCCCTCACCACCACATGGCAGACCAGGAGGGCGGGTCAGCTCTCCTACTTTCAGGACCTCAGGGCAGGCCCTCTTGGGGCTGTTCTCCCAAGTGCTACAGCTCCTGAGGGGCTGGGTCAGGTCCCCCACTTGGGTGCCAGAAGTTTTTGTGATGACAAGGACCATACTCCTGAGTACCCCATCCCTGAGAACCTCCAACCCTGAGAATTTCACCCCTGGTGATCTCTGTCCTTGAGTACCCCCATGCCTGGTAGCCTTACTCCTGTGTGAAAGCCCGTTTTCAAGTTTCTTGTGGCTTTGCCCAGCAGGTCCTCATAGAGGATGATTAGGGCCACGGGCCTGAGTGCAGGTGTCTGGGATGGTCTGCACTTGGCTGTGCTGGGGGAGGAGGTCTTTTGCTCCACCCCTTGGCGTCTCTATAAATATCCTGAGGCAGAGATAGTCGGGGCCCATTGGAATAGGTTCCAGGCCCTCTCAAGGCTATCCTTTATTTTCTATCTGATTATCTCCCAATCTAAATCCTCCTATCTAATATTTCCTGCTGCTCGAACTCAAGAAAACTCTGGGGAACTGTGGGGTTGGTGGGTAAATGCCCCACACTCCTGAGGACCTCCACTTTTGGTGACCCCACCCCTGGCAACCTCCACCCTCTGGTGTCCCTTGCTTCCGAGGACTCCACCTTGAGGCCCCCACCTGTTAAAGCACAGGATGCTAACTAACACACAGGATAAGAATCACAGTCTAGATCCATTTCCTTTTTCTCTGACTTTATGGAGGCATAGTTGACAGACAAAAATACACAGTTTGGGGCTGGAGAGATGGCTCAGAGGTTAAGAGCACTGACTGCTCTTCCAGAGGCCCTGAGTTCAATTCCCAGCAACCACATGGTGGCTCAACCATCTGTAATGAGATCTGGTGCCCTCTTCTGGCATGCTGTCATATATGCTGTATACATAATAAAAAAATAAAATCTTTGAAAAAAAAATACACGGTTTGGTAGATACCCACCTAAGTAAGTTTTTTTTCTTTAAGCTTTGCAAAATGCTAATATTTTAATTGAGTCTTTCCTTCTGCAAAACTAACTATTGATGAAATCCTCAGGGCTGGGGTCCTCTGGGCCAGGGTTCATCAAGGGTGAGGTCCTCAAGACTAGAGTTCAGCAGGGGTGGGAGTTCTGTAGGGTGGGGTCATCTAGATCTCAAGAAACAGTATTTGCTTTGTGATTAGTTATGGAAAGCAGAGTCATGAACCCAGTTGACTTACGGTGAATAGTGCTTGGCTCTCCATGGCAGGGTGTTAGGTCTCAAAGCCAGGACAAACGGCTGAGGTCCCTATTTAACACACTAAATCAGGCCTGACTGCCAGGTTCCCCCATCATCCCACAGCCCTTACCTGTTACATGGTATGGCTGGCACAGCCCAACACTACCCTAAACTTCTCCAGCCCAGGGGCTGGGCTGCCCTTCCCCCAGCTGCCCTTCCTTATATAGTCCAGCCATTTGGTTACCCAGCCCTTTTGTCTATCCTTTACTCTCCTGGCCCTTGGTCTCCTGGCTTTCCCCTCCCCCATCTCCTCACATGGCCTAGCTCAGGGTTATGTTCACTTTGGACTCTCCCAGATGTCTCTGCCTCGGGCTGTGCTCTCCCTTCTATCTACAACAAACTTTCTCTTCCATCATACCTAGGAGCAGTCATGTCTCCTTTGTTTATTTTTTTTTTCATTCAGGGAGCTGTTTAAGTATCAGAATAATCTAAATTATTGATGGAAATTTCATACAAAGAAAAAACTCCCTTTGCCAGGGTAGTGGCACACACCTTTAATCCCAGCACTCAGGAGGCAGAAGTAGGCCTGTGAGTTTGAGGCCAGCCTGGTCTACATAGTAAGTTCCAGGACAGCCAGGGGTCCATAGTGAGACTCTGTTTCAAAGACAAACAAAAAAGAAAGAAAAGAAAGAAAGAAAGCCCTCGCTTCAACTTTTATTTAGTGTACAATCTATACAGGTAAGGCAAGCTAAACACTTTGATGATAATAAGCAACATGCAGTTTATACAGTTTCCTTAGTGCATTTCAGAGTTGACCGCCGAATCTTAGTTTTACTATGACATTGTTGGTTTTATCTGACATCCCAGTTTCCCTCACATGTCACACACATGGATCTCGAAACAGACCCTTGTTTGTTTAACAGAAAGCTATGTTTCACTTCCTTTGACACAGCCTTAGCTTTGACAGTTCTTTGGGTCCATAACTATCTTAGTTAGGGTTTCTATGGCTGTGAAGAGACACCTCGACCATAGCAACTCTTATAAAAAACAAAACAAAACAAAAAAACACATTTAATTGAGGTGGCTTGCTAACACTTCAGAGGTTTAGTCCATCATTGTCATGGCGGGAAGCAAGGCAGACATGGTGCTGGAGAAGGTGCTGAGAATTCTTACATCTTGACCCACAGGCAACAGGAAGTGGTCCGAGACACTGGGCATGGCTTGAGCATATATGAGACCTCAAAGCCTGGGTCCATAGTGACATACTTCTTCCAATAAGACCACACCTCCCAATAGTGCCACTTTCTTTGGGGGTCATTTTCTGTCAAACCACCACAATAACCAAAGGGTGTAGCGTCTCCTTTTCCTCTGCTGCACTAAAGCTCTGCCTCAACTTGCTGCCCCACTAATCGCTGCAGAGCAGAACTCTAAGCCCAAGAATTGTGCTAGGAATGTCCATTGCTCCTGGAGAGAACAGGAACTGCTAAGGGGCCTGTTTAGTACACAAAGTTAGAACACGGCTTTCTTTCTTGTTTTTGTTTTTTTAACTGTGTTATGAATGTTTTTTTAATTGTGTGTGGCTGGGTGCATGTGAGTACCTGTGGAGGTCACAGGGTGTTCTCCCTGGAGCTGCAGTTGCAGGCCGTTGTGGGCCATCTAGCCTAAGTGCTCAAAATGAACTTGGATCCTCTGCAAAAAGCAGCAATTGCTCTTAACTGCTGAGCCATCTCTCCGGCCCCACTTTGTGCCTCATCTATTATACCGAATTCTTATTATTCTGTGACGTTAACATGGGCTTGTTTGCCTTGTTGTGTTATAGTATACCACACTCCCAGTAAAGCAACAGCTTTATGACAGCTATTGTTATGATCAGTATTGTTAATAAAAAGCTTAAGATTTCTTAGTTTTATTTGTGCCCTTGGGATATGTTCCACTAGATGTTTACTTTCGTAGGAATGTATTTTTTCAATTTTAAAATATAATCTTTGCTCATGCCAACAAGCACGATTCGTTTCATTTCTTACTCTACTCCTAGAAATGTTATCTTGAAGTATTAACTAAGCAGCTATTAGATGACCTTTTTTCCCCCTCTTTTCCCTTGGTTCTTCAAGACAGGGTTTCTCTGTGTAGCCCTGGCTGTCCTGGAACTCACTCTGTAGACCAGGCTGGCCTTGAACTCAGAGATCCTCGTGGGATTAAAGACGGGTGCCACCACCTCCCGCCCAGCTAAATGACCATATTTTATTCTCAGTTGAGCACTTATCCTGCTCCTCTACACAGTGTCATACCTCTACTTAAACTAAATGAACTGAATTCTTTAGGATAGGTGTGAAAATACACCCTTGTCTTGAATTTACACAGCTCAACAGTGACTCACTGTGCACACTGTGGCTACATCTAGTGATTTGCGTCTAGGAAGGCGACTAGAGAGACGTGGGTGCTAGTCCTTATCTTTGTCTGGTTGCCAGGCAACCGTCTGGCTGCCCCACCCCCACTAAAGGAACATTTGAGCTGTTTATAGGCTTGCCCATTTTGCGGAAGATTTGGTTTCCTGTTTCATTATGTGTCTATGTGTGGGTATGTGTTTGTGAGGGCAGGTGCCCTTAGAGGCCAGAAGAGGTGTCAGATCCCCTAGAGCTGAAGTTATTGGGGTTTGCGAGCTGCCTGACATGGGTTCTGGGAACCAAACTCAAGTCCTGGACAAGGATAGCACATGCTCTGAAACCTCTGCGCCATCTCTCCAGCCCCTAGACTCAATCCATCTTAAAATCCCACAGCTAAGCTGGGCGGTGGTGGCGCACGCCTTTAATCCCAGCACTCGGGAGGCAGAGCCAGGAGGATCTCTGTGAGTTCGAGGCCAGCCTGGGCTACCAAGTGAGTTCCAGGAGAGGCGCAAAGCTACACAGAGACACCCTGTCTCGAAAAACCAAAAAAAAAAAAAAAAAAAAAAAAAAAATAGCATTCAAGGATCAGAAAATTGCATTACATTGTTAAATGAACGGTATAAGTACAATTAGAAATATACATATAGCATTTTCTAACAATATCAATTTCAAATTTGTATACAATATAAAACAATCCAATCCAATGTAAAGTATTTAAAACTAGCAATTGTCTTTTTCTTTTCTTCTTCTTCTTCTTCTTCTTCTTCTTCTTCTTCTTCTTCTTCTTCTTCTTCTTCTTCTTCTTCTTTTAAACAAGAACCTTAAATCTAATCTCCTTTGCTTAGCCTTTTTCCTAATCCTTGACAACAACTTGTAACCAACCCCTGTAAACAATGAAAATTATCCCAGACCCAAAACCCATTAAAAAGACCAAAAAGCCACCCGCCCCACACCACCTCTTTGGGAATGTGGGTGTCGTGTTCTTAAAATTGCTTCCTGCTGGGTATGGGCGAAGTTATCTTTATCCTGAAAGAAAAATTTTAGGTTAATTGTCAAAATCTAGGAAAGGTAACTGTATCCTTCATTATCCAGTCTGTATATAATGCCAAAGTTCAGGGTTTATCTCAAGTCCTTATTCAAGTAGTCTTTGAGACTGGATCATCTCAGCTAGCCTTCTCAAAATTGCTCTGAGCACTTTGTAGTTCAAAGCTGATCTGTAGATGTTGGTGAGCTTAGTGATATTATTATTGTCCACGTGTATTTGTTGTTGTTGGGGGGCCCTATCTTCTTCCTGGAGACTTCAGTTGATGTTAGGCCTGGCTGTGATTTCCTGCACCAGGGTGCTTCAGGAACACCCTAAGCCATCTTTCCAGTCCCCAGTGTCCTGAAAACACTAACGTCACCTAAGTCACAGGCCAGCTGTCTCATTTTTCCCGTCTTTATGGCCTTCATCAGAATCCCCACAGTCCTCCAAAAAAACTCTTTTCTTAAGTAGAGTTTTAGCATCATCAGTCACTATGTCAAGGAAATAATTTTGGAGGTAGTAACTCTTTCTAAAGTAAAGGCCAGTGGCTATGAGTCCGCCAGTGACAGCAAAAATTTTCTCCAGGTATTTCACCAGTTTTTCCCCCACAGGCTCGTCCATCTCACTTGACAGCAAATGCGGTGACTGAATGCTGGACACCAGCTTCTCCACAGGCAGGGACAAATCGCTGGCCATGTTTTCCAGTGACCTGTCATCCAGCCCAAAGCAAGACCTGTAGTAGTTCAGGGTCTTCTCCAGCTCCTCAATGTCCTCCTTGAAGAAAGACATCATAGGGATGGTGGCCAATGCTCCAGACTTCAGAGCCTCCAGCCAGATCTTCTGCTTCAGGACATCTTTCCTGCGATCAATAGCAGCCTCGGTTATGTTAGGCACGCACTGCATGAAGATGTGACGCTTGTGTGCCGGCAGCTCTTTCAAAAGGGTGGACTCCAAGCGAGGAAAATCGAACTGTGCTACCTCCGTGCTGGAGACTAAGAAGACTCGAGAGGAGGCTACATCGGCCTTCTGGAGCTTCTCCACACAGTCTTTGCGGATATCCTCCAGGATTTTTTCCTTATTAAAGGTCTTGGGTCTACATTTTTCCGCATTCCACAAATCACTATCAATTTTTGTTCGAACAAAATAGAAATTCTTTTTCATTTTTGCAATTGCTTTGGCCAGCTGGGCATCATTCTCTCTAAAGCGAGTGGCTGAGACGATAACAAAAAAGTCATACTCCTGGAACTCCATATCCTTCAGGTATTTTTCTGGCTTAAAGGTAGTTGTCCCCACCCCAGGGAGATCCCAGATGGTCACATTAGGGAACTTAGGGTGGGTATAAGGCTGTCTTTTCATTGTGATCTCCACTACGCCAATCCTAGCTGATTCAATCTCTTCGTGTCCTATGCCCCGCAGGGCATTGATGAATGTGGACTTTCCTGCCCCGGTCTCCCCTGTCACTGCGATGCTCAGAGGGGCTTTCTCAATGTCTGCCAAAGCAGCATTGATCGTGGAAATTGTCTTCTGTATGTCCCCTTCCTGCAGAAACGACTGAATTGAATTGATGGTCTCCTCAGAAATGATCTTACTTTCCATCTTGAAAGTTTTGAAAAATGCGTTAAAGCTGGAGGCCATACTGTGGTCCTTTGCATCAGGTGAGGAAGAAGACTGACCCATGGCTGTGGGCAGCAAAAGACACTGGAGGGAAGGCAGAAGTGGGAAAGAAGGTCAAAGGTCAGCACAGCACGGAAGGACTCAACTCTGCCATTCAGGCAGAAGCTGCTCTCCAAACTCACACTAGGACTGGGAGGAGCATTGCCCTGCTCTGTTCTTGGATGTTTCTAGGACTTGGCTGCTTTGCTTCCCCGAGAGATTGTTCATTAATTTCAAGATCTGATTTCTCAATCCAAACTTTTTAGCCTATGTTATTTTTCATCTTGTTTTATTTTTATTATTTTGAAAAAAAGTTTGGACACAACACCATCTAATAAGCAAAAGGAGAAAGGGCCCCCACCCTGCAGACCATTTGTGGTGTGACAGTTCCTGACTATGAGACACCCTGGAAACCGAGAGTGTTACACAGAGGCATAATGTTTGCCTAGCTTGCTCCTGGCCCTGGGTTCAATCCCCTCTACGACATACACACAAAAATCAAGACTTAGCATAAAGTTATAAGACAGTAAGACAGTATGGGTTTGCTGAGAGTAAACAAACAGAACCACGTAAAATAGAGTCCAGTTGGAGAGATGACAGCACTTAAGGGCACTTGCTGCTCTTACATGGAACCAAGTTCAATTCCCAGTACCCAGATCAGGGGGCTCAGAACAACATATAACCAGGAGGTCAGGCGCCCTCTTCTGGAGTCTGAGGGCACCTGCATGCACATGTACATACATACCCACATGAAGTCAAACACACATATACATAAATAAAAATAAAATAAATCCTAGCAATAAACCCCACTACTTCTCTATAAAAGACAAATATTATCAGGAGACTGACAAAATAATCACAGATAAGAGAAAATACTTACAAAGTCACTGCCAATAAAAGATTGTGACCCAAAAATGTATACATAACTCTTGAAACTGAGCAACAAGAACAAACAGCATCATTAAAAAATGCACCAAAAAAGCTAGACATGGTGGCACCCACCTTTAAATCTCAGCACTCAGAGGCAGAAGCAGGATCTTTAAGTTCAAGACCAGCCTGGTCTACATAATGAGTTCCAAGGTATAGTCCCTGTTTCAAAACACCAAAAGTAAAGTAAAAAGTAAAATGGAACACTCACTTTGGAAGACAGCGTGGCAGTTTCTTTAGCACTACGCACAGTCAACATGCGTGTTCCTGTACATTTTCATGTTTGTTCCCACCAAAACATGCACATGGATGTTTCTAGAGGGTTTAATCATAATTACAAACCTTGGAAATAGCTAGGATGCCCTTTGGCAGGTGAATGAACTAATAAGACGTGGAATCCCCATGACGACGATGTACTATGCAGAAGTTCAAGAGCTGAACTCTGAAGCCATGAAAAGACTAAGTGGAAAAAGCCACCTCTAAAGGCTACATGACTCTACAGCACATCACACATGCCTGGTGACCTTCCAGATAAGGCAAAGTTATGGGAAAATCAAGTCAGTGGTTGCCACTTGTTGTGGGAGCCTGAGTGAAAAGTCAACACCAAGGGTTGTGGACAGTGAAAATACTCAGTGTGACACCATAACTGGGTGTGTGCTGAGATGCATCTTGGATGAATACAACCTGGAGGCAACTCTCACAGAGTCTCTGGACCTTGTCTGACCACAGCATATGAGTGACAGTTCACCATTCTGGTGGGGATGCTGGTGATGGGGGAGCCCATGCATGTGTTGGGACAGCAATCTATGGGGCAGACCATGTATGTGTAGAGACAGCAGCCTGTGAGAAGTCACTACCTGTCTCTTGATTTCTCTGTGGAGCTAAAACTTCTCTTAAAAAGTAAAATCTTGGGGTTGGGGATTTAGCTCAGTAGTAGAGCACTTGCCTAGCAAGCCCAAGGCCCTGGGATCGGTCCTCAGCTCTGGAAAAAAAGAAAGAAAGAAAGAAAGAGAGAGAGAGAGAGAGAGAGAGAGAGAGAGAGAGAGAGAAAGAAAGAAAGAGAAAAAAGTAAAATCTTAATTTAAAAAAAGGAAAACAAAAAAGAAGAAAACCCTCTGGGGTATTCAATGCCATTCCTTTACATGTGGATGGGGTGCACAAGCAGAGGTTGTAACTCGTAAAGTAACTTATGAGAGCCAGTTCTCTCTCTCTCTACCACGCAGGGCCGGGAGATAGAGTTCAGGTCATCAGGCTTGGTGTCCAGTGCCTTTACCTACTGCGTCAACTCACCCCTCTGTGGGGATTTTCTAAGAGGCCGTCCACTGAGCTGAGCCCACTCCTCACCCATCTCCACCTTGTGTGCAAAGAATCCAAACATCCCAGGAAGAGAGTCACCTGGGGGACTGACTCCTGAAGAATGTGTGTCACAGGAAGCAGAGACAGTGTGGATGACACAAGAATAGGGGTTGAAGAGGCCATTGTCAGTCTCACCAAGAAGATCCCCCTGTCACTTTGGAACTGCCATGACCTCTCAGGTCACAGAAGACTTTTGACCCAGGACACAAGAAGAAATCAAATGTCCAGGACTAAACCTAATGAATGGGATGCAAACCCTCTACCCTGAACCTCAAAGAGAAGGGGTAAAATTGCTAGATCAGGAAACCAAGCCACCACCACTCAGGACAGGTGTTGGGGCAGAAGGCAGGCTGAAGAAAGGCCTCTGGCTACAGTGAGGGCGTAGGCCCTTCCACTGGGGCCTCTCTGGTGACTGCTTGTTACAGGAGGGCTAGAAAGGGCGGGTGGAGCTTGGGAAGAATTCCTCTGAGCAGGTATACGAGTTCTGGCTTGGTATGTGTCTGACCAGAGATGGCAAGAAATCTCCTTGACAGAACTAGAGACATCTGGCTTGTCACTGGTAGGTAAGGGAGCTATCAACCACTATGAGTATGTGTGACTGTCCAGCGTGAATATCCACACACATAGTCCTGTGTGGACACAGGGACACACACACACACACACACACACACACACACACACACACACCAGATGGGGAATTCTTAAGCATCCAACATGTGTAGACAGCAGCAACTGTCCCACTCAGCAGCATCTCTGAGAATATGTACTAAGTGTTAGGATGAGCAAGTCTGAGGACCAAAGAGGTGAACCCTCAGAACCTAGTCTTCTAAGTGTTGGGAGTGCATCTAACAAGTCAGGGCAAAATGAGAGGGAATGTAAGGGGCGTGTCCTATGAAGCTTGTGTGCCTCTGTACACATTCTTGCACTATGTTCTAACAACCCTGTAAACACAGTGTAATGCCTTCCACCTTAAAAGTAAGCACTTTTTTGGAGGGTTCTAAGGATTGAAACCATGGCCTTGTGCATGTTAGGCAAGTATGCTACCACTGAGCTGCATCCCCAGCCCCCTCCACCTTAAGATTAACCATCAAAGAAGCAGACATTGAGAGACATGAAGGAGGGGAGTCCTACTGTTCCCCAAGATCAGAGCTGGGTTTCAAGGTGGAAGTTCTGAAGACAGAGTTCTTTGCAGAGGCCAAGGCCAAGCCCACAGTTTGGTGGAGAAATCAGAGTTCAGGAAGACACATGAACTCTTGAGTTTGTGGTTAGCTAATGTTCCTTGTTTTCCAGGTCAACAGTGTTTAGATATTGGATAGGAGATCAGGAGATATCTGGTGCCAGTTCTCAAGTATATAGTCCCTATCCTTCAATACCTCTGTCTTTTCCATAGCCTGGATATGAATGCTCTCTGAAAATATTTCAGATATTCAGTTCTCTGAATGACTTTCAGCTGTCTTCCACCCGTCCTGCCCCTCAGCCTAACTCCGTGGCACCTCAACCACATCAGGCATGCAGGCTGTTCTACCCACAGACTTACAGCCTACAATCCTATTCGTAGACCTGCAATAATTAATAATATATCCTTCTCACTCACCAGCTCCCTTGAGAAAAAGAGCTCTCTGGTGGCTGAGTTGAGCTCCGAACCTTCCCACTAGCAGAGCCGAGGAGAGTGGGTCCAGGGAAGGGCGTCCCACAGCGTCAGGCACACCAAGCGCACCCAGACCTGCACAGATCGGACTTCACTCGGAGATCCCAGTGTGCTGCATTTGTGTGACTGCTGCCGAGGAGGAGGCGGAGCTGTGCATGAAGAGCGCTGAGGTTTACCCCTAGCTGCTGCCCTGCCCTCACAGGAATCCAGTCAACAAAGGGAGGAAACCCCACCAACAATGCAGAGCAGGAACTTCGAGGAATGTGAAAATGAAAGTAAACTTCCCATAACGTGACAATTTCTAGGCATAGAAACCGAAAGCCAACAGGGCCATAGAGTTGGCTCAGCCTGCTTTGGACATGGTGAGGAGGGGAAGGGGCAGGAATCCGGGCAGGAGGGTGCTGTGACTGAGGAGGGGTCATGTCATCTAGACCCCAGGTTGTATTTATGCTGTCCAAGAGCTGAACCAGAACTCAGAGCCCACAAACCACCCATGGCCTTGCTCCACCCCCTGCACAACCAGTCTCTGTGGGGATGATAAAATAATGTGTTTACTTTAAGCCCCTGTCCTGGGGGCAGACTTTCCAAAACTCTCTTGAGTTTCCTCCTTAACTCACTCTGGACTCTCAGCAAATCTTGAGGTCCCACATAGAAGAAAAAAATGAAAGTTTGCTCAGGCTCAGGCTCAACCACTTGCTAGAATAGCTCTCAGGACCCGGGAGAGCTATTAATAGCTCTGGCTCGTTCTGTCTCTCTTCAACAGAAATAATGTTGAAACTATAAAAACCCTTTTTACCAAGGAAGCGGCAGACTTCACACAAGGCCAGTGGTTTCACTGAGTGCTCTCAAGAATGGCCAGCCCACCCTGAGATTGCATCTGAGAGCTCCAGAACAACAGGACTCTTCCTGGCTCTAGCTTTTGGCAGGAAGCCACAAGCCCTCAGCTCTGGCAGTTCTTTCTTTTCTTATCTTAACCTAGGAAGTGGCAGTGGATTCCTGACTCTAATTTGTAGATGTCTTCCCACTCTGTTTCACTTCCTTATTTATTTCATTACCAACGTAACAATCCTGTGGGAAATTCCTGATAGTCCGGCTTTCCTGACCAACCCCCCTGCGGATCCAGGGAACGTGTTTTAAAACAGTTATGGGGAATTTTGAACAAAGACTAGGAGGGACTCACAGCTTTGAACGCTGCAGGCCAGCACTCCACAGTGCAGCCCTGCTCCCTAACCCTGGCTCAGCATCTAGCTGCCTGGTTCTCTGCAGCCCCCAGAGCCCTGCATGTCATCATGGAGCACCACTGAAGAGTTGTAGAAAGAACCTGACTCTTTTCATTGACACATATCCATTGCACATTTTCCTGTAAATTGCCACTCTAGTCATTTGAGTGGTTTCAAGACACTGTCTGCATGCATGTGGTATACTTGGATTATATTTAGCCCTTCTGCCCCTTGGTCTTCATTTGCGCAGAGTTCGGTTTCCATGTTTATTGACAGGATGTGCTGGCCAGTGCACCCTGCCTGCCGGTCCCAGAACCCCGGTAATCACTTTCAGTTCCTCAGTTTCCACACATGAGGAAGTGCAGTTGTCGGTCTCTCGTGACTAAACACAGGCCCTGTGGCTTTCACACATTTGGCTGTAAACAGGGTATCTTTGGCTTCCTATGTGAAAAGTTGTCTCTTGTCTGCAGGCATGACGAGTATGTGTTAATCGTGTGCAGACACCCCTTTTGTGTATCCCCAGGAGTGACAAGGCTGGACCTGAGGGCGGTTCTAACCTCACTGGTTCTCATCTACCTTTGCGCTGCTGGTATTTATTTTTCACAAAGGGATATTCAGATCATTTGCCTATTTTAAACATGGGATTTTTTTTTTTTTTTTAAAAACAGAGTCTCACTGTGTAGCCTTGGCTAGCCTAGAATTCAATATGTAGACCAGGCTGACCTCAAACTCAGAGATCCACCCGTCCCCTGCTTCCTGAGCGCAGGGATTAAAGGCGCAGGACGGCTCCATGGGCTGAAAGTGGATTCCGTTCCGCTCTCTGTGGATGTGGCTCCCACCCTGTTCTCACTGCAGCCTGCTCACCTGGCGGCTCTCTGCTGTCAGGAAGCTGTTAGGCTGACAGGAGCCATGTGGGGACCCGCTTTCCAGCATCATCTTCCCAGCGTCTTTTTCTGTTTTCTGACTCCATTTCTAGCTGCGCTTGGGTCTTTAACCCATTCCGAGTTGCTTTTTGCACAGGCGGAGAGATGGACATTTTATCATCCTGCTTGTATACACCCTGTTTCCCTAGCACCATACCTTACCCGTCATTTCTCCTTGTTTCTGGCACCTTTGTTGAGAATATGTGGGCAGGCTGGAGAGATAGCACACCCACATGGCGGCTCCCAACTGTCTGTAACTCCATCCGAAGCCCTCTTCTCACCTCTGCAGGCACTGCACACACACGGTGCACAGATAATGCACACTGTAAAAGCATCTCTACACAAAATTAAAAAAATGTGTTTTTTTTTTTTTGGTTTTTCGAGACAGGGTTTCTCTGTGTAGCTTTGCGCCTTTCCTGGGACTCACTTGATAGCCCAGGCTGGCCTCGAACTCACAGAGATCCTCCTGTCTCTGCCTCCCGAGTGCTGGGATTAAAGGCGTGCGCCACCACCACCCGGCCTAAAAAAATGTTTTAAAGAGAATATGTTGGCTAGAAAAGATAGTTTAAAATTGAGAAATTTATAAAGTATTGTATTTTTTTAAAAAGATTTATCTATTATTTGTACAGTATTCTGCCTGCATATATGCCTGCACGCCATCATGTGGCTGCTGGGAATTGAACTCAGGACCTCTGGAAGAGCAGTCAGTGTTCTTAACCGCTGAGCCAGCCCTCCAGCCCGAGTATTGTATTTTTTTAAGGATGAATTTTATTTTTAAGTATGTGTATGTGCACGAGTGTAAGCACCTTCAGAGGCCTTCAGGGTGGGGATACCCCTACAGCTGGAGTTACAAGCAGTTGTGAGCTACTCATGTGAATGCCAGGAACCAAACTCAGGTCACCTCCAAGAGCAGCAAGCGCTCTTAATAACTGCTCATAATGCACTGTTTTAATAGTTTTAAGCAGTGTCTGGGATGTAGCTGAGTGGTAGAGCATTTGCCTACCATGCCTGAGACCCAGTGCTGTGGATAAGTGAGTTTATCCTGGGGTGTCTGTCTTGTCCAATTGCTCTGTGTGTCTCAGGTTTCTTACATATCAATAGCATGCGGGTTTTGTTACTGTGGCTATCTGTACCATGTTGTCTAGCCTGGCCCCAAACTTAGTATTTAAGAGGATCTTGTCATTTACCAAGCGCTGTGCTAGCAGTTACACTGAAGAGAAGCTGAAGTTTAAAAAAAAAAAAAAAAAAGAGCCTGAAATTGAGGATTTTGGTTCGTGTTCCTAGTGTTCCTACTATAAGGAGTAACATACAGATCAAGCAATCACATCAAAATACTAATGTCATTCTTCACAGACAGACAGACAGACAGACAGAGGAAGGGAGGAAAAGATGGAAGGAGAGAGGGAGGAGGTGGGAGGGATTTATGAGAGCCAGACAGTACTACTTTGATATTAATTCCCGCTATGAGAGCGCCACCTACTGTCTGGTTTTAGACTGCAATGCTAAGGTTGGTTCAAGTCCTCTTCATCTTGAAAAATGGAACAAAATCATCCTCTGGCTCTGCACATGCACACAGGGATATGTACACCCACACACCTGCATAGGAACCCCCCCCACACACATACACACACACACACACACACACACACACACACACACACACACACACACACAAAAAAAAAAAAAAAAACCCTGCAGTCATACACAGCACTTCAATAATTCAATGACAAAGCATAAAAACTATTTGTTTTTACTTTTTTTTTTTTTTTTGGTTTTTCGAGACAGGGTTTCTCTGTGTAGCTTTGCGCCTTTCCTGGAACTCACTTGGTAGTCCCAGGCTGGCCTCGAACTCACAGAGATCCGCCTGGCTCTGCCTCCCGAGTGCTGGGATTAAAGGCGTGCGCCACCACCGCCCGGCTTATTTGTTTTTACTTTTTAAAACAAATGTACACACACACAAAAAAAACCCCTGCAGTCATACACTGCACTTCAATAATTCAATGACAAAGCATAAAAGCTATTTGTTTTTACTTTTAAAAACAAATGTAAAATATATACACTGTGAGCCAGAATGGCCATCACAGAGTGTGGATGATGGTCCGGTTTCGAAGCTGCTGAATATACTCCTTGGCATGGTCGACTGTTGTCTTGGGTGCTTCGGGGAGGGGTGGGGGTCCTTCCACCAGCTTCACAAAATAGTGGCAATAGACCTTCTCCATGATGCCAAAGCGACCTCGGCCATGGTAACGGATGCGCTTCAGGCACTGGCCTCGACCTGAGGTAGACTCAGCTATGGAGGAAAGAAAGAGAGAATGATGGGACATGTCTGCTATCCATAGGACGGCATCCGGACCAGCTAAGCAAGCCCTGACCCATCTTTCACTAGATCCTAAGATTACAAGAGGTTGCTGGTTGGCTAGAACACACTCATCTCAACCACAAGTCCCTGGAGCACTACCTAGGAACCATGCACTGCTCTAGGAGATGAAGCATGGACCCTGCTGCCACACAGTTTATGCTGGAGGAAGACAGAAAATATGGTAACACTTTCAATTAATGCAAGTTTCACGAATTAAACAAATCTGACTAACGTGACATACACTAAAAGCATGGTGCTGGTGCCTGTAATCCAGGAAGCAACGGCAGGAAGATCAGGATTTCAAGGCCATCCTTAGCTACACAGCAAATTCAAGGCCAGTCTTTTGTTTGTTTTTCAAGACAGGGTTTCTCTGTGTAGCCCTGGCTGTCCTGGAACTCACTCTGTAGACCAGGCTGGCTTCAAACTCACAGAGATCTGCTTGCCTCTGCCTCCAGAGTGCTGGGATTAAAAGCATGCACCACCACACCAGGCTATTAAAGCAGTCTTAAATAAAAGAGGCATCCCTGAGGAGAAACCTGACCTGAGACCAGAATCACCCTCCATCCCTGTTCCTGTCAGAGGGCAGTAAACGCATCCTGCCTGATGCAAGCACGCTCAGCTTGTTTAGGAAGACAACAGGGCACACTGACACCAACCATGTGTAAGAGGCACACAAACAAGAGGAAATAAGAGACGCACATGGGGACAGACTGTATATGGTCCTGCAAGCGAAGGGAAATTCCATCCCCAGCACTCAGGTGAACAGGGCAGGAACGGGGCTGGTAAATGACTCTATGTAAGGCACTTGTCATGCAGGCCTGACAACCTGAGTTTGCCCTTGGAATCCACACAGAGGTACATGATTCCTCAGAACTGTCTTCTGACCTCCACAAGCAGGCTATGGTGCACACTGTGGCATGTGCATATGTACTATCTTGGATATTCTGAACAGTGAACCACTAAACATGGTGTGCAGTGTCTATGGTATGCTGACTCAAAGTCATTTGGATGTGTGCTTAGGAGTGCTGTGGCTGCATCATGTGGTTGGTCTGTTTTCAGTTTTAGAGAGCTCTTCATAGTGATTTCCATAGTGGCTACACTAGTTCATATTCCCACAGAGGTGTCTAAGGCTCTCACTGCCCACTCTGGCTGAGGATGTTGAATCTTTGTTCATGTATTTTACATTTTTCTCTTAAGAACTGTGTAATTCATTTGCCTGCTCATTGATTAGATGATTCAGTGGTTTTGGTCTGTCTGTGTTTTTTCTCTCTGTCTTTCATAGATCAGCAGGTCTTTCACTCTGATGACTAGAAGGCTCCATTTCAGTCACTCTTATGGCAGAGGCACAATATAAAAAGACCTTTAAAGTTCACATGCAATCCTTTATTGACCTCCTTCCACCTAGCAATTCATGTATCTTTTCTCCCCCACAACAACCTCTACTCTGAGATAGTCTCTCTGTGTAGGTCTAGCTGTCTTGGAAATCATCATGTAGACCAGGCTGGCCTTGAACTCAGAGAGCCACCTGCCTCTGCCTCCTGGGTGTTGGTACTAAAGGTGAGTGCACCACGACCAGCAATTAATCCATCTTTTAGATAATTTGTGGTTGTTCTCAGTTTTATTGTGGCTAAAGGGTGGCAGCATGAGCCAGTCCTAAAATCCTTGTGTAATAAGCACTAGTAAGAGAATCCACACCCTGAGTCCCATTCAGAACAGGCAGCTAGAAGTTAGCACATCTATCACTCATGACAGATTAACACTGAGGTCCTAAGGGCTAAAGAAAGTCCTTACCTATGGGAGGCCAGCTCCCACCTTTTAAAAGGGTTCCTATGAGGAGGAGAGAGGGATAAGAAACTTTCAGATAGAAAGATAGTGGCAAAGAGGAGAAAGAAACACAGGATAACTTCAGGAAGACCTGAATCAAAACCCAATGGCCCCTTCTGCCTCTTCAAAAGGGCTTTTTATAACAATGCCAAGGGGTGGGGCAAAAGACCTCCCCCTAGCTAGACCAAAAACCACCACACAGCCAAGTGTAGACCCTTCCAAACACCTGGTAAACACACCCATGGTCAAATCATTCCCTTATGCAGTCCTGCTGGGTAAAGCAAGCTCAGATTCTTTGACCCTAAATTCCTCAACACTCACTAGGAAACCTATGTGGGTCTCTACATCTCCCCCTTCTTAATATAATAAAGGGCCCCTTAGACCTCTCAGATAGACTGTGCCTGTCATAGGTCGTCCTTCTTCCCTAATCAGCCTTACCTGTCCTGGAGATACACTTTCCATCAAGCATTTTCCATCAAGCACATTCTGTCTTAGGTTGGCAGCTAGGAAGAACTTTACCTGTCCCTGACTACCAGCACCTGGCAGGGAGAATTACAGAGCTTAACTTGGCTCTGACTCAGGTCCCTACCAAGAGCTTGCAAGTAGCTGGAACAACCACAGCAATCCCTATGGCAGCCACACCCCCAGTAAAGGAGTAGAGGATGACCAAGATGGAATGTCCTTTTTTAATGGGTCTAAGATGTCTATAACAGCCTTAGCTGTGCCAAGCCCTTTTATAAATCAATAAATTCTTGATGCAAACACATCAAATAAATCAAAAAACTCCTGATGCAACCACATCAAACTTAAAAGACTCTCTTAGCTTCACTAAACCATAGTTGGTTAATATCAACAAATTAACATAATTCTAGTTTAAATATTACTATACATATTTACAACTAGCATGAATATTACTATACATATTTAGAATTCTTACAAATTTACATTCAAAAGCAAACTCTCTATAGGACTACTTTGCAACTTTAGCAAACATCTAAGAGAGATCTCTTAACAGAGCTATTTACATTTTCTTCCAACAAGACAGAGGGTACATGAATCATGAGTCACCACAGTTAAACTTGTAGGTGAACTCAAAACTGTTTCATTTCTGAGGTCTGCAAAAGTTCAAAAAACTCAGTTCTAAAAACAGTCTTAAAGTTCCACTGACAGCCCAAGATCAGGGCCTGGCTTGTCAGCCACTCTGAAGTCCCTTTTAGCAGTCCAAGTTGTAATGACTTTTAGGCAAACGGTTCCAAATATGAGAAGTCCCAAATTTGTTGCTGCTCCCCTGCATGCAACAACTCAGTTCAATTCAAACAAGCATTGCTGAAACTCCACTCTCAGTTACAGCAACTTTTTATGGCAGTCTTTCCAGAGGAACCTTGTCTCAGGGAGAAGGTGGCTACCATAATAACTGAGCTGCTACAGAGCTTCTTTCAGAAAGCTTTCTGCTCAGCCACTAAACAGAAACTGTGTGACTTTAGCTGCTAGCTCCATTCAGCTTTTTTACTGTCCCAGTCTGTCTGCACCTCCTGTCTCTGAGCCTGCCCACCTAGAGACCCCAGGATCCTGAGGTCCAGAGGGCGCTCTTGTGCCTTGTGCTGCATGGCTGAATGCCACCCCTGTGCTACAAGCTACAGTTCTTGAGCAGCCCTTCCGGGTCCAGGAGGCAACCTAACCACAGCCAGTTGCAGCTGCTGTACCCCTGGCTCCTTTACATTCACTTGCACTATATTACCCTGGCTATTCAATTACAGGGAACATTTGAAAGCCTTGCACCTCCTTCCCTCTGCTAGCTGCTTCTGTAATAATAGCTTAAAGGGGAGATGCAGAACTAGCAGCAAAGGTTTGCCATGTTCCAGGAGATCTTTGTGCCAGGGCAAGCAATTATGGGTGAATTTTCCATTCTGATAGACGACCCCCCCCCCAGGTGAGTCTAATTCTGCCCCTACAGAAGGAAGATGAGAAAGAAAGACCTGAAGAGCCTCCAGTTTTGGGGAAAGAGAAATTACTAACTCTTTCAAGTCCTTCAGTTCCTCCCTTGTCTCATCCCAACACTTCCGTTCCTTAAACTTGGCTTCATGGCCAAGAGGGAACTGACTCTGATTGAATGATGTGAAAGTGTTCTCATCTAGCGGCAGCTCCAGCGGAATGGAGGTTCTTATTCCACTCATATCTGTCAGGGAAAATTATCCCTGCTACTCAAGACTTAGATCTAAGCTGTACCAAATTAATGCCCACAGGCCAAAAGCTTCCATGAGAATCTTTTCTGGCCCATGTTTCTCATAATATTGTTGCAGTTTGACTCCAATTCTCCCCCAGGAATCTGCGTCCAGAGTCCTATAGTCAGAAAACCAAGGACACAGTTCCTCTACAAACTCCAAGAACCTCTGCACTTGTTGTTGTTCTACATTAACTTCCCTAGTTTTCAAACTTTCTACAAGTGAATATACATAAATCTGTGAACTATTTCCCTGCCCGATAGCGGCTTTTCTTTCTCAGAATGCTAAGTCCGCAGTGGCTGCTTGTTCCTCTACACGGTTTTCAGGTCAGGTACTAGGGAAATTCTACCCTTACCCTAAGTGTCTTCCTACACAATATTCCTATACCTAAACCCTATATTTTTTCCTAATTTAATAGATAGAAATTGAGAAAGAAAGAAAGAAAGAAAGAAAGAAAGAAAGAAAGAAAGAAAGGAAGGAAGGAAGGAAGAAAGAAACCTAGAGAGAGAGAGAGATTTGCTGCAGCCTAACTTTTCTATATACAGTTTTTGCTCCCAAAGAATAAAATACCACCACCTTAATCTTAATACAAAACCAGACATGTCCAATGCTTCCACGGTGCTCCTCATCCACTTACTTCCTCCCTCTGCACCCAAGTCCCTAGTTCTGGCATCATCTGTGGGAGGCCGGCTCCCACCTTTTAAAAGAGTTCCTATGAGGAGGAGAGAGGGATAAGAAACTTCACAGGATAGCTGTAGGAGGACCTGGATCAAAACCCAATGGTCCCTTCTGCCTCTTCAAAAGGGCTTTTTATAACAATGCCAAGGGGCAAGGCAAAAGACCTCCCCCTTGCTAGATCAAAGCACACTGCACAGACAAGTACAGACCCTTCCAAACACCTGGTAACCACACCTGTGGTCAAATCATCCCCTTATGCAGCCCTGCTGGGTAAAGCAAGCTCAGATTCTCAGACCCTGAGTAAGTTCTCACTAGGAAATCTCTGTGGGTCTCTACACTTACCAGAACAGGCAATTGGCCTAAGTATTCAGACACCAAAGACCATTTTCACCAAACTTGGCATCAAGTGAAAGACATCCCTAGTGCTGAAGATAGAAAAAGTCTTACCTACATATAAGTTGGATCTGAATTCCACATTATGGTCTCTCACCGCCATGTCTTGTGCTTCTAAGAGTACCTTAAACAACAAGAAAGTCCTGCTCATATACTGATTTTGAACTAAAGTGGGATTAAATATCTCATCTTTTGCTATGTCTAAAATGTGCCTAGTCAAACCTTCACTTCACAGTGAACTTTTATTTATTGGTGGGGTTTTTTGTTTTGTTTTTTTGAGACAAGGGCTCACTTTGCAGCTCTGGCTGCCCTGGAACTCACAGAGATTGGCCTACCTCTGTCTCCCATTCCCAGTCAACTTTTTTAAGGCATCAAATGCTGGTTGTACCAAGGAAAAGAGACCAGAAAACATCCCTTTCTCAGAACTAGCGTAGGGCCCATGGCTCTGCTGAGGCTCTGTAAGGGAAGGGAGGAGAGCCCATACCCCAAGTCATGCCATTGGAAGGAACACTGAATCTGAGTCAGGGACTCCAGCATGCTAAAGGGAAGAGCCATGTGCCTAGTACATTAGGACTGTGTCCAGTGAGGCATTGGAGACCCTAGGGACCATCTATGTACAAATACAAACCGATGACCACAGGAGAAGCATCAGAGACAACAAGCTTCCAAGTGTCCTGAGTGCCACGCCAGGGCTTCTTCCGTCCAACTGCTTAGACAAAACTCTAAGTTCTCATTGTGGAAGTTGGCTCCCCAACCCTCAAAAAAGACTCTTGTGAGAAACAAAAACCACACTGAGTTCTGGCTGGAAGTGCAGTTTAGTGGCAGAGTGTGTCCCTAGCATATGCTAGGCCCTGAGTTTCATTTTTAGCATCACTCCAAAATAAGGGCCAGTCATTTGTTAAAAAGGATTCCAATCATTTCATCAACAATTTAAAAAAAGTGTCTGGTGCATATAAAAGCATCCGAGGAAAAATGCATGTAAAGCATCCATTTCTCAGGAATAAGGGACTTAAGGGACTTAAGAAAACTGGGAGCCCTGAATCTGCATCTCATAAAAAAAATACATTTATACTACAAATCTTAAGAATCCAAGATTTAGGCTTAAAGACAGCTGCATACCCATCCCTCCCAACCACCAAGTCTTACCTCTTTAATTATTTGAGCCCCCTTTTTATCATTGAACTCCAACTGAGCCAAAGCCTGATCAATAGACATGCCTCGTATCTAAAGGGGGACAGATGAATGAACAAACTTCTTCTCAAAAGCAATGTTTCCTTTCAACGACAGCAAGAACCTTAAACAATCAGTTAGAATTCTAGAAACTGTGAGTTAAAACCAAGCAAAATAGAAAAAAAGGTTTGAAAGGGATCCTATCTTTTAGTTAAAAATTAAACTTACATGCTGTAAGCACAAAACAGTTTTATGTACAACAGTTTCAGAACTATTAAGGCAGACACAACTGAGACAGGCTGATGTCAACCACACTCATCCTCCACACATGGGATAAATGGTTCTGCATTTATAAATAAATTGCTGCATTTCTCTTTGCTCCTCACCAAGGAGAATATGCAAGAACCAACAGTATCATGAGGTTAAACCTGTTTGTACAGGTAAGCCAGCAAGTGTCCTGGGGTGTCTCTCTCCTTCTCCAAGATAAACACTTAAGAACTAGAGTCACAGCATTAAAACTACTACAGACGAGCAAGCAGGTGCCCTGGGTCCTCCAGTTGTCGGAAACTCTGCCACCCTTGTTTGAGTGTCTATTTCCACTGTGAGTTAGTGTCTCTGTTGATGACCTGCTCATTACTGAACACAAAATGACATTCCCTATCCTTTGGGAAAGTTGAGGTAATAATCATCAAGTCTTCAGAGAGAACACGCAGCTTCTTTTTCTGGGTATTACATGGGAGCAGTCATGTTAACTTACCAATTTTGCCAGATACCACATCTTGTCCTTGCTGTATTTTATTTGTCTCCTACAATGGTAAATTTCCTTGCAAGTGGGAAGAAAAGAAAAACATGTTGTAGCAGGTTTATCAAAGTGACAGTGACATAACTATTAGTTCCCATACTCTATGCCCAACGACAACACTGTTGTCACAGGAAATAAAACACTACAAAGACCCCAGAGATTCTCTTTTTTATACAAAGTTTGCTTTTTTCAAAGTCTCATTATGTTCAAAGATTAGTAAGGCAGAAACAGAAACTGTAATTCTTTAACCAAGCAACTACTGAACAAGTCACAGGTTTAGTAAGTTGAGTAGGGAGAGGAACCATCTTATAATCCTTTTATAAACTGAAACCGACAACCAAGTGGTTTACATAAGACCTGAAAGCCAGCAAGCACAGGGAAAAGCCAGGCATGGAGGAATCCAAGTCTAGCATGGGTGCCTCCTGTGGTGGTCTGGGAAATGGCCCCCAAAGACTCATGGGGAGTGTCATTATTTGAAAGGATTAGGATGTGTGAGCTTGTTAGAGCAGGTATGGCCTTGTTGGAAGAAGTGTGTCACTGGGGGTGGGCTTTGAGGTTCCAGAAGCTCAAGCCAGGCCCAGTGGCTTTCTCTCTTTCTGCTGCCTGCCCATCTGCATGTAGAACTCTCAGCTACCTCACCAGCACCACATCTGCCTGCACACCACGCTTCCACCAAGACAATAATGGACTAAATCTCTGAACCTATAGCCAGCCCCAATTAAATGTTTTCCTTTATAAGAGTTGCTGATGCTGGGCAGTGGTGGTGCACACCTTTAATCCCAGCACTTCAGAGGCAGAGGCAAGTGGATCTCTGTGAGTCTGAGGCCAGCCTGGTCTACAGAGTGAGTCCCAGGACAGCTAGCACTGTTACACAGAGAAACCCTGTCTTGAGAAAAAAAAAAAAAAAAAGAGTCGCTGTGGCCATCGTGTCTTTTCACAGCAAGAGAAACACCAAAGCACTCCCTAACTTCCCTGAAGACTCTAAAGTCTACCTTCTTCCAACTGTTAGCCCTATTACCACTTAAAAAAATTAAAAAAAAATATTTTTAACTAAATTTTTTTAATTAGATGGCTGGAGTTGTGGCTCAGTTGTGAGAATGTTTGCCTAGTGCTGGACTTGAGCCCTGGAGGTGCTCACACTGGATGTGGTAGTGCTCTCGTGTAATTCCTAAACTTTTTAGCAGCTGTGTACGCATGCCACCACAAACTCATTTAGAGCTGGAGGCTGCTTTACATCTCAGACCAGGAGGGGTCGCACGTGCTCTCGGGTGGTCAGAGCAGGAGCAACAACAAGGAAGCATGACTTGCAGCTGGTTCCCATTGCCCTGGGCAGAAAGGCAGGACAAGGACAGCTGGATCAGCAGCGGGTCTTCTTTGTTCCGTGTCATGAGTGTATCTTACTGATTTCATTTCCCTAATCAATTTGACCTGGCCCATTGCAACTGGCAACCTAAGATACAGACGCAATCTGGTATGCTTAAGTCAGTTCATTAGAACATATAAATTACTGCACGATATCCCTTTAACACGGAACAAAAAACTCACTGCTGGACACATAAGAACACAAGGACTGTCAGGCAGGACACAGTGGTGCACACCTTCAATCACAGCACTTGGGAGGCAGAGACAGACAGATTTCTGTAAGTTCAAAGCCATCCTGGGCTAAATGCTGAATTCAATACCAGTCTATACAGTGTAAGACCTGACTCAAAAGGAAAAAAAAAATTAGGAGATTACTTCTACCCATAAACTTACTGCTGGTCTCCGAGGTTCATCAGGCAGTTGTGGTGGGTAAACAATCTTATTCTTCTTCTCCCATCTTCGAGAAATGTCAAGAGAAGCACTTGTGTGGATACATGATTGGGGTAGAACTCTGAAAGGAAAGAAATCTGTAAGACGATCAAAACTTGGAACTTTTCTGCAGTTTTGGAAGACACATCACCACCATTTGGGCAATTTCAGGCTCACAACTGGAAGTTCATCCAGTTCATCTAAAAGAAGGCTTTATCCAGACACCACAGAACTCGTTTAGCTGGAGACTAAGATGAGAGCTTGCAGTTTGTGTAAGTCAAATGGTGAGCAGGTATTAACCCATTCTTGGCCCTGATAGGTGAATACTAACAATTTAGTCCTAATAAAGACTGGAAGAAGATACAATGGACTTATTCCTTATCTGACCGGTAGAGTTCCCCATATTCTGTTGAATATGCAAGACAAATAAATGAAACAACTAGACAATATAAAACTAAAGCACAGGGAAGACAGCAGAGGACTTCAGAGTGGCTTCAGGCAACTTTTTTTTTGGTGGGGGTTATTTGAGACAGGGTCTCACTATGTAGCCTTGGCTATCCTGGAACTCACTCTGTAGACCAGGCTGGCCTCAAACTCACAGAGATCTGCCTAACTCTACTTCCCAAGTGCTAGGATTAAAGGTGCGTGCCACCACACTCAGAAAGATAACTCTTAAATAAGATTCACCTAGCAGAGAAGAAGACACAGACTGTCACAAATGGCAAAGGCCTTTATCACCAGTGCAAAGGGACAGACCTGAAAATAGGAGAGTTCTGATGTGAATGTTAGGTATTGAACCAGGTGGTGGTTGCACACTCCTTTAATCCCAGCACTTGGGAAGCAGAGGCAGGTGGATCTCTGTGAGTTCGAGACCTGCCTGGTTTATAAAGCGAGGTCCAGAAACTCTGGGGAAGGGGGGAGAGAGAAAACCATCAGAGAGGCAATTGGGGGTGCAAAAGATTTCTGTTAATGCTGATTAGCAGATTGGGACTTGGTAATGAAAACTTTAAATTCACTATTCCGTGGCCTTCACACCCCAAATGTCCATTCTTCCTCCTGTCTTCCCCAGTAGCAGTCACTCTGTATGACTAAATAAACCCTTCTTGGAAAGCAGTGTCCTGGAGTACATCTTCAACTTCCCTGCCAGGGCTAGCCACCAAGTCTTATTGATACTACCAAGAACTGTCTTTCAGATGCTTAGTGTATTCGTTTATTGGCTCCCAGATAAAGGTTCTTATCCATGGTACTTGGCCCTGTTGCTCTAGACCTAAGGTGGCCTACTCTGTTGCAGCAAGAATGCACGGCAAAAATGCATGGCAAGGACGCATGACAAGAATGCACTGCAAGAATGCAGAGGATCTTCCCCTTCAGGGTAGTGGGAAAACAGAGGAAGGAAAGGTATCTTCAAAGCCATGGCCCCCAGTGACCTAACTTCTTCCCACTAGGACCCATCTGAAAGGTGCAGCCACCTCCCAATGCAATAATAAGAAAGTGGAAACAATTAGTAATCAGGAATCTTTTCTAAAATGCCTAACTCTACCCCACAGTTTGCTATAGATGGAGACGCTGCAACCACCCTAGCTCAGGACTGCCATCTTCCACAGCTACAGCCGTGGTCTCTTGATCACTGCGCTTCCACCACCTCACCAAGTTTCTAACCCTCTTTTTTCCCCAAGACAGGGTTTCTCTGTGTAGCCCTGGCTGTCCTGGAACTCACTATGTAGACCAGGCTGGCCTCAAACTCAGAGATCTGCCTGCCTCTGCCTCCCCAGCCATGTGATTAAAGGCGTGCACCACCACCACCTGGCTCCACCACCACCACCTGGCTCCAACCCCTCTTTCTATGCCTGAGCACCACAAGGAACCCCTTCTGAAACAAGAATGCTCATGTCCTCCTTCAGTTTAAAATTCTTTGTTGAAGTAAGAAAAATGAGTAACTATTTTATTATTTATATATTTTAATTTTGTATGTATGGCTTTTTTGAGTCAGGATCTCTCCATGTAGTCTTGGCTGTCCTGGAGCTCTCTATAGACTAGGTTGGTCTTGAACTCACAGACATCCACTTGCCTCTGCCTTCTGAGTACTAGGATTAAAGGTGTTCACCACCAAGCCCAGGTTTTTGTTTGTTTGGCTGTTTTGGGTTTTTTTGTTTGTTTGTTTTGTTTTGTTTTTTGTGACAGGGTTTCTCTATATAACAGCCCTGGCTGTCCTGGCTGTTATATAGAGACCAGGCTGGCCTCAAACTCACAGAGATCCACATTCCTCTGCCTCCCAAGTGCTGGGATTAAAGGCCTGCACTACCACACTCATCCCAGTTTAGTATTTATACATTATAAACACTTACTATTATTGTATGGGTATGAGTATTTTGCCTGTATGTAAGTCCTCATCACAATATGTATTACTCTTGGAGGCCAAAAGAGGGCATCAGATCTTCTGGAATTACAGACGTTGTTAGCTAACATGTGGTACTGGGAATTGGAACCAGGTCCTCTGGAAGAGCAGTCAGTGCTGTAACCACTGAGCCATCCACCCGGCCCCCATGATTATATCTTTCTATTCTATGTCTTCCCCAGTGTCACTGAAAACTGAGAGTCTTGGTGTGCGAGCCAGCAGATCCCTATGTAAGAAGAGGATTGAAATTTCCTACAGTAAATGACCCACCTAGAAGCCATGAGTACCCTAGACCCCAGACTACGTTCTTGAAACATCATTTCCTACTGAAAAGAAGCAAACTTCTGGAGGAAGTGGCTGGTCACAAGATCCTAAAGCAGAAAGTATGCAAAACAGGTAAGAAATAGTTTGCCAGATCACAAGCCAAGCAAGCTAGCACAGACCACAGAAACACATGAAAGGAGCCTGGGAGCCACTTCTGGACAACCCCACAGGCCAACATGGGACAACCCTGGTATTCGTGAAGGTAGTATCTTTAGGGTGTTGAAACCGTCAAATATATTTCAAGCCAAAATGAAACAGTGCAAATGAGATACCACAGTAAAATGGTTAACCTGGCACTTAGGACTCTCAGTAAATTTAGATATAATTTTATGTCATAGGAGTGTAAAATGAACTTCCTTCTGTTGTTGCTGGATGACTAATTAATGCATCACACTGGGCAGTATCCAGCACAGCATAGTACTGATGGCCAGGAGTTTTGAAAATGAGGCCCGCTGAACAGTTATCTGTCCTGAGATCTCTAGACCTTACAGTACCCAGCTTTAAACTTCCTTATCCAGTTTGAATTGTGAGTGTTTACATTTCTGCATCGTTAACATCGGTGGGTACACTGTCACTTCTTTGGGCCTCGGTTTTCGTATGTGTAAGAAAGAAGAATGTGACCATGTCTCTAAGGCCGCTAACATTTCTTTTAATATCATCGCTCACAACAGGTTGACAGAACCATGAACTGCTTGGCTCTGACTTTAATCCTTCTTCTAAGAAGCCACTATGATAAACTATTGAACAAGATTTCTTCAGAGTGAGGAACACACCCTCTGACATCCCTTCATGCAGCAGTGCCTTCCATTTCTCAAATCCTCAATACAGATTTGGCAAATTAAATATAATGCTTGGTAAGTGAAGTGTGCCATGAATTAATAATGGTAAAGTTTTACGAATACTTACAACATTCTCAAGGCTCAAATGGGTCTTCAGCTGAATCAAGCAAGTACCAAACCACCATAATTAAGTGGAAATATTACTCTAAACAAAGCAATTAATTTACAAGTACTATATACGCAATCAAAACTTCCTCAGTACCCTATGGCTCCACACCAGTGCTAACTCAATTGCATTCCTTAACTTCTACACAAGAACGTTTGCCCTCCTGGCATGATGTTGCACGGCCTGGGATCCCAACCTAAGACTGGGAGCTGGAGGCCAGCCTGACCTATGTAGAGAGACTCACAAACAAACAAAAAAAATGAAAAGCTTTTCTCAAGAGGCTCCAGAGCAAAGGGTTGAAAACTCCAGTTGCCTGAGGCGCTGAGAGACAACACCGAGAGTACGTTCAGCACAATGTCGGGCAAACCTCCAAACTGTCCTTGCCCACGTAAGTAACCACAGGAGTAGCTAGGACGTTTGCTGGTATACCACACGACATAAAGAGTCGACTCGTGGCCAGAAAATAGGAAAAGGCTGTTCAGAAACCACTGAGAGGTGCCCTCGGGGATAACAGTCCTCACAGGGTTACAAAGCTCATTCTCTGGCCGAGCGGCCCTTCCACCGAGGCCCAAAGCACAGCCTGGCACACAAGCGCCCTGTCAGGGATGCAGACGCGGCGCAGCCTGGGCCGTGAGAATCTCCACGGCAGGAGACTTACCGCGGCGTCTGCGATGCCCGGGTCCTCAGGTTAGGTACCCACAGCGCACCTGCAACATGAATACGAGCTGTCAACTCTGATTCTCACTGTCTCCCCGTCCCCAAATTCTAGGAAAGCCTTAAGCCTTACCCAACTGCCGAAGCACTGCGGCCGCCATGTCTGGCCGTACGGAAGCCCCGGAGTTCAAACGCCGGGCTGACTCCACGCATGCGCAGTCCGAGGCCAGCGCCCCTCCCCCACACGCCCGGAAAGTCTGAATGCGTTGCCATGGAGACCTAGAATGCGTGGTTCGGGCTTAAAGTCTGGTCAGACAAGTCTTGCTTTAGAGTAAGTAAATGACCTCATAAAGACTGAAAATCAGTGGGTTTTCGGAAATTCACCTGTTTTCAGAAAAATTGTGTTCTCACCCATAAACAGCCTGAAACAGCAGGGGAACCTGTTAATCCCAAAGATTCGAGGCCAAAGATACAAGGAGAAAGACCACCTATCCAACTCTTCATGGCCAAATTAATTAAAGCAAGCAATTAATTAAAGCAAGCTTTTTTTTAATTTGTGTACACGAGCTAAGGGGGAACCATCCCCCTAAGGCATGGTTCGAGAGGTCATCTTCCGATGTGAGGAAGACAAGGTTGATATAGCTCAGGTAGAGGGTTTCCAAATGGGTGATTTGGTGGGCAAAATAGGTGGGGTTACAGGAGCAGAACACAAGCATAAGTTAGTTATAACAAACTCCTGAAACAAAGACATGATTACAAGGTGGTCATAACAAGGTAGTCATAACAACAGGTAGCCATAACAACCTTTTTTCTCAACAAAGGTAGGGGTGCAAGATGGTTTTGAAACAAAGACATGGTTGCCCTTTCCTGGGACAGGCAGCACAGAACCATTTGTAGTTAAGGTTACAGGTGGGGCACCGCCCAGTCCTTGAGAAACAGAGGTTTAATCATAAATAGGAATGAACCTAGTTTGTCTTTACTTATAAAATGGCTTTTAAGCCCAAGATGGAGGCAGATTGGTTCATCAAACTTCTGTCCCCAGTGAGCCTCGTTGTTCTTGCTAGAAATGACTGTAACAACAGCACGTAGGAGACTGGTGTTAAAGAGTTGTGGGTGCAAGGACACACTGTGATACTCAAGCCAGGCATGGTGGCACGTGTTTGTAATCTCAGCATATGAGAGGCTGAATAAGGAAGATCACAAGTTCAAGGTCACCCTAGACTTCAAATTCCAGACCATTCAGAACTACATAATGAGACCTTATCAAGAAAGAATGAAAGAAAAAAAAGAAAGCAGAGAAAGGGAAGAAAGAAACATCACTCTCTTTACACAAAGTTTGTGAACATTACTGAGAAAACTCAAAAAACCAAACTGCCTGGCATGGTGGCCCATACCTTTAATCCCAGCACTCAGGAGGGCAGAGGCAGGAGGACCTCTATGAGTTCAATGCCAGTCTGGTCCATAGAACAAGTTCCAGGCTAAACAGAGCTGCATAGTGAGACCCTGTCTCAAAACAAAACTAAAAGAACAAATGGGGGCAGCGAGATGGCTCAGCGGGTTAAGGAACTTCCTGCGAAGCCTGACTCTGAATTCAGTCTGCAGGCCCCATATTGTGAAAAGGAGAGAACCAATGCCTGAAGTTGTCCTCTGACCGCCATACATACACACTGTGGCATGTGAGTGCGTGTGCATGCACACACAGACACACACACACAATAAATACCAGTGTTTCAAACATGATTTACAATACCCCGTCTAGAGGGTGACTGACTAAGAGATGAGCCAATATGTTTGTGTGCACTTGCCGCCATATATACCTGCATTTTACTACATCTCCTTATTCGTCCAGCAATCCAGCAAGGCAAATATTAAGTGAGAAACATCTGAGACAGATTTGATCTGAGCTACTGGCAAAACTAGTGATCAATGTGCAGCTGGGTGCCTCCAAATTCAGTGCCCGTAGGCCATGCTAGCATATGTAAGAGCTCTCTATTAACGATAGGCATTGCAAGTTTTCATATGCCGAATTCGGGCAGGGCAAATAGCCATACAGAAGTATGGCAGAATCTGAGTACGCTGCTCTTGTTTGGGTGGTAAGGAGACTCCCATTCTTTTTTACTTCCACACCACGAGCCACACTCAGTTCTCTTCACAGCATTGGCACTCCAGCAAGCAGGAGGAGGCCCTTGGAACCCCCGTTCTTTAATCTTTGAATACCAAGAACCCAGAGTCAGAATTTCCACCCAACTGCAAAACTCTTCCTGCCCTTTCTGATTCCTAATTCATTTTATTTCTTTTGACAGGCTCTCGCACTATAACCTAGGCTGCCTGGCCTGAAGCTCGCAGCAATCCTCCTGCCTCAGCTTCTCGAGTGCTGGGATTTACACCAGAGTCCGATTCATTCTTTTAATATTTAGTTAAATACATTCTTGCAACTGTCAAAGAAACAATGTCTTGGAATTAAGAAAACAAAACAACAAAAAACCCAACTCCCAAAACTGGTAAAGTACGCCGCTACGTATCTTTAAAAAAAAAAAAAAAAATACTGGATTGGGATACTGAACTGCCCTGAGGGCTAAACCTCCGTGGCTGGTTGGCGGGTTCCACCGGTCTAATCCCTTAATTAAGGAAATGCTTAACCTCAGGGCCCTGAATTCAGTCCCAGGCAGCGCACCAGAGCGAGAGCGCAGCTTGGACCTCGGCGCGCTCCGTAGCGCCCACCTTCAGGGGCGGGGTTCAATTTGGTCCCGCCCCCTCCCGCTACACGCCGCGGTTGCGAACCACCCCACCGGAGCTGCTCGCTGAGCCTCGGCGGCCGCGGAGATGAAACCAGAGCCGCGGACGCTACCGCCGTCCCCCAACTGGTACTGCGCGCGCTGCAGCGACGCGGCGCCCGGAGGCATCTTTGGCTTCGCTGCCCGGACCTCCGTATTCCTCGTCCGCGTGGGTCCGGGTGCGGGCGCGAGCCCAGGGGCACCCCCGTTTCGCGGTGAGCCCCCCACGGGTCGGCGCCGTCTTTTCTGCCTTGCTCTCCGGGGTTTGTAGGTCGCCGGCTCGTACCACGGGCGCACGTGGGACCATTACGCTCGGAGGGGCTGGCCCGGGCTAGACCCGGCGTTTACCGCGCTCCTGGCCTTCCTCCCTTGCCAAGGCCCCGCCGGCCCCTAGGACGCCCCTTAGGCTGGGGTCTGTTCTCGGTTCCCTGCTCCCGCTGGGTGATTACAGGATGCTGATTTCTGTAGGATGAATGGGGTGAGTCTGAATTTGCGCCACATGCGGTGATGCTTGCCTGTGATTCCCAGCAACATGGGAGGCTGAGGCTGGAGGATTGCCGCGCGTTCAAAGCCAGCCTAGGCTACATAAGTGAGTTCCAGGCCAACCGTGGCAAGACCCTGACGCAAAAGAAAATGAAGCAAACACAAATCAGGGTTTGATAATGCCTTGTGTTATGAAATATCAGCTTGTTCTATTCCTGATGACCTATGGCAAGATTAAGTAAAAACAGCTTTCACGTTCACCTGTGGACTGAGACTAGTCCTCAGCCTGCGAACTTGGCCCAACTATTCATCTGCGTGTTGTTCATCCAGCAGCATGCTGTCCGATTGTCTGGATAGTGGTTTAGTTAAACAAGTCTGGTTTTACTTCCAGTTGTAGGAGAGTTGGTGGGACACACCGAAAGAGTATCCGGCTTCACTTTTTCTCATCACCCTGGACAATACAACCTCTGTGCCACCAGCTCAGATGATGGGACAGTGAAAATCTGGGATGTAGAGACTAAGGCAGTGGTGACAGAGCACTCACTCCATCAGGTAACGGTCCATCCTGAGTCCTCAGAGTGTTTTAATACGTCTCATCCATGTGAAGGAATGTTAATAATTTGTGTTCATTAGTTAGATATGTTGGAAGGTCTTCCAAAACCTTTTAAAGATGCATTTTTTTCTTTTGAAAATAGAGCTTAAAGTAGGGGATATAACTCAGTCAGTAGAGTGATTGCCTAGCATACACAGAGCCCTGGGTTCAACCCCTAGAACTGCATAAGTGGGCATGATGGTGCACACCTGTAATCCTAGCACTTGGGAAATGGAGGCAGAAAGATGAGGATTTCAAGGCCTGTCCGGTCTACAGGAGAGATCCTGTCTGGGGGTGAGGGGGGCAGACAGACCACAAGTTAACTATGCTGCCTATTTATAAAGCTAATACTAAGTATGGCTACATGTAGTCACTACATCTTTTATGTATATGGGTAGTTTTTCTTTTTCTTTTTTTGTTTGTTTGTTTGTTTTTCGAGACAGGGTTTCTCTGTGTAGCCTTTGGAGCCTGTCCTGGAGCTCACTCTGTAGACCAGGCTGGCCTCGAACTCTCAGAGATCCACCTGACTCTGCCTCCCGAGTGCTGGGATTAAAGGCATGCACGACCACTGCCTGGCATGGGTAGTTTTTTCTATGTGTATGTCTGCACACCAGAAGAGGGCATTCAGATCCCATTATAGACAGGTGTGAGCTACCTTGTGAGTTCTGGAAATCAAACCCAGGGCCTCTGAAAGAGCATCCAATGCCTTTAACCGCTGAGCCATCTCTCTAGCCCCTAGCTGCTTTCATGATAGAATAACAGAGTTCAGCAGTGACAGTCCTATAGCATGACCTACAAAGTCTGACAGAGTCAATAGTTTTATATAACATAAACACCTGGGCAGATAAGAGGGCTTTCCAGGGCAAAGTGCTTGTCACATAAGCCTGATGACCTGAGTTTTGATATTTTGTTTTCTTTCATTTTATTTTGTATGTGTGTGAGTATTTTGCCTGTGTGCCTGGTGTCTGTGGTGATGAGAAGAGGCGAGAACTGAAGTTACTGAAGGTTGTTGGCCGCCATCTGGGTGCTGGGACCAACAAGTACCCTTAGCCACTGAGCCATCTCTCCAGCTCCCTAGGTAGTTTAATCTCTGGGACCTACATAAAAGTAGAAAGAGACTACTAGCTCCATGAGTGTACCGACATGTGCTCAGCTGTGGCACACGCTCTCCACAGCCCATTAAAAAACAAAACAAAACAAAACAAAAAAAAAAACCCAGCAACTTTGGGACTCGTGGGTGAAAGCTTCCTGCTCTCCCAAAGGACCCAAGTTGGATTTTCATCACTCACAACTAGCTCCAGGGAACTCAGTGCCCTCCGGCAGCCTCCTCCACATACAAATGCATGGCGCATGAGTTTGCAGAAACACACATAAATAAAAGTGTGCGTGTGTGCCCAGAAAGCCAGGCATGGCAATCCTAGTACTCAGGAGACTGAGGCAGGAGGATCACTCTGAGTTCCAGGCCACCCTGGACTACAGAATGAGGCTGTGTCTCAAAAACACACAAAAAGTTCTCACTTTGGATTCAATATATCACTCTACAGGTAGTTCTAGCACAGTTCCTAAGTGCCTGTAATGTGCCTAACATTGGGCTAGTTTATAGTACTACATTGACAGGTGAGACTCATCTGGCTTTGCTTTGTTTGAAGCATACAATATCAGCACTGCATTGGTCTCCAACGGTTAAGGACTTAATAGTCTCTGGGGATGAAAAAGGAGTTGTTTTCTGTTACTGGCTTAACAGAAATGACAGCCAGCACCTCTTCACGGAGCCCAGGACCATTTTCTGTCTTACGTGTTCGCCTCATCATGAAGATTTAGTAGCCATTGGGTGAGTACCAAGTACTGTGCTGTCTGTTGATGGTTTATCTGTTGATGGTTTGGTTTAATTTATGGTCATGCTTTTCATTCTCCTTGCCTTGTATGCCTCAGTCCTCAGAGGAAGCCTTCTGTCCTGGTGTCATGTGATCTCCAGATCCATGCTTTTCTCCCTCTTACCATGATACTATGTTTTCTCCCCTCTTTCCATCTAATTTTTCCAGTCACCCTCCCAATGTTAGGAGCATATTCTTTCTCTCTTGGCTAACTTATACTATCCTTGGATGTGACATTAACTCCAGAGTGTCGCATGACTCTGTGCTGGGTCTGGCACCACAAACCTGAACTAGGGATACATGTATCCTAACATGCACCTCACAAACAGAACAGACAAAGAAAGCCAGCTTTATGATACCATTTATGAAGCTTTTGGATGTACAAAATAAAATTGTCTCTTAGTTGGAAACATTGATAAAGAAAGTCTAGGGATGATAGATTACAAATCAGAAACATTGGCTACCTCTCAGAAAGCAAAGCAGAAATTTGGTAGGAGGAGGTATAAGCTGTTTGGGTGGTTAATTTTTTTTTTTTTCTTTAAGCTAGGAGTAGATACTTTAAGGCATTGGTTCTCAACCTTCCTAATACTGCTACCCTTTAATACACTTCCTGGTGTTGTGGTGACCCCCAACCAAAAATTGTTTTTGTTGCTACTTTGTAACTAATTTTGCCACTGTTAATGAATCATAATGTAAATATCTGAAGGTTTTAGGCTACCCTGTGAAAGGCTCTTGATTCAGATTGAGAACTGCTGGTGTAAGGTTTGCTGGTTGGTTTTTGTTTGTTTTTAACATGGATGGATATTTTACCTGCATGTTTGTGCACCATGTGCTTGCAGTGCTCTAGGAGACCAGAAGAGGGCAGCAGATCCTTTAGGATGAGAGACATGATTGTGAGCCCCCTTGTGTTGCTGGGACTTCAGGTCCTCAGGAAGAACAGCCAGTGCTCTCAACTGCTGAGCTATTGCTCCAACCCCCAGTGGATACTTTTTAATGTGTCCAAAAAAATTCACTTTTTAAAAAGCTATTAGAATTTCTCATTTTCTTATCAATTCATAGATTAATGTGTAGGACAAATACAGCTCTAGAGTACAGTACGTCTTAGGGCTTCTGTTGGTATGAAGAAACACCATGACCACAGCACCTCTTAGAAAACATTTAATGGGGCTGGTTTACAGTTCAGAGGTTTAGTCCATTATCCTCATGGCAGGAAGCATGGTAATGTGCAGGCAGACATGGTGCTGGAAAAGGAGGTGAGGACTCTACATCTTGATCTGGAGGCAGCAGGAAGAGACTGCCACACTGGGTGTGGCTTGAGCATCTGAGACCTCAAAGCCCACCCCCAATGACATACTTCTTCCACCAAGGCCACATCTATTCCAACAAGACCACAGCTCCTAATAGTGCCATTCCCTGTGGGCCAAGCATTCAAACACTTGAGTCAATGGGGGCCATTTCTGTTCAAACCACCACATAGTATAACAGTTCTTGTTAGGTTTGTAAGTGGAAAGTATTACCAATTGTAGAGCTAAAGATGGAGCTCCTCTGGTAGAGTGCTTGTCTAGCATGTACAAAGTCCTGGGTTCAGTCCCCAGTACTGCATTAAGCAAATATGTTGGCTCATGCCTGTGATCTCAGCACTTGGGAGGTGGATACAGGAAAATCAGAAGTTCCTTGGCACATCGTGGGATTGTGGCCAGTCTGGGATGTATGAGGCTATCTCAAAAAAAGAAGAAGAAAAGTTGATTAGTGAGCTGTCTTTATTTTTTAGTAACATTTCTAAATAATTTGTCTCACCTTTCCGGGCAGCAGCAATACATACAAGCTGTAAATCCAGTGGGTACTGGGAGGAGGGGCGGAGAAGAGGGGAAAGTCATGTCTTTTGAGTTAGCATCAGCCCTGGAGGTCTGCAAATGGCTGTACAAGGAGGCAGGGCATGGTGGGAAGGAGTCTTCAGAGAAGAGAGCGGAATCTAGACCCAGGTCAAGCATGCGTAGGATTTGAGCTGGTATCTGAAGAGACAGAAAGGAAGAAAAGGGAAGATTCTGCTGCTTGGGTTAGAGCTCAGAAAGGTGAGCGGCTTAGCAGTGTGAATCTGCAGGCCCCTGCAATATTTCTACCTTACTTTTCAGCTACAAGGATGGTATAGTGGTTATCATTGACATCAGTAAGAAAGGAGAAGTCATTCACAGGCTTCGAGGTCATGATGATGAAATCCACTCCATAGCCTGGTGTCCTCTGTCTGGTGAAGACTGCTTATCCATACACCAAGAGGAAAACTCCGGTAAGACGATCGAAGGAGCTTCTGTTCTCTTTAGACCTAAACAACTAAGTGTAGGATTGCAACTTCTAAATTATATGTAAAACTCGAGCCGCACAGATCAGACTAGGAAGGGGAGAGCTGAGTTTTGGGAAGTAACTTTTTTCTGTCACAAGTGTGTGTTCACTGTAAATTAAAAATAAAATTGCCATCTCTTTCCTAGAAGAACCCAACATTCCCAATGGGAAACTGATAACAGAAACCCCCATTACAAAAGGCTGCTACTTAGCCACGGGAAGCAAGGATCAGACCATTCGAATCTGGAGCTGCTCCCGAGGACGGGGTAAGGTTGATGCCCAGTGTTGTCCTGCGTTCATTTTAAAGATTGATTGGCTTTTATTTTATGTCTATGGGTGTTTTGCACGCACATGTCTGTGTACTATGTATGTGCTCATGAAGACCAGAAGAAGGCATTGGATCCTCTGGGAACTGGAGTTATAAACTGTTCTTGGTCACCATGTGGGTGTTGGAAACAGCGTGGCGTTTCTAGAAAAGCAGCAAGTCCTCTTAACTGATGAGCCATTTTTCTCCAGCTCCCTTACCTACCTTCTGTTGTTTTAGAGAAGTCAGAATGAATTTGAAGCATTACATCCACAGTTGGGGGTGGGAGGAGATGCCTGCACACCTACTGCTCAGCTTTCTCTGCCCGTAAGGAAGTTCAGGACCTAAACCAAGGATGGTGCCGCCCATCGTAGGCTGTGTTCTAGCTTCCTTTCTGTTGCTCTGATAAAAGGAAGGGGCGATTTTATTTCAGCTTATAGGTGGCAGTCTGTCATTGAGGGAAGTCAAGGCAGGAACTTGGGGCAGAAACCATTCAGTGGAGGAATGCCACATGGTGGCTCACTCCCTGGCTTATGCTTAGCTGGCTTTCTTGTACAGCCTGGGACCATCTACCGAAGGATACATCCCATAGTCAGCTGGGCCCTCCTGTATCTGTTGTCGATCTAGACAGTCCCCCACAGACATGCTCAGAGGCCAAACTAACCTAGATAATACCTCGTCGAGACTCTCTCCCAGGTCTTCTGTGTTCTGTCTCGGTGTCTCTTCCTTCGGTGTGAAAGCCTGTCCTGCTGCAGTCGAGTTAGCTGCTTGTTCATCGTATTCCAAGAACATCATCTGTCCAAGATCTGTTACCAGAAAGTTGTTGTCTCTTGTGTCCTGGTTAGAGCTCTCTGTTCTGGACATCTGGCTTTCGTTTCTTTTGTATTCTGGTGTCGTCCAGAAGGCAAGGACCCCTGCTTTGCTGAAGGAGTCCTGCCTGCCATGCAAAGCAAGGCTGTCCTAGAACTTGCTATGTAGACCAAAGTGACCTCAGACTCACAGAGATCCACCGGAGAGCAAGATCTTTACTGTAAGAACAGGACTAATGGGCTTTCCTTGACTCTTAAGAATGGAAAAAACCCGAGTTGTAACTCCCAGAGACAGATGCAGGGCAGGTGGTACAGACCCAGAATGCCCACTGTGCACATGAACAAGCTTGCTGCGTTCACATTTTTATTTATGGCTGTTGGGTAGAGGGTATGTGTGTTTGAGGGTCAGGCAGCTCTGAAGTCGGTTCTCTCCTCATACCTTTATGTGGGTTCTGGGGATCAGACTCAGGTCATCAGATTTGTGTGGCGAGCACTCTGACCACTGAGCTATCCTGCCAGCATCACCACTTTATTCAAATGAACCTAAACACACCTCCCTGACTGGACCTCCCAGGACACCTGTCTGAGGATCCCTGAACATGATGGCTGTGCACAGTGGTCCTGGATTCCCCTTGTACAGCAGACCTGCTGGAGAGTACTGGGAAGTTCAGTTTTCTGGACTCCACTTGAGATCTCCTGAATTGGATCTCTGAACTCAGACCCTGGCATGTGTGTTTGTAATACTGTGCTTGTTCTGATGAACAGTACAGGTCTCTGGGTCAGTACTGGTGGAGGTTTCCCTGACACCGTGTGTCGACTGCCAAATTTGCCCGTTAGAGTTATAGCCAACCAGGACTGTGGTTCTCAACCTGGGGGTCAAACCCCTTTGAAGGGCAAATGACCTTTTCAGAGGGGTTGCATATCAGATATCCTTCATATCAGATATTTACATTATGATTCATAGCAGTAGCAAAATTACAGTTATGAAGTAGCAATGAAAATAATTTTATGGTTGGAGATCATCACAGCATGAGGAAGGTTGAGAACCACTGCTCTAGGAGAATTCCACTGTCCTGCAATTGTTGAAAATCTCAGTTAGGTTCTCATTCTAATTAGGAACTCATTTTTCCACACAAAAATGTTCCCATGTGTGTATGTTTATGTGTGTGCACATGCATCTGCAGGCCAAAGGATAACCTTCGGTGTTATTTCTCGGGTGCCATTTAAAAAAACGATTTCTCACTGAGTTGGAACTTGACAAGTCGGCTAGGCTGGATGGTTAGCCAGAGAGCTCGGCTTCTGCCTCCCTAGCATGTGGACAGGCATATGCTACCATGCCTGGTTTTGATATGGGTCCTGGAGATCAAAGTCAAGTTTCAGTGCTTGCAAGGCAATCACTTTGTGAAGTGGGCTGTCTCCCCAGGCTGTCCCAGACAAAGATACTCTTGATTTTTCATGTTTCCGAATAGCCTGTAAAAGCTCATTTGGCCTAAATAGCTAGATTGGAATTAACCTCTATCTAGTGTGTCTCCATAACAAAAGGAGGTGTTCCTTGTGTACGCACATGTTTGGAGGTGATGTTAGGTGTCTTCCTCAGTTCTTCATGTTTGGTTGTTGTTGTTTCTCTTGGCCTTGTTTTTTGAGACAGGATCTCACTGAACCTACCTCCCAGTGATGAGGCTAGACTAGCAGCTGGCCAGCAAGCTCCCGGGATCTGCCTGGGTCTGCGCCCACACTGCAGCATATTTCTTTTTAATGGGTGCTGGGGGCCTGAGTTAAGGTCCTCAAGCTTGCATGGCAAGCTCTTCGCTGAGTCACCTAGCCCCTGGGTTTTACTATAACTTAACCAAACAGCTTGTAGACCATAGAATTGAGGATTTCTGGGAGGGTGAGTTTCCTTTTTCACTGTTTGGAGAGAGCATTGACTCTCTTCTAATCGACAGGTATAATGGTTTTGAAATTGCCCTTTCTGAAGAGAAGAGGAGGGGGTGTGGACCCAACAGTTAAAGAACGTCTTTGGTTGACACTTCATTGGCCTAAGAACCAGCCAACACAGCTGGTATCCAGTTGTTTTGGGTAAGTCTTGGGGTTGTGCTTTCTAGTAAATACTATTTTCCTGTTCAGATTTGGAAATTCCCCAGGCTTATTGTATATTCAGGAAATGGAGAAATAGGTGGCCCACACCTTTAATCCCAGCGCTTGGGGAGGCAGAGGCAAGCAGATCTCAAGTTCGAGGCCAGCCTGGTCTACAGAGTGCGTTCCAGGACAGCCAGGGTTACACAGAGAGACTCTGTCTTGGAAAAAAGAAAAGAAAATGGAGAAATAGCCAGGGTTTATGTTATCATTATAATTCATCTTTTTTTTTTTTTAAAGATTTATTTTATTATGTATACAGTGTTCTGCCTACATGTATGCCTGCAGGTCAGAAGAGGGCGCCAGATCTCATTACTGATGGCTGTGAGCCACCATGTGGTTGCTGGGAATTGAACTCAGGACCTCTGGAAGACCAACCAGTGTTCTTAACCTCTGAGCCATCTCTCCAGCCCAATTCATCTTTTTTTTTAAAGACAGGGTCTTACTTATGGCACAGATTGTCCTAGAACTCAGGATCCTCCTGCCTCAGCTTCTCAAGTGCCTCACTTTGCCCAGCCATCTTGGCATAATAAATGAAATGATAGATGGGAAAATTTGTGAGGCCTGTGCTGTTTACTAACAGAATCATGGCTCCCTGGGGTGTCTTTACAGGCTGAGCCATCTCTTTGCCTTGCCTACCGCCGCCCCTCCTACCACATACGTGCTAGTTGAAAACCCTAGGTGGTTTGACTTGAGCTGCTCTGTGTTCCCTGGTTCAGTTCATTGGCGTAAGCCACTGATAAAACTCACCTATTTATATTGATATTCGAGAGGATACAGTTGAGATTCGCAGGGCAGCATGTGGGAGAGAAGAGGCCTCTCCAGTCCTCCTTTGACTTTTATGGAATCATTGTTACACACATGTAGCTGGAGTTTTCCTGCCTGGCCCACAGTCAGGATAAATCTCTCTCACCTGCCAGTCCCACAACCGCTCAGACCCGACCAAGTAAACACAGAGACTTATACTGGTTACAAACTGTATGGCCGTGACAGGCTTCTTGCTAACTGTTCTTACAGCTTAAATTAATCCATTTCCATTAATCTATACCTTGCCACATGGCTCGTGGCTTACCGGCATCTTCACATGCTGTTTGTCATCGTGGCGGCTGGCAGTGTCTCTCTGACTCAGCCTTCCACTTCCCAGCTTTATTCTCCTCCTTGTCCCGCCTACACTTCCTGCCTAGCCAATGGCCAATCAGTGTTTTATTTATTGACTAATCAGCAACACATTTGCCATACAGACCATCCACAGCACACACATGTAATTGATGAAGCCATTAGTGACCAGCTTATCTTGATCCCTCCCCTTTCTTAACATTGGGCTGGGACTGCAAGTCACTCCTTTATCCTGCCTGGGTTTGCTGAGTGACCAGCCTACATCTTTTAGCCACATTGAGGCTGCAGCTATCAGCTTCATGTGCAAAAGATACTGCTTCAGAGATGCAGGCCGGAAAAGAGCAAAGACGAACTATATATTTCACAGTGCCAAAGACACTGAGAGAATTCCACAGGCTAATTCCTTTATTTTAAATAAGACATATAGAAAAACTTGCAAACTACCCAGAATGTTAGCCACATCCCCTCCTTACATCTACCACCTCAAAAATGATAAATCTTGAAGTTTGCAAGTTTTGGTTGACTTTTATAAATTAAAGCTAAATATGAAGAGAAATGTCTTTAAAATATAGTACATGGACATGGTAGCCCATGCCTAAAATAATCAGTCCTCTGGAGGCTGAGGCAGAACCATCTTCAGGCTAGCCTGGGATATATAGCAAGACTCTCTCTCCAAAAAAAAAAAAAAGATTTATTTTTATGTGCATTGGTATTTTGCCTGCATTGTCTGTATGTCTGTGTGAGGGTGCCAGGTTTCCTAGAACTGGAGTTACAGACAGTTGTAAGCTGCCATGTGGGTGTTGGGAATTGAACCTGGGTCCTCTGGAAGAGCAGCCAGTGCTCTTAACCACTGAGCCATCTCTCCAGCCCCTCAAAAAATTTTTCAAAAAAGTAGTCCTGTACATTGAAATTTCAAGAGTAAAAGCACCTGTGTCCTTCCCTCCACTACCTTCCAGAGGCTTCTTTTTCCTCCTGTAGAGAAGAGTAAAGGGCGCATGTTGCAGTATCTCTGCTTCGTTTTAAATATTTCAAAGAATTCCTTATTTATTGTATGTGTTTGCACATGTATGCCGTGGCATGTGTGTGGAGTTGAGGGGACAACTTTGAGGACTTGGTTCGTTCTTTCCATCATGTGGATTCCAGAGATAGGACTCAGGTCAGACTTGGAAGTGCTTTACCCATGGAACCACATCACCAGCCCTTTGTTTATATTTGTTGTTGATACTTGTTTGTTGGGAAAGGGTATCACTATGTAGTAGTGGCTAGCCTGGAACTCTATATAGATCAGGAGGGTCTCAAACTCAGGGCTCTACCGCCTCTGCCTCCCAAGTGCTGGCATCAAGAGTATGCACCACCACACCTGGCCCTTGTTTAATGTTTGAAGGTTCTCATTTTGTGGTAGAGCTGTCCTTGAACTTGTGATCCTCCTGCCTCAGCTGTCCCAATAACTGAGTTCAAAAAGGTGCACACCACCATACCCAACACAAAAAAGTTTGGTTTTGGTTTGGTTGTTTTTGTTTTTCAGGGGTGGGGATAGGCAGGTTCTGTGTAGCTGTGGCTGTCTTGGAACTTGCTCTATAGACCAGGAACTCACAAGGCTCCACATCTGTCTCCTGAGTGCTGAGATTCAAGGCATGCACCACTGCCACCACAGATCTGTTTGGGCATACACTGAACTTGTAAAACAGAAGTGTGGCCACCAAGGGAGGGGGCATGCAGCAGGCCCAGCAGTTGGGTCCGACAATTTAAGCTGGTTGTAAGCTCTGTCAGAAACTCCTCAGCCCATTTGTAGATTCTGGAAGAGTATTCCCTGTGGCAGACTCCATTTTCCTTGTGAGAGCTTCCTGTCAGGGAGCCTCTTGAGCTGAGAAAAGGACTTAGTCTCTTTCCTCAACCATACTAACCTTTTGGACTTGCAAGTGACCAAGGGAACATTTATCACTTTCTTCTACCACTGAGGTTCCAGAGCTGGCTAGACAACCACAGTGTGACAGCTGGTGAGAGGTGTGCTCTTGTTCTTTCAGAGGCGAGCTGCTGCTGTGGGACCTCACCCAGTCATGGAGACGGAAGTACACGCTCTTCAGCACCTCAGCAGAAGGGCAGAATCACTCCAGAATTGTGTTCAATTTGTGTCCTCTGAAGACTGAGGATGGCAAGCAGCTGCTACTGTCCACATCCATGGACAGAGATGTAAGAAGTCGTTTCTGCTTTTGTTCAGAGTCACAGGGCCGGGGTTGGAAGGTGTCTGTCCTCACCCACATCTCCACATTCCAGTTCAGAGCCCCTGCTATCAAGTACACTGCATATGGCAACAGCAGAGGCTGTGAAGAGCAGCCAGAGGCACTGGTGTGGTTTTTTGAGACAGGGTTTCTCTGTGTAGCTTTGGTGCCTGTCCTAGAACTTGCTCTGTAGGCTGGCCTTGAACTCATAGAGATCTGCCTGGCTCTGCCTCAGTGCTGGGATTAAAGGCATGCGCCACCACCACCCGGCTAGAGATGCTTTTTAGAGACAGGTCTCTAGCCTAGTCTGGCTTTGAATTCCCCATTAATTTGAACCTCTGATCCTTTGGCCTCCACCTTCCAAGTGCTGTAACCACACCTGGTTGTAGTGGGGATTGGAGCCACTGCTTCATGGTAAGCAGATGCTCTACGAGCTGAACTGCGGCTCTAGTCCTGGATTTAGGCATCATTTTTCTCCTGCACGCCCCCAGGTGTGAAGTGCATGACTTGTCAGCAGCTCTTGATGGAGGCCATGCACGTTCTTCCAGAGTTGTGAGAGAGGGGGTTAGCAGTACCATGACCTGGGGAGATGGCGAGCCTGGGTTCTCCATTACTGACTGGGCTGCAGGGTGCCGATTCACTGAACATGCCTGGGAGTGGATGTGCTCCTAGAGAGATTTGAGCTTTGTGATAAATTGCAGATTTGTTTGCTCATAAGAGAAGCTTCTTACAGTTCCCTCTGGAAGAATTAAATCTCATTTGAAATATTTAATTCTTAACCCCCATTTCTTTGCTTTTTTGAACCTTTACTCTTTTTTAGGTAAAATGTTGGGACATGGCCACCCTGGAGTGCTGCTGGACATTGCCTTCTCTTGGAGGTTTTGCCTACAGCCTGGCTTTTTCTCCTGTGGACATGGGCTGCCTGGCCATAGGTGTTGGGGACGGCATGATCCGGGTGTGGAATACACTCTCCATAAAGAACAACTATGATGTGAAAAACTTCTGGCAAGGAGTCAAGTCCAAGGTTACAGCGGTAAGGAGACTTCTTGGAGATTTTTTTTCAGATTCTTTTTAGATACTGCTGGAAATCAAAGGATGTTTAAAGGTATCTGTCATGAAGTAAGAACTTCTCACTGTCTAAGCTCTGAATGGTCTAGACTCTTTCGTCAGCTCAGAGTACTGTGAGATGGCTTAAATGTTTGAGGTGTGTGGGATTGGCCCTGGGTTGTGTTGAACAGTCAGAATGCAGTGATTTTAACTGTTGCTGTTTTTCTTACTGCATTTGTTTGTTTGTTTGTTGTGGGAGTCTAGCTCCCACCTTTTGAAGAGTTCTTAGGTAGAGGAGAAAGGAATTAGGAAATGATAGAAAGGGAGACCTAGCTGATGTGAGGAAAGACAGAAACAAAGGATAGCTTTGGGAGGGCCTGGATCAATACCCACCAGCCTCGTCCTTTATTGAAAAGGGCTTTTTATAATATGCCCAGGGGAGAGGCAAAAGACTTCCTCCCCCCATGCAAGCACACCACATAGCCAAATGTAGACCCTTCCAAACACCTGGTAACCACGCCCGTGGTCAAATCATCCATTATACAACCCTGCTAGGTAAAGCAAGCTCAGATTCTCTGACCCTGAGAATCACTAGGAAGCCTCTGTGGGCTCCCACAGTTTGTGTTTTGGGGGTCAGTTCTTCCTTCTTCATGTGGGTCTTAGGAGGTTGAACTCAGGTGGTGAAGCTTGGAGGCAAGTGCTTTTACCTGCTGAGTCCTTATTGGCCCTTCTTGTTTTAATCCTTCTTTTTCTTACTAAACAATGAGAATTAAATGAAGAGCAAGAAAGTTTTCCATGCAATGGTCAGGACTGCAGATTGACTCCTTTATGGGTACTCCTCTCTCATCTGGAAACTTCTCTTGTAGCTATGCTGGCACCCAAACAAGGAGGGCTGCTTGGCGTTCGGAACTGATGACGGGAAAGTGGGATTGTATGACACCTGTTCCAACAAGTAAGTTTGACTCTCCCTCAGCTCAGTGAGCAGGGCACCTATGATGTCAGATTGTCAGAAACCTGGCACTCAATAAAGCTGTTATAGAGTAGAATCTTTTGGCTCTGATACTGAGGTTCAGAACTCGGAATTTTCTTTAAAAACTTATTTGAGAGGCTGAGGATGTAGCTTAGTGGGAGAGACCTTGACTAGCATGCCCAGTGTCCTGGATTTAATATCTAAGACTCATAAAGTGAGAGATGGGGTGCACATCATTACTTCCAGCATTTGGGAGGTAAAGGCAGAAAGATCAAGGGTTACAAACCAGCGTGATATACACAAGAAACCCTGTCTCAAAAAGGAAGAAAAAGAATGAGAAAAAATGAGTTTTCCAGGTGATGACAGTGTAGCCTGACTGGTATTTAAGAACTATCAACGTGGGCTGGAGAGATGGCTCAGCGGGTAAGAGCACTGGCTGCTCTTCAGAGGACCTGGGTTCCGTTCCCAGCACCCACATGGCAGCTCACAACTGTCTGTAACTCCACTTCCAGGGGATCTGATACTCACACAGACATATGTACAAGCAAAACATCAGTAAAATAAATAAACAAAAACCATTAAATAATTTTTTTTAAAAAGCCACCAAGATAAACCAGTGGCTTTTTGTACAAAAGTTTCCAGATACATACAAAGCTGCAAGACTAGTGGACATGTGCCTTTTCTGTTTTATCTGTGGTTTTTGATGTCTCCTGTGATCAGTCTCAGAGATAGGGATATAGTTGACTTGTAGAGCATCTGCCCAGCACCAAAAAATACAAAACAAAGATGAGGCTGGGCATGGTGGTGCCCGCCTTTAATCCCAGCACTTGGGAGGCTGAGGCAGGTGTATATAACTCTTGAGTTGGAGGCCAGCCTGGTATGTATAAGGAGACACTTTTCTCAAAACAAAAACAACCAAAAGCAAACACAATGTGAAGGTGGCATTCTGTATAGTTGTAAAGTCCTGTTATGACTGAGAAAGTTTCAGACTTTGGTGATACGCTGACATCTGGAATTAGACATATTCTGGATATTTTCTGTTTTCTGAGATCATTTCTGTTGGGTTTTGGTTGTCTCTTAGCTGTCCTTTTCTCTGGAATACCCACTTCTTTCAATAGTATGGGTGCATTTCCAAATCTTAGCGCATTTTCTAACCTCTTCATCTTGTACTTGTCTGGCTGTTTCTTTTTGGCTGGAATTCATCTCCTGATGCCAGTTTTTCTGTTCCCTACTACTTACTGCACAAGCTGCCTGTCTCTGAGTAATCCTTAGCATGGTGTCCGGATTCTGGAAGAGCCATGAGCCCAAGTGTGATATGCTGTGTGTGTCATATATGGTCTCAGCATTTCTAAGGAGTGTAAAATAGAGCTGGAGAAAGGGTTTAGGGCTTGAGAGTGCTGGCTGCTCTTCCAGAGGACCCGGGTTCTGTTCCCTGCACCCACATGGTGGCTCACAGCTGTCTGTAACTCCATTCCCAGGGGATTTGATGCTGTCTTCTGACCTCCATGGGCAACCAGGCACATATTTGGTACACAAATGGATACAAAATGCCCATGTTCTTAAAGTCAAAAATAACTTTTTTAAAAAAGAATATAAAGTAGCTTATGAGTAACTTTTGGTTTTTGGAGACAGGGTTTCTCTGTGTAATGGAACCGGATTTGTAGATCAGGCTGACCTCAAACTCCTGAGTGCTGGGATTACGGGCCTGTGCCACCACTGCCCGGCTGTAATCTTCATTTACACTGGCCGCACTTCAAATCACAAGAGTAGCATATGGCTCAGGGTGTTCCTTTCTAAATGTGGGAATGGGATAGAGTCAGTGTTCCATGGCATAGGAAGAAGCTGGATGGTGGTCTCAATGTGTGTAAATAAAATTCTGCAGGAATTTATCCATGTTCACTGATTACATCCTGCTGACTGCTTCCACACCACAGCACCCACATGGCTGCCACGCCTGACCTGCCAGTGTCTCTTGGGAAAGGATACAAGAGCCATTTCTACTACAGGGCTACCCTCTCTGCGTGTCCTTCCTCCCTCTGCCATACCTCTCTGTCTCTTTCTTTTCTTTGCTGTGCTAGGGATCTGTCCTAGTTACTTTTCTACTGCTGTGATAAGACACCATGACCAAGGTCACTTACAAAAGAAAGAGTTTAATTTGGGGTTCACAGTTCCAGGGGGTGAGTTCATGACCAGCATGGCAGCAGGCAGGCATGGCGCTGGAGCAGTAGCTGAGGCAGGGAGAACTAACCTGGGAATGGTGCTGGCTTTTGAAACCTCAAAGCCCATCTCCAGAGACACACCTTCATCAGGGACACACCTTCCCAAACAGGACCAAGAATTCAAACATAGGAACCCATTGGGACCACTCTCATCCAAACCACCATAGGCCTCATGAATGCTAAATCATCCAAGTCAATTCCCCAGTCTATATGCAACTGCTTGACTAGTTCTCCATTTTTGCTGAAATACTCTTTCAAAGGAGTATATAACCAAACAAAATGATGTTGATATAAGTAGCACTAAGTCATCCCATAAGCTGAGTAGTCATGCTACCAGAAGTTAAGCCGTGAGGGAAGACTGAAGGTGTCACTGATAGGCGTCAGGATGGTTTATTTTGTTGCTTTGAGCCAAAGGGATTTGTACTGTGGGTGCTGTAAGTGTGTCTGATACTTCAGTACCATGCCTCCTTCCACGCAGGTTCTGGAGTTCTAAATCCATACCTAGACTATGATTGACTCTAAAAGTCCTAATAGTGATGTTTTTTCCCAAGAAGTCAAGCCTGGATGCCCCTAAGAGCAAGAGCCCCTTGGAATACAGTAAAAAGCTTTAGGGATCTGTCTTCTTTCAGGTTTTATTGCACTTTAAGAATGTGGTGCTGGGGGGCTGGAGAGATAGCTTAGTGGTTAAGAGCACTTGCAGCTCTTCAAGAGGACCCATGTTCAAGTCCCAGCACTTACACAACAGCTTAAAACTTTGTAACTCCAGTCTAGGGGTTCCTATACCCTCTTCCGGTCTCTGCCAGCAGGCACGCACATGATAAATAGACATACATGCAGAAAAAATATCCACAAAACAAGAATGTGGTGCTGGCTGGAATTGGCTTGGTGTTGCATACCTCTAATCCCAGCATTCAGGAGACAGAGGCAGATAGATCTCTCTAAGTTCCAGGGCAGCCAGAGCCATGTAGTGAGGCCCTGTCTTATGGGGGGGCAGGGGGGAGGGGTGGCCTGTCATCCCTCAGGTTGAGTGATTATGGTTATCATAGCCTCTGTACTCCTTCGTAGCTTCAGAACTGCCAAATAGCTAGGCGTTGCTTTACTATGGGCTCTTTAGAGAAACAGAAGAGAAAAATGATTCTAGCTGGCCAGGTGGGTGGGCAGTGCACTCAGGACTTGTTTTGGTGGTGGACATTATTACATAGTAAGTTAAGTGTTTGCTTTTTAACAACCAACTATTTGAGGCAAAGTTAAATTGTTTTTCTCTGATACCAACAACCACATGTACAGGAAGCACTTTTCAGAGAAAGATGGTCTGTTTTCTAATGGGCCTCTTTATTCAAGTCATCCTGTTTTCCCCATCCACAGACCTCCACAGATTTCAAGCACATATCATAAGAAGACTGTGTACAGGTTGGCTTGGGGGCCACCAGTCCCCCCAATGTCACTTGGTAAGTGTGAGTCATTCTTAACATACATGAGTATATTCTTCCCCTTTAATTCTAATTAGAGTCTGAAAGCTGGTGTATGTCTGTTTGTGTGCATGTGTGCACCATGCCTCCAGGAGTCTGTGAGAGCAGCAGAGGTGGGTGATCATGATGGATAAAGGAAAACCTTGACTCTCGCCTCCCCCAGCTCTGAAATATTGCTCATTTTCCATTGCACAGAGTAACTGCAGGCTGGGTGCTGGCCTTGGGTTGCTAAGGTCTGTCTCTCCTGTAGCCCTGCCTCTCCTCACTTTCCTACCCTGGCTGCTGCTGCTTTCCCTTAAGTAATGTGTCTTCTTACTATCTTTTCAAATGAGTCACAAGTTTTCCACACTCGTTGTGCGTGGATTCCCTAGCACTAGCCTTGTGTCCAGAGTAGAGAGTTGTGTGACAGACAGGAGGCTAGCTTTACAGCAATTGCTGTGCCCTGGGACCCTCCTTGGTCATGGGGGTCCTGAACTCTGTGTTTGCACCAGCAGTAAGATTCTCGTTTCTGGAAGAAAAACCACATGCTTTTTTTGGAGACCTTAACATTTTCTCTGATCACATGTCACTGCTCTTGAATGTCAGAAGAGCCTTTGCAGTGAACACAGTCTCTCAGAAGTTAACAATACCTTTTTCTGCCCATAGTTTCCAGGTTGGTAGGAGGGTGAGTGGCTTTTTCTCAACATGTTAGATCATTTCCCACCTTTGGGTGGGACATGAAGGCGGATGTTAACAGTATGGTGTGTGTGCTAATGATGTTGCTATGGAAGGAAGCAGCTACCCTGGTGAAGTGAGACACTCAAAAAGAGTTTTTCTTTCCCAGGAGGGGAAGGAGACAGGCCTTCCCTGACCCTGTACAGCTGTGGAGGGGAAGGCATTGTGCTGCAGCATAACCCCTGGAAGCTCAGTGGAGAGGCCTTCGACATCAACAAGCTCGTGAGGGACACCAACTCTATCAGAGTAAGTTCCAGTTGGCTGGAGTCCTTTCCGCTTCCTTTGGTTTTTCTCCTTATTCAGGCCGTCTGTAAAGATGCCATCATGCTTAGCCAGACTTCTCAGATAGTTGATAAAGCTATTGGTGAATTTATGGCTTGCCTGTTATACCTTGGAGATACTTATCATTGAGTAAAGCAAAGAACTGTGTGGAGGATGTGGGGACTTAATTGCAGTGGTAATGATAAAAAAAACTAGAGGCAGGTGGATCTCTGTGAGTTCGAGGCCAGCCTGGTCTACAGAGCTAGTCCAGGACAGGCTCTAAAGCTACAGAGAAACCCTGTCTCAAAAACCAAAAAAAAAAAAAAAAAAAAAAAACCTTCCATATCTTCACTGTAAAGCATCCTTTTTTGTTTGGGGGTTTTTGTTTTGAGAAAGGGTGAACCATATGTAGTCCTGACTGGCCTGGAACTCCGTATGTAGACCAAGCTGTCCTCTGAGTCACAGAGAGCCACCTGCCTTTGCTTCCCAAGTGCTGGGAGTAAAGGTGTGCATCCTTTGGAAGCTAACCCTGTTGACAATGACTTCCTGTGGTTGTGCTCAGGCCTCATTTGGTCTTCTCTTTTGACAGGATGACTTCCTGTTAGTCCAGGCTAACTTCAAGTTCCTGACCTTCCCCCTCAGCCTCCCAAGTGCTGGATTACGCACGCAGAGTCACACATGCACAACAATACAAAAAGTCTCTCGGGTCCTTTGCCTGGATCTCACATTTAATCACATTTGCTTTAACTTTGTGTCACTTTATTTGTATGACTCAGCTATTTTTCTTTCTTTCTTTTTTGAGACAGGATCAAACATAACCCAGGCTGGCCTCAAGCTTGGTTCCTGCCTCCACCTCCCAGGTGCTAGGATTACAGGTGTGCACCACAATGCCTGGCTTCCACAATTGTCCTTAAGTCAAATCAGAAATGTTGAGGTTTCTTTACCCTTGCAAATAAGCAGTTTTAATTGTTGCTTCTCATTTTTGTATGCTTACCACAAGGTAACATAATCGTAAATCATATTTGATTGTATTCTTTCATTTTCTTCAATGTTGTTTGTATGTTAACATCCAGTAATGAACAAAATTCCTGTCCTGACAAGATTTTAGTTGAGTGACAACTGAGTTTCTGTATTAGAGTTCAGAGGATTCTGCACAGGAAATAGAAATTTGAAATCCCTTCACATAGATGACTTTGAAAAAGCTGTGGGCATATATGCAGTAGACATAAGAAACAAGTAAGAAAAATAGGGTCATGGGGCCAATGAAATGGCTCAACAGATAAAAGTGGTTGCCACCAAACCTGAGTTTTGTGCAGAAACCTACATAAAAGTGGAAGGAGAGACTCTAATCCTAAAGTTGTCTTTAGACTTCTACATACACACCCCTGTGCTCGTGAACGACACACACACACACACACACACACACACACACACACACACACACACACACATTTTTAAGAAAAAGAAGCATGCGCACAAGGTTCTGACAGGCCCCAGAGGAACAGCTGATCTGATTTTGAGCAGTAGACTTGTGGGGAAATGCTGGGGAGTCTGCCTTTTGCTAAGGGGACTGTCAGGGTAGAAGGAAGGAGAAGCTCTAGTCGGAGTACTTGTTCTCAGTAACTCTTTGGCTGAATGTGGTGTTAGTCTAGAAAACTGCCCTTCGGAATTAGAACATGTTTTAACCCCAGGGATTTTTTTCCCCTCATGATGTCATTGACTTATAAGATGAAGAGTGGAAAGAAAATGTTTATACCCGTGCCTGGCTTGTTTTGCTTTCTAGTACAAGCTGCCTGTGCACACAGAGATCAGCTGGAAAGGAGATGGCAAAGTCATGGCTCTTGGCAATGAAGATGGGTGAGTGTGTCCTTTACAAAAAGTTCTACTGCTGTAGCATTCCCTGGCTGGCCAAGGCTTTCTGCAGTGCCCAGTGGCAGTCCCATTGTGTTCTGTGTTAGGATTCACTGTGAATAGCTTCAGCTGATCTGGACTCTCCGTCTTTGTGAAGACAGAATTATTTGAATCTCTACAGCTCAATGACAGTGTCTGACTACTACACTGTGCTGGCTGCTGGAGTCTCGCTGGGGTTTGTCCATTGTTCACTACAGTCACAGCCCTTTTTCTTCAGACATTAGTTCATCATTCTCACCCCCACCTCCACCCTCAGCTAATTCCTGGTGCTGTGAGAGAAGGGCCTCTGCCAGGGGTAGAGTGCCATGCTTTCTGTCTCCTTCCCTGGACTGAGAAGGGGGGGGGGGGGGGCGCGGGGCTTGTGACTTGATTGGCCATCGTTCTCATCCTGCTGCATCTTGTTCCAGGTCCATAGAAATATTCCAGGTTCCCAACTTGAAGCTGCTCTGCACCATCCAGCAGCACCACAAGCTGGTGAACGCCATAGTCTGGCACCATGAGCACGGCAGCCGTCCAGAGCTGAGCTGCCTCCTAGCTTCGGGCTCCAACAACGCTGTCATCTACGTGCACAACCTGAGAACTGTCCTAGGTAACACTGACTTCTGGGCGGGGTGGTGCAGGCTTTGAGATGAGCCTGCCCTCCTGCCTGTGCCTGCTGAGCACAGGGTTGCAGCCTTGCGTTCCCTGTCCGACAGTAATCTGGATTCTGTGCCTAGGGGGAGATCCTTTAAAGTGAAGGTGAATTATAGACGTCACAAATAGATTTTTTTTTTAAAGAGGAGGGAATTTATGTTGGATTTCTTCAGGTAAAGAAATTGATAGAATGATGAACTAATGTCTGAAGAAAAAGGGCTGTGACTGTAGTGAACAATGGACAAACCCCAGCGAGACTCCAGCAGCCAGCACAGTGTAGTCAGACACTGTCATTGAGCTGTAGAGATTCAAACACAGAACAGTTGTTGGTCACTGTCCTGCAGTTTGGTTTTATCCGGTATTTTCTCATGAGTAGCTTCAGATCTGTTCCCTACCTACTGTTACTACTGTGTGAGTGCAGGCATGTCCAGAAAGAGGTGCTTTTGTGTTGGCCTTTAGCTCCACACCTCCTGTGGTAGCCTGTGTGTCAGGCCCTGTTAGTGAGCTACATTCTTGTTGTTGTTGTATCATTTTCTGAGCTTGTGTCATTTTCTCCTGTTTTCTCCCTCCAAACCCTTCCGTGTACCCCCTCACTCTTTCAGATTCATGGACTTGTCTTTCTTTATTGTTATATATACATTCCTAAATACATAATTGCACTCTTCCCAGTCCGTTTAATATTATTTATGTGCCTGTGTTTTTAGGGCTGACGATTTAGTGTTAGATAACCAATCGATGGATTCTTCCCTGGGGAAGACTGTCTCTCCCTTTCTCAGTAGTTCTTAGTTGCCTGTGGTTGTTTAGCGTTGAGGCCTCATAAGCTTTCTCCCTTCTCCATTAGTTATTGGTGTTGTATTTGTTCAGTCATGTTTAGGTAGCCATATTGATGAGACTTTATGGTCTTTTCAAGGAGACCCAACCTCACAGCAGATTCCCCAATCCTCTGGCTCTTATAATCTAGTAAGCTACATTCTTTTCTTTTCTTTACCCCCCCCCAAAGTATTTATTTATTTACTTATTTAGTCATTTATTTAACTTTATTTTATGTGCATGAAGGAATCAAATTCCCTGGAATTGGAGTTACAGACAGCTTGAGCTGCCATGTGGGTACTAGGAATTGAACCCAGGTCCTCTGGAAGACTCAGTCAATGCTCTTATCCACTAAGCCATCTCTCCACCCCACCCCACCCTTTTTTGTTTGTTTGTTTTGTTTTTCAAAACAGGGTTTCTTTGTTTTAACAGCTCTGGCATCCTGGAACTCGCTTTGTAGATCAAGCTGGCCTCGAACTCACAGAGATCTGCTTGCCTCTACCTGCAGAGTTCTAGGACTAAAGGCATGCGCCACCACTGCCCAGCTGTAAGCTACATTTCTTTGTTTGGTTTTTTGTTTGTTTTTGATTTTGTTTTGAGATAGGGTTTCTCTGTGTAGCCTTGGCTGTCCTGGAACTCACTCTGTAGACCAGGCTGGCCTTGAACTCAGAGATCTGCCTGCCTCTGCTGGGATTAAAGGCATGCACCACCACTGTCCGGCTAAACTACATTCTTTTTTTTTTTTTTTTTAAAGATTTGTTTATTATGTATACAGTGTTATGCCTGCATGTATGCCTGCAGGCCAGAAGAGGGCACTAGATCTCATTACAGATGGTTGTGAGCCACCATGTGGTTGCAGAGAACTGAACTCAGGACCTCTGGAAGAGCAGCCAGTGCTCTTAACCTCTGAACCCCGGCTAAACTACATTCTTAATCACTGAGATCTCACAGAGCCTTCCTTGCTTCTTGGGATGTCCTGTCATCTGTACATTCTTTCTGTGGCTATTTGTGACTTCTTCCCCTTGCCTTCTAGAGAGCAATCCTGAGTCCCCAGTGACCATCACAGAGCCCTTCCGGACCCTCTCGGGGCACACAGCCAAGGTCACCAGTCTGGCGTGGAGCCCTCATCATGATGGAAGGCTGGTATCTGCTTGCTATGATGGCACAGCTCAGGTACTGTATGTCCTTGAGCCTGAGGTCTTGACTTATTTTGTGGGGGAGGGCTTCTAGACAGGGTTTCTCTGGAACAGCGGTAGCTGTCCTGGAACAGCTTGCTGTAACCTACACTTTCTCCTCTTCCCTCTGTTTTGGGTTGTCTCATTCCTCTTCTGTCATCTACAGAAGGGCTGTCTGAGCTAGAAGACACTTAGCAGGTCACTTGTGACTTACTGTCAGTGTGGGGAATTCTGATTACTCTCAGTGTGGTGGACCCAAGTGGCCCCAAAAATATCTTTCTACCAAATGAACACAAAGATTTTAGCTAATTGTAGGCATTCTTTTTCTTGTTGTTTGGGCTTTTGCTGCAGGGTCTTGCTATGCAAGGCAGGCTGTCCTCAAACTCTTTGTAATTTGATTTGGTTTGTTTTTTTAAATTAACAGTGTGTGTGTGTGTGTGTGTGTGTGTGTGTGTGTGTGTGTGTGTGTGTGTGTGTGTCCAGGAAAACTTACAGGAGTTGGTGCTCTCCTCCCGTCATGTAGGTCCTAGGGATTGAACTCAGGTCATCAGCCTTGACAGCAAGTGCCTTTTCTGCTGAGCCATCTCACCGTCCTGTCCTCAAAGCTTTAATCCTCTTGCTTCATTCACCCTTCCATGCTGGAACTGTAGGTGTGGGCCACATGAGATAGTATTGTCACATGACTGCTTTAGATAAATGCAAATCATGTGAAAATTAAAAGCCTGTCATGAGTTTATTTTTAATTGAGCAACTTATGCTCCAGAACAGTATATCAGTTGTTCTGTCATACTACTATTGGTTCTAGGTGTGGGACGCCCTCCGGGAAGAGCCTTTGTTCAATTTCCGAGGACATCGAGGCCGGCTGTTATGTGTGGCGTGGTCCCCAGTGGACCCAGAATGCATCTACTCAGGTGCAGATGACTTCTGTGTATACAGATGGCTGACCTCCATGCAGGACCATTCCCGGCCTCCTCAAGGTTGGTCAGGTTGAGGTTATGGAACCCACACTGTTTTTTCTGAATCCCTTTCAACTCTGCCTTAGTAATTGTGGCTCTGACTCCACCCAGCATCGCCCATCACTTCCAAATTGTAGCAAGCGTGGCTGAGCTCTTATCAGGGCTGTTAGACCTCATGACTCACTAGGAGGACATTGGGAATGAAGGCACCTGCAACATCTCAGGCCAGAAAGAAAGGTGTGCTCAAATCCAAGTACAAAGAGCAGCTTGAAGGGCCCCTGCCAAACAAAAGGGGGGCTGTTGACAGGAGGGGTCAGCAAGATGTCTAAGATGGGGGGATTAGTCAGGATTCTCTAAAGGAACAGAACTGACAGAATGGAACACACACACACACACAGGACTTACTAGAGTGGCTTACAAGCTGTGATCTGAGTAGTCCAGCAATGATTGTCTCCAGATGGAAAGGACAAAAATCCAGTAGTTATTCAGTCCACAAGACTGGATGTCTCAGAAGTTTCAAATCTGGTGCTGGAGTCTGGAAAGATTCCTAGAGAATTGCTGGTCTTCGGTCTGTGTTGGAATCCTGAAGAAGTAGGTTCTAATACTGACAAGAGTGAGGGCAGGCAGGCAAAAGGCAAAGGCCTCCTTTTTCCATGTCCTTTTATATAGGGTGCCACTAGAAAGTGTGGCCTGGATTTTAATGGATCTTCTGACCTCAGATCCAGTCAAGAAAATCCCTTTAAAAAGCCTAGAGGAGGTGCAAGCCTTTAATCTCAGCACTTGGGAAGCAGAGGCATGAGGATCTTTGTGACTTCAGAGGCAGCCTGATCTACATAGCAAGCTCCAGGACAGTCAGGACTACATACTCAGACAAATTAAAAGAAAATAGAAAGAGAACATTGCTCACAGGTGTGTCTCCACTTCATGGACTGGTCAAATTAGCAATCAAGATTGGTTGTCACAGCCAAGCTGTGGTGGCGCATGCCTTTTATCCCAGCACTCGGGAGGCAGAGCCTGTGGATCCCTGAGTTCGAGGCCAGCCTGGTCTACAGAGCGAGATCCAGGGCAGGTACCAAAACTACCCAGAGAAACCCTGTTTAAAAAAAAAAAAAAAAAAAAAACACAAAGGGAAAAAAAATTAGATTGGTTGTCACAGGGGTAAAGGGACTTGCCAACAAGTGTGGTCTGGGTAGTACTGGGTCAACCTGAGGTCAGTTTCTGGAACCCACATATAAGTGGGAAGTGGGGACTGACTCCAGAGCTGTCCTTTGACAGCATGTGTGGTAGTCATGAGTTCTCAAACTCACAGTAATTAATAATATATATGTGCACCAGGCGGTGGTGGCTTATGCCTTTACGCTCTACAGAGCGAGATCCAGGACAGGTACCAAAACTAGACAGAAACCTTGTCTTGAAAAAAACAAACAAATAATAATAACAACAACAATAATAATAGTAATATATGTGCGTACACACTAATTAGTAATATGTATATAGAGCCCACAACAGACTAATGTATGGATACCACCAAAATCCAACTTGGTGAACCATGAGTTTTACTGGGGTTACTAACAAGAATGTGGGTGAGGGGTTACTAACAGGAGCAGAAATAACTCAAAGACAGCTGCATCACCAAAGCCCACCCCAGCATGGGTGACAGCTCACAGAAGCTGGAACCTGCAGCACACTGCATGGCCTGCAGGCAGCTCAACAGGTTGAAGGGTGTCTTTCCCAGGTGACTCTTCTGAACCTCTTTCAGGCAGCTTGGCTAGTTTCTGCTTGTTCCAGGCAGCTGGGCTAATCCCAGAGTCTTGGCAGTACAGCTTCTCCTGCTCTGAGGGGGACTCTCAGCTTTATTGTTTACTCTGGCAGGGAGGAACCTAGTGAATCCTGCAGGTTTCAGGGACTTCTGAAGCTTTTTTGAGTTCTTTACCTTCCTGTTTAAAGGGCTTCCCTGTGGAATGGAGTGTATCAATCTTAGAGGAAGCTGCTACACAACATTAGGTATAGAGTGCTTGCTGGTAAGCCTGGCAACCTGAGTTGGATCGCCAAGATTCACGTAATGGAAGGAGAAAACCAACTCTTAACAAGCTATCCTCTAACCTCTCTCCTCCTTCCCCCATCTATCTGTTTATTTATCTATCTAGCTATCTCTCCCTCAGATACACATTCATAAAAATAATTTTTATCATTTACATGTGAATTTCATAAATTTATAAAAATAAATGTAAATTTTATAAATTTAATTTTTTTTTTTTAGGACAGGGTTTCTCTGTGTAGCTTTGTGCCTTTCCTGGATCTCGCTCTGTAGCCCAGGCTGGCCTTGAACTCACAGAGATCTGCCTGTCTCTGCCTCCCGAGTGCTGGGGTTAAAGGCGTGCGCCATCACCACCCATCTTAAATATTTTTTATTTAAAGAAAATCAAGGGAATTGTATTTGCAGCTACCAAAGATTAACTGATGCCTAGCATGATGTCTCCCTACCATAAACAACTAGAAACAGGAGATAAAGAAATATACCCCCACCTATGACATTCCCCATCCTCCTACCGTATTATAAAGGAATGCTCAAATTAGCTTTGTCTGTGGTCAGAAACTGCTCAAATGCTAGTGGACCTGAGTGTATCCTTACAGAGGAAATGGTCATAGGCGTCAGAAGGAAGGTGTAGACTGCCCATGTATACAGAACTGCTTCAGCCCCCAGAACAGAAACAAAGAGCAACTACTATGAATGCAGCAAAATGGGTGCGTTTCTGACAGGTCACACTGAGCAGATGCAGCCAGGCCCAGGGGACTGCACAGGGTATGTACTGTTTCTGTGAAACCCTAGAGCAGCTAAAACTCAAACTTGGAGCCACAGATCCAGGGCATCTACAAGGTGGGGGTCTCAGGTCAAGAAGACGCTTCATATCCGGTCTGTGCTGCGAGTGCTGGGTTCCGGTACTGTGACTCTGTCAAAAGCAGTTGAAATGTGAAGAAGATAAAAATGACTGTAAGCAAACGATAAACGCTTTAAGGAAGGAAGAGGGTAGTGCTAGATGCTGCAAACTAGTAAGTGCCAGGTGCATGGGAAGTGTACTCTTGAGGTGCCAGAATCACATGGGCCTCTCTTGAGAACTGGTTCTGCCCAGCAGTGCATTCCAGCCAGGGAAGTCACAAGTGCCCACTTGGTGGCATAGTGACAGTTCCGGTCAGGAGTCTGGTGCTGGAACTAGGGAGTCCAAAAGTGTGGTAATGGACAGCAGCAGACACTGTCAGGACACCCTCTGATCACATCTCCCAGGTACCCCAGAGGAGCAGTGTCTCACCAGTTGCATCCCTTGAAAAGTGTGGGCAGACGTGAGTGGGGTTAGTGAAATTCCAGGGGGTTGACTGCTGATGGAGGTGCAGCTGTGGAGTCGTGGAGAAGGCAGGAGGGAGTGTGAAGACTGTCAGAAGGTGGTGTGTGGTTTGGGAGGATTCCACCAGGATGCTTCTGACCCACAGTGTGTACTTTAGTCTATTCTTGTTTTTCTTGTGGTCTTTGTAGGGAAAAAGTGTATTGAACTAGAGAAAAAACGGCTCTCTCAACCGAAGCCAAAGCTTAAAAAGAAGAAAAAGCCCACCTTGCGACTGCCTGCAAAGCAAGATTCCGCCATTGGCAATGAAGAGGAGAGTGCGAGGGAGAACTCGGGACCTGTTGAGAACGGTGTGTCGGACCAGGATGCTGAGGAGGAAGCCCAGGAGCCGGAGCTGCCGCCGTCCCCAGTGGGTAGGTGCTTCGAAAACCCCGTCTCTCTGGTGTCTTGATGTAGCAGGTCCTTCCTCCGTGTGGAGCTTCTGTGTCAATCGAGACTTTGCAGACCGTGTTACCATCGTTGAAAGGGGTTTGTTTGGTGCCATTTTTAATATTTATTTTTGTTTCATGTGTATGAGTGTTTTGCCTGCAACTATGTACCACAAAGAGTACAGTGCCCATGGAGGCCAGAAGAGAGCACTGGGTCCCCTAAAACTGGCATTAGACACAGTTGTGAGCTGCCATATGGGTGTTGGGAACTGAACCGAGGTCCTTTACAAAAAGAGCCAGTGCTCTCAACCTTTGGGCCATCTCTCTCTCCATCTTTAGAAGGTCTAAATGCCACTTTGAAGTGTTAGAAGAGATGTAGTGCATGATTGGGGTGGAGTCAGTAATACACAGGAAAGATTCAGCTGTTCAGGGTAGGCCCATGGGGCACAGTGAGACAGCAGGGCAGTGTGTGAGCGGAGGCAGGGGTGGAGATGAGGACACATCTGGGAAGGAAAGCACGTCCCTTGAACAGCTGGCCTTAACTGCCCCGACTTATATGGGGACAAGCAAGTCTCCCCTGCCCAGCCTGGTGTCTTCATCACTGTTGTGTTGCTATGAAGGGACACCATGACCAAAGCAAGTCTTATTAAAAACAAAACAAAACATGTAATTGGGAGCTTGCTTACAGGTTCAGAGGCTTAGTCCATTGTCATCATGGCAGCACTCATGGCTCTGGAGCAATGGCTGAGAGCTACACCCTGATCCAAAGGCTGAGAGAGAGGGAGACTGGGCCTGGCATGGGCTTTTGAAACCTCAAAGCCCCCCCAGCAACACACTTCCTCCAACAAGGCCACACTTCTATGAGCCGATGGGGGCCATTCTTATTCAAACCACCACAGAGGGTCAGTCCTTTCTCTCAGTTCTGCTATATCCTATCTCAGATTCTCATGGACCGCATGTGTCATTAGCTCTCATGTTATAATCTTGTGCATGTTTGAAGAGAATTGGTTGTTTATAGATCAGAATAGCACTTTTATTCTCTTATACCTTAAGTATCTTGTATTTATACCTGTTAAAATGAATGAGTAAATACCAAAGGGGAGAAACTGGTTTATGCTGAACTCCGGGATTTCGATGTGGCGTGACTGAAATAGCCAAAGCAGAGGTACCCTTGACCCTCCATCCTAGACTGTCTGGTGGACCCATGATTGGATAGATAAATTAGTAAAAGCTTACCATGTTTATTCTTTTATTCTTTTTTTGGTTTTTCGAGACAGGGTTTCTCTGTGTAGCTTTGCGCCTTTCCTGGAACTGGTAGCCCAGGCTGGCCTTGAACTCACAGAGATCCACCTGGCTCTGCCTCCCAGTGCTGGGATTAAAGGTGTGCTCCACCACTACCCCCCGACTTATTCTTTAGGTTTATCAAAATGCTCTTATCTTGGGGGATGATGAGATGGCTGAGTGGGTCAAGCGCTTGCCACAGAGTCCTGGGTGTAGCTGAAGTTGTCCTGTGTCCTTGGCTCTGTGGTTCTTATTTAGTTAGACTGTTTAGAAATTCGTCTACACCTGGGTTCGATTCTGGAACCCATGGAAAGGTGGAAGAAGAGCCTGACTCTAGAGAATTGTCCTGACCTCCACAGAACACAACAGAACACATGCAGTAATGATAGTAATTGTAAATGCCTTTGTATCAATAAGGGCTACACAAAATATCCTTTGCCATTGTAGGTCAGAAAACAGTTTGTGCGCCTAGCATTGTGACTGTCCTGTGTACCTGTTGTTTTTTGTTAGTGAAGCCCTTTCTTCTTTGTACAGTGAAGTGTAAGTTATCTGACAAGTGACTTGCCATGTGAGCAGAGTTTCCAAATCAAATGTCTTGGAGTTCTGGATGATAAGCTTAGAGACTCCGGAAGCCCAGTCTGTGAAGTGGGGTGGGGTCAGAGCACCTGTTCGGCTCATCCAGGGCACGGTTGCTAGACCTGCATTGCTGAGCCTGTTGCTGCTCTGAAAACAGCAGCTAGACTACAGTGGTTTTGAAACAGGGTCTCACTCTGTAGCCACAGTTGGTTGTCCTGGGACTCACAGTGTAGCTCAGGCTGGCCTCAACCTGTAGTGACCCTGCCTCAGCATCCAGAATGCTGAGGTTACAGGCCTGAGCTCCCTTGCCTACTTACTGCCTTTCTATATAGTTCTTGTCTCAAACCTTGTCTCTTTTTTTTCCTTGATGTAGTTTCTGGTGAAGCTGTTTCCTGCACTGCCGTTTCCTTAGGTTTTGAAAAGTCAAAAGTTACAGTTAGTAGCAAAGCCACCTCACTGAAAAAGGAGCCACCCAAAGAGAAGCCAGGTCAGTATCTTTCATGAGCACATTTTACCAAGTATTCCTGAGACCCTCTGTGCCCACGAGAGAGCGTTTGCCCGGGTGTGGGATGGTCTGATTAGGCTGTTTGAGTTTTGTTTGGGTTTTTGTTTTGTTCTCATGTATTGCTCAGCACATGCAATGTCTTGTAGTTGTTGATACCACTTGTGAGTGTCAGCAGGAGCATGGACCACCGTGGTGTGAGAGCTGCCCTCTGAGAGTCCCTTGCTCAGTGCCGCCCTCCTGTGGACCACATCCACACTGCCCACGTTGGCATTCCTTCGGCTCCCTCTCTGATCTCTTTTTCTGAAACCATGTGCCGCTGTTGTTGCATTTCAGAAGCCTTGCTCAAGAAGAGGAAGGCTCGTTCCATGCTTCCCCTGAGCACAAGCTTGGACCACAGGTCCAAAGAGGAGCTCCATCGAGACTGTTTGGTACTGGCAACTGCAACTCACGCCAAAGGTACTGAGCACTGCGCCTTGCACCATGCGTTTGCAGTTGATAATGGTGCTGTGTGTTAAGTGAATGAGCAAATGTTCAGATTACCACTGCCTGTGCTTTTCTCCCAGCTTCCCTTATCCTTGGCCCCCTGCCCCACTGCCGTGCCCCTGTCCTGCAGTCCCTGCTCCCAGGATCCCATCTGTCACTCTGCTACCCAGCCAGCCATCTTTGTGCCACATCAGGCAGGGCTTCTACACATCTCCGTGTAAATCTGCTTTCCACTCTTCCCTACCAGTGTCTTTAGGTTAAAACAAAAAATCCTCACTAGAGATGCCCTATAACGTGTGGCAGTTACTTTGATGTATTTGATGGAGGTTTTGTTTTTTAAATGATTTTGGTTTTGTTCGTCACAGCCCAGTATTTTGGTATTTGAGCAACTTGTTGTTTTTATTATGAATTTGATGTGTTAAAAAGAATAGCACAGTAAAGCACAATTCAAAGAATCTAAGAGAGTGAATCCCTCTACTGCCCACTCTACTGGCTACCACTGTTTTCTCCTGTTCTTTTTATAGGTATGGCTTGTTTTTGGAATTTTGAGATGGCCTAGAGCCTCCTTGGTTAACAACAGTTAAACTTACTGGAAATCAGGATTTTTTACATTCTCAGGTGGGGTGTGTACTCTGGATGGAACCCAGGGCCTTGCACGTGCTAGGCAAGTCCTCTACCATTGAGCCGTACACAAACACCATTGACTGTTTCAGTTTTGTTTGTTTTTGTTTTGATTTGGTTTGGTTGGTTGATTGGTTTTTCGAGATAGGGTTTCTCTGTAACAGTCCTGGCTGTCCTGGAACCCTTTGTGTAGACCAGGCTGGCCTCGAACTCACAGAGATCCTCCTGCCTCTGCCTCCTGAGTGCTGGGATTAAAGGTGTTCAGCTCCATGCCTGCTCCTATGGAATTCTTAGGCCATTCTGGTTAATTTTGGTTAATTTTTTAGCAGTAAATTTAAAAGACATGTTGCATTTGGAATCCTCTTATCATATTTTTCCCTCAAGCCTTTGTCGGCACAAAGTACAAAACGGTATTGTCTCGTTGGATTTTGCCCAAGCTGAGTTTTAAAGATTCCAAACTGTGTCTGTAACTAACAGGAGGTAGAGTCAGTGAGGACCTGGAGTGTGTTTTTTGTCTCTGGAGTAGGTGTTGGGGCATGTATCCCGAAACGACTGGACAGAAAGCAATAGCTGTCAGTTCCCTGTTGACCTTTTCAATTCACAGAGCTAAATGAAGATGTGTCTGCCGACCTTGAGGAACGGTTCCACTTGGGCCTTTTCACAGACAGGGCTACTCTGTACAGGATGATGGAAACAGAAGGTGAGGCCTGCTCCGTCGTCACCGTCTACATAGCCCTGTCTCTCCTCACTCTGGGTGGCTGCCAGCCTATGCATTGCCATTCTATGCAGCTTTTCTGCTTACAGATGTGTTGCCATCTTGGCTACTGCCACATGTCCTTTATGTGGTTGTCAGACTCCAAACAGCAGCCACTAACTGGTGGAATGCTCTTGAAGGCCTCTGGTGGCAGTGATCAGCTGGGCTCCAGACCCATTCATCCATGTTGGGTTTGGTCTGTGGTTCACATCTACAATCGCAGCACTCTAGAGGCTAAAGCAGGAGTATCACAAGATTGAGGCCATCCTATATGTCCATCCAGTGAGTTCTAGGGCAGCCTGAGCTATGAGGAGACTTAGTCTTTAAAAAAAAAAGCCAGGGAGCAGAGTGCTGGCTCAGCAGGTCGAAGTGCAGTCCTGACCTGAGTTCAATCCTCAGAACACACAGCTCACACTGCAGTCCTAACCTAGCTACAAAATGGAAACAGACAAGAGGATGAGCTGGAGCAGGTGTCATAGTGCACAGACAGAAACCTTGTCTCTGAAGTAAAGTGAAAGGACATATTTCAAATTTTAAAATTGGGGCCAGGGAGATGGCTCAGCAATTAAGAGCACTGACTGCTCTTCCAGAGGACCCGGGTTCAATTCCCAGCACCCACATGGCAGCTCCCAACTGTCTGTAACTCCAGTTCCAGGGGTTATGACACAGACATACATGTAGGCAAAACACCAATGAACATAAAATAAAATTTTTTTTAATTAAAAAAAAAAAATCTTAGGGTTGGGGATTTAGCTGAGTGGTAGAGCGCTTGCTAGGCCCTGGGTTCGACCCTCAGCTCAAAAAAAAAATCTTAAAATCATTTTAGTAGGTGCCTATATATTCTCTTCTACTTTGACTCCTGTTTTATAAAGGTCAAAACAGCTTTCCTACACTGTCTCTTCTACACAGGAAAAGGTCACTTGGAAAGTGGCCACCCTGAGCTTTTTCACCAGCTCATGCTCTGGAAAGGAGATCTGAAAGGTGTTCTCCAGGCGGCAGCAGAGAGAGGAGAGCTTACAGACAGCCTCGTGGCTGTGGCACCAGTAGGTATGTGCTTCCTGAAAAAGTGTGTGGCCTTCCAGAATGTGCCATTAAAGATGCCCAGCACTGGTGTGGTGGTGGCTGGGGCACTGGTGTGGTGGTGCAGAGCCAGCAGCTGGGAGGCAGGGCAGAGGACTCACCAGTTCAGGGCACAAAGGAGAAAAGATGACGTGGCAGCACTTGCCTTGGGCTTAAAGTCACTTACAAGTAGACAGTTTTACAGAAGCTGGCGCTGCAGCAGTGGCAAAGGCTGGGGACACATCACCATTGTGGTTTTTTTTTTTTTTTTTTTTTGGTTTTCCAAGACAGGGTTTCTCTGTGTAGCTTTGCGCTTTTCCTGGATCTTGCGCTGTAGACCAGGCTGGCCTCGAACTCACAGAGATCCGCCTGCCTCTGCCTCCCGAGTGCTGGGATTAAAGGCGTGCACCACCACCGCCCGGCACCATTGTGTTTTGTCAGGACAGAGTAGCTGCAGCCCTGTGCTCTGTAAGGAGCAGGTTCATTCTGCTCACAGTTCTGGAGCTTGGGAGCCAGAGCCAACATTGCTCAGTGGTGGCATGGGCAGCACAGAGGTCAGAATGTAGGGAAGACAGGACAGGCTGGCTTCGTGGGTAAGGCAGACCAAGCAAAGCTTGCTCTTTTTCTAACAGCTCCTGGGAATTAGTCGACTCCATAGGTCAGCAGTAGTTAGTCTGTTCAGGACCGCTGCCCTGTGTTGTAATTACTGTCCCCAGGCCCAGCTCGGCCATGCCTCTAGCACGTAAGCCACTGATGGACAAAGCACATCTGGAAGGCCAGTTGGACTGTGTGATTTGAAATGCTTAAAGCCTTTGGCCCAGCAGTTCTAATGATAGAAATTAAACTACACTCATATTCGTGGACATAACAAAAGACTGTAAGGACCTACCTGCATGTCTATAAGTAAGAGACCTGTGAAGTCATGTACACAGAGTGGAAACCCTTACAAATACCCAGAGACTGAGGCAGCCTTGTACACTCTAACACGAGCGAGCCCCGGAATATAGGAGAGGAATCAAGGGGGTTCTCAGTGGAGGCAGCTGACAGAGGCCTGGGCACACTGGTCCGTGCTGTGCCTAACAATACAGTCCGGATGGCTAGGTGACCCTAAGAAACCAAATGGCAAGATGTCTGTCTACGCCTTCCTTATGCAGATGTGCAGAAAAGTACATAAGGAAAATCTAGACATCCTAGTCAGTTTGCAGAGTTTTCTAAGTGCTACGAGAGGTGAAAGACAAAGCTAGGCCAGGAGAAATTGAAGTTTGTTGAAATGGTAAAGGTAGATAAAGTACACCGTGATTAGGAAATGAAGAAGCAAGAAGAAAAAGTCCCCATAAATGTCCTTAAAAGACCACCATTCCTCCCCCACAAACATGGCCGACTCTATTGGAGATGTTGTAAAACAGATGGTGCCAGCTGGACATGGTGGTGCACACTAATCCCAGCTCTGGGGAGGCAGAGGCAGGTGGATCTCTGTGAGTTCCAGGCCAGCCAGGGCTGTGTAGTCAGACCCTGTCTCAGAAGAAATAGCTGCTGAGAAATGACAGCAAAAAAGCAACCATATATTAAAATCTTCTTATGAATGAATAGCTTAGAGTGGGGGCGCCATGATTGACACATCTCTTTGGCTACAAAGTGGAGCCATTGATGCTGTGGTGAACACGTAAGTGGGTCACATAGATCAGAATGCGTGGCGGGTCTCATCATGTGTGGGTATGTGCACATGACCACAGTTGTCCATGGGGGCCAGGAACAGTGGATCCCTCTAGAGCTGAAATTACAGGAGGTTTTGAGCTACCCAACATGCTGGCACCAAACTTGGGTCTTCTACAGGAGAGCAGTGAGTGCTCTTACAGAAGCTCTCTTTGGACCACACCCTCAGCGGAAGGCACGCATGGCCACACAGTCTCGCTGTCACTGTCCACTCCTACCCAGAAGTGTTCCCTGAACTTCGTCTTTTGTGTGATAGAGCAAGTCAAAGGAACAAATCCTGTTTCAGGGTATGGGTGTGGGGAGGGAAGTGGAGCAGAAGGGCTACGGTCGCATCTGAAGTAGTGCCTGATTGTTCTGCCTACTGGAGGGATAAAAACGGCATTTTAACTCAAATGTACCTCCATTTACACACCCTCCTCCTTCCTTTTTTTCTTTAAGCTGGCTATAATGTGTGGCTGTGGGCCGTGGAAGCCTTTGCCAAGCAGCTATGTTTCCAGGATCAGTATGTCAAGGCTGCCTCCTACCTGCTGTCCATCCACAAAGTGTATGAAGCTGTGGAACTCCTCAAGTCAAATCATTTCTACAGGTCTGTGCAGTTTGGGCCTTAACCAGCATCTGACGTACTGTGATCTAAACTTGTTGATGACGCAGTGGGAACAGAGAAAATAGTTGGGGGCCTGATGACTCCCCTAAAGATTATCTTTATGTGTGTGTTGTGGGTATGTGCACATGATCACAGTTGTCCATGGGGGCCAGGAACAGTGGATCCCCCTAGAGCTGAAATTACAGGAGGTTTTGAGCTACCCAGCATGCTGGCACCAAACTTAGGTCTTCTACAGGAGAGCAGTGAGTGCTCTTACCTGCTGAGCAGTTTCTCTGGGGCTCCCCCACCACCACCACTTTTTTTTTTTTTTTTTTAGGGAAAATCCAACATTCCTGTCTTGGGGTTTCTGTTGCTGTAGTGAACACCGTTGCCGAAAGCAACTTGGGGAAGAAAGGGCTGATTTCAGCTTCCAGCTGTAGTTGTAACTGCTGAGGGAAGTCGGGGCCAGAACTCAGGGCAGGAACTGGGAGGGAGGAACTGGAGCAGAAACCGTGTTGTTTTCTTACATAGCCCGGGACCAGCTGCCCAGGGTGACACCACACGAAATGGGCTGGGCTATCCTATGTCAGTCATTAATCAAGACAGTACCCCACAGACCTTCTTCAGGCCAGTCTTCTGGAGGCATTTTCTCAGTTAAGACCCCCTCTTCCCCGATTTGTCTAGGTTTGTGTCGAGTTGGTAAAAACCAGCCAACACAGTTCTCAGTGTAGATGAAGGGCCGTCCTCCGTTCTGTTTGGGGTGACTGGTGAGGTCTCTTTCCAGTGTAACCCTGTATGTCAGCCACAGTGGAGGAAGACCATTCTAGGCGGCATGCGCTAGACCTTTGGTTCCCTGTCTCATCATGTCTGCCATTAGTGGGGTGTTTGAATCAGTGACATTTAATACTCGTTTGTTGTCCTTGGCTTGTATCTGCACACCTTGGTGTTTCTCTCTTATTTGTCAAGTATATCTTTTTTGTTTTATTTTGGATTGACTATTTTTGTCAGGTTCCATTACTGACTTTCTAGCTATGTCCTCTTAAATTTATTTATTTGTTTATTTATTCATTGTAATGTGTACGGATGTTTTGTCCACATATTTGTCTGTGCACAGTGTGTGTGCCTTGTGCTTAAAGAGGCCAGAAGAGGGCATTGTGTCCCCTGGAGCTGGAGTTACAGATGGTTTGTGAGCCACTGTGTGGATGCTGGGAATTGAACCCAGATCCTCTGGGGAAAAAACAGCCAGTGCTCTTAACCACTGAGCCATCTCTCCAGCCGCTGACAGTTTTTGATTTGTTTGTTTAATAGTATATTCTACTGGTGATAATTCCCAAAACTTGTTTTGAGTGTGAAAGCCTATAATTTCACACTCATCTGAAAAGATCTTTTCTTTCTATCTTTGTTGATGTCGATACTTTTTGGTTATGTAACCCAGGCTGGCCTTGAAACTCCTGCCTTAGTTTCCCGGGACTTCAGTTACAGGCGTGCTCTCCACACTTAGTTTCCCGGGTACTTCAGTTACAGGCGTGCTCTCCACACTCAGTTTTCCGGGACTTCAGTTACAGGCGTGCTCTCCACACTTAGTCTTCCAGGACTTCAGTTACAGGCGTGCTCTCCACACTTAGTCTTCCAGGACTTCAGTTACAGGCGTGCTCTCCACACTTAGTTTCCTGGGTACTTCAGTTACAGGCGTGCTCTCCACACTTAGTTTCCCGGGTACTTCAGTTACAGGCGTGCTCTCCACACTTAGTTTCCCGGACTTCAGTTACAGGCGTGCTCTCCACACTTAGTTTCCCGGACTTCAGTTACAGGCGTGCTCTCCACACTTAGTTTCCCGGACTTCAGTTACAGGCGTGCTCTCCACACTTAGTTTCCCGGGACTTCAGTTACAGGCGTGCTCTCCACACTTAGTTTCCCGGGACTTCAGTTACAGGTGTGCTCTCCACACTCAGTTTTCTGGGACTTCAGTTACAGGCGTGCTCTCCACACTGGTTGTATTTTCATCTGCGCTGCGTGAAAACAGTGGAGTTCTCTCTGTCCAGGCCGCCTTCCATTATCACTGATTTTCAGTGATGTGATGATATACTGTGGTGAGGTTGGCCTTTTGTTTACCTTGTCTGGGTTTTGTTGTCCTCCTTCAAGGGTGCTAAGCTTCGTTGTGGCTCACCTTGATCTTTGTGGAAATGGAACAAAGTCTAATGGTGCTAGCCTCACATCTGTGGCCGTGTTGTCAGCCTCTGGAATGCTGGGATTGTAAGCCTTCCCCTTACTTCAGGAGGGCAGATTCAGAGAAGTCCACACTGTGGACTGGTGAGGGCCTCCTACCTTCTGATATCCCTGCTGCAGGCTTTGCTTAGTGAGCAAGTCACAACAAGCTCTGGGCATCATTCAGCTCCAAGCTCCCTGATTGTTCTTTGTTCAGCCTCTCAGAGTTTCCAGCATGGCCAGAGACCCAGCAGGATTCACCCTGGCCACCTCTCTGTGTGTGAACTGCTTTCTCCTCTTTTGCTTTAAAGGACTATGCCTAGAAGTAAAAGCCCCAAGTATTTCTTTTTTCTTTGATTTATTTATTTTCTTTCGAGATAGGGTTTCCTATGCATTCCTGGCTATCCTGGAACTCACTCTGTAGACCAGGCTGTACAGTGGCTGCAGCTCATGCTGAGCTGCACTTGGAAGATATTTGCCAAGTGACACATACTGAGTTGCTTTGTTAGAAGTCCCAAAGAGTCATACTCTTTAGTCTCGGGTCACCTTCACTGGAACGGTTTTCAACTTTGGGTTTTCAAGCTCTGAGTCCCCAGTGGCAGGTACACTTTTCTGAAAATCCCAATTTTCAGGAATGTGTAAACTTTATCATTGGAAACATAAAGTGAAGTGCTTTACTTTGTCCATTTTTGAGAAAATATCTGTAAAATACTCAAAGCAAAATAGCTTATCTGTTAGTTTTATTTGTGTCTTGAGACAGGGTCTCACTTTAGCTGGAGCTTTTCTGGAACTCACTGTGTAGACCAGGCTAACCCCAAATTCACAGAGATCTGGCCGCTACTGCTTCTGTGTGCTGGGACTAATGGTGAGCACCACTGAGACTGCCGGTGCTTTGTAAGAAATAAGTGAGTTTTCTTGAAGAGAGCAGCTAGCTGGGGCTGGAGAAATGATTGTGTGGGCATGGTGAGTAAGAGTGTTTGCCCTGCAAGCAGGAGATGCAGTGAAAAGCTGGGCATGGCTGCCTATGCCAGGGACCCCAGTGTCAGCAGGTGGGAATAGAAGGATCCCAGGAGCTCATTGACCAACCAGCCTAACCTATCTTGAAAGAAATGGGGTAGCTCAGCAGGTAAGGCCTCTTACTGCCCAGCCCATGGACCCAGGTTTGATACCCAGAACCCATGCAGTGGAAAGCCTTACAGAACCAACTCCTCCTGTAGGTTACCTGGCCTAAACACACGCACACGCACATGCGCGCACAGCCACACGGAGTCTAAAAGGGAAAGTGAAGAGTGATTAAAAAAAAGTGTCTGGGGCTGAAGAGATGGCTCAGAGGTTAAGAGCACTGGCTGCTCTTCCAGAAGACCTAGGTTCAACTCCCAGCACCCACATGGTGGGTCACAACTGTCTATAATCAGATCTGGTGCCCTCTTCTGGCATGCAGGCATACATGCAGGCAGAACAATGTATGCATACATAATAAATAAATATTTTTTTAAAGAAGTGTGTGTACAATGTACACAGGCACAGACACTCACGTGCAACACACACACATACACAAATATTGAAAGTAAAGGCAGCTAGTCAGCCTGTAGTGTACTCATACATATTTCCCCAGAGATGACTGACATGGTTTGGAATAATGTCAGAAACAAAGCATTCTTGCCATTTTGTGATGGTGAAGGTCGAAAATGCTGATGGAGGGAATTAGGGAAATTAATCATTTGGCTGCCTCCCCAGGGCACTCACTGTTTTCATTTGTAGCCTCCCATGGAGGAACCTTTGCAGATTGACTGAAGTACCTGCTTTTGCCTTTAGAGAAGCTATTGCAGTTGCCAAGGCTCGGCTACGCCCTGAAGACCCTGTCCTGAAGGACCTGTACCTCAGCTGGGGGTCCATCCTGGAGAGAGATGGCCACTATGCGATCGCAGCCAAGTGGTAAGCAGAGAGGCTAATTTAGTGTGTGCTTGGAGCACAACAGAATGGAAGAGCTCAGTGTCGAAATGGGTACAGCGACCGGAAATGTAAAAAGAAGGAGAGATTCAGCCCAGCCGCATGCTCCAGTTACCTGAATTGGCACAGGCAGGCAGGCAGTCGATCTCAGGGGCAGACTTGAAGGTTACACCTGTCTCCATTGATGAGATAAGCAGAATGTGGGAGGGGGTCCTCTGTGTGGGTCAGTCAGCACCTGTGGAGGTTCAGCACGGTGTACAACTCAACAGCATGTAGCCATCCCGACCTCAGCCTCCACAGAGACAGCCAGAGCAGGGCCACCAGGACGCACATGCAGTCACAGAGACAGGAGAGGTGTGTGAGGGCGGCACGGCTGGTGACTGGGTTTCATTCTTGCCACAGCTACTTAGGAGCCACTTCCGCCTATGATGCAGCCAAAGTTCTGGCCAGAAAAGGAGATGCAGCCTCGCTCAGGACCGCTGCAGAGCTGGCTTCCATAGCAGGAGAAAGTGAGCTGGCTGCTTCTCTGGCTCTCAGATGTGCCCAAGAGCTGCTTCTGGTGAAGAACTGGGTGGGCGCACAGGAAGCCTTGGGGCTGCATGAAAGCTTGCAGGTCAGTCTCTGGAGCCTGAGGATGGGGGGCAGGGGGTGGGTTAGGTCCCTCTCTGGTCAAACTAACCCCCAGTAGACAAATCTCCAGTTCAGTAAGTTCTTTGGAAGTATCCAAAAGCCGTGGTGGCTACCCTATCTCACTGAAATACTACAACCTGCTCCTTACTGTGTTTGGGGTAAGAGATAGACCACTGTTCTTCGGTGATTTCTGCTGCTTACAAGTTTGTGCCAACCATCTGAACAGCCGCCGGTATGGCAGCGCCTGGGCAGTGCCCAGGGTTCCTACATTAGCACTGTCTCCCTCCGGGGAGATGGTTAGCCTCTGACAGAAAGATCGTGTAAGTAGCAGGCATGTCTGGTTTCTGGAAAGCTTTGCTCAGTGGTCGCTCACTTCCCCGACGAGTCCCAGGTTCCATTCCCAGCACTTCAGGAGATAACGGCAGTTAAAGAACCCTACCAGTTGTGCCAACAGCAGATTTCACTGACATGTTCGTGTTTGCGTGTCAAGTGCCGTGGCCATACTCAGACTCCCACTGCCGTCACTGTGTTTTTCTGACACATGAGAACTGAGGTGCACTCTGTAGTCCATGCTTAATAAATGTACTCTGCAGCCCAGGCTGGCCTCAAACTCAAAATCCTACTGTCTCAGTCTCCCTGGAGCTGGCATTCCGGGTGTGAGTCACCTTGCCAGTTCTGACATTTCTGGACTGTTTAAGCTCCTCTTTCCCTAGCACAGGAATAAGGCCGAAAAACAGTGCCCAGCTGAGTGTTCAGAGCCCAAGGAAGATACATAGGTGGTTAGCTTCCTGAGAACTGGAAGATTGAGCCACAGAGTGTGTTAGTTATAAAATGACCAAGTCTGGGCAGAGTCATTATCTACAGCTAAGAAAAGTAGTTCTTGAGCACTTCATTTTCTCCCTGGCGCAACATCCTCAACAAAGCAAAAAATAAAATAGCGCTGTAGCCTTTTGGTCTGTCCACACTCTGGTGAGGGTCATTTTGACTGGGTGTGCAGATGCCCTCTAGGCTTAACTGAGGACTTCCCAGGGTGTGCTAGGTATCTTGTAGCAATGAGAAATCCAACAAATAAAGATTTTTCTAGAGCTTTTTTGATACTTTTGTTGTTGGTGGATTCCCTGTCAGACCTGCTTAGACATGGCCTCTGCCTGCCCAGCTCCTGAGTGCCAAGCTTGTCTGTTCCAACACCACTGCGCTGTCGGCAGGAGAGGGCCTGATGCTATAGGGCTGAAGGGTGGACCTCGGTGTGGCTCCCGGATAGAGATTGTGGATGTCAGTCAGGATCCTTGTTACAACCGTTCCCTGGACTACAGAGGCCCCTCGTGGCTGCTGCACATTCCCCTTCACGTGACTCCAGTGGAGCAGCAGGCTCAAATGGGTGTGCATGTCATCTTCGTTTCCCTGTGTCATACCTCTGTGTTGTTGGAACCCAGGGCCAGAGACTGGTCTTCTCCCTCTTTGAGCTTCTGTGCCGGCACTTGGAGGAAAAGCAGCCCCCAGAGGTCAGAAGCCCCTCTTCTGTTTACCACCCGTGGGCCACGGGCTCTGAAGGAACCTTGGTGCAGAGAGTGACCAGTGTGTGGCGCAGTGCCTTCAGTGTGGACACCCCGGAGCAGTGTCGGGCCGCCTTGCAGAAGCTGCAGGATGTCAAGTACCCGTCTGCAACAAGTAACACCCCCTTCAGACAGGTGCGCCATGACCCAGCCCTAACAGTGTTCTTCATCGCTCGGAAAATAAGTAAAACAGTTTGTGTCTGAAAAAGACAAGGCAGTCCAGGCCTTGGGAAGGCCCCTCAGATGAAAGCCTTGAGCTGTGTATTCATTCAAGACTCTCATTTGTTTAATTTTAAAATACAAGGAAGTTTGAGGCTGGAGTGATGGCTCATGGCTAAGAGTACTGGCTGCTCTTGGAGAAGGGTCAGTGTGGGTTATCAGCACCCATACACATCTGAATTCCAGTTCCAGGGGATCCAGCACCCTCTTCTGGCCTTCATGGGCACCAGGCATACACATCATGCACAGACATACATGTAGGCAAAATACTACATACAGCAAAGCTGAGGTCCTCCTGTCTTCCCTGCTGCTGTTTCCCCTACCTCACTCACCTGAGAGAGTCCCTGCCTCCAGGTTACCCATGCTGATGCCGAGGGGTCAAGCTGAAGTACGGTAACTACTGTGTTCATCTTGGGAACATGCCTCAGTTTGTCTGCTTTTAAATTTTTAAATGAAAAGATTTGACTTTTGAGTAAGGAGACCTCCTCAAATGGTATACAAAATGGAAAGCAGGTTTGCAGTTTCTTACAAAGATAGCATACTCCTGCCCAGCCAGCCAAGTGACTGGGTGGTTCACAACAAGAAATGAAATCAGGAGGCCACTCAAAGACCTGCATACAAATATTTGGAGACATTTAGCCCACAACAGCCCCAAACAAACAGCCACACAAGGGGAGAATAGACCTCTGCACAGATCAGTGAGCCCCAGCAACAGGCTGACAGTACCAAGACCCAGAACACTGAAACTGTGACTCCATTTACATGGATTCTAGAAAAAACCATGCAGCATAACAAGGAGCTCTGAGAGTGTGACGTGAGGGGGGTGGCTGGGAAGGTGCTGTCAGACGGCCTTGTGTGACAAAGGTGTTCTGTGCTTTCATGTTGGTGGTAGCCATAAACTGCTTGTCAGAATGCTTCAAGCTGCTTAGTAACCTCCGGGCTGGAGAGACGGTTCAGTCAAGTAGGTAAACTGCTTTGCGTGAGGCCCTGGGTTTAATCGCTAACATGGCAATTGACACCCATGTCCCAGGATTAGGGAGGCAGAAGCAGGTAGACCCCAAGGATTTGCTGTCAAGACAGTCTAGCCCGGCTGGTGAACTTCAGGTTCTGTGAGAAAAGAGACTGTCCTGTCTCAAAAGAGAAAATGGGGCCGAGTGGTGGTGGCGCACACCTTTAATCCCAGCGCTCGGGAGCCAGAGGCAGGCAGGTCTGGAGTTTGAGGCCAGCCTGGTCTACAGAGCGGGATCCAGGACAGTCGGGGCTACATAGTGAAACCTTGTCTCAAGAAGACAAAAAGATAAAATGGAGAGTGATTGAGAAAGACAACTGACATTGTACCTCAGACCTCCACACGCTAAAATGGATTGGTACCAACTATTCCCGTTATTTCTGTTGATTTCCTTCTTTTTGTTTTGTTTTGAGATTGGTCTCATATAGCCCAGGCTGGCCCCAAACTTCTTAGATAGCTGAGGATGACCCTGAAGTCCTGGTCTCCTGCCTCCACTTCTCCAGTGCTAAGATTACAGGTGTGTGTTACCACATCAAGTTTATGTGATGCTGAGGACTGAACCCAAGGCCTTGTGCGTCCTAAGCAGGCACTCAGCCAATTACGCATAACACCCACCCCCCATTTTGTTTTTCTAATTATGGCTTTTTAGATCCAGAAACTTCACTTACTTGTTTTTGTTTGCAGTCTAAAGACAGGATGTTGTATAACCCAGTCTGCCTTTGATCTCATGACCCTCCTTCCTTAGCTCCCTGGGCATGCCAGCTGCCTTCACTGTTAGCGCAGTGGTCAGTGCATCTCCTCAGAAAGCTCAGACTTTACCACCAGACAGAGGGTGATTGATGGGTGGGAGGTAAAGGCTTTCCAGAGTAGCTGTTCTATGTGACTGGTTTCCGGTACAGTTCCTAGCTATGGGACCAGGCTTGTCAAGTCTCTGCCACAGGAGGGTGTTAGCAGGTGAGTGAGACTCTGGCCTCTTTCTAGCTGCTGCTTCATGTCTGCCATGACCTGACCCTAGCAATGCTGAGCCAACAGGCTGCCTCCTGGGAGGAGGCCGTGCCAGCTCTGCTGCAGGCCGTGCTTCGGAGCTACACCTCAGGGAACTTCACCCTCATGCAGGAAATCTACTCAGCCTTTCTCCCAGGCGGTAAGTGACCCCACACACACATCGCTGCCTGGGTCCTCCCGTTACAGCTCAGTATAACCACCTCCGATGGTACTGTACTGGGAGTGGCAGCGTCATTAAAAGGGGATGGGCTGTGGCAGGAGGATCACCACAAACTCTGAGCTGCATAGGTTACAGAGAGAGCCAGACCAAACCAAAGCACCTGCACCGGTGTCTTTACCTGCCTGCTCTCTCCTTAAAGCCCAGTTGGAGAGGGAAAGAAAAAGAGCTGGTGTGGGGTGCATGCACCTGCCATCCCAACATGGGCGAGGGGTGGTCAGAGCAGCAGTTCAGGGTAATCTTGGCTATGTGGTGAGTTTATGGCCAGCCTGGGCTACGTAGACCCTGTTGAACCATCACCCAAAAAGGGGGGCGGGGGATGTGACTTTCCAGCAGAGTGGTGGTGCACGCCTTTCATCCCAGCACTCAGGAGGCAGAGGCAGGTGGATCTCTGTGAATTTAAGCCCAGCCTGGTCTACAGAGCAAGTTCCAGGACAGCTAAGACTACACAGAAACACTGCCTCAAAAAACTGAAAATAAATAAATAATGAGTGAATAAATAAATAAATGTGGTTTTCCAAGCTGGAAAGATGAGGAAAGCTAGGCATTTCTTTCATCTCTGTGAAACAGTCCTGGCTGTCCTGGATCTCTCTGCCTCCTGAATCCGCCTGCCTCTGTCTCCTGAGTGCTGGGATTAAAGGTGTGCACCACCATACCCGGCTAGGCATTGACTATGTGATTAGTCCCTACAATTCATCTCAGTTTTCAGAGCACAATGTGCTTCATACCCTACCCCCACCACATTAGTGTGTCCCTGGAGCTACTAATAATAGTCTTCTGTCATGCTGTGAGTGATGTCACCTGTGACAAGGATTGCATTGTCCCAAGGCGGGAAAGGAAATGATGGGTTCCGTTGGCTTTGGGCAGAGGATATAATCCCAAGAGTTACATTGCTGCCCCTTCTCCTGGGGTGACCACACATGGGTGAGAAGCCAGGTTTCTCACAGATAGAGAAATGTATAACATATCCCAGGATCCTTTTCTTCTAGGCTGTGACCACCTGCGAGACAAACTGGGAGACCTCTCTCTTGCCACTGCAGCTTTCAAAAGCTTAGAGGCCTTTTTTATTTATGGGCAACTATATGAAGTCTGGTGGTCACTCTGTGGGCCTGGCCCTGAGTCCAGCATCTGGGTGAAAAGCACAGTCTCTGCGGAGCAGAGGGAGCCAGATGACAGTGCCAGTGATAAAGACACAGAGCCTGGGGCTACTGCTCAGCCACAGTCAAGTCAGCCTCCAGGCCCAGGCCTCAGGCTCAGTGGAGAAAGTGAGCGTTTACTTAGTGCCTGCAGAGAGCTCTTCTCAGAAAGGCATGCCAGCCTCCAGACCTCCCAGAGGACTGTTGCTGAAGTCCAAGAGACACTGGCAGAAATGATCCGCCAGCACCAAAAGAGTCAGCTCTGCAAGGCCACGGCCAACGGCCCCACCAGAGATGACCCTGGCCAGGAAGCAGAGCAGGCCCCTTCGCAACCTCAGAGCCCAAGGTAAATTCAGGTCTGGAACCATGGATGGCCTTGTTGTCCTATAACTGTGTCCAGTATAAGTATGTGATACCATTGACTAGGCCGCTGGGAAGCAGCAGACCTAGGTCAGACAGCTAATTCCAGCCCTTCTGAAGCCACTCAGTGCTCCATGTACACCTACAATAGCGCTCAGACTGAGATTACAGGTGTGTGCTACTACGTATGCTTCTAGTACCTTTCACCTTGATTACATTCCCCAGGCTAGAATCTAAGAAATACCAGTTAGTTCAGAAATCTACAGAGGTTGTATTAACTTTAAAAAATTATGGGGCTCGAGAGACAGATTATAATTAAAGGCGCCTGCTTTTTTTGAAGATCTAAGTTCCTTTCCCAACACCTACCCAGGGCCTCACAACTACCTCTAACCTTAGATCTAGAAGATCCAACACCCTCTTTTGACTTTCATGGGTGCCTGCACTCAAGTGCATACCCACTCATAGAAACACATTCATACACATAAGTAATCTGAAAAAATTAAAAACTATATGCCTGTAATCCCAACACTCCAGAGCTGGAAGCAGGAGGCTCAGAAGTAGTTCAAGGTCGCATTGAATGTATGGCTACCTAGGAAATGTGGGACTGTCTCCAAAGGAATTAGAAGAAATCCCAGCCACTGCTGTAGGCAGTTCAGGTTTGTGTTTTATTTGTGTAAGACATGCTCTTTCCCTGTGGCAACCGTTCTACCTGAGCCTTCCAAATGCTGGGATTATAGATGTGCCCAGCCAGGTTTGCTTTTAGAAAAAAAATGCTGTAAAGCCCTCAGATCGGCTCCTACCTTTGGCTCACAAGATTCCTGTGAGGACCTTAAGACACCGATCCTGGCTGCCTCTCTACTCCTTGGAGACCCCAGGCTGTCACACTTGTCTGCAGTCTTTCCTCTAAAGCCCTATCTCCTGTCTCAGGTATTAGAAAAGTGACCACCACAGCTTCATAGGTGTGCGTCTCATCCCATTTTGTTGCCTTCTCAATCTCTGAGTTGGAGTTACTTAGGCATAACAAGCGCCTGGCTTCAAGAAAGTACGAAGGATGTGACAAATGACCAGTCACTCATCCCTGGAGACATGCAAACCATGACACAGTGAAGGGCTAGGTACAGAACTGAGTAAGGAGAGTCTGTCCCCAACAAGAGGAAACCCTGGATTCCATCACCATCATGGGCATGGTGGTGCATGCCTATAATCCCAGCACTGGTCGGGTAGATGCAGGAGGATCGAGAGTTCAAGGTCATCCTCAATTACATTGTCTAGTTCAAGGCCAGCCTATGTGAGACCCTGCCTTTAAAAATAAAATGAATCTACAGTGAAATACTATTTCATACCCAATGTGCTGTGGCTGCTGCCAAGATTGGTGCAGCACAGCTTGAGTGTTTGTCCTAGGTGGGAACACTATGGAGTTCCTCAGGAATTAGAAAATGAGCTTCACTCTCAGATCCAGCCGGTCTACTCCTCAGTCAAGAGGACTGAAAGCAGGGCAGCCTGGCATGGTTCTGCATGCCTCTAATCCCAGCACGTAGCACCCCAAGTTAGCCAGTCTGGGCTACACAGCAAAATCTGTCTAAATAAATTAATGCAGGGATGATTAAATAATTGAAATCCCGCTGTTTGTGTAAGCATCTGCAGCACTGTGCATGATAGCATTGAAAATGGGAAGCAGCCCAGTATCCAAGGACAGGTGGGTAGATTAGCAGAAATGGTATATTCATTCAGTGAAATACTACTCAGTGTTTCCATGTTGAAAACGAAGGAAACTAGCCTGTACTACATTTACTACAAGGTAGGTGGCATAATGGTGCCATGAGACAGGAAGTGTGGGCTGCCAACCAGCAGAGATAGGCAAGGCAAGTTCCCATTTCACAAGAGCTCTGGTCCTGAGCAGGTGTGGGAGTGAATGCCTTTAATTCCAGAACCAAGAGAGCAGCCTGGTTTACAAAGCAAGTTCCAGGCCAGCCAGGGTCACACAGTGAGACACTGTCTCAAAAAAAAAAAAAAAGAGCTGTGGTCCTGGATGGTAGTGATGATCGCACAGCATGATGAGTGGAAGTATGTTTGTAGGTGGTTGAAATGGTTTTAACAATTATTTTACCACAATAAAAACAGTGGGGGTTGGCAGGTTGCTTAGTGGGTAAAGGCATTTGCCATCAAGCCTGATGATATGGGTTTCATTCCTGAAACCTACATATGGAAGGAGGGAATCAACTCCCAAATGTCTTCTGACCTCCAAGTGTACACACTGTGGATGCAAGTGCAGCCATGATCGCACATATGTATGTACAATAGACAAAAGGTTTTCTTTAACTGAAACATTTGGGGTAGAAGTTAGGTGACCATATGTGACTTCAGTGTATTGTTACTCTCGCTAGCAGAGAAGAAGGGAATGCATCAGTCTCTCTCCCTGAATTAACCCGAAGACTCACGGAGGCCAATGAGAGAATAGCTGAGTTTCCGGAGAGTATAAAGGTAAGGGTGTTTGAAGATGCTTCACACCAACCCCTGAAGGTCATCTACATCCACTGTCATTGTGTGTGCTTAAAGTTTCAGGATACAAGAGTTAGGTGGTGGCGCACACCTTTAATCCCAGCACTTGGGAGGCAGAGGCGGGTGGATCTCTGAGTTTTAGGGCTGCCTGGTCCATAGAGCGAGTTCCAGGACAGCTAGTGGTATACAGAGACCAAAAAAAAAAAGGAAGAAGAAAGCACTTGGGATGCAGTTGTCTCTGCCTAGCTGTAGTAATTTGTGACAGTGGCAGGACTGACCACACCATAGGTTTCCCGCTCGGTCTTAGGGAAAACCAAACAAGAGTTAGGTATGGTTGAGAGGGAAACCATTCAAGTCAGATGGGAGATGGTAGCAGGTGCCAGTACTCTGGAGGAGCAGTGTGTTGGGCTGTGACTGGTACTAGGAGCAGCTGTGTGAGTTGATTTGGGGACACTAGGAGACTCACCCACGAGGACATGCCAGTAGACATACCAGTTTCATCCGTCTGTCCTTCTACACGCCCTTGCAGACACTGCCTTGTCTTGTCGTTGTTTTAGGCCTGGCCCTTTCCAGATGTGCTGGAGTGCTGCCTTGTCTTGCTTCACATCGGGTCCCAGTGTCCTGGCGCCGTGAACCCTGAGATGCAGCAACAGGCCCAGAAGCTCCTTCAGAAGTATGGCCACACTAGAACTTACAGAAGACACTGCCAGAGCCTGCGCACATAAACTTCCAGAGGCCATAAAGCTGTGTCACACGGCTGTGACAACGTTCTTCTCAGTCACAGCTCACCAGGCCTCCACCCCATCTCCACTGGAAAGATGCTGTGGTCCAGCTGACAGCTGAGGGTGAAGCTTGATCCACTCACAATGGAGCCTGCCTGGTGCCTCCCAAGTGGTTTCCTGTAATGGAGCCAAAAGCCAGCAGGGTCACTCAGAACTAGCCCTTACCAAGACTGCTGTCTCAAGCCTTACGTGGTTTCCCCAAAGAGAAGCCTTTTGTTCACCCCAAGTCTGTCTGTCCTAGGTGCAGCTGCCTTTATAAATCCCCACCATCGGAAGTGTCTCCTTCTGTGGGAGGGGCACTTGACACGCTTATTACTGTTGGGTCGGGGCTTCTTAATTGGTTTGTTAGCTGGGCTTTCCCACCTCTCAAAGAGTAAAGGAATTAGCCTCGTCCACCGTGTTGACTCGGAACATCAGGTCAACGGTGATTTTATTTGTATGGAGTTGCCTCCGTGGGCAGATGGCCCAGGCGATCTGAGAACAGAGCTGATGTTGTCCTCCAGGCTGTGTAACGTGACTGAGGGTGATTAGACAGCCCAGGAAAAAAATCACTCCTGGTGGGTCTTTAATCCTTTGGGGTCATAAAACCCTTTGGTTGAGGATCGACTAAAACCCAGCCTGGAGAACAATGCGTATTTCCTCATTTTACAGTGCCTCCCGGGTCATTAGGCTTCACTTGACACCCTGGAACCTACAGTACTATTTATTCCCCAGCTCTGGGCCTGCTGCTAGTTACCACATAGCCAGACAGCTCAGAGACTGATGATGCCTCCACTGTCACTGGTTTCTAGAACAGAAAAAGCAGACATGCTCAGGTTGGGTGGGCCAAGCAGACCTTCTTCTTGCCTCTCTTGAGGTCCAATGTGAAGGCTTCATCTGTGGGCAGCAAGAAATATTCCCCACTGGAACTCCATGGGACGTGCATCTTGAGGTATTTGTGTGTGCTTAACTTTGGAATCTAAATGCTAAACCCAAAAAAGGGAACTACTGTACCATTGTGTGAACTCTAGGAAGATACATTGGTCTTAAAGGCAAGAGTCTTGACAAATGTGAGTAGGCTTGACTACATAGAGGACTTCATCTACAGAATGGGAAAAGTTGGTTCCCTCCACTTGAATAAAGAGTAGCTGGTAAAGTACAGTCTCACCCTTGTGATTCACTGAAACCAGTGCTCGTTGGGAGCAACCCTGCACACTGTGCATGCCACTTACTACTGGGAAAGACCAGAGGCAGGAGGAATTTGAATTCAAGGCTAGCCTGGGCTATGAAGCAAGACCTTGTCTCAAAAATAGTAATGATAATCCAGTGGGCTAGAGCGATGGCTTAAGAGCACTGGCTGCTTTTCCACAGGACCTGGGTTCAATCTCAGCCCCACATGGTGGCTTACAAACATCTATTACTTTCATTCCAGGGGCTCCAACACTCTTTTCTGGCCTCCACAGTCATCAGGCATGCACATAGTACATAGATGTACACATTCAAAAAGAAACCTAAAATAGAACTACCCAATAGAAAATTAAAATGACAGCTGTTTTCCTCTTAAACTGCTCTTTTAAATAATGTATGATGTTATCAACTTGCTATCACTTGAATATTATTTCTGTATCCCTAGTTATGAGAACCACAGAGCCAGAGAAGCAAAGGTGTTCACTCAAGGTTCTAGCAGAAAGCATGTATTACTAAGCAACCTTTTTTTGGGGGGGAGGGGGCAGTGTTTATCTAAAGTAATTTGGTCTAGACTCATCCAGTTACCTTCTGTTGGTTTTTTGGTTTGTTTTTTTTTTTAACTCCTTTTCTCTTTTGGCTCTTTGCTCTTTGGGGGCCCGCCACCCAGCTCCCAAATAATCACACACAGATGCTTATTCTTTCTTATAAATGCCTGGCCTTAGCTTGGCTTGTTTCTTGCCAGCTTCTCAAATTATCCTGTATATCTTTTCCATTCTTTTTTTTTTTTTTTTTTTTTTTTTTTTTTTTTTTTTTTTGGTTTTTCGAGACAGGGTTTCTCTGTGTAGCTTTGCGCCTTTCCTGGATCTCGCGCTGTAGACCAGGCTGGCCTCGAACTCACAGAGATCCGCCTGCCTCTGCCTCCCGAGTGCTGGGATTAAAGGCGTGCGCCACCACCGCCCGGCATCTTTTCCATTCTTATTCCATGTCTGGCTGTATAGCTGCATGGCTGGCCCCTGGAGTCTTCCTCTCTTTCTTGTGCCTCCATCTCTCTCCCCAGATTGCTCCTGTTTATTCTCTCTTCCTGCCAGCCTTGTCTGTCCTTTCTCCTGCCTCGCTATTGGCCAAATCAGCTCTTTATCAGACCAATCAGGTGTTTTAGACAAGCAAAGTAACAGCTTCACAGAATGAAACAAATGCAACATAAAAGAATATAACACATCTTTGTATCATTCAAACAAATGTTCCACAGCATAAACAGATGTAACTCATCTTCAAATAATATTCCTCAGCACCTTCTCCCGTCTTTTTTTTTTTTTTTTCTTTTTTCTTTTTTAAGGGGGTGGAGGTTGTATTTTGTTTTTTCAAGACTGGGTTCTCTGTGTAGCCCTGGTTGTCCTGGAACTTACTCTGTAGATCAGGCTGGTCTCATAGTCCGAGATCCGCCTGCCTCTGCCTCCCATGTGCTGGGACTAAAGGTGTGCGCCACCACTGGGCCCTCTTCCACCTCTTACTGGATCTGCTTTCCCTGTTCCCTATGCCCATCCCCTCCCTTTCTGCACCTTCACTTCCTACCTCTCAGCATCTCACCCTGCATCAAATCTGGCTCAGCTGCTGCCATCTTGCCTGAGTTACTCACCCCTTAACCTCAGCTTTAAAATTTTTTTCCTAAAATTCCCTTTCCCTAAACCTTAATCTCAGTGACCTTATACAGTTGAGGTTGTATTTGTGTAAATCATTTACTGTCTGGTAACAGGTAGGCTTCTACCTGTAGTGAGGGAGACAGTGTCCTCTATTGTTCACCCCAACATCTCCTAGAGTGAGTGGATAAAGGGTACTTAATGAAAGCTCATTGGCTGAATAAACTAGTAAACTAAGATACTCATTGGTAATTTGGAAACACAGGACTCACATGCCAGCATTGGCTGACAAGAGGCTTAAGGTTGCTCAACCTTGCAAACGGAACAGTGGAATCCAAGGTCAGCAGCACATAGGGCTGAACTCTGGTCACCAAAAGCTGTTCTCTTCATCCCTCCCTGGCACCATTTCCGTCAGAGGACACCCACCCTTTGCACAGCCCTGTGTGCTCACGTGACTGTGCCCTTCCTCTATGTAATGCGTGGACAGTCCCACTTCTCATCTCGGCACTTTGGGCCTGTCCTCTGAGAAAAGCTCAATTCTTTAAATGTTCCAGGGCACCTTCCTGAGAGTCACTTTGCTCCCTTCACCACAGATCTTGAGTGCACCTGCCAGCCAGAGTTGTAGATCTGGTGGGTACAGTGGTGCAAATCTACACTCCTTGCCTCTCAGGGGGATGGCTTGGAGGTCTGGGCCAGCCTATGTAACACTCTTAAGACCCTGACTAGAAGGACCCTCTAGCAGTGCTTTCTAGAAGGATCCCAATACTTGACTGACAGCCTTACTTTTTTGTGCCAACAGAAAAGACTGGAAAAAAACTAAATTAGGAAGTCTGAAGTTCAATGTGTCAGAATTCCACTGAGCCTAACCCACTACATATGAGTAGCCAGGGAGAATACAATTAAAGCTACTCTGCTGTCCTAATCAGACCCAACTGCCAGCAGGGTGTGAGCTTGTGCTCCTCAATGAGACCTTCCTTCCAAGGCTGATTGGTTCTGAGGTAAGCCAATCCTGTCACAGATACCAGTTCCTAGCTAACAAAGACCACACCTCATGCCAGTGGTTAAAAAGCAATCTTTATTTTACAAAATTAAAAACATAAATAATATTTACAAGCATCTTAAATACCAGCTTTAATACTTGACATTTTGTAATCATTTCAAATTCAGTTCCCCACAAGCTTTTAAAATGTAAGACCACTCCAAGCTGCTGCCATCTGTCTCCGACTTCCCAAGAAGTTTCTGCTTTCTCAAAATTGTACTTTCTGTAGTCATTAAAAAAAAAACCAGTGTGCTTCCTAAATGCCTAACCTTAAAAAACAATAGGCTTCTGAGCACAGCTGTGGGGATGATTCCAGGAGGTCTGAGGTGAACTCCCTTGCTGCCCTGCTCACAAGTACTCCTGTGACTTTTCTAAGACTCAACACTCCAGAGCTCAGCTCTAACACCTGGCCATCTCACGTTTCTAAATACAAGCAGGGAAAATGGAAGCTAAGAACACAGCTGATTGAGATCACCCTGAGGACAAAATGGACCTGGAGCATGACCTAGTCTCAGGCAGTTCATCTGAAAAGGTGACTTGAGGTGAGGCTCAGGTGCTCGCTAACCACAAGAGCGGCAGAACTCTCCAGATTTCAGCACGGCAGTCATGGAATCAATTTAAGTCAGGACTGCCGTCTGGAGAAGCACTGACGGCCGGCAGAGCCTGCTGCTGCTGCAGACCTACTTCCCAAGAACATACACCATGTTCCCTGGCAGCCTCGGCTCATCTGAATCTCATCAGAGCAGCAAAGCCAAAAGAAAAAGAAGGACAACACATAAGAGTCAGATACATTTTACTGGTTTGTTTCAGACATCCCGGAGGTTTAAAAAGGTGTCCACGGAGCCATGGATGCTGGTGGCAGGAGGCAGCAGAGGGGCGTGGGCACGAGGACAAGGAAGACTTGTTTACAGATTCAGAGCAAACCCCTTCTTCTGGATCTAAAATAAAGGCATCTTTAAACAGAAACCCAGTCTCTGCTCGGAGCAGACGCCGCAGGTCAGTGGCTGGGCGATGGCCCAGGCGGCAGGATGCACGTGCTGTCACTGCTGCATGTTGTTGATCATGGCCAGGATGCTCATCTTCTCCTGGGCAGAGTCCACATCCTCATTCTGCTTCTGAGCCACTCCCGTGCCCAGGCCATAGAGGCGCCCACAGTACTTGGCATCATCAATACTGTCCTCAAAGAATAGCTGCAGAACAGGACAGAAGCAGCTGAGAAAGGGGCCAGGAGTCATGCCACCTCCCAGCTTCTCATGCCCTGACACTAACTCAGCGACACCAAACACCTCCCACACAGGCACCGGGCTCTGCTTCCTAAACAGACTTGGTATTCCTATGATCTGTCACTGCTGGGAGGCCTGGGCTGCTGCCAGGCAAGGAAGTGACTAAGAACTCAGGTTTCCCAAGTCACTTCAACTCCATTCCATCATGGTTCCTTATTCATAAATGTCACGAAAACCAGGTGAGGTGGTGCACACATGGAATCCTAGCACCCGAGGTGAGGCAGAAAGTGACTGAGGAGACCAGGGACAATGAGCACTCACCAGCAGCTCAACCTTACTACTACTGGGCAAGAGCTGTCCAGTCCAATCACAAGATGTTGAGCACAGCCCTGGCCAGAAGCACCACCTCTGCTAAGTATAACAAGAAACATCTCCAAGGCATTACCAAATGCGCCAGTTGGCAACCATTGATCTAATACACTTGTTACTATTTTGATCAAAAATATTCCTAGAAGTCCTTGTGTTGAAGGCTCAGTACCAACTTGAAGGGTTACCAGGAAATGGTAAAACCTTGAGGAGGTGAAACTTAGTTGGAGGGAGTGAAGTTGTCAGGGCCAGCCCCTATACTCAGCCTCTTCCTCTCTTCCCAAGCCACCAGAGATGAACAGACCTCCTGCCAGACCCTAGCATTCTGATGCTCTGGCTTGCCAGAGCAGACAGAGCCAGCCAATCATTGGCTAAAATCTCTTAAAAGTTGTAAACCAAACTAGTCCTTTGAAGTTGATGGCCTCAGCTATTTTGTCAAAGCCACAGAAAACTAGTTAAATCAACACCTGAACTTGTAATAGTGCTTAAAAGCAGCAAAAAGAAATATAACTAGTTATGACAGCTCACAGCTGTCATCCCAGACTTTAGAGCCCGAGGCAAGGGTTCAAGGACAGGCATAAGCCTTTAACCCCTGCAATCAAGAGGCAGATCTCTATATAAGAATTTAAAGCCAGTCAGGGATACACAGTGAGACACAGAAAAACAAAAAACAATAAATTAAAAGAAAAATGTCAGGCTGGAGAGATGGCTCAGAGGTTAAGAGTACTGACTCCTCTTCCAGAGGTCCCGAGTTCAATTCCCAGCAACTACATGGTGGCTCACAACCATCTGTAATGAGATCTGGTGCCCTCTTCTGGCCTGCAGTCACATATGCTGTATACATAAAATAAATAAATAAATAAATCTTTAAAAGAAAGAAACCATAAAAAAAAAAGAAAGAAAGAAAAATGTCAACAAAATTGTAACTTTTCTTTTCTTTTTCTCTTCTTCCTTGAGGTAGGGTTTCTCTGTGTAGCCCTGGCTGTCCTGGAACTCAACTCTGTAGCCCAGGCTGGCCTTCAACTCAAGAGATCCACCAGCCTCTGCCTCCCAAGCCCTGGCTGGGATCAAAGGCATGCACCACCACCACCCAGCTTTCACTGTAATTTTCAATCATATTCTTCCTCTTCAAACATATTTTAAAACTGACAGAGTAGGTAAGTAAACTGAAAGAGAAATTCACCTTCATTAGAAAAACAATCCTTAGCCCAAGGGGGTAAACTAACAAACAACACTCCTACTGTAGAAAGCAGAAGAAAAGAAAGAAGCTGCCTCAAAACCCAGAGGCCTCACACTGGAGCATTACCTCTTTCATCCTGAAGAAAGCCATCCCTGTCAGCAGGGAGTCTGAGCCTGCTTGATGCTGCCTTCCAATCCTCTGCAAATCCAACTGATCAGCCACCTCCTGAAGACCTCCCTAGAGGACAGAAAACAGAAATGTCACATACCAATGCTATTCTCCTGGACTCGAGGAAAGTCTACTCGAGAGTTCATTTAGCAGTGGGCCAGGCCTCTCACCTAACAGGCCTCAGTAGCCATCTCTCAGGTTTTCCCTCTGTTCTTCCCAAACAATACACTATGTGCACGCAGAGATGAGAAGACAACTTTCCCAAGTCAGTGCTCTCCTACCACACGGGTTGCAGAGATCGGACTCGGGTCCATCAGGTTTGGCAGCAGGCACCTTCACCCACTCAGCCATCTCACAGGCCCAACTCCTTGAACTTCTGGTTTGTTATGTTTTTGGGGGAAAGGGTTTCTCTGTGTAGCTTTGGAGCCTGTCCTAGAACTCACTGTGTAGACCAGGCTGGCCTCGAACTCAGAGATCTGCCTGTCTCTGCTCCTGAGTGCTGGGATTAAAGGTGTGCGCCACCACCATCCAGCCTTCTTGAACTTTTAAAAAGTTAAAAAAACCCTCAGACTGTAGGCCAGTGCGGGACTGTCATGACATACTGCACATAGCTTCATGTCACCAACTTCTTCCGGAGGTTCTCAGCCTAAGAGGAAGGCAGCCAGCCTCAAGAGGCAAGAAATCAGGCCCTTTTGGTGCCCAAGCTACCAACGAAGACAGCTACAGAGGAAGGCCTGCCCACTCAGCTCAATCAACACCCTCTCTAGAGAAGACTGGCAGACCTCAAAAAAACATGCTGAATAGATCAGTAAAGCAAGACAAGTCTTGGGCTTGGGGTTTGCTTGTTTATTACAAATACTAAGGAGAATGTTGTCTGTTACCTTAAGATTTTTGCAGCTCTTCATCAGGTATTTCACATCGTAAATGGATGGGAAGAAAAGATTCAGGATGTGGAAAAACTCATGTTCTTCTTCTGGCAATCGAGAATCTGTCAGCAGCTTTACCATGTAGCCAAAATCGTAACCACTGCAGGGAGAACGAAGCAGGTGTCCGAGAGCAGCTCAGCCCCGCCGGAAACCCCGCAGGGTTTAAAAATGCCTCCTGAGGCAGGCTGGGCCCTGACTAATCTGAACTTCACATTCAGGAAGCTACCACGGGAAGCAAACAAGAACCGGAGAGTTTGTGTTCATTTGATTCATCAAAACTCAACTGTAGGGGCCACAGAGAAGGATCAGCTAAAAGAGCAATCATGAGGATCAGATTCAAATCCCAGCACCCAAGTCAGAGAGCTCACAAATTCCTGTAACTCAAGCTCCAAAGGGTCCAACATCCTCTTCTGGACTCCCTGGGCACCAGCACAGGCACACACGTGCATATACACACACCTTTAAAGACAAAAACCCTCCAAGAGTATTGAAAGAATATCTGCCATCGGAAGTCTTTAGAAAGGACAAGCCACGCCAGGCTGAAAACAACCAAGCACACAGCACCCACCATCCACCTGGAATACAGCACTGAGGATATGTGAAGCAAAGCCTGTGTATGTGCTCCAGTGCTCCCTAAACACTGGACACATGAGCACCAGCACCACCTCCAACTTCACACTGCTGCCGCCAAAGAGCCGGCAGGACTCCAATCAACAAGAGTGCAGCTCCTCTCCAATGCAGCCCAAAGTCCAAAGGAGGAAGCTGTGAAGGAAGAGACAGAGGCCACGGTGCCCAGGAACTGACCTGTGAAATGAAAGCCACTTGACATTGTCACAGAGAACCACTCCCGATGTCATAAGCAGCTCTGCGAAGTGCAGTGTGTCGATCCCTTCCTCCTCATGCTTCTGGAACTGCAGCCCTGAGTTTGCAAGGAGGTCTATGGAATCCTGGGAGTACATATCCTCTCTGAAAAACAAGAGGTCAGTGTGAGCTGGGGGCGTAATGAGACAGAAGCAGAAGGAAAAAGTATCACCATCAGCTTATAATTTAGAAACACAGCATCCCTGAAACACCCCACAAACTGACAGATACATATTTCCTAATTACAGAAGATCAACATCCTCTCACTTTACTGTTTGTAAGTAACTGAATGAGTTAGAGTTGTAAGCCACCATTTGAGTGCTAGGAATCAAGCCCAGGTCTTCTGGAAGGGCAGCCAGTGCCTTAACCACTGAGCCACCCTTCCGGCCCATTTTTTTGGTTTTGTTTTTAATCTCTTTAATAAAAAGATTTATTTTATGTATATGTGTGTTTTGTCTGCACGTACATCTGCACACCAAAAGAGGGCACTCAGACCCCATTATAGACAGCTGCCATGTGGTGGCTGAGAATTGAACTCAGGACCTCTGGAAGAGTAGCCCTAGGTGCTCTTAACCACTAAGCCATCTATCGAGCCCTTGTTTTTTTAATTTTTAATCATTCATATTTTTACTTCCTTGTACTATTTACAATAGAATTGTACAAAACAAATGAAACAGAACTAAAACAAGTTTATTCTAAAAATAAATAATCAAAAAGGAGGGGCAGGAGAGGAGGCTCAGAATATAAGAATTCTTGCTGCCCATGCAGAGGACCCAGGTTCGGTTCTCAGCACCCACATGGTGGCTCACAACTATCTATAACACCAGTCCCGGGGGGATCTGATGCACTCTTCTAACTTCTGTGGACGCCAGGCGTGTATACATGATACACTGACATACATGCAGGCAAAATATTCACACACATAAAATTTAAAAATCTTTTAAAAAAGAAAATACCTCCTGTTGCAGAATATTTGATCACACTGTGTAAAAATGTGTCACTGTTTTATTCTGATTTTTTTAATAAAGAGCTGAATGGCCAATAACTAGGCAGGAGAGGAGAGGAAGGATTTCCGGGGAGAGAAAGGAACTCAGGTGCATGAGGGATTAGCCATCAAGACACAGAGGGAGTCGGATGTACAGACTGGAGAAAAGGTAAAGAGCCACGTTGCAGAATGGAGAGTAACAGAAACTCGTCAGGCTTAAGAGCTAGTGGGACAAGCCTAAACTAAGACCAAGCCTTCATAGAAGTCTCTGTGTCATTATATTTGGGGGCTGGCGGTCCAAAGAAAGTCTGACAACAAAGACCGGCTACAATCTACTCAGATCTTTTGCTAGTTTTTTGTTTTGTTTTTATTTTAAGGTAGGGAATTTGAGACAAGTTCCATTATATAGTCCTGGCTGTCCTGGAACTTATTATACAGACCAGGCTGGCCTTGAACCTACAGAGATCTGCCTCCTGACTGCTGGGATTAAAGGTGTGCACCACTACAGCCTAGCTTTTGCCAATTTTTAACTGGGTTGTCTCCCTTCTGTGGTACTGGGGAATAAATCCATGGCCTCAAATATGCTATTCCACGGAGCTACACACCAGCCTACATTTTCTTTTTAGGCTAAATTGCAAGAGTTCTTTAAGGAAAACTAAGCTTGCCAGACATGGTGTGTATGCCTACAGTCCCAGTACTATGAAGGCAGAGGCAAACAGATCTCTGAGTCTGAGGCCAGCCTGATCTACATAGCAAGTTCCAAGACAGCCAGGGCTACATAAAGATCCTATCTTAAAAAAAAAAGGAAAACTCCTCTCTGTTTTAACACCTGTGTATGTTCATGAAGCAAAAATATAATTAGTGTGTAGTAGCACACACCTTTAATCCCAGAATTCTGGAGGCAGATTTCTATGGATTTCTATGAGTTCAAGGGCAGCCTGGTCTACATAGCAAGTTCCAGGACAGCCAGAGATACATAATAAAGACCCTGTCTCAAAAAAAAAAAAAAAAAAGCTTTGGTTAGTAAAACCTCCAGCAATCAGTTCAGTCCACTCAACCGTAGCCATCTAAGAATAACACCGAGAGTCTCTCAGACACTTACGTCAGGTTGAACTTGAAGTTGAACTGCCATGTGTTGATTCCAGAAGGGTACTCCCCTTTCTCATTTGTGAATGTGAGGCCCAGCTGGATGATTTTCAGAAGGTCAACATTGCACCGCAAAAGCTGATACTGGTAATCTATGGAGCTTCGAAATTCACCAATTGGTCGTACCACAACACCCGGAAACTCTGTGTCCTAGGAACAAAAGCCTCTCACCATTAAGTCTCACCAAACAGTGGGGGCTGAGCTAGCAACTCATGAGCAAAATTGCTCTTCAGTTTATAGAAGTCCCAAGATAAGCTCCCAAAGTCTACAACACAACAGGACACAGGACAGGGACTAGGTTATGTGCATTGGTGTCTTGCCTGCATATGTCTGTGGGAGGGTGTTGGACTCCCTGGAACTGGAGTTAGAGACAGTGGTGAGCTGTCATGTAGGTGCTGAGAATTGAACCCGGGTCCTCTGGAAGAGTAACAAGTGCTTTCAACTGCTGAGCCATCTCTCCAGACCCCAGGTAGGAGCTTCTAATATGAGGTAAATACAAATACAGCCAGGTTGGATGTGGTGGCTCACAGGATCTTTGCTCCTTCACATTAGTTTCTTTGTGTGACTTACACTTGAGAGCAGCATGGCTGCTGGCCTGCCATTCAGAGCTCTCATCTTGGTCCAGTCTTTTTACTAAGGACAAACGCAGCCTTTCTTTTTCTTGAGTGACTATCTCATTGCCGTGTATATATAAAACCTTTTCCCCCTTATGAAGCCCAGACTGAATCATTGGTCTTAAACCCCTGATCCCCCCCCAAGTGTCAGGATTACAGGCTCTTAGTCTGTTGGGAGAGCTTGTGAGACTAGCACTTCTCATGGACAGAGTAGGGAAAGCAGGGTTTGAAGACAGTGGCAAGTAGCAAGCCTGGAGTGGAACAGAGCACCTGCTTGCTCAGGGGCTGGTCCAAGACAAGCCTCACTTTACCTGAGGTCAGGCAGGAGAGTGAGCCACAGAGTACCAGATCTTCCCATTTGACCGGAAATGCCAGATCTGGAATTTGACATCTCCTAACTTTTCAGTGCTAGCAACAAAATGTTTGAATATTTTGAAAACAGAAGACAGGCAGGCATGCTGGCAGATGCCTGTAATCCTAGCACATGGGAAATGCAGGCAGGAGGTCAGGAGGTCAAGTCATCCTCCTTATACACAGCAAGTTCAAGAGGAGCCTGTGCTACATGAAACCATATCTCCAAATTTCATTAGGAAATAAATACCAGCCGGGTGGTGATGACGCACGTCTTTAATTCCAGCACTCAAGAGGCAGAGACAGGCGGATCTCTGTGAGTTTGAGGCCAGCATGATCTACAGGGCGAGATCCAGGACAGGCACTAAAAATACACAGAGAAACCCTGTCTCAAAAAAAACAAAAAAAGAACGAACGAATGAACTACCACATGGTCAAATGCACATGTGTGAAGAGATACACCTATGGGGCTGCGGCAGGTCGATGCTAGAGCACTTGTCCAGCACCATACATGCAATGGGCACAATGGTGCACACTGATAATCTCAGCTAAGAAGGCAGCAGCAGGAAGATCAACATAAGTTCCTTTCCAGGCCTGCCGGCTACCTAGGGAGTACTGGGCTAGCCAGAGCTACCTATCCAGATCCTAAAATAAACAAAAATAAAAACATAAAAGACTTTCAAACAGAGGAACATTACAAAAACTCATAATAGAGGCTGTGCCCTCCTCAGAGATACTGGCTCCCTTGACTCACAGAAGAACTGCAGATTTCTGTCAGTCTAACCTTTGGTGATAAGGACCTACTCACCATGGCGATGTAGCTATAGCTGAGGACAATCTCCCGGATCTTCCTCATCTCTTCTTCAAGGTTGCTGGCCCACACCTCACAGATGACCTGACTGTTTTCCACAAGTGCCGCTGGCATCCTGAAGCACCTGAGGAGCCACCGTGAGTTAACTATGTTAGCGGACAAGCCTCCTGTTCGATTTGATCGTCCACACTGGATCCAATCTAGATTTAAAGATTTTGAAATCACGTAAGTTTACATTATGGTGTACGATGCCAACTAAACAAACATCAAAATTGTATTTTAGCCAGACACAGTGACCCATATATACGATCCTAACATTCAGGAGGCCAAGGCAGAAGGATGGAAAGTTTAAGACCAGCCTGGACAACCTACCGCATCCATTCAAGGTCAGCCAGGGCTATATAGCAAGACCCTGTCTCAAGAAACGGGCAATGGTGGCCCTCGCCTTTAATTTCAGCATTTGAGAGGCAGAGGCAGAGTTCAAGGCAGCCCGCTCTCCGGAAGAGTTCCAGCATAGCCAAGGCTGTTACACAAAGAAACCTGTCTCGAAACATTCAAAAAAACAAACCAACCTGAGTTTTACCATAACTTCATTAACACAATCAGTACATGCAGCCTCTACTACCTATGGAGTGTTCACAATTACCTTTGTCAAGTTGTTCTCTTTCAATACAAAGAAAAGCCCTACTTGCTAATATCAACTCCCTTTTTTCAAGACAGGGTTTCTCTGTGTAGTTTTGGTGCCTGTCCTGGACCAGGATGTAGACCAGGCTGGCCTCGAACTCACAAGAGATCCACCTGGCTCTGCCTCCTGAGTGCTGGGATTAAAGGCGTGCACCACCACCAGCCTAACCTGAACCCGTAACAATGACATTTTAAAAGGGAAGTTATTTGGGGTATGGTGGCACACAACTTTAATCCAGCACTCAGGAGGCAGAGGCAGGTGTTCTCTGTGAGTTTGAGGCCATCTTGGTCTACATAGTGAGTTCCAGCACAGCCAGGGCTACACAGAAACACTGTCTCAGGAAAAAAGGAGGGCAGTTACTAGTGTCTATGTTTTATTTTTGTGTGTACATGCATGTCTTTATACCATGTTCATGCAGTGCACAAAGGCCAGAAGAGGGCATCAAATCCATTGGGAATGTATTTAGAGATGGCTGTGAACCATTGTGTTGGTGACGTACTGGGAACCACACCTAGATTTTCTGCAGCCCTGTGAGGTCGACTTTTAAGAGCTAATGAAGAAGCTAAGCACTAACTCCACAATAAGAACCGGGTGGCAGGACTAGAGAAATGGCTCAGCAGTTGAGCACTAGTTACTGCTCTTGCAAAGGACCCAGGTTCAGTTCCTAGTACCCTCAGGGTAGTTCACTTCCATCCATAATTACAGTTCCAGATGGTCTAATGCCCTCTTCTGGCCTCCACAGGCACCAGAAACCTCCACATGGTAAACAGACAATCTGCAGGCAAAACAATCATACACATAAAGTAATTTAAAAAAAAAATGGCATTAACTTGGGAAGTTAAACACAAGTTAGAGATCAGTGTAGCAAGTAAAAATAATTCAAGGACTGGAGAGATGACTCAGTTGGTTAAGAGCACTGGCTGCTCTTCCAGAGGTCTTGAGTTCAATTCCCAGCAACCACATAGCAGCTTACAACCACCTGTAATGAGATCTGGTGCCCTCTTCATGCAGGCGTACATGCAGGCAGAACACTGTATACATAATAAATCTTACAAAAAACAAGACAGCCAGGACTAAGCAGAGAAACCCTGTCTCGAAAAACCAAAATAGTAGGAAGAAGAAAAAGAAGAAGAAGAAGAAGAAGAAGAAGAAGAAGAAGAAGAAGAAGAAGAAGAAGAAGAAGAATGATTCAAGCAGGAGCTTGTCGATGATCTATACCACAGGAGAAAGTACTCAGATGGGTCAAATTCAACATAATCTGAGCTCAGAAAAATAGTCACTACAGAAAATCAACACAGAGCTCATGTTTAGCAAAACAACTCCAGGACTGATCCTTGACACCAAAACACACACATCCCATGAGAAGGTGCTTTGGCATTAACTTGGGAAGTTAAACACAAGTTAGAGGCCAGTGTAGTAATATAGGGAAGCCCTGGGGTGGGGGTGTACAAAAGGGCATAAAACCTTCCTTTTTTAAAAATACTTTTTAAGCCGGGCGGTGGTGGCGCACGCCTTTAATCCCAGCACTCGGGAGGCAGAGCCAGGCGGATCTCTGTGAGTTCGAGGCCAGCCTGGACTACCAAGTGAGTTCCAGGAAAGGCGCAAAGCTACACAGAGAAACCCTGTCTCGAAAAACCAAAAAAAAAAAAAAAAAAAAACCAAAAAAAAAAAAACCAAAAAAAAAAAAAACTTTTTAATATTTATTTTTATTATTTTATTTGTCTGCATCTGTGCACCATATGTGTGTTTGGTGTCCGAGGAGGTGGTGAGTCTCCATGTGATTGCTGGGAATCAAACCCAGGTCTTTCACTTTCATAAGAAGTGCCCTTAACCACTAAGCCAACTCTCCAGCCCATAAAAGCTTCCTTTCAATGCAAACCCACTGTATAGAGTCTCAACACAATATGTAATGGTGGGCTCCAGTGCACATGGGCAAAAAAAAAAAAGCCAGTAAATGAATTTGAGAGCAAATAAAAATAACAGTAACAGTAAATGAATTTGAAGAGTTTCTAAAGACCAGAACAAGGGAAACCCTTGTTTTCTACCTCAGAACTGATAGGTGCCAGAGACTCCAGAAGAGAGCAAGGATCATTGTTTTTGTTTGGGTTCAGTTTTTTGTTTTTGAGACAAGGTTTCTCTGTGTAACAGCCCTAGCTATCCTGGATCTCGCTCTGTAGATCAGGCTGGCCTGGAACTCAGGAGGCCTGTCTTTGCCTCCTGAGTGCTGGGACTAAAGGCGAGCACCACCACCACCACCGCCTGGCTGAAGATCGGTCTTAATGCTGTCTACTTCTCCTTATAAGACCTTTCATTCCAGGCAGTCTACACTTCACAGATGCTTCCTTGAAATTAAAAACTTAAGTGACTGTGTGGTAGCTCCCAGCATACACACACATTTTGGCAGCTACTTCTTAAAGGCACAGTCCATTTCTTCTCCTGTTTTTGTTCTATTAATGAAAGCTTGCAAGTGAACTAATAGAGGGCAGGAATGATGTACATTCACAATGAATGTACAGCAAATTCAACTTCCTGACAACTGAGAAAATGTTTGCTCAGAGTTCCCCAGACTGGCCTCTAAACTTGTAACAACCCTCCTGTCTCTGCCCCCCAAGTGCTACAGTACAGGCATGAGCCACTTCATTTGGCTCCTGAAGTCACTTTCCATGCCTATGAAACAGGTGCCAGGACTTTGTTTTCCTGGGCACAACCAGGAACTACAGAAGGTAAGTAAGTGGGTGTCACTCCTGAACTTCTCAGAGATGTTCCCATTCAAGCAGAAAGGATACAGGCACAAAGAGACAAACAAACAAACCGTCTAAAGTTGTTTAAGAGGGAATTTGTTTCAGGATGTCAACCACTTTCAAAGCTACTGCTTTCTACATTATCTGGTAAAGGAGGACCTGCACACAGGAGCAGAGACACCGGCAAAGACCCACAAGACATTCCTGCAGCAAACCTTTCCCTAGCAAATCTGCGGGAATATGAACAGCAGACTCCGTCCCGAAAGGCAGTGCTTTCCAACTGAAGAAGAACCAAGAGGAGAGTGGCGGCCCGTGCCTCCAGAGGCCAACCTGTGTGCTACGGCATAGAGAGTTCCAAACCAGTCTTGGCTTGGGACCAGGCAGATCCGCGTGGAATCTAGCAGACATTTAACTGAGCAAGTGAACTTCCTGGGCATAATGGCTGCAGGGGAGAGAGAAAACAGCAACCCAACACAGGCCTAGGGCCTCCACTTTGCAGCCGGGGAGCTCAGGCCCCAAGAAGCAGCACAGACTTCCCTTTTTCAGCCTCTCCCCCATATCTCAGAGCAGAATAAGCCTACGCTTTCAAGTACAGTTATTGGTGTAACACAGCCTCTAAAGTAACCTCGTTATTGAAGTTACAACCAAAAGGACAATAATGAATTTCATAACTCAAAGAAAAACTGACGTAAGATGGCAATCTGCACTCGGGAGGCTGAGGGAGGGTCACCAGGAATTTGAGGTCAGCCAGGGCTACAGAGGGAGACCCTGTTTTTATTTTATTTCATTTTATTGTTTTGTTTTTTTCAAGACAAGTCTCTCTATGTAGCTCTCGCTGTGCTAGAACTCACTCTGTAGATCAAACTGACCTTGAACTCAGAGATCCACCTGCCTCTGCCTCCAAGTGCTGGGATCAAAGGCGTGCGCCACCACAACCAACCAGCTGAGACTCTGTTTTTAAAAGAAACACAAACAAAACAAACCAGTTTGGCAGTAAAGGCACTTGCTGCCACGCCTAACTCAAGTTTGAGCCCCAGACTCAATTGATGGAAGAAACTGACCCCCAAGTTATAATGATTTCCACATGGCCAACTTGGCACATGTGTACACACAATAATAATAATTATTATTATATAAACATACAATAATATAACAATACTATTATCTAGCTTACAGAAAAGATATAATAATAATATAATAGCTTAAAGGAGAAGAATGGGAGTTGGAGTGATGACTTAGCAGTTAAGAACACTTGCTGCTCTCCCAGAAAACCAGAGTTTGCTTTCCAGCACTCATGTGGGTTGGCTCACAACTGTTTGTACCTCCAGCTCCAGAGAATGTTGACACCTTTTCTGCCGACTTTTGACACCAACACACATGTGACATACTTAAATAAAATTAATAAAAATTAATCTCTAAAAAAAAAGTATCCTTCAAAATTCCTTAGGGAGGTTTGGAGATTGAGTCTGAATTCTTTATAAAAAAAAAATTTATGTGTATTTTGCCTGCATGCACAGATATGTACACCATATGCATGCCTGGTGCAATGGATCCCCTAAACTGGAGTTACAGACAGCTGTGAGCTGCCATGTGGGTGCTGGGAATCGAACCTGGATCCTTCAGAGGAGCAGCCAGTGCTCTTAACCGCTGAACCATCGCTTCAGCCCAGTCTACATTCTTCTTTAAAATTTTATTTTATTTTTCCTTTTCCTTATGGGTATGTGGAAGAGGTGTTATGTGCATGTGAGTGCAGCGCTGGCAGGGCCCAGAAGAGAGTACTGGATCCTGTGAAGCTAGAGTTATAAGTAGCTGTGACCCACTTGATGTGGGTGCTGGGTACCGAGCCTGTCCTCTGCATAAGTAGAATGCACTTTTAACAGATGAGCGATCTCTCCAACCCCTTAAATCAAAATTTTGATCACACCATGCAATATTTGCCTCACTAAAACTTGATCCCCACAGCAGCTACATTTGAAACTGCAAAAGGGAAAGGTGTTCACATAAAGACAGAAAGACAGACATACAGGCACACGCACACGCACACACTCTCTGCCCAGTGCAGGCTGCAGAGCAAAGACCGCTCTTGATTATCCAAACTTTGGAGCAGAGGTCCCTGTGCATCTAGGTGAGCTATGAAGAGCAAGTAGTGAAAAAGCCAGAAAAATGCTCTTCCTGCCAACAGTGCAGACGTTCAGCTGAGTGTCTCCTGCTCGTCTGGTTCTGTTTTCGCCAGAGCGTCTGGGAAACAATAAGCTTCACTTCCCTGTTTCAGAAGACTAAACAAAGACTTTGCCGTGCAAGACTGGCGCAGGAGGAAGCAGCGGCCCGTTAGAAGAAATGGCAACAGGTCCCCTCCGGAGCGTTCCAGGTCACAGCCCTGGACTCTGCCGGCGCCCCAACCAGCTTGCTGGCTCTCCCAGGGTGGCCCTACCACGCAAAGCTGCAGCACCCCAAGATCCGAGCAGGGCGGCCTCCGGCCTCCCCCACCACTCATTAAGGCCTCCAAGCCGGACTCCGGGGACCCGGAGCACTGTGGCCTCTGCGCCTCAGTGTTCCCGTGTGTAGGATGGGTCGCCAGGGAGGCACTTCCGCCCCAAGCTCCTACCCTAAACAACCCTGCCCGCTTACCCTGGCTGGCGGCCCCGCCGAGCGCGGGCTGGCAGCCGAGTCCGGGCAGCAGCGGCCCTTGACCCGGAGCTCTCTTCCCTCTTGCCCCGGATCCGCTCCAGGAACCCAGCGAGCCAGTGAGACGCGAGCCCCGGTGCCCAGAGAGGCCGACGATGCGCACCAAACCAGCGGGCGGCGCCGCTCTACCCTTCGGCCCTCCCGACTCGCCTACTCTCCCGCGTCACTCTAGGCGGGCACGCGCCCGCCCGTCCCCGCTCCGCCCCAAGTGCGCGCTCAGGTGACTGCGCCCCGCCTCTCTGCGCCGGCGCAGAAGGAGGAGGGGGGAGGGGCTGGGCGGTATTGGAGGACGCGTGCGCAGACTGAGGTGTGACAGACATGCCACCTCAGACGGCGCGAGACAGCACAGACCGGTCCGTGCCTAATCCTTTACGACCCCAGCTGGGTTCTGGGGTGTCCCGAGTCGCGCCGCGGGGAAAGACGGAATGTAAAGCTGGCCCCGAGGGCGTGGCCCCTCCGACCAAAGTCTCCAATCAAGACGCCCTCCCTAATGTCAGGGCGCATTACGACTGTTGGTTGGAGGTGATGGCGCAGGGCACATGGGGTGTGATTTCTCATTCACGGAACATCCGCCCACCGAACCCCTTCTGGGTGATCATTAGCTGGGGGTTGGGGAGCGCCACCAAACCGAGTCATGAATGAGGTCAGCTGCGGAGCACGGCCTCCCAGGACCTGGCCCGAGCATTGCCATGGCAACCGGATGGCCTATGCAGTGCAGCATTCGGGCCTGGGCAGTGGGCTCCTAGCGCTGCTGCGAGCGAGTGCAGAGCGCCCGGCAGCCACGAGTCGGGAAGACGACCGGAGCCTTCCACCCTCTGTCCTGCTGGGGACAGGGCTCTGTTGGCCGCCAGGCCAAGCTGGGATGCACCGTCGCCTCGAGCTCTCCTGAGAGGCAAGAAGACTAAGGCCTCGCAGGAGCCCCGCCCCTTCCCCGGGAGGAAGTGGGGAGCCTAGTACGGCTCCAGCCTCCATCCCTCTCCAAGGGGCTGTAGGTAAGCGTACAGCAGGTGTCCCCCTTCGGACATCCCATCTCCTAGTCACTCTGCCCTTTTCATTTTAAACTTTTGTTCCTGAAGAGATTCCAAAATGACTTCCTGGCTAAATAAGAGCTGGCCTTTCAAACGGGGTTGCTGAAAGCTAGTCTCCAGAGAAGTGGAATCCCACAGCCAGCCTGTGGGGTGGAAATGTCAAGGGCAGTTTCTGAACCCCAGCCTCTGCTTCATCTTTCCAGATCTGTAAAATAGTGACACGGATCTCAAAGTTGTGATGAGGATGAAACCCTCGATAGAGCAACCACCGTGGCACCACAAAGAGGTGAGAGCGGTTAGTAACTGTATCCGCCGTGGATTCTCTTTGCAACAATGTTGACGACATTGCTGCACAGCCCGCCTCTTCGGAGGTGCCGGGTTGTCTAGGCTAGCTAGACACTGCCTTCCCTCAGTCAGTTCGTGTTCAGTGCGAGTCTGTGCTCTGTTCACCTACTTGTAATTAGATTCAGGAAAGGGTGGACCTAGCATGTGGTAGTCATGTGAGAAGCCGCCTTTGACATTCTTGGAATTTTGTTTTTTCTTGCCACCAATAGGCCTGGTGTGCACTGGAAGAGCTGAACAGGAAACATCCGGTTCCCCCCACACCCTTCACCTAGACCTTCTCACAGAACACTGATTGTATTTCAGGAGGCGTTGGAGTAGAGTGTCTGCACTCTAAACAATGATTGTCAAACTGCAAACCAGAGAAAGTGAGGTTTAAACACATTTCTTCAACTGGAAAAGCATAGTTTTGAAAATACAGAGAAACAATGGTTCTAACATGATCTTCTTAAGAGCAAATGATAGCTCTCCATGGCCAACCTGGCTTCCTCTTATCCCCAGTTCTAAACAAAGGTATGCACTTCTAAAAAAAAAATGTACACTATGTGTAAGAAAATAAGATCTAAAATACATTTGAGTTAGAAGTATTTTGAGTATGGACAAATACCTCCAGGTTAGTACTAAGTCAGTTTGTGTGCCCACATTTACAAAACCCGACCTGCTATAAGCCTACGGCTTGCTCTCTGCCCCCTGGAGTTGTCACTCAAGGTCTGTCACTTTATATTAATTTGCCCTTCATTAGAGCCAGTACTTAGAAACTGGTTTTGGCCACAAAGTAGCTAAAAAGTGGGTTGTGGAAGCAGTAGTTGGCCGAGTGGTGGTGGTGAATGCTTTTAAACCCAGCACTCGGGAGGCAAAGGCAGGTGGATCTCTAGGCCAGCCTGGTCTACAGAGTGAGTTCCAGGACAGCCAGAACTATGCAGAGAAACCCTGTCTCAAAAAAACAAACAAACAAAAGAAGTGGTAGTTTACACCTATAATCCCAGAACATGGAAAGCAGAGGCCAAAAGATTGCCAAAAGTTCTAGGCCAGCCTGGTCTACCTAGTGAGTTCCAGGCCAGCCAGGGCTATACAGGAGATATTGTCTCAAAAATAAATAAATAGGGGGTAAAGAGATGGCTCAGTGGTTAAGAGCACTGACTGCTCTTCCAAAGGACCTGTGTTCAATTCCCAGCACCTACATGGTAACTCATAACTGCCTGTAACTCCAGTTTCAGGGGATCTGACACCCTCACACAGACACACATGCAAGAAAAACCCCAATGTACACTAAATAAATAAATCTTAAAAAAATAAATATTTCAAAAAATAAGTAATTGTTTTAAGTTAATATAAAAACAGGTTAAAGATCAGATGGCTCAATGGAGAAAACCCTGCCAGGCCTGGAGACGTGCGTCAAATTCCCAGGACCCATATTCTGACCTTCACACGTGATCCATGATGTGTACACACACAAAGAAATAAATTTTATTGGAAAAATTAAAAGCAGTTTAAAATTCTGGCATCCTGCCTTCACTTAACATCTGTCTCCTTTGTTTTAATTTGGGTCAGATTCCTATATAACTGCACATAGGCATGTTTATAATTGAAGGAGTGTCTGCCCTAGACAGAGACCAACCAGACCATACCCCATCAAACCTGCTTCACAAAGACTGCTCCCCTAGATAAGGACCAACCAGGCCACACTTCAGCAAGTCTGCTTCATCATAGACCTCTCACCCAGGCCCAGTCCTCTGTTTAAACCTGAAGCTCATGTCAGTGCCCTCAAAGATGGGAGAAATTTTTACCTCCCATATTCCCCAAATGGCTTTTTTAACTAAACTCCCTTTTTGCCTCTATGTATGTGTCATGTTGCATTCTAAGTTTTTGAGCATCCAACAACAACAAACAAACAAAAAGAAACCCCTCTGTGTAATGACTCCAGGTTTCTGTGTAGTGATAGGTTGAACCCAGGGCCTTACCAACAAGCACTCTGTCCCTGAGCCATGACCACAGCCTCCAGTTCACTCTTGAAAACCTGTATTAAATCTGTTTTGTCTGTATGAGATGTCCCCTTTCCCTTAGAATCTACTAAAGTAACATTTCAAGTCTCCTTATACTAGACCTTTAAAGTTTAAGAGACCTTTGAACTTCAAATAAACTGGCCTAGATGTAATGCAGGCCTGTAATTTCAGCACTCAGGAGGCAGAGGCAAAAGAATTGCCACATGTTAATGGCCAGCCTGAGCTACATAGTAAGACTCTACCTCAAAATAACCAAATGAATTTCAAAAGTGTTCCAACCTATGCATCATCTGATTTCATAGACAGGAATGCATAGCCAGATTGAGGGATTTGCCTCCCAGAGGCTTCTGACTCCGCACTCAGGATGAAGGGCTCATCCAGGAGCCTTTGCTTATGGAACCTTTGCTGTGAGCCATGTTGGTACTGGTGAATAAAACAGAGACTGATGAACAAGTAAACAAGCATTCAAGTAAGAAATGGCGGTGTATGGCACACACCTCTAATGTCAACGCTTGGGAGGCAGAGGCAGGAGGATCTCTGAGTCTGCAGCCAGCCTGGTGAACATTGCAAGTCCTAGGCCAGCCAGAGCTACATGGTAAGTGAGACCCTGTCTCAGAAAGAAAGAAAGAGAGAGAGAGAGAGAGAGAGAGAGAGAGAGAGAGAGAGAGAGAGAGAGAGAGAGAAAGGGGAAAAAAATAAATGTCAGCTAATGTGGTGGTGCATCTGTACCCTAACACCCAGAAGGTTGAGGCAGGAGGATCAAGGCCACCTTTGGCTACATATTGATATATACCCCATCCAGTGCTATGTAAGACTTTGTCTCAAAATATATTTTTTTTTCTGAGAAATTGTAATAGCTAGCATGAAAGAGCCCAATGAGATGGCCCAGAAGAACATATGGGGGGGGGGGTGGCGCATAAGCAGGGAGTCTCACAGGCTAGTAGGAAGGCCTCCCTGAAAAGGTGACATTTAAACAATTTAAACAGAAAGGCAAGAAAAAGGAGAAGCTGGGCAAGCACATTTCAAGCAGAGGCTAAGAGATGAGTTTTTTGTGCAAGGTACTAAAAGGCCAGATAGCCACAGAGAGGCTGTAGAGGTACAGAGCAAGAAGAGGCAGACCTGGGAGACTGGATTCCAGTGCATTGGGAAATCCTGGAGTTCCCATTCAGCAGAATGAGCTGATTTAGATTCGGGGGTGAGGGACAAGGTTGTGAGATGGTCTCTCGTAGCACAGGCTAGCTTCAAATGTGAACTCCTGATCCTCCTGTCCCCATGCTGGGATTACAGATGTGTACCACCACACCCAGCTTGGTTTGTTTTTTAGACAGGACTTTGATCTCTACAGATGTAAAGACAGAAATAATTTGAATTCTACTAAATTTGGTCTAAAAGGGTAGCTAGTTTTTCCCCTAAGGTGATAGCTGAGATAGGATTTGCAGGCGACTGACTGAGAATTTCAGCCATTGTGAAAACATTCCCACTGCTAAATGAGTACAGCACAGAGAAGAAAGTTGGCCTTGGCCTACATAGAGCTGGGCAGATGGAAATACAGGCAGTGGAAAGAGGCTGTGAGAGGGGAACTTGCCTCTCATCACCTCTGAAACTTTCCTTGCCCTCAGGAAGGCACACAGCAAACCCAGTCTCGGATACTGTAGCCAAATCTTCAAAGCAAAACAAAACAGAAAAAACCTTGGATTTTTAAAATTACGTGTATTTGTGTGTGTGTGTGTGTGTGTGTGTGTGTGTGTGTGTGTGTGTGTGTGTGTCTCCTTATGAATGCAGGTTCCTACAGAGATTGAATCCCCTGGAGCAAGAGTTACAGAGGGTTGTGAGCTGCTAGCCATGGGTGCTGGGGCCTGTGGAAGAACAGTATGGACTCTCAGCCCTGAGCTGTGTCTCTAGCTCCTGATTTACTGTCAAATGAGCAGCACTGAGAACCTTTCTTTGAACTGTGATATTCTATAGTGTTCTAGTAGCAGTGGGACCCCCAAAGGCTTCCGAATTTCGCAGAATCCGAGGCATAAGAGTGGGTGAGAATGGAGAAAAATCCTGGGGGAGGGGTGGGTGCTGTACAAGCAGAGATGAGAGAGAACAGAAAGTCCCTATGAATCTTTGTAGGTGAATGGTGGAAGTTTGCCCATGGCGGTAACACTTGGAGAAGTGGATAATGAAATCAGGAAAGGACCCAGAGTTAAGTTTAGGTGGTACTAGAATTCAGGGCCTCTGTCATGGTGGGCGGGTTCCTTTCCCATTGAACCACACTATCAGTGCCAGGACCCATATCTGGAAGCCATATCTGATCAGTGCACACAGTAGGCTCATTATGTAAACATCTAAAGGATGGAGGAAGGTATATTGGTGTCTCTCAGAGATGAGGAAAACCCTGAACAAGTTATATCCAACCATGGAGTTCATTTTTAAGCAAGTGTTGAATGTTTTACTAAGCCCTGACTTAATACAACAAACTGGTCCAAGAAAAATATGATCAAGACATGCTCTTTCGTTGGCCAAATAGAATGCGACACATCCACACATTAGCTTCGTAAGACAGTCTCATTGGGTAACCCTGGCTGCTCTCCAGTGCTCAGTCCTCCTTCCCTCTCCTGAATGCTGGGGTCACATAGAGACCCAGCAAACACAGCTGTACTATTTGGAAAACTCCACAATCAAATGTTAAGAAATCAGGGTGTAATCCCAGCCCTGGGGAAGGAAGAGGCACGAGGACCAGGGTCAACATCATCCTCTACAGATAGAGTTCCAGGCCGCTCCGTGTTCCCTGAGACCCTGTCTCAAAAGAGTCAATAAGCAGGGCTGAAGAGATGGCTCAACTTCTACTGCTTTTGCTGAGTTCAGTTCCAAACACACCAGTCAGGCAGCTCACAACCACCTGTAACTCCAGCTCTTTGAAGGCCCTGTACCCACATGTGTACATGCCCACAGACATGCACATATATACACATAGTCCAAAATATTTTTAAAAGCACTATTAAAGTATAATGAAGGGCAGGGGAGTGTGCTCTGCTTCTGAAGAACTTTGCAGAGTCCAGGCCTAGCACACATGAGGCCATGTTCCACCCCAACTCTGCAGAAACCAACTCTGGCACGTTTCTATAATCCCACCACTATTGGGGGAGGCTAGGAGAATCAGGAACTTGAGGTCATCATTGATACATGAGTCAAAGCCCAGCCCAGCTACATGAGGACCTGACTCTTAGAAAATTGAGGAAATGGGGCTGGAGAGATGGCTCAGTGATTAAGAACACTTGCTGCTCTTCCAGAGGACCAGAATTTGGTTCGTAGCACCCACATGGAGGGGCTCACAACTGCTTTTAACTCCAACTCCAGGGAATCTGATACCCACTTCTGGGCTCCAGGGCACTGCAGTCCTGTGGCATAAACATACATAGAGTTTTAAAAATAAAATAACCTGGCATTGTAGTGCACACCTTAAATCCTAGACCTTGGAGGCAGAGGCAGGTGCATCTCTGTGAGCTTTTGGCCAGCCTGATCTACATAGTACATTCCACACCAGCAAATATCGGACTTTTATGAGTTTTGGGGAACTGATGAGAAGTTTCAGAACATAGAAATTACTTCAACATGGAGTATGTGACACAGAGTATGGAAGAACCAGGTATCATATATTGAGAGCTATAAAGTCACAGACTGTCTCTCCCAGAAAGAGCTAACAGGAGGCTTGATCCCTTCAGGCTGAGGGACCTGGCCTTTTAAAGAGTAACCCCTGCCAAGTGTGGTGGCACATCCTTCAATCCCAGCAGAGGCAGGCAGATATCTGTGAGTTCGAGGCCAGCCTGGTCTGCAATGGGAGTTACACAGAGAAACTCTGTCAACAACAACAAAAGAGTGACCCCTATCATAAAGTAGCAGCTGTGTGTTCTAACAGTTGTCTCTTTTTAAGCAATTTGTAGCCAGACATTCTAGTGCATGCCTGTGATTCAAACATCCTCAGCCAGCTGAGGTAAGAGGATCAGGAGTTCAAGGCTAGTTTTGACTTCTTTGTAAGTTTGAGGCCAGCCAGGGTTACAGAAGGCTGGAGAAAACCCTCAGAGGTTATAAGCACTTGCTTCTCTTGTAGAAGACCCAAATTCAGTTCCAGCATCCACGTGGGGCAGCTCACAACAGCCTGTGAATTCAGTTCTGGGGGGATCAGATACCCTCTTGTGGCCTCCTGGGGTACCTGCAGTCAAGTACTGCACATACAGACAAGTAGACATACAGGTATATAGGTAAGTTTTCCGAAGAAATTAAAGGTGGGTGGCACTCACCTTTAATCCCAGCACTCAGGAGGCAGAGACAGGCAGATCTCTGTGAGTTCTAGGCCACCCTGGTCTACAAAGCGAGATCCAGGACAGCCAGGACTGTTACACAGAGAAACAAGCAAACAAATTAAATACTTGCACTATATATTTCTATATATTTTTAAAAGGGAGAGGAAGTGGGGAGGGAGGGAAGGGGAAGGTAAAGTGAACCAGTCAGTCCTCTGCTCTGGAACCTTCGGACTAACTGTGTGGAATTGCCTACTCCCCACATGTTTTTCTCAGCCTGTCTTCCCGTGCCTTAACATTTTCTAAAATTGGAGAAGACAAAGGGAAAAAGAAAGTTCGAAGGGAGCAGAGTTTGGGCTCGTGCCCTGTTCCCTTGAGCTGTCCTCTGTCATAAAAGATGTGTCCTTCCAAAAGAAAGGCATTCTGTTTCCAGCCCACGCAGACCTAAACTTTTTCTCATCACGTGCCTGGCCAGAGCCAGTCGGCAGCCATGTAATGTGATCTCCAGGGCCAGCCTCCCGACCCACCCAAGCTGAGCCGGGTGACAATAAGGTTAGCCTGCAGAGCTACGCAGCAGCCACACACAAAAAAAACCAGAAGCACTACAGGCTGGACCTGTGGCTTGGAGACAGGGAACAGCCCTCTGCAGAGGTGAGCAGGGGACTGTTGGGAGGGGACTCTTTGGGAAGGCCAGGATACATCCAAGTCCCCCTCTGCCATCAGCCTGCCCTCTCCCCTCCTCCACAGATGAAGTGTGCCTGGGCTGTCCCCTACCTGTTTCTCATGAAGTCAGCACCACCTGCCTGTGTCTGCCCCTTCTGTCTCCTAATAATGTCGCTTTTCTCAAAACTGACGGAGTTCTAATGAACCGGGTCTACTTCTAAAGCTGGTAGGGAACAGTTCCCAAGAGGGAAGTGAAACTGGAAAAGACTGTTGGGAGGCAACCCTCGTCCTAGAAGGACTGCAGCGAGCTGCCACACTCTGGGAGGATGTGTGTATGGGCTGTGAGCCAGGTCCAAGTGCCTTCAGTACAGCAGTGGCTCCAGGCTTCGGACCATCAGTACGTCCAATGGTCTCAAGGAAGGACTCCCACCAATGCTACTGGGTAGAGATAGAGCAGTGGAGAAGTGCTTTGCAGGGGAGTTCTAGGTGCTTAAGCCAGGCAAGACAGGATGCTGCTGTAGGGGAGTTGCTGTCAGGTTTTCTTGTAATTCCAAACAGATGTCACTGGCTGAGACAGAGAGATTAAGTCAACTTGATAAAAGAAATGCATAAAGGGTCTGCTTTTGCCTTTACCACACAAGTCACCAGCAGGAAGGAAAGGCATCCACGTGCTCAGCCACAAGCTCTGGGAGAGAAAAACAAAACAACTTTTCTTGTTTGGGGCTCTGTTTATTCAGCAAGTGCTTCCTGAAGGCGGGCTGGATGCCAAGCTTGGGTTTGGTGCTTTGACAACTGGCGTGCACTACAGGGGATAGAACCCAGGGCCTTACAGATGCTAGACTTGTGCTCTGTAATCAAGCCACACGTTTTTCTTCCTTTGTTTAATTGTATTTTGAGATAAGGTTTTGCCAAGTTGTCCAGGATGACTGTGAACGTGGGATCTTCCTGCTTTGGCATCCAAAGTAGATGGGATTCCAGATGTGCACAACCACACCAGCTAGCCGGAAACTCTTAAAGGACTCTTAAAGGTGAGACTGCCCAAGGGGAGTCTCACCTTCTGGGGAACCTTCATCTCCTTGGTTCTGTATCAGCTGCCTTTCCCTCTGTCTCTTCTCAGACAAAAGGCCACTGTTGCTCTTGAGAGCCTTCTCCCGTGGAAGTGCTCATCTAGGCTGCTGCTTCTGAGGCTGGTGACTGGCCAGGAGGCCCTCTGGACTGGCTAGCTCGTCCCTAGAGTGCAAACAGCCTGTGCAGAGGCTGAGGGTGGGCGGAGTGTCATATCAGTTGCTGGCTCTCTCATTAGAAATCTTAACGAACATGGAGCCTGAGACAAAATGTTAAGAAGCTTGGCTTCCACTGGAGTCCTTGGAGTGAGTCACTTAAAAAAGTATTTCTGGCCAGGCATTGGTAGTATATGCCTTTAATCCCAGCATTAGAGAGGTAGGCCCATCTCTGTGAATTTGAAGCCAGCCTGGTCTACAGAGTGAGTTCCAGGACAGCCAGGGCTACAGAGAGAGACACTGTCTCAAAAAAATCAAAATCAAAACAACAACAACAAAAAAAACAGGGTCAGGGTAGCCTCCTGAACTGAAAGCCAGGCTGGCCACTAGCAAGCCCCATTAATACTCACGTTTCCATCTGCCACAGCAAAAGGGTTATTGGTCATGCCTGGATTTTTATGTAGGTTCTAGGGATTTGAACTCAGGTCCTCACACTTACACAATAAGTACTCTTACCCACTGTGCCACCTTCCTAGCCTGGAGCAAGTCACAGTCTGCTATTTGTCTCTGTCTCCTCAGCTACAAAACAGAGGCAGACCATGAGCTCTGGGTCTAGTTTTGGATTTGGGGGTTTTGCTTTGTTTCTTTGATGTTGTTTGTTTTTGTTTTGTTTTCTGAGGCAGGGTCATGTGTAGCCCACATACCTCAAACTCATTACATAAGGCTAGCTTTGAACTCCTGACTCCTGTCAAGAGTTGGGATGCTAGCCTTGACCTACCACACCCAGCTTGTTTTTGTTTTATAAGACAAGATGCCAGTCCCGCCTGGCCTGGAACTTACTGGATAGCCCAGGCTAGCCTGAAACCCTTCCAGTCCTCCCACCTCCATCTCCCTCGTGCTGGGATTGCCAGCGTGAGGCAACACCAGCAAGTTTGTTGAGGCTGTTCTGGTTGTTTTTTGTTTTTTTCTGTCCTGTAAGAGTGAGTTATTAGGCCAGGTGTGACGGCACACACCTGTGACCCAGCGTTCAGGATGAAGTTGCCTGGGCTACAAAGAAAGAGCCTGTTGCAAAGACAAAGCAAACTGGATGTGGTGCTGGGCATCCATGATCCCAGCACTCATAAGGGGAAGCAGAGGAGTCAGGTCAAGACGGGGGCTATTACACCTCTCCAGAGGAAGGGACAAAAGAAACAGGAGGAGCCACTGGGGCTAGCCCAGAAGCAGTCCTTGGTTGTCCAACTAGTTTTCTGTTTGGTTTGTTTTAATATTTATTCGCTTTTGTTTTATATGTATGGGTGTTTCACCTGCTTATATGTTTGTGTACCACACATATGCCCGGTGCCTTTGGAGGCTAGGCGAGGGGGTTGAATCCCCTGGAACTGGAATTACAGATGTTTGTGTTAAGAGCACTTGCTGCTCTTACAAAGGACCTGAGCTCTGTGGCACCCACATTGGACAGCTCACAACTGCCTTTAATTCCAGCCTCAGAGGAATCTAGCGCCCTCTTCTGGCCTCCACAGGCATTGTTTCCACGGGCGAAAACCACATACCCATACGCATACATAATTAAAAATAAAAAGACCAGTGCTGAAAAGTATTAAATTTGGAAAAATCATAGCAAGCCAAGTTCTCGCTAAGAGAGAATCAACTCATTGTAATAGCAGAAACCTCAGTTTTTAGTATATATTATTGTGTCTTGCTCTCTCCTTCCAGAACGTGTCCCTTATCCTAAATGGTACTCACTCTTCTGAACACTGTGTCATCTGGGAAAGTTAGATAATACTATTTTGTAAGTTAGGAACAAGGAATGTCTTTCTTTCTTTTCTTTAAATTTGGAAGGTCTTGAATATCCCAGACTGGCCTCAAACCTAACATGGTATGTGACTAATGCTGACCTTGAAAGTCTTTTTGTTTGTTTATTATTTTTTTTTTTTTTGGTTTAGTTTGGTCTGGCTTTTTGAGACAGGGTTTCTCTGTGTACCTCTGCCTGTCCTGGAACTTGTCCTGTAGACCAGGCTGGCCTCGTTCTTAGAGATCTGCCTGCCTCTACCTCCTGAGTGCTGGGAGTAAAGGTCAGGGCCACCACGGCCTGGCTTGTTTGCTTGTTTTTAATGTGTGTTTGGGCATATGTGTGGGTGTGTGCATGAGGACAATCTTGACTGTCCATCTCATCTTCTACCTTATCGGACACAGGGTCTCTCTTGTCATTCACTACTCTGTGTACTCCAGGCTAGCTTCTGGGGATTTCACAGTCCCTGTCCCTGGGGTTACAGATGTGCACTATTGTGTCTGGCTTTTCCCTGGGTCCTCGAGATCTGAATTCAGGTAATTACGTTTGAGCAGCAAGCACTTTACCCACTGAACCTAAACTCCAGATCCTGCTGCCTCTGCCTCTGCCTCCTGAATACTGGGATTAGAGACATTTGCCACTACATCCAATTTAAGAAATACCAGGGTTGGAATCCAGAACTTCAGGCACTCAACCCCTGAGCTGTGTCTCCAGCTCTGACACACAACATTGCTTGAACGAAATGATGGAAATGCTAGAGAAACATGCTCTTTGCTAGTGCAACACGCACTAGTGCATTGTTCATGGCCAGCAGGCTCATCTCCCTCAGACCTTTCAGCCTGCCACACTCACCCTTGCTTCAAGAAGGTCTATACTTTGTCAGATAGCACGATAAGCACCCAATTCAAGTTCTGCCACTAAATCTCTGTCAAATTTGAGTCGAACTTGCATCTTCCTGGGGCCTCCTATTGGGTCCCTGATCCATGTGATTGCCATGAGAATTCCAAGGAGTATGGTGGCCTACAGAGGACAGAGTTCATAGCAGAGTAAGTCGAGGCATTCTCCAGGAGAAAGGGCAGACTTGAGGACTCTAGAGAGGGAGAATGGACGACGCCAGAGAGACCACTGTGCTGATGCACATTTTTAGGGGGGCTTTGTTCTATTTCATAAAGTCCTTGGATAGGGGCTCTTTCCTGACCAGGTGATTGACAGGCCCACTAGGATTAACTCTTAAGGGAGGGGACAAGATTATTTGTTCTTTCACAAGAAGCCAATAGCTAGATGAAAAAATTAGGATATATCTCTTTTAGCTATGCATCTATTTAGAGTGGGGGGAGAATTGGTTCTCTCTTCCTGCTTGCTTTGAGGCAGAGTCTCTCTTTTCTTCCTGTCATTAAATTTCCCACTGAGTCTCCTATCTCTGCCTCCCCTCTTACCTACAAGTGCTGAGATTAAAGAGCCAATGCACTAGCTTTTTGTTTTCATATAGGTTCCAGGATCAAACCCTGCCTAGCAAATGCTTTTACCCACTGAGCTGTCTCGGGGTCTAGTGTTAGAAGCTTTGGGTCAGTTTCAAAAGCCTCATCTCCACATCAGAATCCTGCTGTTTCAGCTCCTACTTTCACAAGTTGCAGATTATGAGGGTGGGATCCATCCTGCAGACTTCTGTGCTACTGTTCTCTAGCAACCACACAGGCACATCAGAACAAGACCAGCCTAAGGTAATTTGCAGCTCTTAGATCAGAGAGACCTCCAAGGGTAGAGAGAAGGAGGCTGGAGAGATGTCTCAGCAGCTAAGGCCACTTGCTGCTCTTCCTGAGGACACAGATTCATTTTCCACTACCCCCATCAGATGGCTCACAAGCTCCTATAACTAACTCCAGTTTCAAGGATATGATGTCCTCTTCCAGCCTCCACGGGAATGTGAGTGTGTGCATGCACACACAAAACACGGACACACACACACACACAGATACACAGACACACACTGACACAATTCGTTTTGAGACAGTGTTTCCCTACATAGTCCTGGCTGGAACTCAGATTCACAAGCCTTTGCCTCCTGAGTGCTGCAATTAAAGGTGTGCATCACCACACTCAACCCAATTTAAAAAAAAAAGCTTAAACCGGGAGGTGGTGGCGCATGTCTTTGATCCTAGCACTCAGGAGGCAGAGGTAGCTGGATCTACACAGTTAAAGCTTGTCTCAAAAAAAGAAAAAAAATATAGAAATATAATTTTAAATATAAATGTTATTAATTTTGCTTGTCAATATTACTAATTTGAACCAAATTGTTAGCTAACAATGTGAAGTCATTTCTGTGTTTGAGGCCCCCCTGCTTTTTCCTTCCCATGGAAGCCTGTCCCTAGAAACTTTCTCTGCCCTCATAAAATTAAAAAATTGTCTATACCAGGCAGAGAAGGGCTCAGGAGGCAAAGTGCTTGATATAAATACCATGAACTATGCCTCATCCTCAGGGACTCTGGTACCTGATCACCACCTCCAGAGATAGTTCATGGGCGTGTTGGCATACCTCAACAACAAACCTGTGGTTAGGAAACCCTGTGGTTCTCAGGAAATCATAGGTCAGTAGATAAACACCACTCACATAGCCCCAGGGCCTACCCACACAAGAGGACAGTCTTACACTTTGTCCTGTGAGTGTGTCCAGAGCAGAGTCCAATCTCTGCACTTCCTCATCCCACACTTCCTGCAGGACCTGCTCCCAGAAATCAGCTCTGCCCTTTAAATGACTATGGCTGTCACAGGTCCAAGGTTGGGGTCTCAATGAACCAACAGCATCCCAGAGAGTCTGCTCCTACCTCACTGTAACACAGAACCTGTGATGATCCTCCCCAGGGCCCTTTCCCCACAGTCTCAGAACCACCATCCTCTCAAACGATGGTATCAACTATGATAGATACCATCGGTGAGAGACCCTGGTGCTCATCTTTCTGTTTGACCTTTTTTTTTTTTTTTTTTTAACTAAACATAATGGTCTCCAGTTCATTCCATCCATCTTACTAAAATGATAGGATTCTCCTTGTCATTCTTTGTATGGCTGACCTCAATTTTGACTTGTCCATTCACTGTTGATAAACACTTAAGTTTTCCTTCCTCCCTCCCTTCCTTGTGAGTGTTAGAGTAGAGAGTAAACTCAGGCCCTCATATGCAGGGGAAATGTGCTATTATTGAGCTATACCCCACACCTCCCTTATTTAAAAAAGCATTGTTTTTTCTAGAATAAAAGCACTTTATTTTAATTAACTCACATATAAAACACCACACAGCTGGCTCAGGAAGCCAGACACTTGGACAGCCCAGCTCTACAAATCTCAGTGACCCCTGCCCCACAGTGGGCACTGCCTTCCATGGCCACTGATGCAATGACTTGTTAATAATGAGGGTTAGTTTTCTTCACACTTCCACTACCAGTCAGGTTCTTACCATAAAGTAACCTGCTCATCAGAGCTTACTTTCCAGTTCTTCAGTGTGAAAGAATGTTTCAGTTCCTGGTCAGGTTAAGCAAGCATTTGAAAGTCTACACTGCCTCAGCACCCCCTTGAAACACCATAGGGTGACCCCAGCTCTGGGCACACTCCAGACACTGATTTCAAAAACACAAGACCTTGCAGATTGCTGCTCTGCCAGCCAGGCTCCCTGGTAAGGGATGTCAGGCTTTGTGGGTTCAGCATTACCACCCCCACTGAAGCCCCCTGGTGTGGGTGTGCCTGTCACCTCATCATGAGCCCACAGCCACACTGGCTGCAGTGGTCGCCATCTGGGCAGGCTGTCAAAGGAGCTACCTGGGATGAGAGGATTTGGTCTCTATGTGTCGTCCTGAGTGTTTCAGCTGCTCATCATCTAGATATTCTAAACTGTCAAAAAGGTGTGCCTGTGTGTGTGTGTGTGTGTGTGTGTGTGTGTGTGTGTGTGTGTCCACCCTCTAGGGCACACACTCAGACAAAAGTGCAGTTGTGTGCATCTGTGCGCTCTTGCAGAGACCAGAAGGCATCAGAGTCCTTGGAGCTGGAGTTACAGATGTTTGTGGGACACCTGGCTCACTATATGGGTTCTGGGATTAAAACTCCAGTCTTCATGATTGTGCCACAAGTACTCTTAACCACTAAGCCATCTCTCCAGTGCCTCCCCCACCCCCATTTAATTATTTATTTTTTATTTTGAGGCAGAGTGTTGCTAAATTCTCCAGTGGGGGGTGGTTCAGGAAACTGGGATTCTAGATGTGCACCATTATATTGGCAGTTACTGCATTTCTCAGTAATTGTAAAGCAGTGACTCAGTGAACATGAGAGTGTAGACATATCAGGGCCCTAAGATCATTAGATATACTCATCAGTTAACCTTGAATCACCTAGTTGTGAGTTCCAAAGAGCTGGGATTAAGGACATGCCCTCTGCACCTGGTGGTTGCTCATAGCTCCTTCTTCTTTTTTGAGTAGTTTTTTTAAATTTTCTATTAGCATGCAAAATGTTAGTTTCATTGAAAATAAAACTTGCCCTGGGTGGTGGAGGTGCATGCCTTTAATCACAGCATTCAGGAGGCAGAGCCAGGCAGATCTCTCTGAATTCCAGGCCAGCCTGGTCTACAGAGAGAGCTCCAGGACAGGCACCAAAACTACACAGAGAAACCCTGTCTCAAAAAATCAAAACAAAACAAAAAGACAAACAGAGTTATGAGTGGCATCTGGGAGAGAACATGCAGTTTTTGTCTGAGACTGGATTATCTCACAGTATAATCCTTTCCAAATTCATCCATTTTCCTGCAAACTTCATAATTTCATTTTTCTTTTTGACTCAACAAAATTCCATCATGTACAGGTACCACATTTTCATTATCCATTCATCTGCTGATGGACAACTAAGCTGACTCTGTGTCCTATGTTTTGTGACTAGAGTAGCAATGAACATGGATGTGCAAACATCTCTATGGTAGGCCTTGGTGGTTTGAATGAGAATGGCCCCTGTAGGCCCATATGTTTGAATGCTTGGTCCCCAGTTAGTGGAACAGTTTGGGAAGGATTATGAGGTGTGGCCTTGTTGAAGGAGATGTGTCACTGGGGGTGGGAAACTTGAAGATCTGATGTGAACTCTCAGCTACTTGTCCAGCACCATGCTTGCCTGCCTTTGGCCAGGCTCCCTCCTTCTGACCTAACCCTCTGGAACTGTAAGCAAGCCCTCAACTAAATATTTTACTTTATAAGTTGATTGGTCATGGTGTCTCCTCACAACAATAGAACAAGGAAGACATAGGGTATAGAGTCCCTTGGTGTATGCCCAAGAGCCATATGTCTGGCTCATATGCCAGTTCCATTCGTAATGTCAGAGAAATCTCTATACTCATTTCAACAATGGCCATGCTCCTTTCCAGGCCCACTGAGATTGTACTAAGATTGTACTTCTTCCTGGTCTTTGCCAACACTTGTTATCTTCAGATAAGAGACATGCTTGCTAGGCTTGGTACACACACTTAATCCAAGCCCAGGGGAGGTTGGAGGCAGGAGACTCGGAACTTCAAGGCCATCCTCAGTCACCACAGTCAGGCGACTGACACACTAGACCATACAGCAAAAGAAAAAAAGGAAAAATAAACGTGAAAGCTGGGGGCAGGGGGCAGAGTGGTAGCACGGGCTTTTAATCCCAGCACTCGGGAGGCAGAGGCAGGTGGATTTCTGTGAGTTCAAGGCCAGCCTGGTCAACAGTTCTAATTCTAGGACAGCCAGGGCTACACAGAGAAACCCTGTCTCAAAAAACAAAAACAATGGGGGCTGCAGAGATGGCTCAGAGGTTAAGAGCACCAACTGCTCTTCCAGAGGTCCTGAGTTCAACTCCCAGCAACCACATGGTGGCTCACAACCATCTGTAATGAGATCTGGCACCCTTCTCTGTATACATAATAAATAAATAAATCTCTTAAAAAAAAAAAAAAAAAAAAAAAAAAAACCAAGCAAATAAAAGCCCTCCTTATAACATGAAGTGAAATGCTGTAAATTATTGTTTCCAGTTTGAACCAGTAAAGGCAAAGTGTATTTATTTATTGTTTTATAATTTCATATATATTTACAATGTGTCTTGGTCATACCCATCCACAACTTTCCCCAACACATCTCTTTGTGTTAGAGGGATTTTTTGTTGTCATTTTATTTTAATTTATTTATTTTTATTTTAGGCACATTGGTATTTTCCCATGGGTGTTGGGTTCCCTAGAACTGGAATTACAGACAGTTTTGAGCTGCCATGTGGGTGCTGGGAATTGAACCCGGGTCCTCTAGAAGGGCAGTCAATGCTTTTAACCCCTGAGCCATCTCTCAAGCCACTTTGTTGTCATTTTAAAGACTTTATTTATGTGTATGTGTGTGCATCTGTGTTTGGAAGTGTGTGTGTGTGTGTGTGTGTGTGTGTGTGTGTATGTGTCCACCCTCTAGGGCATGCACTCAGACAAAGTGCAAGGGTATGCATCTGTGCACTCCTGCAGAGACCAGAAGGCATCAGTCTCCTTGGAGCTGGAGTTACAGATGTTTGTGGGACACCTGGCTCACTGTATGAGTTCTGGGATTAAAACTCCAGTCCTCATGATTGTGCCACAAGTACTCTGAACCACTGAGCAATCTCTCCAGCCACCCTCTTTAATTAATTATTTATTTGTTATGAGGCAAGGTGTTGCTAAATTATCCAAGGAGGATGATTCAGGTCGCTGGGATTCCAGATGTGCACCACTATATTGGCAGTTACTCCATTTCTCAGTAATTATAAGCAGTGATTCAGTAGACATGAAAGTATAGACATATCAGGGCCCTAAGATCATTAGCTATACTCATCGGTTAACCCTGGTATATACCTGTGAGTTCCAAAGACCTGGGATTAAGGACATGCCCTCCACACCTGGCTGGCAGCTCGTAGCTCCTTTTTCTTTTTGGATAGTTCCTTTTTATTTGTTTTTTTCGAGACAGGGTTTCTCTGTGTTACTTTGGAGCCTGACCTGAACTCCCTATGTAGACCAGGCTAGCGTCGAACTCACAGAGATCTGCCTGCCTGTGTCTCCTGAGTGCTGGGATTAAAGATGTCTGCCACCACTGCCCCTTTTTACTTTTCTTAGCATACACAGTGTTAGTTTCATTAAAAATAAAACTTAGAGGGCTGGAGAGATGGCTCAGAGGTTAGGAGCACCAACTGCTCTTCCAGAGGTCCTGAGTTCAATTCCCAGCACCCACATGGTGGCTCACAAACATCTGTAAAGAGATCTGGCACCTTCTTCTGTATACATAATAAATAAATAAGTCTAAATAATAAATAAATATATATATATATATATATAAAACTTGGAGACTTATACCTAAGGGCAGAAAGAACCCTGGACATTTGAAGACTTCTGTTCTCCTCAGCACTTTCTTAAAACAGGTCTACCTGTTCTTTAAGTCCTTTATTAAATCATCATTGTTTTTAAAATATTTGTTTTTGTTGGGCGGTGTTGGTACACACCTCTAATCTCAGCACTCAGGATGCACAGGTAGGCAGATCTCTGTGAGTTCGAGGCCAATCTGGTCTACAGAGCAAGTTCCAGGACAGGTTCCAAAGCTACACAGAGAAACCCTGTCTCGAAAACAAAAACAAAACAAAACAACAACAACAACAAAAGATTTGTTTTTACTTTTAATTACTTGTTTGTATGTGGGTATGGATGTACGCAGGTGTAGGAACAATCAGAAGAGGGCACTGGACCCTCTGGAGCTGGAGTTAAGTCCCCTGTGCCAACAAACTCTCAGAACAGCTCAGCCATTTCTCCAGCCCCAGTGTTTAATTTTTTGAGACAGCATTTTACTATGTATCCAGGCTGGCATGGAATTCACCATGGAGACCAGACTGTCCTTGACACTGACCTTCAGACTCTCAAGGGCTGGGATGACAGGTGTGCATCACCAGACTTCTAGCTTGGTTCTTCTGAAGGTGATTTTGGAAAGTATGGACTTATACATCTGAACCTTCAGGTTCATACCTCCAGAATTTGCCACAGTGCTGTCCACAGTGAGTGCTTCACAAAAGCTTCTAGAAGGTGTGGACGAACTCTGGAAGGTCAAAGGCCACATCTCACAGGCTCTTGGTGAAGACAGTGGTGCTGATGAGATGGGAAGGCTGCAGGGAGAAGACTCTGACTTGTAAGGGAGGTTCCCTGTGTGGTGCTGCAGCAAGAGTTCTGGACGCTTAGGAACAAACACTCCAGAAATACCTCCTGCCTGCTCCCAAGTGAGAGGGCCAGCCTGACCATGATGGTCACCTGGTACTGCCTGACAGCACCAGAGAGAAAACCATGAGCTAGGGCTATGCTGACAGCAGCCATTCTACAGACTTCTGGATACCCCCATCCACCAACCTGAAGTGCTTGTTTGGACGTTTGGCTCCTTGTCACCAACAAGATGGTCAACAGGCTCAGACTAAAGTCCCCACACTCCTGCCTCCCTGGGATTCATGCACCATACTTTTTCAGATCCCCAGACAGCAAGCAAACTATGGATCTGGGAAGGACTTACCTTACTCAGAGTCCTGGTGGGTGTGAAGGGAGTTTCTCTGATCTCCCTGTTCACTTGGGGACATGGAACAGACCAGGGTGGAATCACAGAGCCTTCTCTGGTCAACAAGGCAAAAAGAGCAAGCAGTGATTTAAAAGAGAGTGCCTGGGCCTGGGTTATGGTTCAGATGGAGAGTGCTCACCTAGCATGCATGATACCCTGGGTTTGACCCCAGACTGTACAACTAGGGGTGGAGGCTTCTGCCTGTAATCCCAGCACATGGGTGATGAAGGCAGGAGGAAGTTCCAAGTCGAGTTTAATGCTGGCTTGAGCTACTAAAGCCTTGCCTCAAAAGATTATGCTTCACAATCCCTTTCTAAGCCAGCTACTGATGTAATGGCCAGATGCATCTACCTCAGGTTTGGACCAAGGCTTCAGTCCTGGAGTGTTCACTGAAAAGGGTCCCCAAGGCTTCCCTGTGGTATAGATATGACCCTGTCGGGTCCTAGTACCATCTCCCTCATCCCTGCACCTCCAGGAAAGAGCTCCCCAAGGGGCAGGGGTTAAACAAGCCCAGGAGCCTACACAACACCAAGCATCCTCATTTCCATAGGTCTAGGATCCTTCCCCTTGTCCCACCTTGGGCTAGGAGACCTAAATCCCTGAAGCTGGGTATGGCCCCAGGCAACAACAGGGTGGGCCCTGGGATGATGGTGACCTATTCCTCTGGGCTGGTCTGCTGGCCTTGTGAATCAGACCATGCTGGGAGAGCCTACCAGAGACAAAGAGAAATTGCTACCTAGTTTTCAGTGACAGTTTGTGTGTGTCTGCAAGTGTGTGTGTGTGTGTGTGTGTGTGTGTGTGTGTAGTCCACAGTTGAAGTTGTGTGTGTGTGTGTGTGTGTGTGTGTATGTAGTCCACAGTTGAAGTTGTGTGTGTGTGTGTGTGTGTGTGTGTGTGTGTGTGTGTGTGTGTAGTCCACAGTTGAAGTTGGGTATCTTCCTCAATCACTCTTCACCTCATTAATACTATGTAGCCTGGCTGCCTCCCAACACTGTAACTAAAAATTAAAAGCATACACCACCATGCCAGACTATCCACCTTAACTTTTGAAGCAGGATCTCTCACTGAACATGGAGTGTTCTGATTCAGCTAGCCTGACTGGCTAGCCGATGAGCCCAGGGGTCCCTTTGTCCTTGACACCCCAGCATTGAGATGACAACTGTGTCCCACTACACCTGGATCCCATTAAACTTCCTTACTCTGAACTCCTATCCTCCTGACTGCTGAGTGCTGGGAATACAGGAACTCTTGGGGTTGGAACCAGGAGCTTCCTGATTGCTACACACCAGCTCCAGTCACTAAGCCACACCCCCAGCCCTGTGTTGCATTTTTACAGGAGCTGTCCCTAACCAGTGTGAGGTGACAGCTCATTGTCCCTTAAAGGTAGTGAAACTGAGTATCTTACCATGAACTTATTAAAGCTCTGTCATAAAACAAACAGGCTATTCACTAGCCAGGCCAGGGGCAAATCAAGGCAGGCACTAGACCCCGAGGGCTCTCAGCATGTGCCAGCTGTCCCCAGGCCAACTCCTCCTAGAGAACTGTTGACACAAAAGTCAACAATTGAGAAGAACTCACGTACACTCCTAATTAAATAGAATAAAACAACCAAGAAGTACAGAAAAGGGAAAGGGCAGCGCTGGAGAAATGGCTCAGTCATTAAGAGTGCTCCTCACCTTCAGAGGACCCAGTTCAGGCCCCAGAAGTCACATTCATTGTCTCACAATGACCTGTAGCCCCACCTCCAGTCACTCTGTGAGATGCCTCTTCAGGCTGCACAGGGACCTGCCCTCATGTGCAATACCCACAACACACAAAAAACACCTGCACATAATCTTTTTTAAGGATGTAAGTGTATGATTGCTTTGCCTGCATGTAAGTATATGTACCACATACATGCCTGATGCCTAAGGAGGCCAAAGAGGGCATCAGATCTCCTGGAACTGGAGTTACAGATGGTTTTGAACTATCCTGTGGGTGTTAGGAACGGAACCTGGGTCCTCACAAGAGCAACCAGTGCTCTCAACTGCTGAGCCATCTCTCCAGCCCCAGTCAGTTTTGTATGAAGCTCTGCCTTCAGTGTTGGAAGAGTCACAGTCCTTGTCTTTGCCCCTCCCAACACTCTTTCTTTCTGGCATTTTCTTAGCTCTTTACTGTTCATTTCCCCAGTATAAGTTTTAGGATCAGTTTGTCTGGTGCCAGCCTTGTCCTCCTTCACTGTCCCCTCCCCAGCGGCATGTGGCAGGGACTCCAAAACCTGTACTTTGTCTTCCAGATGAGAGGAGACATGGAAAGCCCAAGACATCATGGGAAGTCCAACCAGGTAAGCACCTGCTCTCCCACTGTGCTGGTTAAGGGTAGCTCCTCCCTGGGGGCTCCATAGTCTCCTGTTCCCTTTTGCTCTCTACATAGTCCTGGCTGTCCTGGAATTTCTATGTAGACCAGGTTGGCCTCAAACTCAGAAATGCACCAGCCTCTGGCTCCTGAGTGTGGGGATGAAAGATGTGTGCCACCAGTCCCTGGCTCTGTTATGTTTTCTATACAGTCCAAGGTTTCAGGGGTGGCTGCTCCAAGGTGATATTCTCATTTTAGTGACCAGGCAGAGAGCACCAGGCTCCAAACCCCTTTAAGACAATACATGGTACTCGGTTGTGTGTGTGTGTGTGTGTGTGTGTGTGTGTGTGTGTGTGTGTGTGAGAGAGAGAGAGAGAGAGAGAGAGAGAGAGAGAGGAAGCTGGAAAGCCCACAGCCTCCTAATTGACCTTCTGCTCTCTGCCTCAGCCCTGAGCTTTGGAACTGGTCATTTCTTCAACTGCTGTAGAGACAATAAAGCTGCCATGCACTGAGAGGTGGAGGGACATCCTTTGACCCAGCTCAGCTCTACACTGCATGTCCCTGCACTCCAAGGGGACCATTGTCCTTTATCTGGCCTGCTCAGAAAACCCTCCTGAGCAATCCTGTAGATGAAATTCACCCTTTCTTTTTATATTTTTGTAATTTTAAAACAGATTTATTTTATTCTATGTGTCTGAGCGTGTATCACCAGACCCAGCTCTGAAATTCAACTTTTCATTGACTAATGCAGTTTATTGAATCCAAGAGCTTTAGAATCCCCAAACTGACTGGGCAGTGTTGGCGAATGCCTTTAATTGTAGCACTAAGAAAGCAGAGGCAGGCAGATCTCTGTGAGTTTGAGATCAGCCTGATCTGCAGAGCAAGTTTCAGGACAGCCAGAGCTACACAGAGAAACTGTCGCAAAAAACAAAAAGCAAAAACAAACAAACAAACAAAAAAAGATTCCCCAACTGTGGTCATACGTTTAATCCCAGCACTTGGGAAGCAGAAGCAGGAAAGCAGGCAGATCTCTGTAAGTTCAAGGCCAGCCTGGTTCACATATGGAGTTCTAGGACAGAATAATGAGACCCTGTCTTAAAACAAACAAACAAAAAAAACAAAACAGCCAAACACACAAACAAACACAAAATCCTCTAACAGTCCAGAAAGTCGCTGAATTGTCCTCAGAACACTAAAAGGGATCACTGGGACAGCCCAAAAAGCTTGTTAAAGTTAGAGTGATTTGTGTCAGAGAAGAAGTTCTTGGGCTGGGGAGATGACTTGGTCAGTAAGGTACTTACATGTAAGCATGAGGACCTGAGTTCAATCCCCAGAAGGGATGTAAAGGCAGGGTACCACAATATGTACTTGTAATCCCAGCCCTGGGGAGGAAAACACAACCTGAGACCTTGGGCTTGCTGGCCGGCCAACCAAGCCTCATCAGTGAACTTCAGGTCCCAGTTAGAGATTCTGTTGCAAAAGACAAGGTGGGCAGGCCTGAGGATCAACACCCAGGGATGGCATCTGGCATGTGCACACACACACACACACACACACACACACACACACACACACACACACGCACACACACACACGCACACACAGTACAAGTTGTGATTGGTCTGGGGCAATCCAATCTAGACAGAGGGCAGGTAGAGAAAGAGACTTCAGAGTAGGAAAGGAGAGACGAGAGAGTGCATTCCTGAGGCTGTGCCCTAACGTGTACCTTCACTGGCTGTGAAAAGGACTTTTTATCTTTGGATGGAGAGTAGAATAGACAGGGCTGAGAGCTGACTTGAAGATTCAGGTTTCTGGGAATGGACCCATGAAACCATATGGCCCTCGGGTCTTGAGTCTGGAAGAAAGTAGTGTCCTCTCAGGTCAGCTCCGTGAAAGTTCCGTGTCTGTCCTAGTCATTAGCTGGAGTGAGACCTGGTGTCCACATCATAGAGACCCTACATCCAGTATGTCCTATGTGTTTGTTGTTTTTTGAGACAGGGTGTCTCTGTGTAGCCCTGGATATCCTGGAACTCACTTTGTAGACCAGGCTGGCCTCCAACTCAGAGATCCACCTGCCTCTGCCTCCCAAGTGCTGGATGTAAAGGCATGCTCCACCACTGCCCTGCTAATTATGTCCTCTGAAGGACTATAAGCAGAGCACAGCAGGCTGAGGAAGAGTGTGCTGTGACATTTGTCATCCATGTCTACAGTACAAGGGATGTGGGTGTGACACTGAGAGAGGCCTGGGACCCTGCTACTTGGTCTTCATACCTTCTATGACCTCTAGTTTAGAATGTTTTGGAGATTGTGTAAGGGCCATCATCCAGTGGTTGTCAGTGAACAATTGGAGACAGGGTTTCAAGCAGCCCAGGCCGACATTGAATTCTTCATCTCCCTGTGCCCACCTCCCAAGAGCTGGGATTACAGTTGTGTGCCACCATACCTGCCTGTAATTGTGACCATTGAAAAGGAGACTCCAGGACACATTGAGTGACTCTTTACCTTTGCCATGAGGTCTGATGACATACACATGGCACAGCTGTTCAATGCCTTTTCCATCCAGATCTGGGCGGCAACATTGCTCAACAGTATCTTGGAGTTGGAGCAATCCTCTTCCCTCCCCCAGTCTAGAGTCCTGGTTTTCACAAACACACCCAGACACAGCCAAGAGCCCTTGGTAGGGAAGGACCTTCCACAGACAGGGAAAGGTCATCCACCTGCTTCCAGCAGGAGCCTGATCGGCCTGACACCCTCACCTGCTGCAGGAAGGACACATCTGGGGCTCCATGAGGAGGACGGCTCTCATCCTGGGCTCTGGACTGCTCTTGTCTCTAGCCTTCTGGAACTCAGTCACATGGTAAGTGTGCCTCAGACCTTTGGGGTGAGAGGCACGGCATGAAAGAACTGGCTTCCCAGTCTGCTCGCAAACACGTAAATACTTTTCCCTCCAAGGCATCTTCAGAGGTTTTGGGGTGCTTCTGGTTACTTTTGGCAGACCCAGTGGGAGAAACTGCTGTCTACATTTGAAGGCAACGAGTGGATGCTGTTCCTTACAGGTGAGGATCCAGGCTGAGGGCTGTGTGTTGGGCTCCACACTTATTCTTTCCCCATAATAGTTCATTATCATTTATTGTTGTCGTTTTATTATCATTATTATATTTATTTCATGTGCCTGTGAAGGAGGCATGAGCATGCCAGAGCATGCATGTGGAGGTCAGAGGACAATTGCAGAAGTTGGTTCTTGCCTTCTACCATGTGGTACTGGGAACTGAACTCAGGTTTCAAGCTTGCTGCAAATGCCTTTACCTGTTTGTGGCTTCAACCTGCTGTTTGTTCTGGGTTTTGAGACAGGGTCTCATTATGTAGTCCTGGCTATCCTGGAACTCACAGAGATCCTCCTGCCTCTGCTTCCTGTGTTTTAGGTTTACCACTCCACTACCTGTCCAACCAGCTGTTTTTAATGAAGGTTTTTGCTGAATACTTGTACCATCTTGCCATGTGAGCAAGGGCTTAATATTTCAAAGTGGCAGCTCTGTTCTGTCATGTGAAGGACTTTTAGGTCATCTCCTATTCACAGAGAGTTAGGCTGCTCTAAATGTTTCCTGTGATTTAAAAAAAAAATTAATTTCCTGTATGTGTCTGTGTGTATGCCTGAGTCTGTTTCCATGCACCATGCTCATACAAGAGCTCGGAGGTCAGAAGAGGCTATTGGTTTCCCTTGGAGTTTCAAATGGTTGGGAGCCACCATGTGGGTGCTGTGAATTGAACCTGGGTCCTCTGGAAGAGCAGCCAGTGCTCTTAACTGTTGAGCCATGTCTCTCTATCTCCCAGGTATACCTGTAATTTTTATTTTATTTTGATTTTGATCCAGACAAGGTTTCTCTGTGTAGCCCTGACTGTCCTGGAACTCACTCTGTAGACCAGGCTGGCCTCAAACTCAGAGCTCCACATGCCTCTGCCTCCCAAGTGCTGGGATTATAGGCGTTCGGCCCCACTGAGCAGCTTTTCTTGTTCGGTTTAAAGATGCTGTATCAGCATCTCTACGCACAAACGTATGTGTATTTCCTTTCTGTCTCTTTCTTTTTCACTTCAGAGTCTTTCCAACTATCCTGCAGAATGGGTCTACCAGTGCTCTTCCCACACTGGCCATGTCCTTCCTACAGCCCTCCGACCCCAGACACCGTGTTTGATGGGGAAGGGAAGGGTTAAAGGAAGGAGATAGAGACAGTGAAACAGTGTCCTTGTCCCTCAGGATTCTCAATCCAGTAAGAGGTCACAGTAGTGAGATAACACTGTCATGTCCCTTGGAATACTGCCATAGGTAGGAGATTAAAGACATGAATGTGTATTGGTCAGCATTTTCTTATTATTTATTATTGTGTGTGTGATATGGGCAGAGACATGCATATTCCACATTAGGTGTGTGGAGGTCAGAGGACAGGTCCGAAGTTACTGCTCTCTTTGCACTTTTATGTGGTTTGTGGTGTGGAGTTCAAGTCATCAGGCTTGTCTAACAAGAGCTTTACCACTAACCATCCTGCAGGCTCTATTTTTCTTCTTCTTGGCATAGGGTTTCAAGAGCATATGAATTCTTGGCATAGGACATCCCAGGCTGTCTAAGAATGGGCTATGTGGCTGAGGATGACCATTGAACTTCTGAGCCTCTTGCCTTCAATCAGTTTTTTCTAAAAATTTCTTTTTTGGGTGTGGGGGAAGGTTTCTCTGCGTTAACAGCCTTGGCTGTCCTGAAACTCACTCTGTAGACCAGGCTGGCATCAAACTCAGAGATCTGCTTGCCTCTGCCTCCCAAGTGCAGGGATTAAAGGCCTTCACCACCACCATGCCCCCTTCTAAAATATTTATGGAGTGTCAGCACTGGGAATAATAGACCAGGCGGCCAAACTGTTTCACCACCCATAAGGAACACTGCTCAGAGCAAATTGAAATGTCATCAGTAACCGTGCTTAGAGGGTACAGCAGCAACACTTATCCCAGCAGGCAGATGAGGCCGGAGGATTGCCATGAGTTTGGGGTCTGTCTGGACTATACAGTGAGTTTCAAAGCAGCCTAGGACAGAGTGAGACCCTGCCTCTAAACAAGTCAAACAAAACAAAACAAAACACAATACCCCAAGTGTGGTGGGACACACATTTAATGCCAGCATTTGAGAAGCCAAGCCAGGGGTTAAATGTGTTCAAGGCCAGCCTGGACTACACAGAGAGACCCTATCACAAACACACACACAGGGGAGGGGTGAACACACATAGTCAGAAAGACAGACAGACAAGACAGAACAAATACAGACATTTAGTGACTTTTCCAGGATCCATGGCTAGGACACAAGCAGTGTGTCACCAGGCAGGGACAGATCCATTCAGGTGTTCAGTCACTTCCTAGTGAGCTACTGTGGTACCCAGGACTGCTCTAAGTCCCTCTGCTTTCTGCCTCAGGTGCTGCACTGGTGCCTGGGCTCTGCTTCTGGGGCTTCAATGGCCTCCTGCTGGTGGTGGACACCACAGGGAAACCCACCTTCATCTCCCGTTACCGCATCCAACTGGGCAAGAACGAGCCGGTGAGTGTCACTGCAGCTGTTAGTCTGGGGATGCAGGGACCAGAGTCAGGGCAAGAAGATGACTTACCTTCCAGGTGACCTGATCCAGCTTAGAGAGAAGGGAGCATGTGTGTGTGTGTGTGTGTGTGTGTGTGTGTGTGTGTGTGTGTGTGTGTGTGTGTGTGCTTGGTTGGTAGAGTGCTTATCTAACCTGAAAGAAGCCCTGGGTTCCACCCCCAAGCACATATGCCACGTGAGGGTGTGCAGCTATAATCCAAGTATTCAGGGAAGTGGAGGCAGGAAGATTAGAAGTTTAAGGTCATCCTTGACTACATGAGAAGTCTGAATGTACCTAGGGCTACATGAGACCCTGTCTAAAAGAAAAGGTCAGTGAGATGGTTCAGCAAGTAAGGTCATCTGCGCCAAGCCCGAAGACCTGAGTTTGATCCCTGGAACCCACACAGAGGAAGAAGAAAAACTTCATTTATTCTGACCTTCAGGTGCTCATCAGGGCACAGAGACAGCTGTACACACATACACATACACACATACACACACACACACACACACACACACACACACACACACACACACACACCAGTGGAAAAAAAAAAACAAAATGAAAAGGCCACTCAGCCAGTGACCAGTCTACACCAATGTCCTGGTCTTGTTGTTCCCAGCACAGGATGCCCCATGACACTGTGCTTAGCGTATTAGGGAAAGAAATGACTGCCTCAGCCTGGCCTGGGCTGTCTCAGAGACACCAGCAGCACTTTACCCATGGCACAGGGACCATGGATCTGAAACCAGACATCCACTGCCCCAAGGGAGGAAACTTCACTGTGGCAGATGGTGGTGCAGACCGTGGATGAATGAGGTAGTCATGTTAGCAAATCCTTATTTTTTTTTGTTAAGACAGGATCTCTCTATGTACTTCTGCTTGTCCTGGAACTCACTATGTAGACCAGCCTGGCCTTGAACTCACAGAGATCAGCCTGCCTCTGCCTCCCAGGTGCTGATATCAAAGGCATGCACCACCATCATCCAAGGCAGCCAGCAGTGTGAACTGTCAAGACAACCACAGGAAGGCAGGAACAGCTCCAGCTTCTTAGCAGCTGCACTTGCTCACTATAGGGGCTGAATCACCACACTGCAGTCTGGCCCTGCCTGCCTGCTGCTTTGACAACCTGCAGACAATCTTCCCTTACACAACCCTGCAGAGGTTGATTAGGAAAACAAGCTGTTCCCTCAGCCCCACCCAACTCTCCTGGCAATTGGCTGTTAACCTGCCCAGGTGCCCAATGAGTCACCTCTGCTCTCAAGGAGTCTGCCCAGCCTGACACTGAAGGCAGTAGGGTGGAAAGGAGTCCTGGTGGAGCCCTGTGAAATGGTCCCCTCCTGAGAGGACAGCCGCCAGAGAGCTGGGAGGCCCCCTCCAACTCCCCCTGGCAGAACAGCCTGGAAGCCCTTGTGTCAGTATTTGGCCTGTAAGACCCTTTCATCTGCAGACCTTCTGTCTCTGAGCAGCCACCATGACTAAATGCCTTCATCTTCAGGCTGAGCACTGTGGGGGCTGTCATGTTTCAGATGAAGCTTTGTCATGGACCCTGGGTATCACATGACATAGACTAGAACATCCTCTTTCTTCCCTTCTCCCAACCCAAACAGGGTCTCATTGGCCCAGCCGGCCTCCACCTTCCTATATAGGTGAGGATGACCTTGAACTCCTATCTTCCTTCCTCCACCTCATTATGTTATGATGCTCAGGATCAATCCCAGGGCCTCTACCCACTGAGCCATGTCCCAGCCCTACCCTGGGCCTTTCCAGCTCCAGGGCTCCTACAGATCCTCAGCAGTCTACAGCTCTAGATATCATGTGCCACCTGGAAACCTTTCTGTATGCAGTGACTAGAGAGCAGTAGGCAGTGTGGGGGCTTCTCCCAGAGGCCAAGGTCTAGAGGTGAGGGACCTGTTCAAGTTTCAGCTTTCCAGGCCGCAGAGGCAGAGCTCAACCCATGAAACTCCAAGGCCAGCACACCTGTGCTTCAGACTTTCTGAGGACACATCAGGAAGGAGCTTGGGACCACCTAGTCCCTGGCTAGCTGTGGGAGGTGCTGACTTTTGAAGGATCCTAGGAACAGGCTGCAGTGGGAGCTGATGGCGGCAGGCATTCCTAGCATCCTAGCCTGCCCACACAGACACTCTCCCATCTCCTCCTTCCTAACCTGGCTTCTGCTGCACCAAGGGAATGAAAGCCCCATAACCAGCTCCAACAGCACTGGGTCTCCTGCTGTGTTCTGGGTTGTGCCTGCCAGTCTCCTGGCTCCTGTCCTTTTTGATCCAGGAAATGACTCTGCATGCTTCCCTCTTTCTTACTATTCTGTCTCTTTCAAAACCCAGCTAATTTCTCTTTGAATTGTCACGTAAATGCTTTACTTTTGCCATCTCTAAAAAGTAAAACACAGGGGGCTGGAGAGATGGCTCAGAGGTTAGGAGCTCTGACTGTTCTTCCAGAGGTCCTGAGTTCAATTCCCAGCAACCACATGGTGGCTCATAACCATCCGTAATGAGATCTGGTGCCCTCTTCTGGCCTGCAAGCCTACATGTAGGCAGAATACTGTATACATAATAAACAAATAAATCTTTAAAAAAAAAAAAGTAAAACACAAACCTTGGCTGGGTGTGATGGCACACAGCTGGAATGGTGGCATCTGAGAGGGAGGTAGGAGGAGAGATCAGGAGTTCAAGAGCAGCTTTCCCTACATGAGACTGTTTCAATACATTAAAAAATGTGTGTGGGTGCTTTGTCTGCATGTATGTCTGTGTACCACACATATGGGGCACCCAGAGTCCACAAGAAGATACCAGAGTGACAGTAAGGAGCCACCATATGCATGCTGGGAATCTCACTGGGTGCTCTGTAAAAACAGCCTGTGCTCATAACCACTGAGTCATCTCTCCAGCAGCCAAGATTATTTCCAAATCCAAAACCAGCCCCTGGCCCCACTTAACCCAAGTCCACACCGCCTCCTGTTATGCTTCCCATGAGGCACAGCTCTCTACAGAGACAACTATGCACTCAAGCTGTCTACAGTGTCTCAGAGTCCTGTGTGCACCTTCTCAGAGATGTCTACACTGTCTCAGAGTCCTCTATGCACCTTCTCAGAGATGTCTACACTGTCTCAGAGTCCTCTATGAACCTTCTCAGAGCTGTCTACACTGTCTCAGAATCCTCTATGCACCTTCTCAGAGCGGTTTTCACTGTCTCAGAATCCTCTATGCACTTCTCAGAGCGGTCTACACTGTCTTCTCAGAGGTGTCTATGCCATTCTCAGAACTGTCCATGTCCTCTCAGAACGGGCTATGCAGTCTCTGACCTTCCTCTTGGCTGTCTTTTTCCCAGCATTTAATAGTAAGGAAGTTGTAAACAGCGAGAAATGTAGGAAAAATATAGGAGACTCATCCACACACTAATTTCAGATTCAACCATTTACTCTATAACTTTTTCCTAAACTGTTACAAGTTTGAGACACTGGGTGACTCCTATTGTTTCTAGTCTCTTTCTGCTGACTCCTCCATCCTGTTTCTCTAGTCCTAATTCTCAGATACCCAGGGGTATCCTGCAGCCACCAGGGCACTGGGTGAAGGCTGACAGTTCTTAGGCAATGCAAAGTGACCACTTAGCCTTTTCTCCTGAGACCAGTGTGTCATCTGTTCAGCATCTCTGGATTGGCCACAGAGGGAGCTGAGATTGGGGACCTGCCCATGCTGGCCTCACACCCATTCAGATGCCTTGTTCCCTGTATGTGGCTAGAACAGTCTAGTGTGCCTTGAGGTCAGAGACCTCTTCTGAAATCCTTCATCAAGATGGCTAAGCCAATCATCACTGCTTATCTCTTCCTATGTGTTTAACTGGTGTTTCACAGTCCTTGTAGAGCACTGGGTGTTCTGTAGGCCAGAACTCAGTAGTGGCAGACCCTGGCACACAGAACCTATGCTCTGTAGGACACTCTCGAGGACAGACAAGGACTGTACAGCTCACCATGGCCAGCCCCAGGCTGTGGACTACCCCAGTCACTCCCAGAAGCCCACCCTGAGCAGGTCAGGTAGAGACCTACTTCACATGTCCCCTTTCTCCATTCCTTCTGTCTCCTGGCAGGTGGACCCCGTGAAGCTGCGTCAGTCTATCCGCACAGTTGTCTTCAACCAGACTATGATCTCTCTTCCCATGCTGGTCATCTTCTACCCTTTCTTCAAGTGGAGGGGAGACCCCTTCTGCCGAGACCTGCCCACCTTCCACTGGTTCCTCGTGGAGCTGGCCCTTTTCACCCTCGTGGAGGAAATCCTGTTCTACTACTCACACCGGTGAGTTCTCTACACGCACACAGCTGGATTCACCCTGGGACAGCTCCCTGGTCAGCAGAGGCCACTGAATGTCTCTGTCCTCAGGCTCCACACCCATAATTGCCTGAGACACAACTTAATCTCCAACTGACTTGATGCTAAGTGAAGGAAGAGTTGCCCTGCTTGGGAGACCGGGTCAGTTCCCATCCACTTCCGGAGAGTCCTTTATGGCATCAGTTTCCTTCACCACTGGGGTTGGCAGGCAACATATGCCAGCCTTATCGTCCACAGTCAGACTAGAAGAGGGCAAGGAGTAGATGCCAGCTCCTCAGATGTGGACCTCATTCCCACCTTTGCTTTCTGATGATCTGCTCAGGATGGAGGCAAAGGGCAGGTTGGCAATTACCAACTATCAATTATCTTTCCAGGCTCCTTCACCACCCAACGTTGTACAAGAAAATTCACAAGAAACATCATGAATGGACAGCACCCATTGGTGTGATCTCAGTCTATGCCCACCCTATTGAACACGTGGTAAATACAGCCCCTGGAGCTCAGAATGGGGGCTGGTGGTTCTCTGCCCTTGTAATCTTTCTTCCCACTGAAAAGCTGCCATCTCTTAGCTATTCCAGGTGCCCAGTGTGTGTTACATTATTCTCCCCAACCTTCTACACACTGACTCTGCTCCAGAGGAAGGTGAAGCTGAGTTGAGTGTCCTAAGTTACAAGCCAAGGTCTCCCTGCAGCACCACTCAGGCCAGAGTGAACACCCAGCTGGGTCCCTCCATCTCCTGGAATCATCCTCTCTCTTACAGGTTTCCAACATGTTGCCAGTTATGGTGGGTCCTCTAGCAATGGGCTCTCACCTGTCCTCCATCACTGTGTGGTTGTCCTTGGCCCTCATCATCACCACTATCTCCCACTGTGGCTACCACCTGCCTTTCCTGCCCTCACCTGAGTTCCACGACTACCACCACCTCAAGTAAGCCAACAGCACCCTTGTTGCAAGACCCAAGTGTCTGCAGACAGTGGAGTCTCCATCTGAATGTCAGCCAGTCAGGGGGACACCTGGGTACAGGGAAGATGATAACTAGGTAGGGCCACCTCCATCTTTTTTCCTTTCCCTTTGACACCAGGTCCTTCCTGCAGTTTGGAATTATTTGGAACCATTATTTGGGTTCTGTGCCTGCTGAATCTCTCATGAGCCTTGAATCATCTCCTGGAACCTGTGTGCATAAAAATTTGGCACTTTTATGCAATGTGGGCTCTTTCCTTGGTTTTGAGACAGGGTTTTCCATGTAGTCCTTGCTATCCTACTTCTCATGTAGACCAGGCTGGCCTCAAACTCAGAGATCCTCCTGCCTCTGTCTCCCAAGTGGTGGGATTAAAGTTTCCACACCAAAAATAGGCCTCATCCCTTGTCTTGAACCACTCCACCCTCAAAGAAAAGAGGTATGAAGGGCGTGGTGGCAGGCCTTTAATACCAGGACTCAGCCAGTGGGTCTCTAGAGTGAGGTATCTCAGCATCCACCACATGTCTGCTTTGGTCCTGTGCATACCTACAGCCCTAGCATTGAGGAGACAGGAGGATAGCTGGGGATTTGGTGAACCCAGGTCAGTGGATTTGGTGAAGAGGTGAACTCAGGTTCAGGAAGAACAAGGTAAAGAGAGGTAAGGTCGGTGGAGGACATCAATGCCCCACACTCTGGTGTCTGTGCATGTAGTCATGCACAGTACCCAGAAGAGGGCAGGCAGGCACTTGCCTACGATATGAAAGGCCCAGGGTTCAACCCTCCAGTTCATAATCACACAGTGGCTCTCAACTTTAACAAAAACCCTAGACCACCCTCAAAGGGAATACTTCCAATGCTCCAGGATGCTGTTATAGCCGGGCAGCACGGTGATGCTAAGCATGGGAAGGAGGGCTGGGACCCAGGGAGAACCACAGCTTCCCACCAGGTTCAGCTGAGACATTCTCTTCCATCCTTCAGGTTCAACCAGTGCTACGGGGTGCTGGGGGTGCTGGATCACCTGCATGGGACTGACATCATGTTTAAGCAGACCAAGGCCTACGAGAGACATGTCCTCCTGCTGGGCTTCACCCCACTTTCAGAGAGCATCCCTGATCCTCCAAAGAAGATGGAGAGTAGTAGTCTGCTTGGACCATCCAGAGTGTTTCCTCACAAGTAGGAGGTGTGGAGACTGCCTGGGGGCCATGCCGCCCTTAACAACTTGCCTCCTTTGGCCACCATACTCTGAGGACTGTACCATTAGGGTAAAAGGAATGCAAGCTTCCTGCCGGGACAAGGCCATGGTATGATCTGGGCTTCTCTCAAACTACTTCTCATGTTCGTTAGGACCAGGAGTTGACTTAGGAAAGAAGAACTAGCTATTTGGGCTGGAGGCCATCCAATGGAGAAAAGTCACTGAGAGCCTGGGGGAAATCCTTGGTCCTCGGCTCCAATACCCCAAAGAGCTAGCTCCCCTGAGGCCTAGGTTGGATACGGAGAATGGGGTGATAGTGGGACTGGAGGCTTCCCGGCTCCACACACTTCTTTCACACCCATAGCCAGGGCACCCTGTGATAGTCACAGGCCACATGTGTTGACATGCTAGATGTGGTCCCTGCTTCCTACCAAGAAAGCCTGGGTGACTTTTGCCCTCCAAAGATACAAATCCTTCAGAAGAAACAATGACAGGCCACAAGAGCTGCTCAGTATGACGTGCACCCCAGCCCCTGTGCCTTCGCCTGTTGTTATTGGGGCTGAACTGGTGTGGGGGAAGACCAGGTCAGTGCGCTCTAAACCCAAAATAATCTCCTCCCCCAACAATGAGCCTCAGAAAACAGGGCCCAAAGGCAGTCCCATCTTCCTTTAAAGGGCTAATCAGCAGTAAACATGCCCAGGGAGTAGGTTAGGTAGCAGTGAGCTTTTCTAGTCCAGTGTTCTAGAACCCCACCCTGGCAGCGCATGCTTAGGAAGCCTGGGATCCCAAGAACTTGGCAACTAGGTTGGATCTGGAAGGCTGTCTCCACTACCATTTGCTAAATCTCAGCACAACTGTGCTGAGCTTACATTTTCAGTTGAAGGGTTAGTCAAGACTCCCTATTGTGGCTTAAATAAAATCCTTTTCTTAACACAGCTTGGTACAGTGGTTTGCACTATAGTCCCAGCTGCTGGGGGCTTGGGCGGTGGGATTTAGGCCCAGTTCAGAGGCAGCCTAGACAAACACAGCAGAGGTTCTCAGGAAATAACAGGCACGTGGATAAACTCCACCATTCACATAGCCCCAAGGTCTTCCCACACCAGAGGATAGTCTTTTTTTTTTTTTTTTTTTTTTAATATAGTTATTTTGGAGACCAGGTTTCTCTGTGCAGTTTGGTGTCTGTAGACCAGGCTGGCCTCAAACTCACAAAAAATTGCCTGGCTCTGCCTCCCTAGTGCTGGGATTGGCAAGGACAGTCTTACACTTTGTCCTGTGAGTGTGTCCAGAGCAGAGTCCAATCTCTGCACTTCCTCATCCTACACTTCCTGCAGGACCTGCTCCCAGAACTTAGTTCTGCCCTTTAAATGACTATGGCTGTCACAGGTCCAGGTTTGGGGTCTCAATGAACCAACAGCACCCCCAGAGAGTCTGCTTCTACCTCTCTGTAACATAGAATCTGTGAGGACCTCTACCCTGGACATTTTCCCACAGTCTCAGAGCCACCATCCTCTCAAATGATGGTATCAACTATGATAGATTCCATCGCTGAGAGACCCAGGTGCTCATCTTTCTGTTTGGCTTATTTTTTTTTAACTAAACATAATGGTCTCCAGTTCATTCCATCCATCTTACTAAAAATGATAGGATTTTCAGGCTAGAGAGATGGCTCAGTGGTTAAGAGCACTGACTGCTCTTCCAGAGGTGCTGAGTTCAATTCCCAGCAACCACATGGTGGCTCACAACCATCTGTAATGAGATCTGGTGCCCTCTTCTGGCCTGCAGGGACACATGCAGGCAGAACACTGTATGTATAATAAATAATTCTTAAAAAAAAAAATGATAGGATTCTCCTTGTCATTCTTTGTATGGCTGACCTCAATTTTGACTTGTCCATTCACTGTTGATGAACACTTAAGTTTTCCTTCCTCCCTCCCTTCCTTGTGAGTGTTAGAGTAGAGAGTAAACTCAGGCCCTCATATGCAGGGGAAATGTACTATTATTAAGCTATACCCCACACCTCCCTTATTTAAAAAAGCATTGTTTTTTCTAGAATAAAAGCACTTTATTTTAATTAACTCACATATAAAACACCACACAGCTGGCTCAGGAAGCCAGACACTTGGACAGCCCAGCTCTACAAATCTCAGTGACCCCTGCCCCACAGTGGGCACTGCCTTCCATGGCCACTGATGCAAAGACTTGTTAATAATGAGGGTTAGTTTGGCTCCACACTTCCACTACCAGTCAGGTTCTTACCATAAAGTAACCTGCTCATCAGAGCTTACTTTCCAGTTCTTCAGTGTGAAAGAATGTTTCAGTTCCTGGTCAGGTTAAGCAAGCATTTGAAAGTCTACACTGCCTCAGCACCCCCTTGAAACACCATAGGGTGACCCCAGCTCTGGGCACACTCCAGACACTGATTTCAAAAACACAAGACCTTGCAGATTGCTGCTCTGCCAGCCAGGCTCCCTGGTAAGGGATGTCAGGCTTTGTGGGTTCAGCATTACCACCCCCACTGAAGCCCCCTGGTGTGGGTGTGCCTGTCACCTCATCATGAGCCCACAGCCACACTGGCTGCAGTGGTCGCCATCTGGGCAGGCTGTCAGAGGAGCTACCTGGGATGAGAGGATTTGGTCTCTATGTGTCATCCTGAGTGTTTCAGCTGCTCATCATCTAGATATTCTAAACTGTCAAAAAGGTGTGCCTGTGTGTGTGTGTGTGTGTGTGTGTGTGTGTGTGTGTGTGTGTGTGTGTGTGTCCACCCTCTAGGGCACACACTCAGACAAAATGCATGTGTGTGTATCTGTGCACTCCTGCAGAGACCAGAAGGCATCAGAGTCCTTGGAGCTGGAGTTACAGATGTTTGTGGGACACCTGGCTCACTATATGGGTTCTGGGATTAAAACTCCAGTCCTCACTGGGCGGTGGTGGCGCACGCCTTTAATCCCAGCACTCAGGAGGCAGAGCCAGGTGGATCTCTGTGAGTTCGAGGCTAGCCTGGTCTATAGAGCTAATCCAGGACAGGCTCCAAAGCTACAAAGAAACCCTGTCTTGAAAAACCAAACCAAACCAAACAAAACAACAACAACAAAAAAAAAAAAACTCCAGTCCTCATGATTGTGCCACAAGTACTCTGAACCACTGAGCAATCTCTCCAGCCACCCTCTTTAATTAATTATTTATTTGTTATGAGGCAAGGTGTTGCTAAATTATCCAAGGAGGATGATTCAGGTCGCTGGGATTCCAGCTGTGCACCACTATATTGGCAGTTACTCCATTTCTCAGTAATTATAAGCAGTGATTCAGTAGACATGAGAGTATAGATATATCAGGGCCCTAAGATCATTAGCTATACTCATCGGTTAACCCTGGTATATACCTGTGAGTTCCAAAGACCTGGGATTAAGGACATGCCCTCCACACCTGGTTGGTACCTCGTAGCTCCTTCTTCTTTTTTGGATAGTTCCTTTTTATTTATTTTTTCGAGACAGGGTTTCTCTGTGTTACTTTGGAGCCTGTCCTGAACTCCCTCAGTACACCAGGCTAACGTCAAACTCACAGAGATCTGCCTGCCTGTGTCTCCTGAGTGCTGGGATTAAAGATGTCTGTCACCACTGCCCCTTTTTACTTTTCTTAGTGTTAGTTTCATTAAAAAATAAAACTTGGAGACTTATACCTAAGGGCAGAAAGAACCCTGGGCATTTGAAGACTTCTGTTCTCCTCAGCACTTTCTTAGCACAGGTACCTATTCTTTAAGTCCTTTATTAAATCATCATTGTTTTTAAAAGACTTGTTTTTGCTGGGCGGTGTTGGTACACACCTTTAATCTCAGCACTCGGGATGCACAGGTAGGCAGATCTCTGTGAGTTCTTGGCCAACCTGGTCTACAGAGCAAGTTCCAGGACAGGTTCCAAAGCTACACAGAGAAACCCTGTCTCAAAAAAAACAACAACAACAAAAGATTTGTTTTTACTTTTAATTACTTGTTTGTATGTGGGTATGGATGTATGCAGGTGTAGGAACAATCAGAAGAGGGCACTGGACCCTCTGGAGCTGGAGTTAAGTTCCCTGTGCCAACAAACTCTCAGAACAGCTCAGCCATTTCTCCAGCCCCAGTGTTTAATTTTTTGAGACAGCATTTTACTATGTATCCAGGCTGGCATGGAATTCACCATGGAGACCAGACTGTCCTTGACACTGACCTTCAGACTCTCAAGGGCTGGGATGACAGGTGTGCATCACCAGACTTCTAGCTTGGTTCTTCTGAAGGTGATTTTGGAAAGTATGGACTTATACATCTGAACCTTCAGGTTCATACCTCCAGAATTTGCCACAGTGCTGTCCACAGTGAGTGCTTCACAAAAGCTTCTAGAAGGTGTGGACGAACTCTGGAAGGTCAAAGGCCACATCTCACAGGCTCTTGGTGAAGACAGTGGTGCTGATGAGATGGGAAGGCTGCAGGGAGAAGACTCTGACTTGTAAGGGAGGTTCCCTGTGTGGTGCTGCAGCAAGAGTTCTGGACGCTTAGGAACAAACACTCCAGAAATACCTCCTGCCTGCTCCCAAGTGAGAGGGCCAGCCTGACCATGATGGTCACCTGGTACTGCCTGACAGCACCAGAGAGAAAACCATGAGCTAGGGCTATGCTGACAGCAGCCATTCTACAGACTTCTGGATACCCCCATCCACCAACCTGAAGTGCTTGTTTGGACGTTTGGCTCCTTGTCACCAACAAGATGGTCAACAGGCTCAGACTAAAGTCCCCACACTCCTGCCTCCCTGGGATTCATGCACCATACTTTTTCAGATCCCCAGACAGCAAGCAAACTATGGATCTGGGAAGGACTTACCTTACTCAGAGTCCTGGTGAGTGTGAAGGGAGTTTCTCTGATCTCCCTGTTCACTTGGGGACATGGAACAGACCAGGGTGGAATCACAGAGACTTCTCTGGTCAACAAGGCAAAAAGAGCAAGCAGTGATTTAAAAGAGAGTGCCTGGGCCTGGGTTATGGTTCAGATGGAGAGTGCTCACCTAGCATGCATGATACCCTGGGTTTGACCCCAGACTGTACAACTAGGGGTGGAGGCTTCTGCCTGTAATCCCAGCACATGGGTGATGAAGGCAGGAGGAAGTTCCAAGTCGAGTTTAATGCTGGCTTGGGCTACTAAAGCCTTGCCTCAAAAGATTATGCTTCACAATCCCTTTCTAAGCCAGCTACTGATGTAATGGCCAGATGCATCTACCTCAGGTTTGGACCAAGGCTTCAGTCCTGGAGTGTTCACTGAAAAGGGTCCCCAAGGCTTCCCTGTGGTATAGATATGACCCTGTCGGGTCCTAGTACCATCTCCCTCATCCCTGCCTGGCACCTCCAGGAAAGAGCTCCCCAAGGGGCAGGGGATAAACAGGCCTAGGAGCCTACACAACACCAAGCATCCTCATTTCCATAGGTCTAGGATCCTTCCCCTTGTCCCACCTTGGGCTAGGAGACCTAAATCCCTGAAGCTGGGTATGGCCCCAGGCAATAACAGGGTGGGCCCTGGGATGATGGTGACCTATTCCTCTGGGCTGGTCTGCTGGCCTTGTGAATCAGACCATGCTGGGAGTGCCTACCAGGGACAAAGAGAAATTGCTACCTAGTTTTCAGTGACAGTTTCTGTGTGTCTGCAAGTTGTGTGTGTGTGTGTGTGTGTGTGTGTGTGTGTGTGTGTGTGTGTGTGTGTAGTCCACAGTTGATGTTGGGTGTCTTCCTCAGTCGTTGTGTGTGTGTGTTTGTGTGTGTGTAGTCCACAGTTGAAGTTGGGTATCTTCCTCAATCACTCTTCACCTCATTAATACTATGTAGCCTGGCTGCCTCCCAACACTGTAACTAAAAATTAAAGGCATACACCACCATGCCAGACTATCCACCTTAACTTTTGAAGCAGGATCTCTCACTGAACATGGAGTGTTCTGATTCAGCTAGCCTGACTGGCTAGCCGATGAGCCCAGGGGTCCCTTGGTCCTTGACACCCCAGCATTGAGATGACAACTGTGTCCCACTACACCTGGATCCCATTAAACTTCCTTACTCTGAACTCCTATCCTCCTGACTGCTGAGTGCTGGGAATACAGGAACTCTTGCATCATTCTGTCTGCTGTTGGGGTTGGAACCCTGAAATTCCTGAATGCTGCACACCAGCTTCATCACTAAGCCACCCCCACAGCCCTGTGTTGCATTTTTTACAGCAGCTGTCCCTAACCAGTGTGAGGTGACAGCTCATTGTCCCTTAAAGGTAGTGAAACTGAGTATCTTACCATGAACTTATTAAAGCTCTGTCATAAAACAAACAGGCTATTCACTAGCCAGGCCAGGGGCAAATCAAGGCAGGCACTAGAACCCCGAGGGCTCTCAGCATGTGCCAGCTGTCCCCAGGCCAACTCCTCCTAGAGAACTGTTGACTCAAAAGTCAACAATTGAGAATAACTCACGTACACTCCTAATTAAATAGAATAAAACAACCAAGAAGTACAGAAAAGGGAAAGGGCAGCGCTGGAGAAATGGCTCAGTCAATAAGAGTGTTCCTCACCTTCAGAGGACCCAGTTCAGGCCCCAGAAGTCACATTCATTGTCTCACAATGACCTGTAGCCCCACCTCCAGTCACTCTGTGAGATGCCCTCTTCAGGCTTCACAGGGACCTGCCCTCATGTGCAATACCCACAACACACAAAAACACCAGCACATAATATTTTTTAAGGATGTAAGTGTATGATTGCTTTGCCTACATGTAAGTATATGTACCACATACATGCCTGATGCCTAAGGAGGCCAAAGAGGGCATCAGATCTCCTGGAACTGGAGTTACAGATGGTTTTGAACCATCCTGTGGGTGTTAGGAACGGAACCTGGGTCCTCACAAGAGCAACCAGTGCTCTCAACTGCTGAGCCATCTCTCCAGCCCCCAGTCAGTTTTGTATGAAGCTCTGCCTTCAGTGTTGGAAGAGTCACAGTCCTTGTCTTTGCCCCTCCCAACACTCTTTCTTTCTGGCATTTTCTTAGCTCTTTACTGTTCATTTCCCCAGTATAAGTTTTAGGATCAGTTTGTCTGGTGCCAGCCTTGTCCTCCTTCACTGTCCCCTCCCCAGTGGCATGTGGCAGGGACTCCAAAACCTGTACTTTGTCTTCCAGATGAGAGGAGACATGGAAAGCCCAAGACATCATGGGAAGTCCAACCAGGTAAGCACCTGCTCTCCCACTGTGCTGGTTAAGGGTAGCTCCTCCCTGGAGGCTCCATAGTCTCCTGTTCCCTTTTGCTCTCTACATAGTCCTGGCTGTCCTGGAATTTCTATGTAGACCAGGTTGGCCTCAAACTCAGAAATGCACCAGCCTCTGGCTCCTGAGTGTGAGGATGAAAGATGTGTGCCACCAGTCCCTGGCTCTTTTATGTTTTCTATACAGTCCAAGGCTTCAGGGGTGGCTGCTCCAAGGTGATATTTTCATTTTAGTGACCAGGCACAGAGCACCAGGATCCAAACCCCTTTATGACTACACAATGTACTTGCTTCTCTCTCTCTCTCTCTCTCTCTCTCTCTCTCTCTCTCTCTCTCTCTCTCTCTCTCTCTCTCATCTCATCTCTCTCTATCTCTGTGTGTGTGTGTGTGTGTGTGTGTGTGTGTGAGAGAGAGAGAGAGAGAGAGAGAGAGAGAGTGTGAGAGAGAGAGAGAGAGAGAGAGAGAGAGAGAGAGAGAGAGAGAGAGAGAGAGAGCTGGAAAGTTCATAACCTTTTACACTGACCCTCTTCTCTCTGTCTCAGCCCTGAGCTTTGGAACTGGTCATTTCTTCAACTGCTGTAGAGACAATAAAGCTGCCATGCACTGAGAGGTGGAGGGACATCCTTTGACCCAGCTCAGCTCTACACTGCATGTCCCTGCACTCCAAGGGGACCATTGTTCTTTATCTGGCCTGCTGCAGAGCTCAGGAAACCCTCCTGAGCAATCCTGTACATGAAATTCACCCTTTCTTTTTATTTTTTTTGTAATTTTAAAACAGGATTTATTTTATTCTATGTGTCTGAGCGTGTACCACCAGACCCAGCTCTGAAATTCAACTTTTCATTGACTAATGCAGTTTATTGAATCCAAGAGCTTTAGAATCCCCAAACTGACTGGGCAGTGCTGGTGAATGCCTTTAATTGTAGCACTAAGAAAGCAGAGGCAGGCAGATCTCTGTGAGTTTGAGATCAGCCTGATCTGCAGAGCAAGTTCCAGGACAGCCAGAGCTACACAGAGAAAATGTTTCAAAAATTAAAAACTAAAACAAACAAAAAAAGAAACAAAAAAAATCCCCAACTGTGGCCATACCTTTAATCTCAGCACTTGTGAAGCAGAAGCAGGCAAGCAGGCAGATCTCTGTAAGTTCATGGCCAGCCTGGTTCACATAAGGAGTTCTACGACAACACAGTGAGACCAAGTCTCAAAAACAAAAACAGAAACAAAAAAACACAAAAACCCATACAAACAAACAAACAAATAAAAAATCCTGTAACAGTCCAGAAAGTCGCTGAATTGTCCTCAGAACACTAAAAGGGATTCACTGGGACAGCCCAAAAAGCTTGTCAAAGTTAGAATGATTTGTGTCAGAGAAGAAGTTCTTGGGCTGGGGAGATGATTTGGTCATTAAGGTACTTGCATGTAAGCATGAGGAACCGAGTTCAATCCCCAGAAGGGATGTAAAGGCAGGGTACCACAGTATGTACTTGTAATCCCAGCCCTGGGGAGGAAAACACAGCCTGAGACCTTGGACTTGCTGGCCAGCCAACCAAGCCTCATCAGTGAACTTCAGGTCCCAGTTAGAGATTCTGTTGCAAAAGACAAGGTGGGCAGGCCTGAGGATCAACACCCAGGGATGGCATCTGGCATGTGCGCACGCACACACACACACACACACACACACACACACACACACACACACACACAGTACAAGTTGTGATTGGTCTGGGGCAATCCAATCTAGACAGAGGGCAGGTAGAGAAAGAGACTTCAGAGTAGGAAAGGAGAGACGAGAGAGTGCATTCCTGAGGCTGTGCCCTAACGTGTACCTTCACTGGCTGTGAAAAGGACTTTTTATCTTTGGATGGAGAGTAGAATAGACAGGGCTGAGAGCTGACTTGAAGATTCAGGTTTCTGGGAATGGACCCATGAAACCATATGGCCCTCGGGTCTTGAGTCTGGAAGAAAGTAGTGTCCTCTCAGGTCAGCTCCGTGAAAGTTCCGTGTCTGTCCTAGTCATTAGCTGGAGTGAGACCTGGTGTCCACATCATAGAGACCCTACATCCAGTATGTCCTATGTGTTTGTTGTTTTTTGAGACAGGGTGTCTCTGTGTAGCCCTGGATGTCCTGGAACTCACTTTGTAGACCAGGCTGGCCTCCAACTCAGAGATCCACCTGCCTCTGCCTCCCAAGTGCTGGATGTAAAGGCGTGCTCCACCACTGCCCTGCTAATTATGTCCTCTGAAGGACTATAAGCAGAGCACAGCAGGCTGAGGAAGAGTGTGCTGTGACATTTGTCATCCATGTCTACAGTACAAGGGATGTGGGTGTGACACTGGGAGAGGCCTGGGACCCTGCTACTTGGTCTTCATGCCTTCTATGACCTCTAGTTTAGAATGTTTTGGACATTGTGTAAGGGCCATAATCCAGTGGTTGTCAGTGAACAATTGGAGACAGGGTTTCAAGCAGGCCAGGCCGACACTGAATTCTTCATCTCCCTGTGCCCACCTCCCAAGAGCTGGGATTACAGTTGTGTGCCACCATACCTGCCTGTAATTGTGACCATTGAAAAGGAGACTCCAGGACACACTGAGTGGCTCCTTACCTTTGCCATGAGGTCTGATGACATACACATGGCACAGCTGTTCAATGCCTTTTCCATCCAGATCTGGGCGGCAACATTGCTCAACAGTATCTTGAAGTTGGAGCAATCCTCTTCCCTCCCCCAGTCTAGAGTCCTGGTGTTCACAAACACACCCAGACACAGCCAAGAGCCCTTGGTAGGGAAGGACCTTCCACAGACAGGGAAAGGTCATCCACCTGCTCCCAGCAGGAGCCTGATCGGCCTGACACCCTCACCTCCTGCAGGAAGGACACATCTGGGGCTCCATGAGGAGGACAGCTCTCATCCTGGGCTCTGGGCTGCTCTTGTCTGTAGCCTTCTGGAACTCAGTCACATGGTAAGCATGCCCCACATCTTTGGGGTGGAGGCAGGGCATGAAAGAACTGGCTTCCCCATCTGCTCGCAACCATGTAAATGCTTTTCTCTCCAAGGCATCTTCAGAGGTTTTGGGGTGCTTCTGGCTACTTTTGGCAGACCCAGTGGGAGAAACTGCTGTCTACATTTGAAGGCAACGAGTGGATGCTGTTCCTTATAGGTGAGGATGCAAGTTGAGGGCTGTGTGTTGGACTCCACACTTGTTCTTTCCCCATACTAGTTCATTATCATTTGTTGTTGTCGTTTTATTATCATTATTATATTTATTTCATGTGCCTATGAAGGAGGCATGAGCATGCCAGAGCACGCATGTGGAGGTCAGAGGACAATTGCAGAAGTTGGTTCTTGCCTTCTACCATGTGGTACTGGGAACTGAACTCAGGTGTCAAGCTTGCTGCAAATGCCTTTACCTGTTTGTGGCTTCAATCTGCTGCTTCTTGTTGGGTTATTTGTTTTTGGTGTTGTTTTTTTTCAAGACAGGGTTTCACTGTGTAGTTTTGGCACCTGTCCTGGCTCTCTCTCTGGAGACCAGGCTGGTTTGAACTCACAGAGATCCTAGTGGTTCTGCCTCCTTAGTGCTGGATTAGACTTGTAGCCACCACTACTTGACCTTGTTGTGTTTTGTTTTTTTTTTTTTTTTTTTTTTTGGTTTTTCGAGACAGGGTTTCTCTGTGTAGATTTGTGCCTTTCCTGGAACTCACTTTGGAGACCAGGCTGGCCTCGAACTCACAGAGATCTTCCTGGCTCTGCCTCCCGAGTGCTGGGATTAAAGGCGTGCGCCACCACTGCCCTGCTTGTTGTGTTTTTTGAGACAGGGTCTCATTATGTAGTCATGGCTGTCCTGGAATTCAGATTATAGACCAGGCTGTACTTTCACTCACAGATATCCTCCTGCCTCTGCTTCTTGACTGTTAGGATTACAGCATGCTCCACTACCTGCCCAACCTGCTGTTTTTAACCAAGGTTTTTGCTGAAAACTTGTAGCCAACTGCCCCGTGAGCAAGGGCTTAATATTTCAAAGTGGCAGCTCTGTTCTGTCATGTGAAGGACTCTTAGGTCATCTCCTACTCACAGAGCATTAGGCTACTCTAAATGTTTCCTGTGATTAAAATTACAATTTATTTCCTGTATGTGTTTGTGTGTATGCTTGAGTCTATGCACCATGCTCATATATGAGCTGGGAGGTCAGAGGAGGGTATTGGTTTTCCTTGGAGTTGCAAATGGTTGGGAGCCACGATGTGGGTGCTGTGCATTGTACCTGGGTCCTCTGGAAAAGCAGCCAGTGATATTAATTGTTGAGCCATGTCTCTCTATCCCCCAGGTATTCTTGTGATTTTTATTTTATTTTGATTTTGATCCAGACAAGGTTTCTCTGTGTAGCCCTGGCTGTACTGAACCTAACTATGTAGACGAGTCTGGCCTCAAACTCACACATATCTGCCTGCTTCTGCCTCCCAAGTCCTGGGATTAAAGGCCTGCACCACCAAGGTCCCACTTCTAAAATATTTATGGAGTGTCAGCACTGGGAATAATAGACCAGGCGGCCAAACTGTTTCACCATCCATAAGGAACACTGCTCAGAGCAAAATGAAATGTCATCAGTAACTGTGCTTAGAGGGTACAGCAGCAACACTTATCCCAGCAGGCAGATGAGGCCGGAGGATTGCCATGAGTTTGGGGTCTGTCTGGACTATACAGTGAGTTTCAGAGCAGCCTAGGACAGAGTGAGACCCTGCCTCTAAACAAGTCAAACAAAACAAAACAAAACCCAAAACCCCAGGTGTGGTGAGACACACCTTTAATGCCAGCATTTGAGAGGCCAAGCCAGGGGTGAAATGAGTTCAAGGCCAGCCTGGACTACACAGAGAGACCCTGTCACAAACACACACACAGGGGAGGGGTGAACACACATAGTCAGACTGACAGACAGACAAGACAGAACAAACACGGACATTTAGTGACTTTTCCAGATTCCATGGCTAGGACACAAGCAGTGTGCCACCAGGCAGGGACAGATCCATGCAGGTGTTCAGTCACTTCCTAGTGAGCTACTGTTGTACCCAGGGCTGCTCTAGGACCCTCTGCTCTCTGCCTCAGGTGCTGCCCTGGTGCCTGGGCTCTGCTTCTGGGGCTTCAATGGCCTCCTGCTGGTGGTGGACACCACAGGAAAACCCACCTTCATCTCCCGTTACCGCATCCAACTGGGCAAGAATGAGCCGGTGAGTGTCACTGCGGCTGTTAGTCTGGGGATGCAGGGACCAGAGTCAGGGCAAGAAGATGACTTACCTTCCAGGTGACCTGAATCCAGCTTAGAGAGAAGGGAGCGTGTGTGTGAGTGTGTGTGTGTGTGTGTGTGTGTGTGTGTGTGTGTGTGTGTGTGTGTGTGTGCTTGGTTGGTAGAGTGCTTGTCTAACCTGAAAGAAGCCCTGGGTTCCACCCCCAAAGCACATATGCCATGTAAGGGTGTGCAGCTATAATCCAAGTATTCAGGGAAGTGGAGGCAGGAAGATTAGAAGTTTAAGGTCATCCTTGACTACATGAGAAGTCTGAATGTACCTAGGGCTACATGAGACCCTGTCTAAAAGAAAAGGCCAGTGAGATGGTTCAGCAAGTAAGGTCATCTGCTGCCAAGCCCAAAGACCTGAGTTTGATCCCTGGAACCCACACAGAGGAAGAAGAAAAACTTCATTTATTCTGACCTTCAGGTGCTCATCAGGGCACAGAGACACCTATACACACACACACACACACACACACACACACACACACACACACACACACCAGTAAAAAAAACAAAATGAAAAGGCCACTCAGCCAGTCACCAGTCTACACCAATGTCCTGGTCTTGTTGTTCCCAGCACAGGATGCCTCATGACACTGTGCTTAGCGTATTAGGGAAAGAAATGACTGCCTCAGCCTGGCCTGGGCTGTCTCAGAGACACCAGCAGCACTTTACCCATGGCACAGGGACCATGGATCTGAAACCAGACATCCACTGCCCCAAGGGAGGAAACTTCACTGTGGCAGATGGTGGTGCAGACCGTGGATGAATGAGGTAGTCATGTTAGCAAATCCTTATTTATTTTTTTGTTAAGACAGGATCTCTCTATGTAGTTCTGCCTGTCCTGGAACTCACTATGTAGACCAGTGTGGCCTTGAACTCACAGAGATCAGCCTGCCTCTGCCTCCCAGGTGCTGATATCAAAGGCATGCACCACCATCATCCAAGGCAGCCAGCAGAGTGAGCTGTCAAGATAACCACAGGAAGGCAGGAACAGCTCCAGCTTCTTAGCAGCTGCACTTGCTCACTGTAGGGGCTGAATCACCACACTGCAGTCTGGCCCTGCCTGCCTGCTGCTCTGACAACCTGCAGACAATCTTCCCTTACACAACCCTGCAGAGGTTGATTAGGAAAACAAGCTGTTCCCTCAGCCCCACCCAACTCTCCTGGCAATTGGCTGTTAACCTGCCCAGGTGCCCAATGAGTCACCTCTGCTCTCAAGGAGTCTGCCCAGCCTGACCCTGAAGGCAGTAGGGTGGAAAGGAGTCCTGGTGGAGCCCTGTGAAATGGTCCCCTCCTGAGAGGACAGCCGCCAGAGAGCTGGGAGCCTCCCTCCAGCTCCCCCTGGCAGAACAGCCTGGAAGCCCTTGTGTCAGTATTTGGCCTGTAAGACCCTTTCATCTGCAGACCTTCTGTCTCTGAGCAGCCACCATGACTAAATGCCTTCATCTTCAGGCTGAGCACTGTGGGGGCTGTCATGTTTCAGATGAAGCTTTGTCATGGACCCTGGGTATCACATGACATAGACTAGAACATCCTCTTTCTTCCCTTCTCCCAACCCAAACAGGGTTTCATTGGGCCCAGCCGGCCTCCACCTTCCTATATAGGTGAGGATGACCTTGAACTCCTATCTTCCTTCCTCCACCTCATTATGTTATGATGCTCAGGATCAATCCCAGGGCCTCTACCCACTGAGCCATGTCCCAGCCCTACCCTGGGCCTTTCCAGCTCCAGGGCTCCTACAGATCCTCAGCAGTCTACAGCTCTAGATATCATGTGCCACCTGGAAACCTTTCTGTATGCAGTGACTAGAGAGCAGTAGGCAGTGTGGGGGCTTCTCCCAGAGGCCAAGGTCTAGAGGTGAGGGACCTGTTCAAGTTTCAGCTTTCCAGGCCGCAGAGGCAGAGCTCAACCCATGAAACTCCAAGGCCAGCACACCTGTGCTTCAGACTTTCTGAGGACACATCAGGAAGGAGCTTGGGACCATCTAGTCCCTGGCTAACTGTGGGAGGTGCTGACTTTTGAAGGATCCTAGGAACAGGCTGCAGTGGGAGCTGATGGCAGCAGGCATTCCTAGCATCCTAGCCTGCCCACACAGACACTCTCCCATCTCCTCCTTCCTAACCTGGCTCCTGCTGCACCAAGGGAATGAAAGCCCCATAACCAGCTCCAACAGCACTGGGTCTCATGCTGTGTTCTGGCTTGTGCCTGCCAGTCTCCTGGCTCCTGTCCTTTTTGATCCAGGAAATGACTCTGCATGCTTCCCTCTTTCTTACTATTCTGTCTCTTTCAAAACCCAGCTAATTTCTCTTTGAATTGTCACGTAAATGCTTTACTTTTGCCATCTCTAAAAAGTAAAACACAGGGGGCTGGAGAGATGGCTCAGAGGTTAGGAGCTCTGACTGTTCTTCCAGAGGTCCTGAGTTCAATTCCCAGCAACCACATGGTGGCTCATAACCATCCGTAATGAGATCTGGTGCCCTCTTCTGGCCTGCAAGCCTACATGTAGGCAGAATACTGTATACATAATAAACAAATAAATCTTTAAAAAAAAAAAAAGTAAAACACAAACCTTGGCTGGGTGTGATGGCACACAGCTGGAATGGTGGCATCTGAGAGGGAGGTAGGAGGAGAGATCAGGAGTTCAAGAGCAGCTTTCCCTACATGAGACTGTTTCAATACATTAAAAAATGTGTGTGGGTGCTTTGTCTGCATGTATGTCTGTGTACCACACATATGGGGCACCCAGAGTCCACAAGAAGATACCAGAGTGACAGTAAGGAGCCACCATATGCATGCTGGGAATCTCACTGGGTGCTCTGTAAAAACAGCCTGTGCTCATAACCACTGAGTCATCTCTCCAGCAGCCAAGACTATTTCCAAATCCAAAACCAGCCCCTGGCCCCACTTAACCCAAGTCCACACCGCCTCCTGTTATGCTTTCCATGAGGCACAGCTCTCTACAGAGACAACTATGCACTCAAGCTGTCTACAGTGTCTCAGAGTCCTGTGTGCACCTTCTCAGAGATGTCTACACTGTCTCAGAGTCCTCTATGCACCTTCTCAGAGCTGTCTACACTGTCTCAGAGTCCTCTATGAACCTTCTCAGAGCTGTCTACACTGTCTCAGAATCCTCTATGCACCTTCTCAGAGCGGTTTTCACTGTCTCAGAATCCTCTATGCACTTCTCAGAGCGGTCTACACTGTGTTCTCAGAGGTGTCTATGCCATTCTCAGAACTGTCCATGTCCTCTCAGAACGGGCTATGCAGTCTCTGACCTTCCTCTTGGCTGTCTTTTTCCCAGCATTTAATAGTAAGGAAGTTGTAAACAGCGAGAAATGTAGGAAAAATATAGGAGACTCATCCACACACTAATTTCAGATTCAACCATTTACTCTATAACTTTTTCCTAAACTGTTACAAGTTTGAGACACTGGGTGACTCCTATTGTTTCTAGTCTCTTTCTGCAGACTCCTCCATCCTGTTTCTCTAGTCCTAATTCTCAGATACCCAGGGGTATCCTGCAGCCACCAGGGCACTGGGTGGAGGCTGACAGTTCTTAGGCAATGCAAAGTGACCACTTAGCCTTTTCTCCTGAGACCAGTGTGTCATCTGTTCAGCATCTCTGGATTGGCCACAGAGGGAGCTGAGATTGGGGACCTGCCCATGCTGGCCTCACACCCATCCAGATGCCTTGTTCCCTGTATGTGGCTAGAACAGTCTAGTGTGCCTTGAGGTCAGAGACCTCTTCTGAAATCCTTCATCAAGATGGCTAAGCCAATCATCACTGCTTATCTGTTCCTATGTGTTTAACTGGTGTTTCACAGTCCTTGTAGAGCACTGGGTGTTCTGTAGGCCAGAACTCAGTAGTGGCAGACCCTGGCACACAGAACCTATGCTCTGTAGGACACTCTCGAGGACAGACAAGGACTGTACAGCTCACCATGGCCAGCCCCAGGCTGTGGACTACCCCAGTCACTCCCAGAAGCCCACCCTGAGCAGGTCAGGTAGAGACCTACTTCACATGTCCCCTTTCTCCATTCCTTCTGTCTCCTGGCAGGTGGACCCCGTGAAGCTGCGTCAGTCTATCCGCACAGCTGTTTTCAACCAGACTATGATCTCTCTTCCCATGCTGGTCATCTTCTACCCTTTCTTCAAGTGGAGGGGAGACCCCTTCTGCCGAGACCTGCCCACCTTCCACTGGTTCCTCGTGGAGCTGGCCCTTTTCACCCTCGTGGAGGAAATCCTGTTCTACTACTCACACCGGTGAGTTCTCTACACGCACACAGCTGGATTCACCCTGGGACAGCTCCCTGGTCAGCAGAGGCCACTGAATGTCTCTGTCCTCAGGCCCCACACCCATAATTGCCTGAGACACAACTTAATCTCCAACTGACATGATGCTAAGTGAAGGAAGAGTTGCCCTGCTTGGGAGACCGGGTCAGTTCCCATCCACTTCCGGAGAGTCCTTTATGGCATCAGTTTCCTTCACCACTGGGGTTACCAGGCAACATAAGCCCGCCTTATCGTCCACAGTCAGACTAGAAGAGGGCAAGGAGTAGATGCCAGCTCCTCAGATGTGGACCTCATTCCCACCTTTGCTTTCTGATGATCTGCTCAGGATGGAGGCAAAGGGCAGGTTGGCAATTACCAACTATCAATTATCTTTCCAGGCTCCTTCACCACCCAACGTTGTACAAGAAAATTCACAAGAAACATCATGAATGGACAGCACCCATTGGTGTGATTTCAGTCTATGCCCACCCTATTGAACACGTGGTAAATACAGCCCCTGGAGCTCAGAATGGAGGCTGGTGGTTCTCTGCCCTTGTCATTTTTCTTCCCACTGAAAAGCTGCCATCTCTTAGCTATTCCAGGTGCCCAGTGTGTGTTACATTATTCTCCCCAACCTTCTACACACTGACTCTGCTCCAGAGGAAGGTGAAGCTGAGTTGAGTGTCCTAAGTTACAAGCCAAGGTCTCCGTGCAGCACCACTCAGGGCAGAGTGAACACCCAGCTGGTTCCCTCCATCTCCTGGAATCATCCTCTCTCTTACAGGTTTCCAACATGTTGCCAGTTATGGTGGGTCCTCTAGCAATGGGCTCTCACCTGTCCTCCATCACTGTGTGGTTGTCCTTGGCCCTCATCATCACCACTATCTCCCACTGTGGCTACCACCTGCCTTTCCTGCCCTCACCTGAGTTCCACGACTACCACCACCTCAAGTAAGCCAACAGCACCCTTGTTGCAAGACCCAAGTGTCTGCAGACAGTGGAGTCTCCATCTGAATGTCAGCCAGTCAGGGGGACACCTGGGTACAGGGAAGATGATAACTAGGTAGGGCCACCTCCATCTTTTTTCCTTTCCCTTTGACACCAGGTCCTTCCTGCAGTTTGGAATTATTTGGAAACATTATTTGGGTTCTGTGCCTGCTGAATCTCTCATGAGCCTTGAATCATCTCCTGGAACCTGTGTGCATAAAAATTTGGCACTTTTATGCAATGTGGGCTCTTTCCTTGGTTTTGAGACAGGGTTTTCCATGTAGTCCTTGCTATCCTACTTCTCATGTAGACCAGGCTGGCCTCAAACTCAGAGATCCTCCTGCCTCTGTCTCCCAAGTGGTGGGATTAAAGTTTCCACACCAAAAATAGGCCTCATCCCTTGTCTTGAACCACTCCACCCTCAAAGAAAAGAGGTATGAAGGGCGTGGTGGCAGGCCTTTAATACCAGGACTCAGCCAGTGGGTCTCTATAGTGAGGTATCTCAACATCCACCACATGTCTGCTTTGGTCCTGTGCATACCTACAGCCCTAGCATTGAGGAGACAGGAGGATAGCTGGGGATTTGGTGAACCCAGGTCAGTAGATTTGGTGAAGAGGTGAACTCAGGTTCAGGAAGAACAAGGTAAAGAGAGGTAAGGTCAGTGGAGGACATCAATGCCCCACACTCTGGTGTCTGTGCATGTAGACATGCACAGTACCCAGAAGAGGGCAGGCAGGCACTTGCCTACGATATGAAAGGCCCAGGGTTCAACCCTCCAGTTCATAATCACACAGTGGCTCTCAACTTTAACAAAAACCCTAGACCACCCTCAAAGGGAATACTTCCAATGCTCCAGGATGCTGTTATAGCCGGGCAGCACGGTGATGCTAAGCATGGGAAGGAGGGCTGGGACCCAGGGAGAACCACAGCTTCCCACCAGGTTCAGCTGAGACATTCTCTTCCATCCTTCAGGTTCAACCAGTGCTATGGGGTGCTGGGGGTGCTGGATCACCTGCATGGGACTGACATCATGTTTAAGCAGACCAAGGCCTACGAGAGACATGTCCTCCTGCTGGGCTTCACCCCACTTTCAGAGAGCATCCCTGATCCTCCAAAGAAGATGGAGAGTAGTAGTCTGCTTGGACCATCCAGAGTGTTTCCTCACAAGTAGGAGGTGTGGAGACTGCCTGGGGGCCATGCCGCCCTTAACAACTTGCCTCCTTTGGCCACCATACTCTGAGGACTGTACCATTAGGGTAAAAGGAATGCAAGCTTCCTGCCGGGACAAGGCCATGGTATGATCTGGGCTTCTCTCAAACTACTTCTCATGTTCGTTAGGACCAGGAGTTGACTTAGGAAAGAAGAACTAGCTATTTGGGCTGGAGGCCATCCAATGGAGAAAAGTCACTGAGAGCCTGGGGAAATCCTTGGTCCTCGGCTCCAATACCCCAAAGAGCTAGCTCCCCTGAGGCCTAGGTTGGATACGGAGAATGGGGTGATAGTGGGACTGGAGGCTTCCTGGCTCCACAAACTTCTTTCACACCCATAGCCAGGGCACCCTGTGGTAGTCACAGGCCACATGTGTTGACATGCTAGATGTGGTCCCTGCTTCCTACCAAGAAAGCCTGGGTGACTTTTGCCCTCCAAAGATACAAATCCTTCAGAAGAAACAATGACAGGCCACAAGAGTTGCTCAGTATGACGCGCACCCCAGCCCCTGTGCCTTCGCCTGTTGTTATTGGGGCTGAACTGGTGTGGGGGAAGACCCAGGTCAGTGCTCTCTAAACCCAAAATAATCTCCTCCCCCAACAATGAGCCTCAGAAAACAGGGCCCAAAGGCAGTCCCATCTTCCTTTAAACGGCTAATCAGCAGTAAACATGTCAGGGAGTAGGTTAGGTAGCAGTGAGCTTTTCTAGTCCAGTGTTCTAGAACCCCACCCTGGCAGCGCATGCTTAGGAAGCCTGGGATCCCAAGAACTTGGCAACTAGGTTGGATCTGGAAGGCTGTCTCCACTACCATTTGCTAAATCTCAGCACAACTGTGCTGAGCTTACATTTTCAGTTGAAGGGTTAGTCAAGACTCCCTATTGTGGCTTAAATAAAATCCTTTTCTTAACACAGCTTGGTACAGCGGTTTGCACTATAGTCCCAGCTGCTGGGGGCTTGGGCGGTGGGATTTAGGCCCAGTTCAGAGGCAGCCTAGACAAACACAGCAGAGGTTCTCAGGAAATAACAGGGAAGTGGATAAACTCCACCATTCACAGCCCCAAGGCCTTCCCACACCAGAGGATAGTCTTTTTTTTTTTTTTTTTTTTAATATAGTTATTTTGGAGACCAGGTTTCTCTGTGCAGTTTGGTGTCTGTAGACCAGGCTGGCCTCAAACTCACAAAAAATTGCCTGGCTCTGCCTCCCTAGTGCTGGGATTGGCAAGGACAGTCTTACACTTTGTCCTGTGAGTGTGTCCAGAGCAGAGTCCAATCTCTGCACTTCCTCATCCCACACTTCCTGCAGGACCTGCTCCCAGAACTTAGTTCTGCCCTTTAAATGACTATGGCTGTCACAGGTCCAGGTTTGGGGTCTCAATGAACCAACAGCACCCCCAGAGAGTCTGCTTCTACCTCTCTGTAACATAGAATCTGTGAGGACCTCTACCCTGGACATTTTCCCACAGTCTCAGAGCCACCATCCTCTCAAATGATGGTATCAACTATGATAGATTCCATCGCTGAGAGACCCAGGTGCTCATCTTTCTGTTTGGCTTATTTTTTTTTTAACTAAACATAATGGTCTCCAGTTCATTCCATCCATCTTACTAAAAATGATAGGATTTTCAGGCTAGAGAGATGGCTCAGTGGTTAAGAGCACTGACTGCTCTTCCAGAGGTGCTGAGTTCAATTCCCAGCAACCACATGGTGGCTCACAACCATCTGTAATGAGATCTGGTGCCCTCTTCTGGCCTGCAGGGACACATGCAGGCAGAACACTGTATGTATAATAAATAATTCTTAAAAAAAAAAATGATAGGATTCTCCTTGTCATTCTTTGTATGGCTGACCTCAATTTTGACTTGTCCATTCACTGTTGATGAACACTTAAGTTTTCCTTCCTCCCTCCCTTCCTTGTGAGTGTTAGAGTAGAGAGTAAACTCAGGCCCTCATATGCAGGGGAAATGTGCTATTATTAAGCTATACCCCACACCTCCCTTATTTAAAAAAGCATTGTTTTTTCTAGAATAAAAGCACTTTATTTTAATTAACTCACATATAAAACACCACACAGCTGGCTCAGGAAGCCAGACACTTGGACAGCCCAGCTCTACAAATCTCAGTGACCCCTGCCCCACAGTGGGCACTGCCTTCCATGGCCACTGATGCAAAGACTTGTTAATAATGAGGGTTAGTTTTCTTCACACTTCCACTACCAGTCAGGTTCTTACCATAAAGTAACCTGCTCATCAGAGCTTACTTTCCAGTTCTTCAGTGTGAAAGAATGTTTCAGTTCCTGGTCAGGTTAAGCAAGCATTTGAAAGTCTACACTGCCTCAGCACCCCCTTGAAACACCATAGGGTGACCCCAGCTCTGGGCACACTCCAGACACTGATTTCAAAAACACAAGACCTTGCAGATTGCTGCTCTGCCAGCCAGGCTCCCTGGTAAGGGATGTCAGGCTTTGTGGGTTCAGCATTACCACCCCCACTGAAGCCCCCTGGTGTGGGTGTGCCTGTCACCTCATCATGAGCCCACAGCCACACTGGCTGCAGTGGTCGCCATCTGGGCAGGCTGTCAGAGGAGCTACCTGGGATGAGAGGATTTGGTCTCTATGTGTCATCCTGAGTGTTTCAGCTGCTCATCATCTAGATATTCTAAACTGTCAAAAAGGTGTGCCTGTGTGTGTGTGTGTGTGTGTGTGTCCCCGTCAGCCCTCTAGGGCATGCACTTAGACAAAAGTGCAGTTGTGTGCAACTGTGCACTCCTGCAGAGACCAGAAGGCATCAGAGTCCTTGGAGCTGGAGTTACAGATGTTTGTGGGACACCTGGCTCACTATATGGGTTCTGGGATTAAAACTCCAGTCCTCACTGGGCGGTGGTGGCGCATGCCTTTAATCCCAGCACTCAGGAGGCAGAGCCAGGTGGATCTCTGTGAGTTCGAGGCTAGCCTGGTCTATAGAGCTAATCCAGGACAGGCTCCAAAGCTACAAAGAAACCCTGTCTTGAAAAACCAAACCAAACTAAACAAAACAACAACAACAACAAAAAAAACTCCAGTCCTCATGATTGTGCCACAAGTACTCTGAACCACTGAGCAATCTCTCCAGCCACCCTCTTTAATTAATTATTTATTTGTTATGAGGCAAGGTGTTGCTAAATTATCCAAGGAGGATGATTCAGGTCGCTGGGATTCCAGATGTGCACCACTATATTGGCAGTTACTCCATTTCTCAGTAATTATAAGCAGTGATTCAGTAGACATGAGAGTATAGATATATCAGGGCCCTAAGATCATTAGCTATACTCATCGGTTAACCCTGGTATATACCTGTGAGTTCCAAAGACCTGGGATTAAGGACATGCCCTCCACACCTGGTTGGTACCTCATAGCTCCTTCTTCTTTTTTGGATAGTTCCTTTTTATTTGTTTTTTCGAGACAGGGTTTCTCTGTGTTACTTTGGAGCCTGTCCTGAACTCCCTCAGTACACCAGGCTAACGTCAAACTCACAGAGATCTGCCTGCCTGTGTCTCCTGAGTGCTGGGATTAAAGATGTCTGTCACCACTGCCCCTTTTTACTTTTCTTAGCATACACAGTGTTAGTTTCATTAAAAAATAAAACTTGGAGACTTATACCTAAGGGCAGAAAGAACCCTGGGCATTTGAAGACTTCTGTTCTCCTCAGCACTTTCTTAGCACAGGTACCTATTCTTTAAGTCCTTTATTAAATCATCATTGTTTTTAAAAGACTTGTTTTTGCTGGGCGGTGTTGGTACACACCTTTAATCTCAGCACTCGGGATGCACAGGTAGGCAGATCTCTGTGAGTTCTTGGCCAACCTGGTCTACAGAGCAAGTTCCAGGACAGGTTCCAAAGCTACACAGAGAAACCCTGTCTCAAAAACAACAACAACAACAAAAGATTTGTTTTTACTTTTAATTACTTGTTTGTATGTGGGTATGGATGTACGCAGGTGTAGGAACAATCAGAAGAGGGCACTGGACCCTCTGGAGCTGGAGTTAAGTTCCCTGTGCCAACAAACTCTCAGAACAGCTCAGCCATTTCTCCAGCCCCAGTGTTTAATTTTTTGAGACAGCATTTTACTATGTATCCAGGCTGGCATGGAATTCACCATGGAGACCAGACTGTCCTTGACACTGACCTTCAGACTCTCAAGGGCTGGGATGACAGGTGTGCATCACCAGACTTCTAGCTTGGTTCTTCTGAAGGTGATTTTGGAAAGTATGGACTTATACATCTGAACCTTCAGGTTCATACCTCCAGAATTTGCCACAGTGCTGTCCACAGTGAGTGCTTCACAAAAGCTTCTAGAAGGTGTGGACGAACTCTGGAAGGTCAAAGGCCACATCTCACAGGCTCTTGGTGAAGACAGTGGTGCTGATGAGATGGGAAGGCTGCAGGGAGAAGACTCTGACTTGTAAGGGAGGTTCCCTGTGTGGTGCTGCAGCAAGAGTTCTGGACGCTTAGGAACAAACACTCCAGAAATACCTCCTGCCTGCTCCCAAGTGAGAGGGCCAGCCTGACCATGATGGTCACCTGGTACTGCCTGACAGCACCAGAGAGAAAACCATGAGCTAGGGCTATGCTGACAGCAGCCATTCTACAGACTTCTGGATACCCCCATCCACCAACCTGAAGTGCTTGTTTGGACGTTTGGCTCCTTGTCACCAACAAGATGGTCAACAGGCTCAGACTAAAGTCCCCACACTCCTGCCTCCCTGGGATTCATGCACCATACTTTTTCAGATCCCCAGACAGCAAGCAAACTATGGATCTGGGAAGGACTTACCTTACTCAGAGTCCTGGTGGGTGTGAAGGGAGTTTCTCTGATCTCCCTGTTCACTTGGGGACATGGAACAGACCAGGGTGGAATCACAGAGCCTTCTCTGGTCAACAAGGCAAAAAGAGCAAGCAGTGATTTAAAAGAGAGTGCCTGGGCCTGGGTTATGGTTCAGATGGAGAGTGCTCACCTAGCATGCATGATACCCTGGGTTTGACCCCAGACTGTACAACTAGGGGTGGAGGCTTCTGCCTGTAATCCCAGCACATGGGTGATGAAGGCAGGAGGAAGTTCCAAGTCGAGTTTAATGCTGGCTTGAGCTACTAAAGCCTTGCCTCAAAAGATTATGCTTCACAATCCCTTTCTAAGCCAGCTACTGATGTAATGGCCAGATGCATCTACCTCAGGTTTGGACCAAGGCTTCAGTCCTGGAGTGTTCACTGAAAAGGGTCCCCAAGGCTTCCCTGTGGTATAGATATGACCCTGTCGGGTCCTAGTACCATCTCCCTCATCCCTGCCTGGCACCTCCAGGAAAGAGCTCCCCAAGGGGCAGGGGATAAACAGGCCCAGGAGACTACACAACACCAAGCATCCTCATTTCCATAGGTCTAGGATCCTTCCCCTTGTCCCACCTTGGGCTAGGAGACCTAAATCCCTGAAGCTGGGTATGGCCCCAGGCAACAACAGGGTGGGCCCTGGGATGATGGTGACCTATTCCTCTGGGCTGGTCTGCTGGCCTTGTGAATCAGACCATGCTGGGAGTGCCTACCAGAGACAAAGAGAAATTGCTACCTAGTTTTCAGTGACAGTTTCTGTGTGTCTGCAAGTGTGTGTGTGTGTGTGTGTGTGTGTGTGTGTGTGTGTGTAGTCCACAGTTGAAGTTGTGTGTGTGTGTGTGTGTGTGTGTGTAGTCCACAGTTGAAGTTGTGTGTGTGTGTGTGTGTGTGTGTGTGTGTAGTCCACAGTTGATGTTGTGTGTGTGTGTGTGTGTGTGTGTGTGTATGTAGTCCACAGTTGAAGTTGTGTGTGTGTGTGTGTGTGTGTGTGTGTAGTCCACAGTTGATGTTGTGTGTGTGTGTATGTAGTCCACAGTTGAAGTTGTGTGTGTGTGTGTGTATGTGTGTGTGTGTGTGTAGTCCACAGTTGAAGTTGTGTGTGTGTGTGTGTGTGTGTGTGTGTGTAGTCCACAGTTGAAGTTTTGTGTGTGTGTGTGTGTGTGTGTGTAGTCCACAGTTGATGTTGTGTGTGTGTGTGTGTGTGTGTGTGTGTGTATGTAGTCCACAGTTGAAGTTGTGTGTGTGTGTGTGTGTGTGTGTGTGTGTGTGTGTGTGTGTGTGTGTAGTCCACAGTTGAAGTTGGGTATCTTCCTCAATCACTCTTCACCTCATTAATACTATGTAGCCTGGCTGCCTCCCAACACTGTAACTAAAAATTAAAAGCATACACCACCATGCCAGACTATCCACCTTAACTTTTGAAGCAGGATCTCTCACTGAACATGGAGTGTTCTGATTCAGCTAGCCTGACTGGCTAGCCAATGAGCCCAGGGGTCCCTTTGTCCTTGACACCCCAGCATTGAGATGACAACTGTGTCCCACTACACCTGGATCCCATTAAACTTCCTTACTCTGAACTCCTATCCTCCTGACTGCTGAGTGCTGGGAATACAGGAACTCTTGCATCATTCTGTCTGCTGTTGGGGTTGGAACCCTGAAATTCCTGAATGCTGCACACCAGCTTCATCACTAAGCCACCCCCACAGCCCTGTGTTGCATTTTTTACAGCAGCTGTCCCTAACCAGTGTGAGGTGACAGCTCATTGTCTCTTAAAGGTAGTGAAACTGAGTATCTTACCATGAACTTATTAAAGCTCTGTCATAAAACAAACAGGCTATTCACTAGCTAGGCCAGGGGCAAATCAAGGCAGGCACTAGACCCCGAGGGCTCTCAGCATGTGCCAGCTGTCCCCAGGCCAACTCCTCCCAGAGAACTGTTGACACAAAAGTCAACAATTGAGAAGAACTCATGTACACTCCTAATTAAATAGAATAAAACAACCAAGAAGTACAGAAAAGGGAAAGGGCAGCGCTGGAGAAATGGCTCAGTCAATAAGAGTGTTCCTCACCTTCAGAGGACCCAGTTCAGGCCCCAGAAGTCACATTCATTGTCTCACAATGACCTGTAGCCCCACCTCCAGTCACTCTGTGAGATGCCCTCTTCAGGCTTCACAGGGACCTGCCCTCATGTGCAATACCCACAACACACAAAAACACCTGCACATAATCTTTTTTAAGGATGTAAGTGTATGATTGCTTTGCCTGCATGTAAGTATATGTACCACATACATGCCTGATGCCTAAGGAGGCCAAAGAGGGCATCAGATCTCCTGGAACTGGAGTTACAGATGGTTTTGAACCATCCTGTGGGTGTTAGGAACAGAACCTGGGTCCTCACAAGAGCAACCAGGGCTCTCAACTGCTGAGCCATCTCTCCAGCCCCCAGTCAGTTTTGTATGAAGCTCTGCCTTCAGTGTTGGAAGAGTCACAGTCCTTGTCTTTGCCCCTCCCAACGCTCTTTCTTTCTGGCATTTTCTTAGCTCTTTACTGTTCATTTCCCCAGTATAAGTTTTAGGATCAGTTTGTCTGGTGCCAGCCTTGTCCTCCTTCACTGTCCCCTCCCCAGCGGCATGTGGCAGGGACTCCAAAACCTGTGCTTTGTCTTCCAGATGAGAGGAGACATGGAAAGCCCAAGACATCATGGGAAGTCCAACCAGGTAAGCACCTGCTCTCCCACTGTGCTGGTTAAGGGTAGCTCCTCCCTGGGGGCTCCATAGTCTCCTGTTCCCTTTTGCTCTCTACATAGTCCTGGCTGTCCTGGAATTTCTATGTAGACCAGGTTGGCCTCAAAATCAGAAATGCACCAGCCTCTGGCTCCTGAGTGTGAGGATGAAAGATGTGTGCCACCAGTCCCTGGCTCTTTTATGTTTTCTATACAGTCCAAGGCTTCAGGGGTGGCTGCTCCAAGGTGATATTTTCATTTTAGTGACCAGGCACAGAGCACCAGGATCCAAACCCCTTTATGACTACACAATGTACTTGCTTCTCTCTCTCTCTCTCTCTCTCTCTCTCTCTCTCTCTCTCTCTCTCTCTCTCTCTTTCTCTCTCTCTCTCTCTCTCTCTCATCTCATCTCTCTCTATCTCTGTGTGTGTGTGTGTGTGTGTGTGTGTGTGTGTGTGTGAGAGAGAGAGAGAGAGAGAGAGAGAGAGAGAGAGAGAGAGAGAGAGAGAGCTGGAAAGTTCATAACCTTTTACACTGACCCTCTTCTCTCTGTCTCAGCCCTGAGCTTTGGAACTGGTCATTTCTTCAACTGCTGTAGAGACAATAAAGCTGCCATGCACTGAGAGGTGGAGGGACATCCTTTGACCCAGCTCAGCTCTACACTGCATGTCCCTGCACTCCAAGGGGACCATTGTTCTTTATCTGGCCTGCTGCAGAGCTCAGGAAACCCTCCTGAGCAATCCTGTAGATGAAATTCACCCTTTCTTTTTATTTTTTTTGTAATTTTAAAACAGGATTTATTTTATTCTATGTGTCTGAGCGTGTACCACCAGACCCAGCTCTGAAATTCAACTTTTCATTGACTAATGCAGTTTATTGAATCCAAGAGCTTTAGAATCCCCAAACTGACTGGGCAGTGCTGGTGAATGCCTTTAATTGTAGCACTAAGAAAGCAGAGGCAGGCAGATCTCTGTGAGTTTGAGATCAGCCTGATCTGCAGAGCAAGTTCCAGGACAGCCAGAGCTACACAGAGAAAATGTTTCAAAAATTAAAAACTAAAACAAACAAAAAAAGAAACAAAAAAAATCCCCAACTGTGACCATACCTTTAATCTCAGCACTTGTGAAGCAGAAGCAGGCAAGCAGGCAGATCTCTGTAAGTTCAAGGCCAGCCTGGTTCACATAAGGAGTTCTACGACAACACAGTGAGACCAAGTCTCAAAAACAAAAACAGTAACAAAAAAACACAAAAACCCATACAAACAAACAAACAAATAAAAAATCCTGTAACAGTCCAGAAAGTCGCTGAATTGTCCTCAGAACACTAAAAGGGATTCACTGGGACAGCCCAAAAAGCTTGTCAAAGTTAGAGTGATTTGTGTCAGAGAAGAAGTTCTTGGGCTGGGGAGATGATTTGGTCATTAAGGTACTTGCATGTAAGCATGAGGAACCGAGTTCAATCCCCAGAAGGGATGTAAAGGCAGGGTACCACAGTATGTACTTGTAATCCCAGCCCTGGGGAGGAAAACACAGCCTGAGACCTTGGGCTTGCTGGCCAGCCAACCAAGCCTCATCAGTGAACTTCAGGTCCCAGTTAGAGATTCTGTTGCAAAAGACAAGGTGGGCAGGCCTGAGGATCAACACCCAGGGATGGCATCTGGCATGTGCGCACGCACACACACACACACACACACACACACACACACACACACACACACACACAGTACAAGTTGTGATTGGTCTGGGGCAATCCAATCTAGACAGAGGGCAGGTAGAGAAAGAGACTTCAGAGTAGGAAAGGAGAGACGAGAGAGTGCATTCCTGAGGCTGTGCCCTAACGTGTACCTTCACTGGCTGTGAAAAGGACTTTTTATCTTTGGATGGAGAGTAGAATAGACAGGGCTGAGAGCTGACTTGAAGATTCAGGTTTCTGGGAATGGACCCATGAAACCATATGGCCCTCGGGTCTTGAGTCTGGAAGAAAGTAGTGTCCTCTCAGGTCAGCTCCGTGAAAGTTCCGTGTCTGTCCTAGTCATTAGCTGGAGTGAGACCTGGTGTCCACATCATAGAGACCCTACATCCAGTATGTCCTATGTGTTTGTTGTTTTTTGAGACAGGGTGTCTCTGTGTAGCCCTGGATGTCCTGGAACTCACTTTGTAGACCAGGCTGGCCTCCAACTCAGAGATCCACCTGCCTCTGCCTCCCAAGTGCTGGATGTAAAGGCGTGCTCCACCACTGCCCTGCTAATTATGTCCTCTGAAGGACTATAAGCAGAGCACAGCAGGCTGAGGAAGAGTGTGCTGTGACATTTGTCATCCATGTCTACAGTACAAGGGATGTGGGTGTGACACTGGGAGAGGCCTGGGACCCTGCTACTTGGTCTTCATGCCTTCTATGACCTCTAGTTTAGAATGTTTTGGACATTGTGTAAGGGCCATAATCCAGTGGTTGTCAGTGAACAATTGGAGACAGGGTTTCAAGCAGGCCAGGCCGACACTGAATTCTTCATCTCCCTGTGCCCACCTCCCAAGAGCTGGGATTACAGTTGTGTGCCACCATACCTGCCTGTAATTGTGACCATTGAAAAGGAGACTCCAGGACACACTGAGTGGCTCCTTACCTTTGCCATGAGGTCTGATGACATACACATGGCACAGCTGTTCAATGCCTTTTCCATCCAGATCTGGGCGGCAACATTGCTCAACAGTATCTTGAAGTTGGAGCAATCCTCTTCCCTCCCCCAGTCTAGAGTCCTGGTTTTCACAAACACACCCAGACACAGCCAAGAGCCCTTGGTAGGGAAGGACCTTCCACAGACAGGGAAAGGTCATCCACCTGCTCCCAGCAGGAGCCTGATCGGCCTGACACCCTCACCTCCTGCAGGAAGGACACATCTGGGGCTCCATGAGGAGGACAGCTCTCATCCTGGGCTCTGGGCTGCTCTTGTCTGTAGCCTTCTGGAACTCAGTCACATGGTAAGCATGCCCCACATCTTTGGGGTGGAGGCAGGGCATGAAAGAACTGGCTTCCCCATCTGCTCGCAACCATGTAAATGCTTTTCTCTCCAAGGCATCTTCAGAGGTTTTGGGGTGCTTCTGGCTACTTTTGGCAGACCCAGTGGGAGAAACTGCTGTCTACATTTGAAGGCAACGAGTGGATGCTGTTCCTTATAGGTGAGGATGCAAGTTGAGGGCTGTGTGTTGGACTCCACACTTGTTCTTTCCCCATACTAGTTCATTATCATTTGTTGTTGTCGTTTTATTATCATTATTATATTTATTTCATGTGCCTATGAAGGAGGCATGAGCATGCCAGAGCACGCATGTGGAGGTCAGAGGACAATTGCAGAAGTTGGTTCTTGCCTTCTACCATGTGGTACTGGGAACTGAACTCAGGTGTCAAGCTTGCTGCAAATGCCTTTACCTGTTTGTGGCTTCAATCTGCTGCTTCTTGTTGGGTTATTTGTTTTTGGTGTTGGTTTTTTTCAAGACAGGGTTTCACTGTGTAGTTTTGGCACCTGTCCTGGCTCTCTCTCTGGAGACCAGGCTGGTTTGAACTCACAGAGATCCTAGTGGTTCTGCCTCCTTAGTGCTGGATTAGACTTGTAGCCACCACTACTTGACCTTGTTGTGTTTTGTTTTTTTTTTTTTTTTTTTTTTTTTGGTTTTTCGAGACAGGGTTTCTCTGTGTAGATTTGTGCCTTTCCTGGAACTCACTTTGGAGACCAGGCTGGCCTCGAACTCACAGAGATCTTCCTGGCTCTGCCTCCCGAGTGCTGGGATTAAAGGCGTGCCCCACCACTGCCCTGCTTGTTGTGTTTTTTGAGACAGGGTCTCATTATGTAGTCATGGCTGTCCTGGAATTCAGATTATAGACCAGGCTGTACTTTCACTCACAGATATCCTCCTGCCTCTGCTTCTTGACTGTTAGGATTACAGCATGCTCCACTACCTGCCCAACCTGCTGTTTTTAACCAAGGTTTTTGCTGAAAACTTGTAGCCAACTGCCCCGTGAGCAAGGGCTTAATATTTCAAAGTGGCAGCTCTGTTCTGTCATGTGAAGGACTCTTAGGTCATCTCCTACTCACAGAGCATTAGGCTACTCTAAATGTTTCCTGTGATTAAAATTACAATTTATTTCCTGTATGTGTTTGTGTGTATGCTTGAGTCTATGCACCATGCTCATATATGAGCTGGGAGGTCAGAGGAGGGTATTGGTTTTCCTTGGAGTTGCAAATGGTTGGGAGCCACGATGTGGGTGCTGTGAATTGTACCTGGGTCCTCTGGAAAAGCAGCCAGTGATCTTAATTGTTGAGCCATGTCTCTCTATCCCCCAGGTATTCTTGTGATTTTTATTTTATTTTGATTTTTCCAGACAAGGTTTCTCTGTGTAGCCCTGGCTGTACTGAACCTAACTATGTAGACGAGTCTGGCCTCAAACTCACACATATCTGCCTGCTTCTGCCTCCCAAGTCCTGGGATTAAAGGCCTGCACCACCAAGGTCCCACTTCTAAAATATTTATGGAGTGTCAGCACTGGGAATAATAGACCAGGCAGGCAAACTGTTTCACCATCCATAAGGAACACTGCTCAGAGCAAAATGAAATGTCATCAGTAACTGTGCTTAGAGGGTACAGCAGCAACACTTATCCCAGCAGGCAGATGAGGCCGGAGGATTGCCATGAGTTTGGGGTCTGTCTGGACTATACAGTGAGTTTCAGAGCAGCCTAGGACAGAGTGAGACCCTGCCTCTAAACAAGTCAAACAAAACAAAACAAAACCCAAAACCCCAGGTGTGGTGAGACACACCTTTAATGCCAGCATTTGAGAGGCCAAGCCAGGGGTGAAATGAGTTCAAGGCCAGCCTGGACTACACAGAGAGACCCTGTCACAAACACACACACAGGGGAGGGGTGAACACACATAGTCAGACTGACAGACAGACAAGACAGAACAAACACGGACATTTAGTGACTTTTCCAGATTCCATGGCTAGGACACAAGCAGTGTGCCACCAGGCAGGGACAGATCCATGCAGGTGTTCAGTCACTTCCTAGTGAGCTACTGTTGTACCCAGGGCTGCTCTAGGACCCTCTGCTCTCTGCCTCAGGTGCTGCCCTGGTGCCTGGGCTCTGCTTCTGGGGCTTCAATGGCCTCCTGCTGGTGGTGGACACCACAGGAAAACCCACCTTCATCTCCTGTTACCGCATCCAACTGGGCAAGAATGAGCCGGTGAGTGTCACTGCGGCTGTTAGTCTGGGGATGCAGGGACCAGAGTCAGGGCAAGAAGATGACTTACCTTCCAGGTGACCTGAATCCAGCTAAGAGAGAAGGGAGCGTGTGTGTGAGTGTGTGTGTGTGTGTGTGTGTGTGTGTGTGTGTGTGTGTGTGTGTGTGTGTGTGTGTGCTTGGTTGGTAGAGTGCTTGTCTAACCTGAAAGAAGCCCTGGGTTCCACCCCCAAAGCACATATGCCATGTAAGGGTGTGCAGCTATAATCCAAGTATTCAGGGAAGTGGAGGCAGGAAGATTAGAAGTTTAAGGTCATCCTTGACTACATGAGAAGTCTGAATGTACCTAGGGCTACATGAGACCCTGTCTAAAAGAAAAGGCCAGTGAGATGGTTCAGCAAGTAAGGTCATCTGCTGCCAAGCCCGAAGACCTGAGTTTGATCCCTGGAACCCACACAGAGGAAGAAGAAAAACTTCATTTATTCTGACCTTCAGGTGCTCATCAGGGCACAGAGACACCTATACACACACACACACACACACACACACACACACACACACACACACACACACACACACACCAGTAAAAAAAACAAAATGAAAAGGCCACTCAGCCAGTCACCAGTCTACACCAATGTCCTGGTCTTGTTGTTCCCAGCACAGGATGCCTCATGACACTGTGCTTAGCGTATTAGGGAAAGAAATGACTGCCTCAGCCTGGCCTGGGCTGTCTCAGAGACACCAGCAGCACTTTACCCATGGCACAGGGACCATGGATCTGAAACCAGACATCCACTGCCCCAAGGGAGGAAACTTCACTGTGGCAGATGGTGGTGCAGACCGTGGATGAATGAGGTAGTCATGTTAGCAAATCCTTATTTATTTTTTTGTTAAGACAGGATCTCTCTATGTAGTTCTGCCTGTCCTGGAACTCACTATGTAGACCAGTGTGGCCTTGAACTCACAGAGATCAGCCTGCCTCTGCCTCCCAGGTGCTGATATCAAAGGCATGCACCACCATCATCCAAGGCAGCCAGCAGAGTGAGCTGTCAAGATAACCACAGGAAGGCAGGAACAGCTCCAGCTTCTTAGCAGCTGCACTTGCTCACTGTAGGGGCTGAATCACCACACTGCAGTCTGGCCCTGCCTGCCTGCTGCTCTGACAACCTGCAGACAATCTTCCCTTACACAACCCTGCAGAGGTTGATTAGGAAAACAAGCTGTTCCCTCAGCCCCACCCAACTCTCCTGGCAATTGGCTGTTAACCTGCCCAGGTGCCCAATGAGTCACCTCTGCTCTCAAGGAGTCTGCCCAGCCTGACCCTGAAGGCAGTAGGGTGGAAAGGAGTCCTGGTGGAGCCCTGTGAAATGGTCCCCTCCTGAGAGGACAGCCGCCAGAGAGCTGGGAGGCCCCTCCAGCTCCCCCTGGCAGAACAGCCTGGAAGCCCTTGTGTCAGTATTTGGCCTGTAAGACCCTTTCATCTGCAGACCTTCTGTCTCTGAGCAGCCACCATGACTAAATGCCTTCATCTTCAGGCTGAGCACTGTGGGGGCTGTCATGTTTCAGATGAAGCTTTGTCATGGACCCTGGGTATCACATGACATAGACTAGAACATCCTCTTTCTTCCCTTCTCCCAACCCAAACAGGGTCTCATTGGGCCCAGCCGGCCTCCACCTTCCTATATAGTTGAGGATGACCTTGAACTCCTATCTTCCTTCCTCCACCTCAGTATGTTATGATACTGAGGATCAATCCCAGGGCTCAAGGACACCAAGAAGGCCCTCTACCCACTAAGCCATGTCCCAGCCCTACCCTGGGCCTTTCCAGCTCCAGGGCTCCTACAGATCCTCAGCAGTCTACAGCTCTAGATATCATGTGCCACCTGGAAACCTTTCTGTATGCAGTGACTAGAGAGCAGTAGGCAGTGTGGGGGCTTCTCCCAGAGGCCAAGGTCTAGAGGTGAGGGACCTGTTCAAGTTTCAGCTTTCCAGGCCGCAGAGGCAGAGCTCAACCCATGAAACTCCAGGGCAGCACACCTGTGCTTCAGACTTTCTGAGGACACATCAGGAAGGAGCTTGGGACCATCTAGTCCCTGGCTAGCTGTGGGAGGTGCTGACTTTTGAAGGATCCTAGGAACAGGCTGCAGTGGGAGCTGATGGCGGCAGGCATTCCTAGCATCCTAGCCTGCCCACACAGACACTCTCCCATTCTCTCCTTCCTAACCTGGCTCCTGCTGCACCAAGGGAATGAAAGCCCCATAACCAGCTCCAACAGCACTGGGTCTCATGCTGTGTTCTGGCTTGTGCCTGCCAGTCTCCTGGCTCCTGTCCTTTTTGATCCAGGAAATGACTCTGCATGCTTCCCTCTTTCTTACTATTCTGTCTCTTTCAAAACCCAGCTAATTTCTCTTTGAATTGTCACGTAAATGCTTTACTTTTCCCATCTCTAAAAAGTAAAACACAAACCTTGGCTGGGTGTGATGGCACAGAGCTGGAATGGTGGCATCGAGAGGGAGGTAGGAGGAGAGATCAGGAGTTCAAGAGCAGCTTTCCCTACATGAGACTGTTTCAATACATTAAAAAATGTGTGTGGGTGCTTTGTCTGCATGTATGTCTGTGTACCACACATATGGGGCACCCAGAGTCCACAAGAAGATACCAGAGTGACAGTAAGGAGCCACCATATGCATGCTGGGAATCTCACTGGGTGCTCTGTAAAAACAGCCAGTGCTGGTACTCAGTCATCTCTCCAGCAGCCAAGACTATTTCCAAATCCAAAACCAGCCCCTGCCCCACTTAACCCAAGTCCACACCGCCTCCTGTTATGCTTCCCATGAAGCACAACTCTCTACAGAGTCAACTATGCACTCAAGCTGTCTACACTGTCTCAGAGTCCTCTGTGCATCTTCTCAGAGCATCTACACTGTCTCAGAGTCCTCTATGCACCTTCTCAGAGATGTCTACACTTTCTCAGAGTCCTCTATGCACCTTCTCAGAGCGGTCTACACTGTCTCAGAATCCTCTATGCACTTTCTCAGAGCGGTCTACACTGTCTCAGAATCCTCTATGCACTTCTCAGAGCTGTCTACACTGTCTCAGAGTCCTCTGTGCACCTTCTCAGAGCTGTCTACACTGTCTCAGAATCCTCTATGCACTTCTCAGAGCGGTCTACACTGTCTTCTCAGAGCTGTCTATGCACTTCTCAGAACTGTCCATGTCCTCTCAGAACGGGCTATGCAGTGTCTGACCCTCCTCTTGGCTGTCTTTTTTCCAGCATTTAATAGTAAGGAAGTTGTAAACATCGAGAAATGTAGGAAAAATATAGGAGACTCATCCACACACCATTTCAGATTCAACCATTTACTCTGTAACTTTTTCCTAAACTGTTACAAGTTTGAGACACTGGGTGACTCCTATTGTTTCTAGTCTCTTTCTGCTGACTCCTCCATCCTGTTTCTCTAGTCCTAATTCTCAGATACCCAGGGGGCATCCTGTAGCCACCAGGGCACTGGGTGGAGGCTGACAGTTCTTAGGTAATGCAAAGTGACCACTTAGCCTTTATTTATGGGACCAGTTTTTCAGCATCTCTGGATTGGCCACAAGTAGAGCTAAGATGGAGGACCTGCCCATGCTGGCCTCACACCCATCCAGATGCCTTGTTCCCTTTATGTGGCTAGGACAGTCTAGCCTGCTCTGAGGTCAGAGACCTCTTCTGAAATCCTTCATCAAGATGGCTAAGCCAATCATCACTGCTTATCTGTTCCTATGTGTTTAACTGGTATTTGCTTCATTGTCCTTGTAGAGCACTGGGTGTTCTGTAGGCCAGAACTCAGTAGTGGCAGACCCTGACCCACAGGACTTATGCTCTGGTGAGGAATTCTCCAGGACAGGCAAGGACTATACAGCTCACCATGGCCAACGCCACACTGTGGACTATCCCAATCACTCCCAAAAGCCCACCCTGAGCAGGTCAGGTAGAGACCTACTTCACATGTCCCCTTTCTCCATTCCTTCTGTCTCCCGGCAGGTGGACCCCGTGAAGCTGCGTCAGTCTATCCGCACAGCTGTTTTCAACCAGACTATGATCTCTCTTCCCATGCTGGTCATCTTCTACCCTTTCTTCAAGTGGAGGGGAGACCCCTGCTGCCGAGACCTGCCCACCTTCCACTGGTTCCTCGTGGAGCTGGCCCTTTTCACCCTCATGGGGGAAATCTTGTTCTACTACTCACATCGGTGAGTTCTCTACATACACACAGCTGGATTCACCCTGGGACAGCTCCCTGGTCAGCAGAGGCCACTGAATGTCTCTGTCCTCAGGCCCCACACCCATAATTGCCTGAGACACAACTTAATCTCCAACTGACATGATGCTAAGTGAAGGAAGAGTTGCCCTGCTTGGGAGACCGGGTCAGTTCCCATCCACTTCCGGAGAGTCCTTTATGGCATCAGTTTCCTTCACCACTGGGGTTACCAGGCAACATAAGCCTGCCTTATCGTCCACAGTCAGACTAGAGGAGGGCAAGGAGTAGATGCCAGCTCCTCAGATGTGGACCTCATTCCCACCTTTGCTTTCTGATGATCTGCTCAGGATGGAGGCAAAGGGCAGGTTGGCAATTACCAACTATCAATTATCTTTCCAGGCTCCTTCACCACCCAACGTTGTACAAGAAAATTCACAAGAAACATCATGAATGGACAGCACCCATTGGTGTGATCTCACTCTATGCCCACCCTATTGAACACGTGGTAAATACAGCCCCTGGAGCTCAGAATGGAGGCTGGTGGTTCTCTGCCCTTGTAATCTTTCTTCCCACTGAAAAGCTGCCATCTCTTAGCTATTCCAGGTGCCCAGTGTGTGTTACATTATTCTCCCCAACCTTCTATACACTGACTCTGCTCCAGAGGAAGGTGAAGCTGAGTTGAGTGTCCTAAGTTACAAGCCAAGGTCTCCCTGCCGCACCACTCAGGGCAGAGTGAACACCCAGCTGGGTCCCTCCATCTCCTGGAATCATCCTCTCTCTTACAGGTTTCCAACATGTTGCCAGTTATGGTGGGTCCTCTAGCAATGGGCTCTCACCTGTCCTCCATCACTGTGTGGTTGTCCTTGGCCCTCATCATCACCACTATCTCCCACTGTGGCTACCACCTGCCTTTCCTGCCCTCACCTGAGTTCCACGACTACCACCACCTCAAGTAAGCCAACAGCACCCTTGTTGCAAGACCCAAGTGTCTGCAGACAGTGGAGTCTCCATCTGAATGTCAGCCAGTCAGGGGGACACCTGGGTACAGGGAAGATGATAACTAGGTAGGGCCACCTCCATCTTTTTTCCTTTCCCTTTGACACCAGGTCCTTCCTGCAGTTTGGAATTATTTGGAAACATTATTTGGGTTCTGTGCCTGCTGAATCTCTCATGAGCCTTGAATCATCTCCTGGAACCTGTGTGCATAAAAATTTGGCACTTTTATGCAATGTGGGCTCTTTCCTTGGTTTTGAGACAGGGTTTTCCATGTAGTCCTTGCTATCCTACTTCTCATGTAGACCAGGCTGGCCTCAAACTCAGAGATCCTCCTGCCTCTGTCTCCCAAGTGGTGGGATTAAAGTTTCCACACCAAAAATAGGCCTCATCCCTTGTCTTGAACCACTCCACCCTCAAAGAAAAGAGGTGTGGCTGGGCGGTGGTGGCGCACGCCTTTAATCCCAGCACTCGGGAGGCAGAGCCAGGCGGATCTCTGTGAGTTCGAGGCCATCCTGGTCTCCAAAGCGAGATCCAGGAAAGGCGCAAAGCTACACAGAGAAACCCTGTCTCGAAAAACCAAAAAAAAAAAAAAAAAAAAAGAGGTGTGAAGGGCGTGGTGGCAGGCCTTTAATCCCAGGACTCAACCGTGGGTCTCTATAGTGAGGTATCTCAGCACCCACCACATGTCTGCTTTGGTCCTGTGCATACCTACAGCCCTAGCACTGAGGAGTCAGGATAGCTGGGGATTTGGTGAACCCAGGTCAGTGGATTTGGTGAAGAGGTGAACTCCAGGTTCAGGAAGAACAAGGTAAAGAGAGGTAAGGTCAGTGGAGAACATCAATGCCCCACACTCTGGTCTCTGTGCATGTAGTCATGCGCAGTACCCAGAAGAGGGCAGGCAGGCACTTGCCCACGATATGAAAGGCCCAGGGTTCAATACTCCAGTTCATAATCACACAGTGGCTCTCAACTTTAACAAAAACCTTAGACCACCCTCAAAGGGAATACTTCCAATGCTCCAGGATGCTGTTATAGCCGGGCAGCACGGTGATGCTAAGCATGGGAAGGAGGGCTGGGACCCAGGGAGAACCACAGCTTCCCACCAGGTTCAGCTGAGACATTCTCTTCCATCCTTCAGGTTCAACCAGTGCTATGGGGTGCTGGGGGTGCTGGATCACCTGCATGGGACTGACATCATGTTTAAGCAGACCAAGGCCTACGAGAGACATGTCCTCCTGCTGGGCTTCACCCCACTTTCAGAGAGCATCCCTGATCCTCCAAAGAAGATGGAGAGTAGTAGTCTGCTTGGACCATCCAGAGTGTTTCCTCACAAGTAGGAGGTGTGGAGACTGCCTGGGGGCCATGCCGCCCTTAACAACTTGCCTCCTTTGGCCACCATACTCTGAGGACTGTACCATTAGGGTAAAGGGAATGCATGCTTCCTGTCGGGACAAGGCCATGGTATGATCTGGGCTTCTCTCAAACTACTTCTCATGTTCGTTAGGACCAGGAGTTGACTTAGGAAAGAAGAACTAGCTATTTGGGCTGGAGGCCATCCAATGGAGAAAAGTCACTGAGAGCCTGGGGGAAGCCTTGGTCCTCGGCTCCAATACCCCAAAGAGCTAGCTCCCCTGAGGCCTAGGTTGGATACGGAGAATGGGGTGATAGTGGGACTGGAGGCTTCCTGGCTCCACACACTTCTTTCACACCCATAGCCAGGGCACCCTGTGGTAGTCACAGGCCACATGTGTTGACATGCTAGATGTGGTCCCTGCTTCCTACCAAGAAAGCCTGGGTGACTTTTGCCCTCCAAAGATACAAACCCTTCAGAAGAAACAATGACAGGCCACAAGATTTTCTCGGTATGACGTGCATGATTTTAATCCCAGCCCTCGGGAGGCAGAGGCATGTGGATCTCTGTGAGTTCGAGGCCAGCCTGGTCTACAAAGTGAGTTCCAGGAAAGGCACAAAGCTACACAGAGAAACTTTGTCTCGAAAAACAATAACAAAATAAAACAAAAATTAAGCATTTGAAACACCATAGGGTGACCCCAGCTTTGCACACTCCAGACACTGATTTCAAAAACACAAGACCTTGCAGATTGCTGCTCTGCCAGCCAGGCTCCCTGGTAAGGGATGTCAGGCTTTGTGGGCTCAGCATTACCACCCCCACTGAAGCCCCCTGGTGTGGGTGTGCCTGTCACCTCATCATGAGCCCACAGCCACACTGGCTGCAGTGGTCGCCATCTGGGCAGGCTGTCAGAGGAGCTACCTGGGATGAGAGGATTTGGTCTCTATGTGTCATCCTGAGTGTTTCAGCTGCTCATCATCTAGATATTCTAAACTGTCAAAAAGGTGTGCCTGTGTGTGTGTGTGTGTGTGTGTGTGTGTGTGTGTGTGTGTGTCCACCCTCTAGGGCACACACTCAGACAAAATGCATGTGTGTGTATCTGTGCACTCCTGCAGAGATCAGAAGACACCAGTATCCTTGTAGTTGGAGTTACAGATGTTTGTAGGACACCTGGCTCACTATATGGTTCTGGGATTAAAACTCCAGTTCTCATGTATGGTGATATTTTATTCGTGCTAAAATGTAATTTTATTTGTATGTTAATAAGTAAAGTTGCCTGGTGGTCAGAGCTAATAGCAAGCCAATTAGCAGAAGTCTGGCACTGGTAGCACATGCCCTTAATCCCAATCACATGGCAGGCAGAGTCTGTGTGTTCAAGGACATAGCCAGCATGGAGATACAGGCCTTTAATCTCAATACCAACCATAGAGACCTGGAAGTCTATATAGACAGACAGTTATAAGGAGATCATGTGGTTGAGTTTAGAACCAATGAGAAAGCAGAACAGAAAGTCAATAAAAAATACAGACACACAGGAAGTAGGTCTCTTTCTCAGGGAAGAATGGTAGTGGCAGAAGGTGGTAAGAAGGTGGTCTCAGTTCTTGGCTACTGCTCTCTGATCTCTGGGCTTTTAACTCTGCATTTGACTCCTGGTTTCTTATTTAATAAGACTGTTCAGAATTACATCTACATTTGGCGCCCACATGGCAAGAATTCATTAAAAACCACAGACTCGGCCGGCTCTGCCTGGCTCTGCCTGGCGCCTGGTCTGACTGACTCGGCCAGAGTTCACAGGCCCCAGGCCCGGCCGGCAACTCTCGAGGTGGGAGTTTAAGGAAGCCTGAGCCCAGGCTCGACTCAGCTCAAGCAGGAGCTTGTGGCTGGATTTAAGCTTTTAGCCAGAATACGTTGCTATGCTCTCTCTCTCTCTCTCTCTCTCTCTCTCTCTCTCTCTCTCTCCTCTCCTCTCCTCTCTCGCTCTCTCTCTCTCTCTCTGGATTCCCATCTCAGACTCTAGGTAGCTGTTTTGAAATTCCCTCAGATTTCTACTGTTCTACTCAGAGTTGATATCAATTAAGATATCAGATATTTTAAAGGGAAAAACTACTTAAAAGAGAAAAAATTAAAAAATGGGTATTATGTGTACATTAGAATAAAAATTGGACTTTGATGAAATTTTAGGCAATCTGAAAATGGAACAACTATATGAGAAGATTAATGATGATGGGATGTACATTACACCAATTATGCACATTATTACTTTCCTTATCCTTATTTTACTATTTAAAAAGATAGTCAAATTAAGTGCCAAGATAAAAGCTTTAGAAAAACCTGTTAAAATTAATTATAGAGAAATTCAGATTCAGACAGAAGAATTTAACGGTGAAATTATTACAGGATTGGACTATAAGGTTACAGAAAGAAAGCCTGTTTTCAAACAATCACCCTTCATTTATCCGGTAACTGTACAGCAGCTACCTGGTCAAATGAATGCATAAAATAATTGGACTCCAATTGAAATGTTAGATTTAAGAAGATTTAAGGAGGCAATAGTATCTTATTACATACATTCCCCACTTGTAAAGCAAATGTTAAAGTCCGGGTCAACTTGTAATAAGATTAGACCTCAGGACTGGAGAGAGCCGGTAAATGCTGTCCTGGAACCCGGGGCACAGCTGCAGTGGCGTATGTGGTTCAGAGATGAAGCTAAAAACAGAAAAATCAGTGGAGGGCTAGAGGTGTGCAAATCTCTGAGGATCACCTTGTTGGAGAAGACCAATATGCTGAAATACAAAGACAATGTTTATATGATAACCAAATCCTAATTCTATGTCGAATGGCAGCCTTGAATGCATGGGACAGAATTGAGGAAGGAAGAAAGAAAACTGAGTCATTCATAAAAGTTATACAGGGCCCAAAATAATCCTTCACTGATTTCTTACAAAGACTGACTTCAGCAGTAATTAGAATGGTCCCAAACTCAGAAGCTAGCCAGATAATAATCAAATCTTTGGCTTTTGAGAACTTGAATGCAGCATGCAAGAGAATAATCAGGCCATTAAAGACAAGATCTTCTTCCTTGGAAGATTGGATTAGAGACACGTTTAATGTTGAGTCTCATGGCCATGATGACATGTGGATAAGAGAAGCAATTTCAAGAGGTTTGAGGATTGTCAGATATTTTGGATGTGGAAAGCAAGGACATTTGAAAAGGGACTGTAAACAGGGCATTCCTAGAAACAATGTTTCTTCAAGGAACAATGGCAACAGAATTCCTCTTCCTTCTGGAGTATGCAAAAGTTGTGGTAAGGGTAAACATTGGACCAATGAATGTAGATCAACAAGGGACAGACAAAGTAATCCTTTGTCTCTGTTGGGAAACTCTGAGATGGGCCTCAGGCAGGCCCCCACAGCAAATCCAGTTCAGACCTTTCCTGCAGTCATAGAAGAAACCCCTACTCAGAACAATTAAATAACCAAATGCCTATTGGAATAAATCAGGCTGCTCGGGATGATGAAACAGCTGAGACAGAGAGAACAGAAAATTCAGGAGAAACCATAAAGAAATTTTTTTGGCAAACTTCTATAAATGAACAAAGACCAAAACTAACAATAAAAATAAATGGTGTTTTGTTGTCTGGTCTGGTAGACACAGGTGCTGATGTGACCATACTTGCACCAGAATTTTGGCATCTAACTTGGCCTCTTCAGGAGGTAAATGTTCAGCTGTTAGGAATTGGAACATTATCTCAAGTGAAACAGAGTGCAAGATGGCTCGAATGTATAGGTCCAGAAGGACAGAGAAGAAAATTAAAACCATATGTGGCTAACATAGCTATGAACCTGTGGGGTCAACACCTGTTGCAACAATGGAACACTCAGATTAACATCCCTCCATCCTCAGAAACAAATCATAAACTAGCACATGTTTCTGAGAGAAATATTAGAAGGTATTATTCTAATGAGTGGTCACCAGCCATCCAGATTGTACAAGGATAGGGCACAACAACTGATGATCTTCCAAAGACACCAACAGCTCTACCTTTAAAATGGTTAACAGACAAGCCTGTATGGGTTTAGCAATGGTCTTTAACAACAGAGAAACTCCAGGCTTTAGAAGAGCTGGTAGAAGAGCAGTTAAATGCTCAGCATATTGAAGAATCAACCAGCCCTTGGAATTCTCCTGTATTTGTTATTAAGAAGAAATCTGGTAAATGGAGAATGGTAACAGACCTTAGAGCAATTAACAAAGTAATTCAGCCAATTGGCTCTCTATAGTCCAGAATTCCTTTGCTTACTCTATTACCTAAAGGATGGCCTCTTAAAGTCATTGATTTAAAAGACTGTTTCTTTTCAATACCCTTACAAAAAAAAAGACAGAGAAAGATTTGCCTTCATGGTGCCTACTTAGAATAATTCTCAACCGGTTAAGAGATATCAATGGAGGGTCCTCCCACAGGGAATGTTGAATAGTCCAACCCTGTGCCAATATTTTATACAACAGCCATTGGAAGTGATATGTAAAAAAATTCCTAAATCTATAATTTATCATTATATGGATGATATTCTACTAGCTGACTCAAATGCAGATACTTTAGAAAGAATGTTTGAAGAAATACAGAAAATTTTGCCTTGTTGGGGATTACAAATTGCTCCTGAAAAGATACAAAGAGGAGATTCTCTTAATTATTTAGGATATAAAATAGGTCTATAAAAAATTGGACCCCAAAAGGTACAAATTAGGAGAGATTGATTACAGACTCTTAATGACTTTTAAAGATTATTTGGAGACATTTCTCATCTACGAACTATTGTTGGGGTAAAAAAACGATGAACTGAATAACTTGTTCAAAACCTTAGAAGGTGACAAGGACTTAAATAGTCCAAGAGAATTATCACCTGAAGCTGAGAAAGAATTGGCCTTGGTAGAAAAGAAAGTACATGAAGGACACGTGGATCGTATTGATCCAAAGCTGGATTACATTTTTGTTATTTTACACTTTAGGCATTCTCCTACAGGAATTTTAATGCAGAGCGAAGATATTATATTGGAATGGATATTTTTACCAAATAAATTGAATAAAAAATTAAAAACTTGGGGGACTGAAGAGATGGCTCAGAGGTTAAGAGCACTGGCTGCTCTTACAGAGGTCCTGAGTTCAATTCCCAGCACCCACATGGTGACTCACAACCATCTATAATGAGATCTGGTGCTCTCTTCTGGCCTGCAGGCATACTCTGCAAGCAGAACACCATACATAATGAATAAATAAATCTTTTTAAAAAATTAAAAACTTACGTTGAAAACATCTCTGACTTGATTTTGAAAGGAAAATTGAGACTTCGTCAATTAGCAGGAATAGACCCAACAGAAATTGTCATTCCTTTAACTAAGGAGGACTTTGAAAAATTATGGGCAGAAAGTGAACCTTGGCAAAGAGCTTGCAGTAATTTTTTGGGAGAAATTAACAGCAAATATCCCAAAAGTGATAGAATTGATCTTATAAAGAGAGCTGATTGGATTTTGCCTCAAATTGTATGGGAAAAACTCATATCTGGAGTTCATACATTTTATACAGATGCAAACCATCAAGGAAAGGCAGGTTACAAATCAGAAAATTTAAGTAAAGTGGTTCAAAGTCCTTATAATTCAGTTCAAAAATCAGAATTGTATGCTATTCTGTTAGTATTAATGGATTTTTCAGAACCTCTCAACATAGTTACTGACTCTCAGTATGCTGAAAGAGTGGTATTACATATTGAGACTGCAAAATTTATCCCTGATGAGTCAGAATTAACTTCACTATTTATTCAGTTACAAGACATAATCAGGAATAAGAGTCATCCTTTATATATACCTCACATCTGATCCCATATGGGTCTGCCAGGCACTCTAGCACAAGGTAATGATGAGATTGATAAATTATTGATAGGAAATGTGCTGGAGGCCTCAGAATTTCATAAAAAAACATCATGTCAATAGTAGAGTTTTAAAAAAGGATTTTTCCATAACCTGGCAACAAGCCAAGGAAATTGTAAGGAAATGTCCTACTTGTTCCTTTTACAATCAGATGCCATTACCAGCAGGATGTAACCCAAAGGGTACTCAGAGGAATGAAATCTGGCAGATGGGTGTGTTTCACTTTGCAGAATTTGGAAAACTGAAATATGTACACCATACCATCGATACTTATTCAGGATTTCATTGGGCAACTGCTTTGAGTTCTGAAAAAGCTGATTCTATAATCACTCATTTGCTAGCAGTTATGGCCATCATGGGTATACCTGCACAAATTAAAACTGACAATGCTCCAGCATATGTCTCTGTTAAAATGAAACAGTTTTTTGCTTATTACAATATAAAGCATATTACAGGCATACCACATAATCCTACAGGCCAAGCAGTTATAGAAAGATCAAACAGAACTCTAAAGGATATGCTAAATAAATAGAAAGGGGTAACAAAACCCCCCAGAAATAGACTGCATAATGAATTTTGAAAAACTTTGAATTTTCTCAATGCTAATGAGAAAGGAACAACAGCTGTAGAGAGACATTGGATAATAGAAAAAACTACAGAGTTAAATCAGCTTATATACTTTAAGGATGTGCTGACCTCAGAATGGAAACCAGGATATGTGCTTTGTTGGGGACGAGATTTTGCTTTTGTTTCTACAGGAAAAGATAAGCTGTGGATACCATCAAAATTGATAAAGGTTCAATTTGAACAAGAAAGACCTCTTAATTAGAGGAGGTGATAGTTCATCAACCAGCATGACTATCCAATTTAAACTAACATACCATTAACACATGCCTTTTCATTTAATCAGATATAACTTGCCAAAAGGGAACCTCCCCAAAGTTAGTCTTGGGGAAAGGTTTTTGTTTTTGTCTTTTAGGAGAATGAAGGCTAAGGAATCTGAAGAACATTGGACAAATGAGACATCTGAAGAAAAAGGACAAATCATCTAGAAAAAAATGTCCCAAGAAAAAGAGTAAAATGGCCTATTGGTATATCATCTGTAAAACTTCATAAGTCTTCCTAAATGTTTGTTTCTGCTCTTCTCTAAAGACATTTAACACTATTGGTCTTCTTGTAGTCCCAGTTCAATTAAAATTTAAAGCTGGCTTTGGAGTTGGAGAATGGCTCTCTCCTTCTTTTTTTTTTTTTTTGGTTTTTCGAGACAGGGTTTCTCTGTGTAGCTTTGCGCCTTTCCTGGAACTCACTTGGTAGTCCAGGCTGGCCTCGAACTCACAGAGATCCGCCTGGCTCTGCCTCCCGAGTGCTGGGATTAAAGGCGTGCGCCACCACCGCCCGGCCTGGCTCTCTCCTTCTTTAAACTCAAGCATGTTGTTAAAAGGAAAATGCAAACTCCTGTATCATGCCAGAAGAAAGAGCCATCTTCTGATATGGGACAGGAGAAAAAACAGAAACAAAAACCAAAACCAATAACTTAGGGACTATTCTATTACTAATAATCTCATTCTTTGATTCAATTCTTATTCTTTAAACTTTCCTTAAAGTATGAATTTTATATCAAAATTTACAAGATTTATATATATATATATATATATATATATATATATATATATATATATTTTAAACTTTGTTAAGATATTAATGGTTGGCCGGGCAGTGGTGGCGCACGCCTTTAATCCCAGCACTCGGGAGGCAGAGCCAGGCGGATTTCTGTGAGTTCAAGGCCAGCCTGGGCTATCAAGTGAGTTCCAGAAAAGGCGCAAAGCTACACAGAGAAACCCTGTCTCGAAAAACCAAAAAAAAAAAAAAAGAAAGAAAAAAAAGATATTAATGATCATATAGACTACTAACTAATTCTAGAAAAAAGGCTTCAATTAGCTGCCTATACATGTCGTTGTGTTTGAGTCTTTATCAGTTTTCTGCAGGAAATCATGGCCAGGCCTAACATCAAATTTGAAGTTTCCAGGAAGAAGATGGGTCCCCACAACAACAATAATTCCACGAGGACAATAATAATATCACTAAGCTGACAAACATCATCTACAGATCAGCTTTGGACTACAAACTGCTCAGAGCAATTTTGAGATGGCTAGCTGAGATAATCCACTTTCAAAGACTACTTGAATAAGGACTTGAGATAAGCCCTGAACTTTGGCATTAAGCACAGACTGGACAACAAAGGTAGATTAGCTTTCCTAGAATTTGAAAATTAACCCAAAATTTTTCTTTTCAGAATAAAGATACCTTCACCCATCTCCAGCAGGCAGCAATTTTAAGAATAAGATGCCCACATTCCCAAAGAGGTGGTGTGGGGCGGGTGGTTTTTTGGTGTTTTTTTAAATGGGTTTTGGGTCTGGGATAATTTTCATTGTTTAGCAGAGTTGGTTACAAGTTGTTGTTAAGGGTTAGGAAAAGGGCTAAGCAAAGGAGATTAGATGTAAGGTTCTTGTTAAAAAAAAAAAAAAGGATATATGGAAATGATAGAATAAAGGGTGGATTATTGAATCTACTCAAAAAAATAAAGAGAAAATATAGATACAATATAGATAAAAAGATAGATTATTGAATCTACTTTTAAAAGACAATTATTAGTTTTAAATACTTTACATTGGATTGGGTTTTTGTATATTGTATACAAATTATATATATTAAGATTAATATTGTTAGAAAATGCTATACATATATTTCTAATCTTGTTCAAGATATTGTACTTATACTGTTCATTTAACAATGTAATGCAATTTGCTAGTCCTTGAATGTTATTATTACCAAATATTAGGATATAAAGAAATGGAAGTTAGTATTTAGACATTACCATTGAACTTGTAGTCATATTAAGTATGTTTTCAAGATCGAGCAGATATATTTTAGATAGACAGGTCATCTTCAAACCCTTCAGAGATCTACAGAATATGGCATTTAAAATGTTTTAATAACTTAGAAAATTTTTCTTTTTTTATGACTATGAGACATGTCGGCTCCTGGCAATGCCAATCTACTTCAGAGAAAATATGGGCATTGAAGAAACTGCATATGGAGTTAACTTTCATTGTGGCAAAAGTTAGCCACTGGACAACAAAGTATCCTCGAATCGACTGCTGACAAACAGGACAAAAGGGACAGACAGGACACGAAACAAAGGACTACCAATTCTTGCCAAGACAAGTGTGGTTGCGGTTTTAACAAAAGGCATCTTCTGAGGCCAGGACAATATGGCACCACCCTGAAGTGGCCTTTGCAATCTGGAAAACGTACAATGCCCTTTTCTTTGAAAGTAGCTGAACTGGCAGTGGGCTGATGGCTTCTGATGTGCAGTGGAACAGCAGCTGAAACAGTTATTCTTGAAGAGTAACTAAGCTGACAGAGTCTAACCTCTCAATGGTAGACTGGCATTTGATAAAAGAGTTGAAGCCACCCACAAGCTGAGAAGAATGGGATGTGGAGAAGAACGGGATGCCGAGATGAAGCCACACACATGAGCCAAGAAAAATGGACAGCTGAATAAAAAAAAAAATCAACAATTTCCAGAATTTAAAATCCTGAATTGTGACAGGACACTAGTGGATTTCAGGTGTTTCTGGTACATGGACTACTCTCACCAAATGTGAGGTTGAACTGTTGGCCTTGTGTACATTCTACTTCACAAATGAGTCTGTCAGATACGCTGAGCCTATAGGCTAAAGATGATGCCCCAATATTGTGGAGAAACCTCGGGTGACTGTCCAGGCAGCTGGCTGTTTCTGTCAACTCACAACTTTTATGGAAGCTGCTTGCATGCACTTCCTGTTTTTATTTTTTTAGGTAATATTATTTCCTTCTTAGGTCTCTGAGGGAGTTGAAGATTAGATAGTTATAATTTTTCTTGTTAAGAATTTTAGAAAAAAAGACTCACTACAGAGGTGTAAGTATATGAATTTGAAAGACATTATAAGATAGTTCTGTAAGTAATATAAGTTAGGATAGAAAGTGAATCAGGTACATTTTTGACTTACCAAAATAGGATAGATGATGGAATTATTTTCTCTGAATTTGTCAAATGCAAAAGGACTAGACATTGTTTAGGTATTTATTGTTTGTATATACTATATATAGTTATTGTACTTTTTGTATATAGTTTTTCTTATATTAGTTATAACTTCCTTTTTTTCTTTTTATTAGAATAGAAAGGGGAAATATGGTGATATTTTATCTGTGCTGAAATGTGACTTTATTTGTATGTTAATAAATAAAGTTGCCTGGGGGTCAGAGCTAATAGCAAGCCATAGCAGAAGTCTGGCAGTAGTAGCACACGCCCTTAATCCCAATCACATGGCAGGCAGAGTCTGTGTGTTCAAGGACATAGCCAGCTTGGTGACACATGTCTTTAATCTCAATACCAACCATAGAGACCTGGAGGTCTGTATAGACAGGCAGTGATGGGGAGGTCATGTGGTTGTGTTTAGAACCAATGAGAAGGCAAAACAGAAAGACAATAAAAAATACAGACACACAGGAAGTAGGTCTCTTTCTCAGGGGAAGGACGGCAGTGGCACCCAGGTGGTAAGAACTTGGGTTTTAGCTCTTGGCTACTGCTCTCTGATCTCTGGGATTTTAACTCTGCATTTGGCTCTGTGTTTCTTATTTAATAAGACCGTTCAGAATTACATCTACACTCATGATTGTGCCACAAGTACTTTAACCACTGAGCCATCTCTCTAGCCACCCTCTTTAATTAATTATTTATTTGTTATGAGGCAAGGTGTTGCTAAATTACCCAAGGAGGATGGTTCAGGTCGCTGGGATTCCAGATGTGCACCACTATATTGGCAGTTACTCCATATCTCAGCAATTGCAAGCGGTGATTCAGTGGACATGAGAGTGTAGACATCTCAGGGCCCTAAAATCATTAGATATACTCATTGGTTAACCTGGTACCTACCTGTTGTAAGGATTATGTCCTTAATTACATCACCAGCCTGCGACAGCGTCCCAGCCTAAAAAGTGGGCGTGCTCTCTCTTTTCTGCACTCTCTCCTTCCATACTCTCCCCCCTCTGCGCTCTCTCTCTCTCTCTCTCCCTCTCTCCCTCTCTCTCTTTTCCTCTCTCCCTCTCTCTCTTTTCCTCTCTCCCTCTCCCTTTCCCTCTCTCCCTTTCTCTCCCAATAAAGCTCTAAAAAGGTAACCATGGCTCAACTCTTCCATCACCGATACATCAGCACTCTCCTCTGTTGGCATGGCTGCCGCAGGCGGCAACCAGCCACAAGCACCACCACTTAACCAACATCTGGTGCCATGACTCAGATAGACCACTGAGGACCTGCTGTGACTGCTGCCGCTTGCCACCTCCTCCCCCATCCAGCAAGACCGAGAGACAGTGAGTCCACGCGTGTCCCTTGCCTCCGCTGGACCCACACACAGATACCACTACTGCTACCGCCATGATTCTTCACCACAGTGAGTCCGTCGTTCTCACAGCTGTAGTCTGAGCTATATTCTTTGCGACGGACCCCCCGGGGGTTGTCCTCCGGCTGTGCTGACAACAGCAGGCACATTTTCACTCCTGACAAGGGGGTAAATGCTGTCTTGGGACCACCGTGGACTAACTGCAGCACAGCCGCAGCCCTTCCCATCCCTTGACGAAGAGGATGGCGAACTTGAGCTGATTCTTAGATCTCTCTTCACTCTCGGGGTCGCCCGAGATTGGAGTTTAATCCTGGTTTGTTATTTTAATTTTTTATTTTTCTCTTGGCTACAGCCATGGGACAAAGGGGCAGATACATTTACCACTTACATTGGCGGATAGGGGCATGTACCAATTAAATCTGGCCATATAACAGCTTCATGGTACCCATAAATCTGGCCACATAACACCGTCACGGGAACTTCTGCCAGCGAACGGGCAAATAAAAGAGTTACTTTATCCCCAAGCTTTCTGCTAAAGCTCTAAACCCTTCTCCCTCCCCACTTCTGCGTCTGCCACGTGCAACCTTTTCTGTCTGACTTCCGCCAGCAGTGGGTGGGCTCAAATGGGCGGGCTTGGGCGGCTTCTATGACTCTTAGCCTAACTCACCTTAACTCTACCTACTCATTCTCAAACTGCCTTGAGAAGCACAGATGGGTCTGGTAGCAGCTAAGAGCCATACAAACAATTTACAGTAGTCAGGATGGCTCTTAAACCAAAAATCAACTTATAGCCTCAGACAAGTCTTCCAAAAGGATCGGTTTATAGTCTGCCTCCTGGCAGATCTTCCAAAAGCTGTCCTTAAGCCATCAATCATCAGGAGAAAAAAAAATTCAGTACACGGAGTAAAATCTGTCTCTTGTTCCCCAGACCTCCCCGACTAAAACTTAAGCATCTGGAGAGCAAGGCTCCTGACCCCACAGGCAAAAGAGTCATCTGTGGCATTTAAGGTGTGCCAGGGAAGAGATAAAAGCCCAAAAACAAAATTGCCAAGTGCTGGCACTTGCTCACTCCCAAAAGCTGTTGGGTCCCTGTTTTAGGTGAGGAAAAAGGCCACGGGATAGCGAATGCCCTGGCAGGCCATCGACAGCCTTGTTAAAAGTGCCGCCTAGAAAGACAGAGTCAGCTGACTGCCCCCAGGCACCAAGACGCTTGGGTACATCAAGCTAAGACCTCCAGCAGACCTAGGCTTGGCTACAGACATGGCAGGGAACCCAGAACGAAGTAGGGAAGCGATCTGTTTCTTTCCTTCTGGACACCAGAGCCACTGACTCAGTCCTGGGAGTTTTGGGATGTCACCTCTCCTTTCTCTATTGTCGGGTACAGAGGACAGCCTTTCCCACCTCACCAGATTTAATTGCACTTTCAGAGTTACTTAATGAAAAAAGATTTCCAGCTAAGATAAGAGTTCATTGTCTCACTCCAGATCCACTGCCTGTGTTTCTCACGTGCATACAGACAGGGTCCTGATCTTTGCCTTGTCCCTAATTTTAAAAAAAAGTAAGTTCTCGTGCACCACAAGCTTTTCTCTTCCCAGTTCCCTGTTCTATCTCACTGTTCAGCTAATGGTACAGGACCACCACAGAACTAGAGTCCAAAGATCATCAAATAAGAAACTGTAACAGCTAAAAGGTATTTACACCCCAGACTCAAAAGTGTCTGGGCACTACAAAAAAGACTTTAATGTAAACATCTATTACTGTGAGATGCTTTTAACAATTGATCACCTGTCTCCTGGATGCCAAACTAGTAAAGGAAACAGGTGCTTTAAAATAATCTGTCTCTGTTAAAGCTTAACATGTTTCAAAATCCATCTGGACAGGCCGGATCTACCTCAGATAAATGCCAACATAAAATAATGATGATTCTTTTCTCTCTAAGCTTTTTTCTGTGTCACCAGGATCTTGTCAGACAGAAGGTTCCCAGTCACAGCCAAGAGGGATACATGTCTCCAGAACAAGGGATGACAGACAGCATCCCACAACGCCTGTCTACCTCGGAAGACTCCCCTTCCCCATTCCTCCAAGAGCCAACCGATGTCCAATAGTCAGCTGGAAGCAGTTTTTGAGAGGAACGACGCCCCTATTCCCATCTACCTGCTTTTTTTTTTATAATAAGCGAAAGTCTGGGTTGTAAGGATTATGTGCTTAATTATGTCACCAGCCTGCGACGGCGTCCCAGACTAAAACGCAGGGGTGCTTTCTCTGTGCTCTCTCTTTTCCACACTCTCTCCTTCCGTACTCTGCCACCCTCCGCGCGGTCTCTCTCTCTCTCTCTCTCTCTCTCTCTCTCTCCCTCTCTCCCTCCCCCTCCCCCTCCCCCTCTCCCTCTCTCTCCCTTTCTCTCCCAATAAAGCTCTAGAAAGGTAACCATGGCTCGTGACTCTTCTGTCACCGATACACCCAGCACTCTCCTCCGTCAGCATGGCCGCCGTTTAACCAACACCTATGAGTTCCAAAGACCTAGGATGAAGGACATGCCCTCCACACTTGGCTGGTAGCTCATGGCTCCTTCTTTTTTGGATAGTTCCTTTTTATTTGGTTTTTCAAGAGAGGGTTTCTCTGTGTAACTTTGGAGCATGTCCTGGATCTCACTCTGTAGACCAGGTTGGCCTTGAACTCACAGAGATCTTCCTGTCTGTGACTCCTGAGTGTTGGGATTAAAGACATCTGCCACCACTGCCCTGCCCTTTTTATTTTTTCTTAGCATACAGAGTGTTAGTTTCATTAAAACTAAACCTTGCTGTTTTTCCTTCTTTTCTCCCGCTCTTCCCACTGCTTTTGCTCTCTTGTACCCTCATAGCTACCTTTCTCCTTCTAATGGTCTGTGTTTTTGTGTCCCCAATTTTAGCTATGGTGTTCTATCTAGTTCTATAGCCTATCCCCCCCCTCTCTCTCTCTCACACACACACACACACATACCAACATTAAAAGTTATGAGCAGCATCTGGTAGAGAACATGCAGTTTTTGTCTGAGACTGGATTATCTCACAGTATAATCCTTTCCAAATTCATCCATTTTCCTGCAAACTTCATAATTTCATTTTTCTTTTTGGCTCAACAAAATTCCATCATGTACAGGTACCACATTTTCATTATCCATTCATCTGCTGATGGACAACTAAGCTGACTCCGTGTCCTAGGTGTTGTGACTAGAGTAGCAATGAACATGGGTGTGCAAGCATCTCTATGGTAGGCCTTGGTGGTTTGAATGAGAATGGCCCCTGTAGGCCCATATGTTTGAATGCTTGGTCCCCAGTTAGTGGAACAGTTTGGGAAGGATTATGAGGTATGGCCTTGTTGAAGGAGATGTGTCACTGGGGGTGGGAAACTTGAAGATCTGATGTGAACTCTCAGCTACTTGTCCAGCACCATGCTTGCCTGCCTTTGGCCAGGCTCCCTCCTTCTGACCTAACCCTCTGGAACTGTAAGCAAGTATTTTACTCTAAAAGTCACCTTGGTCATGGTGTCTCCTCACAACAACAGAACAAGGAAGACATAGGGTATAGAGTCCTTTGGGTGTATGTGTTATATCCAGATCCTGAAGATCCCTTAAAGACCACCATGGAGACTGATTCCCACATGTAACACCAAAGAGCCTTTATTACCTTCAAGCTCTGAGCTTGGTCTCTCTGTGTGTCTGAAGCAGAGGTAAGAGCAGAGAGCCCCGAGCTCAGGCGGGGTAGAGTTTTTGTCATAGCAGAAGTTAGGGTGAGGGGATTACCAGGGTTCAGGACCCTGATTGGCTGACATTTGTCTAGGGGTATCTGTAAAACAAAAATAGGTGTTAGCTAGACCCAGGGAAATCTGGCCACCTTATCTAATCGTTGGAATGTTTGGGATGTTAGGTACTTCCTCATCCCTGGGTGGATCCCTGGGTGGGGTCAGCTCATATCTTCTCCTGGATTCTGGTGTTGCCTACCAATAAGCCTGTCACAGAAGCTGTGTGTAGGCCTCTAAGCCTGTCATGGCAGCTGTGTGGTCAAGCTGTTTTGGGGCCTCTCCACAGTATGCCCAAGAGCCGTATGTCTGGCTAGTTCCACTCTTTTTTTGTTGTTGTTTTTTTTTTTTTTTTTTTTTTTCGAGACAGGGTCTCCCTGCGTAGCTTTGCGCCTTTCCTGGGACTCACTTGGTAGCCCAGGCTGGCCTCGAACTCACTGAGATCCGCCTGGCTCTGCCTCCCGAGTGCTGGGATTAAAGGCATGTGCCACCACGCTAGTTCCATTTTTAATGTCCGAGAAATCTCTGTACTCATTTCAACAATGGCTCCAGTCCCACTGAGATTGTACTAAGGGTCCCTTCTTCCTGGTCTTTGCCAACACTTGTTATCTTCAGATAAGAGATGCTTGCTAGGCTTGGTACACGCACTTATCCAAGCCCAGGGGAGGTTGGAGGCAGGAGACTCAGAACTTCAAGGCCATCCTCAGTCACCACAGTCAGGCCGCTGACACACGAGACCATACAGCAAAAGAAAAAAAGGAAAAATAAGCGTGGAAGCTGGGGGCAGGGGGCAGAGTGGTAGCACGGGCTTTTAATCCCAGCACTGGGGAGGCAGAGGCAGGTGGATTTCTGTGAGTTCAAGGCCAGCCTGGTCTACAGTTCTAATTCTAGGACAGCCAGGGCTACACAGAGAAACCCTGTCTCGGGGGAAAAAAATCAAGAAAAAAAAAAAAGCCATAGCCATTCTTATAACATGAAGTGAAATGCTGTAATTTATTGTTTCAAGTGTGGTCATAACCACCTACAACTTACCCAACGTATTTCTCTCTTTGTGGTGGAGGCGTATTTTGCTGTCGTTTTAAAAGACTTTATTTATGTGTATTTGGAAATGTGTGTGTGTGTGTGTGTGTGTGTGTGTGTGTGTGTGTGTGTGTGCCTGTGGCGGTAAAGAAGGTGTCAGGTCCTTTAGCTCTGGAGCTACAAGCAGTTCTGATCCACCCGATTGGGTGCTGGGAAACACACTAGGCCTCTGTGCAAGCAGCATATGCTATGTGTGTCATCGCGCACATGTGGAGTGCAAAAGTCAACTTCTGGAAGTCCATTCTCTCCTCCCACCACGAGGGTCCAGGAGGCTGATCTGGCCGTCACAGCCATCTGTCTCTGCAGCCCCTTGATCTTACAGTGAGCCTCCCTTCTGAGTTTCGGGAGCCACCATGCCTGGCTCCTAAGTCACTTTTCATACAGGAGATTATGTTAGAGAAAAAGATCTCAGGAGGAGCAACAGAGGCAGTGCATGGTGCACAGACACATGAAACAAAATGTTATAAAAAGAAGTGCATTGGAGGCATTTGATGCAGAGACTACAGATGTAGGAAAACACCTGTGCATATAAAATAAATCTAAAATAATGAAAAGAAGTGCAATAGAGTATTTAATTTAATTCCAAGATTCAGAGGAAACAAGAGGCTAAAAGTGGGATTTTCCTTGGGTTTGACCGCAGCACTGTACAACTAGGGGTGGAGGCTTCTGCCTGTAATCCCAGCACATGGGTGATGAAGGCAGGAGGAAGTTCCAAGTCGAGTTTAATGCTGGCTTGGGCTACTAAAGCCTTGCCTCAAAAGATTATGCTTCACAATCCCTTTCTAAGCCAGCTACTGATGTAATGGCCAGATGCATCTACCTCAGGTTTGGACCAAGGCTTCAGTCCTGGAGTGTTCACTGAAAAGGGTCCCCAAGGCTTCCCTGTGGTATAGATATGACCCTGTCGGGTCCTAGTACCATCTCCCTCATCCCTGCCTGGCACCTCCAGGAAAGAGCTCCCCAAGGGGCAGGGGATAAACAAGCCCAGGAGCCTACACAACACCAAGCATCCTCATTTCCATAGGTCTAGGATCCTTCCCTGTAGTAGGACAGGCCCATAGGGTCAGGAAATTGGCTCAGACCAGTAGCCAAGGCATGCACACAATGTACTCCTTAAGAGCCAACTTGGAGTCTGCCTGAGGGCCTAGCAACAGGAGCTGTCAGAGTTCCTGATCATGCCCAGCCAATGAGGAATGACAACACAGACTGGGCGCTGGGAGGAGGGTACATAAGGCCTACTTTGTTATTAAAAATCTGAGTTTATTATTTCCTTTCAATGGACTCCCCGTGTCTGTGCTGTTGACACTGTGCCTTCTCACCCCCTCCCCTGAGGGAGCCTTTAAATCCAAGCATTTAAATCCAACCCCCTTGTCCCACCTTGGGCTAGGAGACCTAAATCCCTGAAGCTGGGTATGGCCCCAGGCAACAACAGGGTGGGCCCTGGGATGATGGTGACCTATTCCTCTGGGCTGGTCTGCTGGCCTTGTGAATCAGACCATGCTGGGAGAGCCTACCAGAGACAAAGAGAAATTGCTACCTAGTTTAGTTTTCAGTGACAGTTTCTGTGTGTCTGCAAGTGTGTGTGTGTGTGTGTGTGTGTGTGTGTGTGTGTGTGTGTGTGTGTGCGTGTGTGTGTGTGTGTGTGTGTGTGTGTGTGTGTGTATGTGTGTAGTCCACAGTTGATGTTGTGTGTGTGTGTGTGTGTGTGTGTATGTAGTCCACAGTTGAAGTTGTGTGTGTGTGTGTGTGTGTGTGTGTGTGTGTGTATGTAGTCCACAGTTGAAGTTGGGTATCTTCCTCAATCGCTCTTCACCTCATTAATACTATGTAGCCTGGCTGCCTCCCAACACTGTAACTAAAAATTAAAGGCATACACCACCATGCCAGACTATCCACATTAATTTTCTTTTCTTTTTTTTTTTTTTTTTTTTTTTTGGTTTTTCGAGACAGGTTGTTTTGTTGTTGTTGTTGTTGGAGCTGGGGACCGAACCCAGGGCTTTTCACTTGCTAGGCAATCACTCTACCACTGAGCTAAATCCCCAACCCCTACAGACAGGGTTTCTTTGTGAAGCTTTGTGCCTTCCCGGGAACTCACTCTGTAGCCCAGGCTGGCCTAGAACTCACAAAGATCCACCTGTCTCTGCCTCCAGAGTGTTGGGATTAAAGGCTGGTGCCACCACCACCCGGCTTCACCTTAATTTTTGAAGCAGGATCTCTCATTGAACGTGGAGTGTTCTGATTCAGCTAGCCTGACTGGCCGGCCAATGAGCCCAGGGGTCCCTTTGTCCTTGACACCCCAGCATTGAGATGACAACTGTGTCCCACCACACTTGGATCCCATCAAACGTCCTTACTCTGAACTCCTGTCCTCCTGACTGCTGAGTGCTGGGATTACAGGCATTTGTGCATCAACCTGTCTGCTGTTGGGGTTGGAACCCGGAGCTTCCTAAGTGCTACACACCAGCTCCAGTCACTAAGCCACACCCCCAGCCCTGTATTGCATTTCACAATAGCTATCCTAATCAATGTGAGGTGACAGCTCATTGTCTCTTACAGTTAGAAGCTGAATATTTTCCACAGACTTATTAGAGCTCTGTCTACACAATGGAGTATTACTCAGCAGTAAAAAAAAAAAAAAAACAAAAAAAAAATGGCATCATGAAATTTGCAGGCAAATGGATGGAACGTAAAATATCATCCTGAGCGAAGTAATCCAGATCAGAAGGACAAACATGGTATGTACCCACTCATAAGTGGATACTAGATGTAAAGCAAAGGATAACCAGACTACAACTCACAGCTCCAGAGAAGATAGCTAACAAGGAGGACCCTAAGAGGGAGGAGTAGACCGCCCAGTGAAAGAGAAATAGATTAGATAGACATGAGCAATCTGGGGGTGACAGGGGGATATGGAGATCATGGGATGGGGGATGAGAACATAGGGGAATGGGATGGTCAAGCTAGAACAGGGAAAAAGTGGGAGAGCAAGGAAAGAGATACCATGATAGAGGGAGATATCAGGGGAATTGGAGAAACAGGGTGCTAGGGAAGTTCCCAGGAATCCACAAGGATGACCCCACATTAGACTACTAGCAATAGTGAAGAGGGTGCCTGAACTGACCTACTCCGGTAATCAGATTGGTGAATACCCTAACTGTCATCATAGAGCCTTCATCCAGTAACTGATGGAAGCAGATACAGAGATCCACGGATACAGAGATCCATGGCCAGGCCAAACCCCAGGGGTCCAGTAGATGAGAGAGAGGAGAGATTCTGTGATCAAGGGACATTGAGATCATGATGGAGACATATACAGAAACGACCAGGCAAAACTAGTGGAAACTCATGAACTGTGGACCAATAGCTATGGAGCCCCCATGGGACTGGACTAGGCCCTCTGCATAGACAGTTGTTTAGCTTGAACTCTTTAGGGGGGCCCCTGGCAGGGGAATCAGGATCCAACCCTGGTGCATGAGTGGGCTTTTTTTTTTTAATTTAAGACATTTTCTATTCATTTTATATAACAACCACAGATACACCTCTCCTCCCTACTCCTGCTCCCTGTCTTTCCCCCCAACTCACCCTCCATGTGAGTGGATTTTTTGTAGCCCAGTGCCTATGGTGGTATACCTTGTGCAGCCTGGGTGCAGGAGGAGGGGCTTGGACCTGCCTCAACTGGATGTACCAGGTTCTGCAGACACCCCACGGGAGGCATTGCCTTGGAGGAGGTGGGAATAGATGGTGGGTTAGAGGGGAAGGCTGGGGGCCAGGAGGAGGGAGGAGAGGGGGATCTGTGGTTGGTATGTAAAATGAATAGACAATTTCCTTTTTTTAAAATAATTTTTTTAAAAAAAGATTTATTAAGTACATATACAGTGTTTTGCCTGCATGTATTCCTGCAAGCCAGATGAGGACACCAGATGTCATTACAGATGGCTGTGAGCCACTATGTGGTTGCTTGGAATTGAACTCAGGACCTCTGGAAGAGCAGCCAGTGCCTTAAACCCAGAGCCATCTCTACAGCGCCGACAATTTCTTAATAATAATAATAAAAAAAATGATTACACAAATTTTGAAATTGAAAAAAAAAAAAAGCTCTGTCATAAAACAAACAGGCTATTCACCAGCCAGGCCAGGGGCAAATCAAGGCAGGCACTAGACCCCGAGGGCTCTCAGCATGCCCCAGCTGTCCCCAGGCCAACTCCTCCCAGAGAACTGTTGACTCAAAAGTCAACAACTGAGAAGAACTCACATACACTCCTAATTAAATAGAATAAAACAACCAAGAAGTACAGAAAAGGGAAAGGGCAGCGCTGGAGAAATGACTCAGTCAATAAGAGTGTTCCTCACCTTCAGAGGACCCAGTTCAGGCCCCAGAAGTCACATTCATTGTCTCACAATGACCTGTAGCCCCACCTCCAGTAACTCTGTGAGATGCCTCTTCAGGCTTCACAGGGACCTGCCCTCATGTGCAATACCCACAACACACAAAAAACACCTGCACATAATCTTTTTTAAGGATGTAAGTGTATGATTGCTTTGCCTGCATGTAAGTATATGTACCACATACATGCCTGATGCCTAAGGAGGCCAAAGAGGGCATCAGATCTCCTGGAACTGGAGTTACAGATGGTTTTGAACCATCCTGTGGGTGTTAGGAACGGAACCTGGGTCCTCACAAGAGCAACCAGTGCTCTCAACTGCTGAGCCATCTCTCCAGCCCCAGTCAGTTTTGTATGAAGCTCTGCCTTCAGTGTTGGAAGAGTCACAGTCCTTGTCTTTGCCCCTCCCAACACTCTTTCTTTCTGGCATTTTCTTAGCTCTTTACTGTTCATTTCCCCAGCATAAGTTTTAGGATCAGTTTGTCTGGTGCCAGCCTTGTCCTCCTTCACTGTCCCCTCCCCAGCGGCATGTGGCAGGGACTCCAAAACCTGTACTTTGTCTTCCAGATGAGAGGAGACATGGAAAGCCCAAGACATCATGGGAAGTCCAACCAGGTAAGCACCTGCTCTCCCACTGTGCTGGTTAAGGGCAGCCCCTCCCTGGGGGCTCCATAGTCTCTTGTTCCCTTTTGTCTCAACATAGCCATGGCTATCCTGGAATTTCTATGTAGACCAGGTTGGCCTCAAAATCAGAGATTCACAGGCCTCTGTCTCTCAATTGTGGGGATGAAAGATGTGTGCCACCAGTCCCTGGCTCTTTTATGTTTTCTATACAGTCCAAGGCTTCAGGGGTGGCTGCTCCAAGGTGATATTTTCATTTTAGTGACCAGGCACAGAGCACCAGGCTCTAAACCCCTTTAGGACTACACAATGTACTTGCTTCTCTCTCTCTCTCTCTCTCTCTCTCTCTCTCTCTCTCTCTCTCTCTCTCTCCTCTCTCATCTCTATCTCTGTGTGTGTGTGTGTGTGTGTGTGTGTGTGTGTGTGAGAGAGAGAGAGAGAGAGAGAGAGAGAGAGAGAGAGAGAGAGAGAGAGAGAGAGGAAGCTGGAAAGTCCATAACCTTTTACATTGACCCTCTGCTCTCTGCCTCAGCCCTGAGCTTTGGAACTGTTCATTTCTTCAACTGCTGTAGAGACAATAAAGCTGCCATGCACTGAGAGGTGGAGGGACATCCTTTGACCCAGCTCAGCTCTACACTGCATGTCCCTGAACTCCAAGGGGACCATTGTCCTTTATCTGGCCTGCTGCAGAGCTCAGGAAACCCTCCTGAGCAATCCTGTAGATGAAATTCACCCTTTCTTTTTTATTTTTTTGTAATTTTAAAACAGGATTTATTTTATTCTAGCCTCATCAGTGAGCTTCAGGTCCCAGTTAGAGATTCTGTTGCAAAAGACAAGGTGGGCAGGCCTGAGGATCAACACCCAGGGATGGCATCTGGCATGTGCGCGCGCGCGCGCGCGCACGCGCACACACACACACACACACACACACACACACACACACACACACACACACTACAAGTTGTGATTGGTCTGGGGCAATCCAATCTAGACAGAGGGCAGGTAGAGAAAGAGACTTCAGAGTAGGAAAGGAGAGACGAGAGAGTGCATTCCTGAGGCTGTGCCCTAACGTGTACCTTCACTGGCTGTGAAAAGGACTTTTATCTTTGGATGGAGAGTAGAATAGACAGGGCTGAGAGCTGACTTGAAGATTCAGGTTTCTTGGAATGGACCAATGAAACCATATGGCCCTCAGGTCTTGAGTCTGGAAGAAAGTAGTGTCCTCTCAGGTCAGCTCCGTGAAAGTTCCGTGTCTGTCCTAGTCATTAGCTGGAGTGAGACCTGGTGTCCACATCATAGAGACCCTACATCCAGTATGTCCTATGTGTTTGTTGTTTTTTGAGACAGGGTGTCTCTGTGTAGCCCTGGATATCCTGGAACTCACTTTGTAGACCAGGCTGGCCTCCAACTCAGAGATCCACCTGCCTCTGCCTCCAAAGTGCTGGATTTAAAGGCGTGCTCCACCACTGCCCTGCTTGTCTACAGTACAAGAGATGTGGGTGTGACACTGGGAGAGGCCTGGGACCCTGCTACTTGGTCTTCATGCCTTCTATGACCTCTAGTTTAGAACGTTTTGGAGATTGTGTAAGGGCCATCATCCAGTGGTTGTCAGTGGACTTTTTGAGACAGGGTTTCAAGCAGCCCAGGCCAACATTGAATTCTTCATCTCCCTGTGCCCACCTCCCAAGAGCTTGGATTACAGTTGTGTGCCACCATACCTGCCTGTAATTGTGACCATTGAAAAAGAGACTCCAGGGCACATTGAGTGGCTCTTTACCTTTGCCATGAGGTCTGATGACATACACATGGCACAGCTGTTCAATGCCTTTTCCATCCAGATCTGGGCGGCAACATTGCTCAACAGTATCTTGAAGTTGGGGCAATCCTCTTCCCTCCCCCAGTCTAGAGTCCTGGTTTTCACAAACACACCCAGACACAGCCAAGAGCCCTTGGTAGGGAAGGACCTTCCACAGACAGGGAAAGGTCATCCACCTGCTCCCAGCAGGAGCCTGATCGGCCTGACACCCTCACCTCCTGCAGGAGAAACACATCTGGGGCTCCATGATGAGGATGGCTCTCATCCTGGGCTCTGGGCTGCTCTTGTCTGTAGCCTTCTGGAACTCAGTCACATGGTAAGTGTGCCTCAGACCTTTGGGGTGAGAGGCACGGCATGAAAGAGCTGGCTTCCCAGTCTGCTCACAAACACGTAAATGCTTTTCTCTCCAAGGCATCTTCAGAGGTTTTGGGGTGCTTCTGGCTACTTTTGGCAGACCCAGTGGGAGAAACTGCTGTCTACATTTGAAGGCAACGAGTGGATGCTGTTCCTTACAGGTGAGGATCCAGGCTGAGGGCTGTGTGTTGGGCTCCACACTTGTTCTTTCCCCATACTAGTTCATTATCATTTATTGTTGTCATTTTAATATCATTATTATATTTATTTCATGTGCCTGTGAAGGAGGCATGAGCATGCCAGAGCATGCATGTGGAGGTCAGAGGACAATTGCAGAAGTTGGTTCTTGCCTTCTACCATGTGGTGCTGGGAATTAAACTCAGGTTTCAAGCTTGCTGCAAGGCTTTACCTGCTTGTGGGTTCAATTTGCTGTTTGTTGTGGGTTTTTATTTTATCCTTTTTTGGGGGGTGGGGTTTCAAGACAGGGTTTTACTGTGTAGTTTTGGTGCCTCTCCTGGATCTCCCTCTGGAGACCAGGCTGGTGTCAAACTCACAGAGATCCTGGTAGCTCTGCCTCCTGAGTGCCGTGATTAAAGACTTGTAGCTACCTCTGCTCAACTTTGTTGTGGCTTTTTTTTTTTTTTTTTTTTTTTTTTCGAGACAGGGTTTCTCTGTGTAGCTTTGCACCTTTCCTGGAACTTGGAACTCACTTGGTAGCCCAGGCTGGCCTCGAACTCACAGAGATCCACCTGGCTCTGCCTCCCAAGTGCTGGGATTAAAGGCGTGCACCACCACTGCCAGGCTTGTTGTGTTTTTTGAGACAGGGTCTCATTATGTAGTTATGGCTGTCCTGGAATTCAGTTTATAGACCAGGCTGTCCTTGCACTCACAGATATCCTCCTGCCTCTGCTTCCTGAGTGTTAGGATTAAAGCATGCTCCACTACCTGCCCAACCTGCTGTTTTTAATGAAGGTTTTCGCTGAATACTTGTACCATCTTGGCACATGAGCAAGGGCTTAATATTTCAAAGGGCCAGCCCTGATCTGTCATGTGAAGGACTCTTAGGTCATCTCCTACTCACAGACAATTAGGCTACTCTAAATGTTTCCTGTGATTTAAAAAAACAATTTATTTCCTGTATGTGTTTGTGTGTATGCCTGAGTCTATGTACGTGCACCATGCTCATACAAGAGCTGGGAGGTCAGAGGAGGGTATTGGTTTCCCTTGGAGTTACAAATGGTTGGGAGCCACTATGTGGGTAATTGGAATTGAACCTGGGTCCTCTGGAGGAGCAGCCAGTGCTCTTAACTATTGAGCCATGTCTCTCTATCTCCCAGGTATTCCTGTGATTTCATTTTATTTTATTTTGATTTTTCCAGACAAAGTTTCTCTGTGTAGCCCTGACTGTCCTGGAACTCACTCTGTAGACCAGGCTGGCCTCAAACTCAGAGCTCCACATGCCTCTGCCTCCCAAGTGCTGGGATTATAGGCGTTCGGCCCCACTGAGCAGCTTTTCTTGTTCGGTTTAAAGATGCTGTATCAGCATCTCTACGCACAAACGTATGTGTATTTCCTTTCTGTCTCTTTCTTTTTCACTTCAGAGTCTTTCCAACTATCCTGCAGAATGGGTCTACCAGTGCTCTTCCCACACTGGCCATGTCCTTCCTACAGCCCTCCGACCCCAGACACCGTGTTTGATGGGAAAGGGAAGGGTTAAAGGAAGGAGATAGAGACAGTGAAACAGTGTCCTTGTCCCTCAGGATTCTCAATCCAGTAAGAGGTCACAGTAGTTAGATAACACTGTCATATCCCTTTGAATACTGTCATAAGTGGGAGATTAAAGATATGACAATGTGGGCGTGAAACATACAGCCACATTAAGTGTGACTTGGTCAGCATTTTCTTATTATTTATTATTGTGTGTGGGATGTGGGCAGGGACATGCATATTCCACATTAGGTGTGTGGAGGTCAGAGGACAGGTCTGAAGTTACTGCTCTCTTTGCACGTTAATGTGGTTTGTGGGGTGGAGTTCAGATCATCAGGCTTGTCTAACAAGAGCTTTACCACTAGCCATCCTGCAGGCTCTATTTTTCTTCTTCTTGGCATAGGGTTTCAAGTATCCCAGATGTCCAAGAATGGGCTATGTAGCTGAGGATGGCCATTGAACTTCTGAGCCTCCTGCCTTCGATCAGTATTTTTTAAAAATTTCTTTCTTTGTTGGGGGGTGGGGCAGGGTTTCTCTGTGTTGACAGCCCTGGCTGTCTTGAAACTCACTCTGTAGACCAGGAGGGCCTTGAACTCAGAGACATCTGCCTGCCTCTGCCTCCCAAGTGCTGGGATTAAAGGCGTGCTCTACCACTGTCCAACTTCTAAAATATACATAGAGTGTCAGCACTGGGAATAATAGACCAGGTGTCCAAATTGCTTCACCATTCATATAGGAACACTCTTCTGAGCTAAAGGGAGTGTCATCAGTAACTGTGCTTAGAGGGTACAGCAGCAACACTTATCCCAGCAGGCAGTTGACGCAGGAGGATTGCCATGAGTTTGGGGTCTGTCTGGACTATACAGTGAGTTTCAGAGCAGCCTAGGACAGACTGAGACCCTGCCTCAAAACAAATCAAACAAAACAAAACAAAACACAATACCCCAAGTGTGGTGGGACATACCTTTAATTCCAGCATTTAAGAGGCCGAGCCAGGAGTTAAATGAGTTCAAGGCCAGCCTGGACTACACAGAGAGACCCTGTCACAAACACACACACAGGGGAGGGGTGAACACACATAGTCAGAAAGACAGACAGACAAGACAGAACAAATACAGACATTTAGTGACTTTTCCAGGTCCATGGCTAGGACACAAGCAGTGTGTCACCAGGCAGGGACAGATCCATGCAGGTGTTCAGTCACTTCCTAGTGAGCTACTGTGGTACCCAGGACTGCTCTAAGTCCCTCTGCTCTCTGCCTAGGTACTTTCCTCGTCCCTGGGCTCTGTTTCTGGGGCTTCAATGGCCTCCTGCTGGTGGTGGACATCACAGGGAAACCCACCTTCATCTCCCGTTACCGCATCCAACTGGGCAAGAACGAGCCGGTGAGTGTCACTGCAGCTGTTAGTCTGGGGATGCCGGGACCAGAGTCAGGGCAAGAAGATGACTTACCTTCCAGGTGACCTGAATCCAGCTTAGAGAGAAGGGAGCGTTTGTGCGTGTTTGTGTGTGTGTGTATGTGTGTGTGTGTGTGTGTGTGTGTGTGTGTGTGTGTGTGAAAGAGAGAGAGAGAGTGTGTACTTGGTTGGTAGAGTGCTTGTCTAGCCTGAAAGAAGCCCTGAGTTCCACCCAAAGAGCATATATGCACATGTGGAGGTGTGCAGCTATAATCCAAGTATTAGGGGAGGGGAGGCAGGAGGTAAAAGTTCAAAGTCATCCTTGGCTACATGAGAAGTCTGAATGTACCTAGGGCTACATGAGACCCTGTCTAAAAGAAAAGGCCAGTGAGATGGTTCAGCAAGTAAGGTCATCTGCTGCCAAGCCCGAAGACCTGAGTTTGATCCCTGGAACCCACACAGAGGAAGAAGAAAAACTTCATTTATTCTGACCTTCAGGTGCTCATCAGGACACAGAGGCACCTACACACACACACACACCCTAATAAAAAAAGAAAATGAAAAGGCCACTCAGCCAGTGACCAGTCTACACCAATGTCCTGGTCTCCTTATTCCCAGCACAGGCTGCCCCATGACACTGTGTTTAGCGTATTAGGGAAAGAAATGACTGCCTCAGCCTGGCCTGGGCTGTCTCAGAAACACCAGCAGCACTTTACCCATGGCACAGGGACCATGAATCTGAAACCAGACATCCACTGCCCCAAGGGAGGAAACTTCACTGTGGCAGATGGTGGTGCAGACCGTGGATGAATGAGGTAGTCATGTTAGCAAATCCTTATTTATTTTTTTGTTAAGACAGGATCTCTCTATGTAGTTCTGCCTGTCCTGGAACTCACTATGTAGACCAGCCTGGCCTTGAACTCACAGAGATCAGCCTGCCTCTGCCTCCCAGGTGCTGATATCAAAGGCATGCACCACCATCATCCAAGGCAGCCAGCAGTGTGAGCTGTCAAGACAACCACAGGAAGGCAGGAATAGCTCCAGCTTCTTAGCAGCTGCACTTGCTCACTGTAGGGGCTGAATCACCACACTGCAGTCTGGCCCTGCCTGCCTGCTGCTCTGACAACCTGCAGACAATCTTCCCTTACACAACCCTGCAGAGGTTGATTAGGAAAACAAGCTGTTCCCTCAGCCCCACCCAACTCTCCTGGCAATTGGCTGTTAACCTGCCCAGGTGCCCAATGAGTCACCTCTGCTCTCAAGGAGTCTGCCCAGCCTGACCCTGAAGGCAGTAGGGTGGAAAGGAGTCCTGGTGGAGCCCTGTGAAATGGTCCCCTCCTGAGAGGACAGCTACCAGAGAGCTGGGAGCCTCCCTCCAGCTCCCCCTGGCAGAACAGCCTGGAAGCCCTTGTGTCAGTATTTGGCCTGTAAGACCCTTTCATCTGCAGACCTTCTGTCTCTGAGCAGCCACCATGACTAAATGCCTTCATCTTCAGGCTGAGCGCTGTGGGGTCTGTCATGTTTCAGATGAAGCTTTGTCATGGACCCTGGGTATCACATGACATAGACTAGAACATCCTCTTTCTTCCCTTCTCCCAACCCAAACAGGGTCTCATTGGGCCCAGCTGGCCTCCACCTTCCTATATAGTTGAGGATGACCTTGAACTCCTATCTTCCTTCCTCCACCTCATTATGTTATGATACTGAGGATCAATCCCAGGGCTCAAGGACACCAAGAAGGCCCTCTACCCACTGAGCCATGTCCCAGCCCCACCTTGGGCCTTTCCAGCTCCAGGGCTCCTACAGATCCTCAGCAGTCTACAGCTCTAGATATCATGTGCCACCTGGAAACCTTTCTGTATGCAGTGACTCGAGAGCAGTAGGCCGTGTGGGGGCTTCTCCCAGAGGCCAAGGTCTAGAGGTGAGGGACCTGTTCAAGTTTCAGCTTTCCAGGCCGCAGAGGCAGAGCTCACCCATGAAACTCCAAGGCCAGCACACCTGTGCTTCAGACTTTCTGAGGACACATCAGGAAGGAGCTTGGGACCATCTAGTCCCTGGCTAGCTGTGGGAGGTGCTGACTTTTGAAGGATCCTAGGAACAGGCTGCAGTGGGAGCTGATGGCGGCAGGCATTCCTAGCATCCTAGCCTGCCCACACAGACACTCTCCCATTCTCTCCTTCCTAACCTGGCTTCTGCTGCACCAAGGGAATGAAAGCCCCATAACCAGCTCCAACAGCACTGGGTCTCCTGCTGTGTTCTGGGTTGTGCCTGCCAGTCTCCTGGCTCCTGTCCTTTTTGATCCAGGAAATGACTCTGCATGCTTCCCTCTTTCTTACTATTCTGTCTCTTTCAAAACCCAGCTAATTTCTCTTTGAATTGTCACGTAAATGCTTTACTTTTGCCATCTCTAAAAAGTAAAACACAGGGGGCTGGAGAGATGGCTCAGAGGTTAGGAGCTCTGACTGTTCTTCCAGAGGTCCTGAGTTCAATTCCCAGCAACCACATGGTGGCTCATAACCATCCGTAATGAGATCTGGTGCCCTCTTCTGGCCTGCAAGCCTACATGTAGGCAGAATACTGTATACATAATAAACAAATAAATCTTTAAAAAAAAAAAAAAGTAAAACACAAACCTTGGCTGGGTGTGATGGCACACAGCTGGAATGGTGGCATCAAGAGGGAGGTAGGAGGAGAGATCAGGAGTTCAAGAGCAGCTTTCCCTACATGAGACTGTTTCAATACATTAAAAAATGTGTGTGGGTGCTTTGTCTGCATGTATGTCTGTGTACCACACATATGGGGCACCCAGAGTCCACAAGAAGATACCAGAGTGACAGTAAGGAGCCACCATATGCATGCTGGGAATCTCACTGGGTGCTCTGTAAAAACAGCCAGTGCTGGTAATCAGTCATCTCTCCAGCAGCCAAGACCATTTCCAAATCCAAAACCAGCCCCTGCCCCACTTAACCCAAGTCCACACCGCCTCCTGTTATGCTTCCCATGAGGCACAGCTCTCTACAGAGTCAACTATGCACTCAAGCTGTCTACACTGTCTCAGAGTCCTCTATGCACCTTCTCAGAACATCTACACTGTCTCAGAGTCCTCTATGCACCTTCTCAGAGCGGTCTACACTGTCTCAGAGTCCTCTATGCACTTCTCAGAGCGGTCTACACTTTCTCAGAGTCCTCTATGCACTTCTCAGATCGGTCTACACTGTCTCAGAGTCCTCTATGCACCTTCTCAGAGCTGTCTACACTGTCTCAGAGTCCTCTATGCACCTTCTCAGAGCTGTCTACACTGTCTCAGAGTCCTCTGTGCACCTTCTCAGAGCTGTCTACACTGTCTCAGAGTCCTCTATGCACTTCTCAGAGCTGTCTACACTGTCTCAGAATCCTCTATGCACTTCTCAGAGCTGTCTACACTGTCTTCTCAGAGTCCTCTATGCACTTCTCAGAGCTGTCTACACTGTCTCAGAGTCCTCTATGCACTTCTCAGATCGGTCTACACTGTCTCAGAGTTCTCTATGCACCTTCTCAGAGCTGTCTACACTGTCTCAGAGTCCTCTATGCACCTTCTCAGAGCTGTCTACACTGTCTCAGAGTCCTCTATGCACTTCTCAGAGCTGTCTACACTGTCTCAGAGTCCTCTATGCACTTCTCAGAGCTGTCTACACTGTCTTCTCAGAGTCCTCTGTGCACCTTCTCAGAGCGGTCTACACTGTCTCAGAGTCCTCTATGCACTTCTCAGAGCTGTCTACACTGTCTTCTCAGAGTCCTCTGTGCACCTTCTCAGAGCGGTCTACACTGTCTCAGAGTCCTCTATGCACTTCTCAGATCGGTCTACACTGTCTCAGAGTCCTCTGTGCACCTTCTCAGAGCGGTCTACACTGTCTCAGAGTCCTCTATGCACTTCTCAGAGCTGTCTACACTGTCTCAGAATCCTCTATGCACCTTCTCAGAACTGTCTACACTGTCTCAGAGTCCTCTATGCACTTCTCAGAGCGGTCTACACTGTCTTCTCAGAGGTGTCTATGCACTTCTCAGAACTGTCCATGTCCTCTCAGAACGGGCTATGCAGTCTCTGACCTTCCTCTTGGCTGTCTTTTTCCCAGCATTTAATAGTAAGGAAGTTGTTTTTATATATATATATATATATATATATATATATATATATATATATATATATATATATATATATATATTTATATTTATATTTTTTTTCCTTAAGCCTACAGCAACCGGCATTCCCATAGTAAGGAAGTTTAAAACAGCGAGAAATGTAGGAAAAATATAGGAGACTCATCCACACACCATTTCAGATTCAACCATTTACTCTGTAACTTTTTCCTAAACTGTTACAAGTTTGAGACACTGGGTGACTCCTATTGTTTCTAGTCTCTTTCTGCTGACTCCTCCATCCTGTTTCTCTAGTCCTAATTCTCAGATACCCAGGGGTATCCTGCAGCCACCAGGGCACTGGGTGGAGGCTGACAGTTCTTAGGCAATGCAAAGTGACCATTTATCCTTTTCTCCTGGGACTAGTGTGTCATCTGTTCAGCATCTCAGATTGGCCACAAGCAGAGCTGAGATGGGGGACCTGGCCATGCTGGCCTCACACCCATTCAGATGCCTTGTTCCCTTTATGTGGCTAGGACAGTCTAGCCTGCCTTGAGGTCAGAGACCTCTTCTGAAATCCTTCATCAAGATGGCTAAGCCAATCATCACTGCTTATCTCTTCCTATGTGTTTAACTGGTATTTGCTTCATTGTCCTTGTAGAGCACTGGGTGTTCTGTAGGCCAGAACTCAGCAGTAGTGGACCCAGGCCCACAGAACCTATGCTCTGTGGGATATTCTCGAGGACAGGCAAGGAATGTACTGCTCACCATAGCCAGACCCTGACTGTGGACTACCCCAGTTACTCCCAGAAGCCCACCCTGAGCAGGTCAGGTAGAGACCTACTTCACATGTCCCCTTTCTCCATTCCTTCTGTCTCCCGGCAGGTGGACCCTGTGAAACTGCATCAGTCTATCCGCACAGCTGTTTTCAACCAGACTATGATCTCTCTTCCCATGCTGATCATCTTCTACCCTTTCTTCAAGTGGAGGGGAGACCCCTGCTGCCGAGACCTGCCCACCTTCCACTGGTTCCTCGTGGAGCTGGCCTTTTTCACCCTCATGGTGGAAATCTTCTTCTACTACTCACACCGGTGAGTTCTTTACAGACACACAGCTGGATTCACCCTGGGACAGCTCCCTGGTCAGCAGAGGCCACTGAATGTCTCTGTCCTCAGGCCCCACACCCATAATTGCCTGAGACACAACTTAATCTCCAACTGACATGATGCTAAGTGAAGGAAGAGTTGCCCTGCTTGGGAGATCGGGTCAGTTCCCATCCACTTCCGGAGAGTCCTTTATGGCATCAGTTTCCTTCACCACTGGGGTTACCAGGCAACATAAGCCTGCCTTATCGTCCACAGTCAGACTAGAGGAGGGCAAGGAGTTGATGCCAGCTCCTCAGATGTGGACCTCATTCCCACCTTTGCTTTCTGATGATCTGCTCAGGATGGAGGCAAAGGGCAGGTTGGCAATTACCAACTCTCAATTATCTTTCCAGGCTCCTTCACCACCCAACATTGTACAAGAAAATTCACAAGAAACATCATGAATGGACAGCACCCATTGGTGTGATCTCACTCTATGCCCACCCTATTGAACACGTGGTAAATACAGCCCCTGGAGCTCAGAATGGAGGCTGGTGGTTCTCTGCCCTTGTAATCTTTCTTCCCACTGAAAAGCTGCCATCTCTTAGCTATTCCAGGTGCCCAGTGTGTGTTACATTATTCTCCCCAACCTTCTATACACTGACTCTGCTCCAGAGGAAGGTGAAGCTGAGTTGAGTGTCCTAAGTTACAAGCCAAGGTCTCCCTGCAGCACCACTCAGGCCAGAGTGAACACCCAGCTGGGTCCCTCCATCTCCTGGAATCCTCTCTCTTACAGGTTTCCAACATGTTGCCAGTTATGGTGGGTCCTCTAGCAATGGGCTCTCACCTGTCCTCCATCACTGTGTGGTTGTCCCTGGTCCTCCTCAGCGCCACTATCTCCCACTGTGGCTACCACCTGCCTTTCCTGCGCTCGCCTGAGTTCCACGACTACCACCACCTCAAGTAAGCCAACAGCACCCTTGTTGCAAGACCCAAGTGTCTGCAGACAGTGGAGTCTCCATCTGAATGTGAGCCAGTCAAGGGGACAGCTGGGTACAGGGAAGATGATAACTAGGTAGAACCACCTCCATTTTTTTTTTTTTTTTTCCGTTTTTCTTGACAAGGTTTCTCTGTGTAGTTTTGTGCCTTTCCTGGAACTCACAGAGATCCACCTGCCTCTTCCTCCCGAGTGCTGGGATTAAAGGCGTGCTCCACCACCGCCCGGTGACCTCCATCTTTTTTCCTTTCCCTTTGACACCAGGTCCTTCCTGCAGTTTGGAAATTTTTTGTTTTGTTTTTCGAGACAGGGTTTCACTGTGTAACTTTGGTGCCTGTCCTGGAAGGCTTGTACCACCACCGCCCAGCCAGTTTGGAATTTTAACCATTATTTGGGTTCTGGGCCTGCTGAATCTCTCATGAGCCTTGAATCATCTCCTGGAACCTGTGTGCATAAAAATTTGGCACTTTTATGCAATGTGGGCTCTTTCTTTGGTTTTAAGACAGAGTTTTCCATGTAGTCCTTGCTATCCTACTTCTCATGTAGACCAGGCTGGCCTCAAACTCAGAGATCCTCCTGCCTGTCTCCTAAGTGCTGGGATTCATGGTTCCACACCAAAAATAGGCCTCATCCCAGGCTTTTCAAAGCACCATCTACGAGCATCCTAAGACAACAGACACTTAGAACACAGGTTCTTGGGTTCCATTCCAAACCAACCAAAGTGTCTGTGAATCATGGCCTGGGAGCCTGCCTCCTAATGTTTTCCAAGGTGTTCTGGTGCAAGGAACCCCTCACCCTGTCTGAACAAGCCTAGGTCCGCATGAAGTTCTAGCTTCTGCACACCGGAGTCCCAGTCAAAGCGGATAAGGAGCCAGGCATGGTGGTGCTGCCTTTAGTCCCAGCACTTGGGGGCAGAGGCAGGTATTGGACCTCTGTTGAGTTGAAGGCCAGCCTTGTCTACAAAATGATTTCTGAGACAGCCAAGGCTGCTAAAGAGAAACCCTGTTTTGAAACACCCCCCCCCCAAGAAAAGAGGTGTGAAGGGCGTGGTGGCAGGCCTTTAATCCCAGGTCTCAGCTGGTGGGTCTCTAGAGTGAGGTATCTCAGCACCCACCACATGTCTGCTTTGGTCCTGTGCATACCTACAGCCCTAGCACTGAGGAGACAGGATAGCTGGGGATTTGGTGAACCCAGGTCAGTGGATTTGGTGAAGAGGTGAACTCCGGTTTAGGAAGAACAAGGTAAAGAGAGCTAAGATCAGTGGACGACATCAATGCCCCACACTCTGGTGTCTGTGCAAGTAGTCATGCACAGTACCCAGAAGAGGGCGGGCAGGCACTTGCCCACGATATGAAAGGCCCAGGGTTCAATACTCCAGTTCATAATCACACAGTGGCTCTCAACTTTAACAAAAACCCTAGACCACCCTCAAAGGGAACACTTCCAATGCTCCAGGATGCTGTTATAGCCGGGCAGCACGGTGATGCTAAGCATGGGAAGGAGGGCTGGGACCCAGGGAGAACCACAGCTTCCCACTAGGTTCAGCTGAGACATTCTCTTCCATCCTTCAGGTTCAACCAGTGCTATGGGGTGCTGGGGGTGCTGGATCACCTGCATGGGACTGACATCATGTTTAAGCAGACCAAGGCCTACGAGAGACATGTCCTCCTGCTGGGCTTCACCCCACTTTCAGAGAGCATCCCTGATCCTCCAAAGAAGATGGAGAGTAGTAGTCTGCTTGGACCATCCAGAGTGTTTCCTCACAAGTAGGAGGTGTGGAGACTGCCTGGGGGCCATGCCGCCCTTAACAACTTGCCTCCTTTGGCCACCATACTCTGAGGACTGTACCATTAGGGTAAAGGGAATGCATGCTTCCTGCCGGGACAAGGCCATGGTATGATCTGGGCTTCTCTCAAACTACTTCTCATGTTCGTTAGGACCAGGAGTTGACTTAGGAAAGAAGAACTAGCTATTTGGGCTGGAGGCCATCCAATGGAGAAAAGTCACTGAGAGCCTGAGGGAAATCCTTGGTCCTCGGCTCCAATACCCCAAAGAGCTAGCTCCCCTGAGGCCTAGGTTGGATACGGAGAATGGGGTGATAGTGGGACTGGAGGCTTCCTGGCTCCACACACTTCTTTCACACCCATAGCCAGGGCACCCTGTGGTAGTCACAGGCCACATGTGTTGACATGCTAGATGTGGTCCCTGCTTCCTACCAAGAAAGCCTGGGTGACTTTTGCCCTCCAAAGATACAAATCCTTCAGAAGAAACAATGACAGGCCACAAGAGCTGCTCAGTATGACGCGCACCCCAGCCCCTGTGCCTTCGCCTGTTGTTATTGGGGCTGAACTGGTGTGGGGGAAGACCCAGGTCAGTGCTCTCTAAACCCAAAATAATCTCCTCCCCCAACAATGAGCCTCATAGAACAGGGCCCAAAGGCAGTCCCATCTTCCTTTAAACGGCTAATCAGCAGTAAACATGTCAGGGAGTAGGTTAGGTAGCAGTGAGCTTTTCTAGTCCAGTGTTCTAGAACCCCACCCTGGCAGCGCATGCTTAGGAAGCCTGGGATCCCAAGAACTTGGCAACTAGGTTGGATCTGGAAGGCTGTCTCCACTACCATTTGCTAAATCTCAGCACAACTGTGCTGAGCTTACATTTTCAGTTGGAGGGTTAGTCAAGACTCCCTATTGTGGCTTAAATAAAATCCTTTTCTTAACACAGCTTGGTACAGCGGTTTGCACTATAGTCCCAGCTGCTCAGGGGATTTAGGCCCAGTTCAGAGGCAGCCTAGACAAACACAACACAATGTCAATGTCTGACCAGCCAGTTGTCTATAACAGGACTCCATCCTGTGGCACTGAGGCGAACAGAAGCTGGCAACTTAGCATTCTGCAAGTAGTCCCAACCTCCTCTGGCCTTGGTAACGTGCGCCTTTACATTCCTTCAAAATGAGTCCACTCCCCCACTCTACCTCTGTCTCTGGATGGCAGGCAGCCATTTCCTCTCGTCACCCGAACATCTCCGAAATGCTCTTTGTAGTATCATCAAAAGGGGCAGAGACAGGAAGTAGAACATGGAGATTATGAGGCTCCCTGAAGGGTACATGGCCTATCCCCATAAGGTCTAATATTGGTGAAGGTCTTAAGTTCTCCATAATAGCATGACAAAGGAGAAGCATGTAAATAAAGTCTCTATTTAACTCCAGTGGATTGTGTTGCTCCCTTCCCTGATACACACCCTACAAAACACCAGGGAAGTAAGGCCACACAACTGAGGAGCCAGCCACCACAGCCTCAGAGGATGCAGGGTCCATGAAGGTCAAGGCTGGCCAAGCATCTGGATGCACTGCAGCACCAAGGGCCCTGCCTTAGGTAGATGCAGTCTCTAAAAGAGGCTGCACGGTACACTATGCTCATGCAGAGATAGTGTGGGCTTCTCCATCTGGGGACACACACCAGATTCCTCTCTCACCCAACAGCAGTGTCCCAGATGGGAGACCAGCCAGTGTTTTGCCTTTTCAAGTTTTTATTTTTATACATTTTTTTTGTATTAAAAAGAAAAGCATAATAATTACCACCAATTACAAAGGACTAGAGCAGGACCAGAATAATGAATGAATCACTTCAGCCTGGGAAGCAGACACTCTCAATAATATTAATGTTATGATACAAGCTCATTCAAGTATTTTACATTTTGTTGTCCTGTTGAATGTGACATCCTACCACATGGTAAAGACAATGTACGAGCGTAAGGTGGAACCTTCTCTGAAAAGCCCATGACGAGTTTTCCTTTCCTGTGAGAATTGGGCTGAGAGTTCTCTCCTGCCTCTGCCATCCCCATAGCTGGAGGAGAGAGAAGGGCTGGGGAGGATCCAGGGGCCCTTTAACAAGAGAGGTAGCCTGGGGCTCCCATCCAGGGGACCAGGTACCCCAGGCCTCTGGTACACTCCACCATTAGCCTTGTCTTCACGCCCTTTCCCTTGCTTCCAGACCTTCCAAGCAGCTTGCTTTCTTTTCTACATGTCATCAAAAAGGAGTGGGAAAGAGCAACAGAACAAAAACATTCAACAATATGACATGGGGCTCAGCACCTCTGTCTGAACCTAGGGTCCAGGCTGGAGCAGGGCCAGGCAGCCTTCTCTCTGAGTAGTGCATTTGCCTTGAGGCTCAGAGGGCAAAACACAGTCTGCCCTTTGCTGGGCCCAGGCTGATGACCAACCCTGTACAGGCAGAGGATGAAGGCGGTTCAGTTTGGCAGGCTGTCTCTGTCTCAGGTCTTGGATCCCGTGGGAAGATGGTGATGGGTAAGTGGCTTGCTCTGGTGGCCCCTGCCACTCCTGGCATACTTGTCACAGATACATCGGTCCTAAATTCAAGTGTCTTCAGAAGGTGAAGATGTAAACTACTCTGCAACGTCAACTCCTAACATGTCACAACAAATACAAACGCGCGCGCGCGCGCGCACACACACACACACACACACACACACACACACACACACACACACACACACACACACACAAAAATTCCCACCCCTCCTCAGCCTGTATTGAGATGATAGCCTTGCCTTCCTGCCCCAAAAGGGCTTCCTCCCTCAGAGGACCTGAGAGGATCAAGGAGAGAATGGCAAACCTAGCCTTACTAGTCTAGATGGGATGACCTTCCCTCACCCGGGGCCTCAAAGCCCTGAGGTTCTGTGGTGCTGGACACAGTCCAGGGCTGATGGGGAAAGGAAGGGGAAAGAAAGGGAAGGGAAGGGAGCCCACTATTTGGTGAAGGTACACCACAGGGCAGGTACCAGACTTCAGGGAAGGTCTCAGATCCCATCAGCAGTTCCTATTCCTGTATCATTGGAGACAACTGAGTCACAGGAGCTGACATGGGATTCGCACACACTAAGCACCGGGAGTGGGGCAGGGCACAAGTTAAAAGCAACAAGGTACCCAAAGACAGAGGGCAAGCCAGCCTGGGATGCTGTGTCCTAGTCCCAGCCTTTGGGACAACAGAGGAACTCAGTGATGAGAAGGGCCACACAAATTTCAGTAACCGAGCAAGAAGATCACAACCCCCTTGCGCTGCCCAGGTTCCAGTGTGGAGGTGAGCATTCAGTCTCCCCAGCCTGTATGCTCAGTCCTTCATCACCCTCCCCAACTCGAGGTGACAGCAGCCTCCAGCCACTCCTCTAGCATGTGCAGGGCAGCTCAAGTAGATGGTGGCTTAAGAAGAGAAGTCAGGTATACTCTATGTCCACATATACCTTCCTGCCACAGGGCTTCGCCAAACGGCAGGATCCCCCAGCCCTGGGTTCCTCTCACCCCTTGATCCCAGGCAGGGTCAGTGAAAGGGTGGGTAGAGATGGCTTGCAGGGGGTGGGAGTATTAAGATGGGAAGACCACACCAGACCCTTGAAGAATGGCACCTTTCTCCGAATTGTGAGACAAACCTCCTTGAGGTCAAAGGTCTTTAAGGTCAGACACAGATCTAAGCTGTGGTCATCAGTGGGTGTTCACCTCCTTGCCCTGGCGTTGGGGAGACAATTGGGCTGAGGACAAGTGTGTACCAGACAAGAACAACTCTGTTTACAACAGTCTGAAGCAAACTTGGCCTTGGGGTTCCGAGGGAAGGGCAGGGTGGGTTGGTGAGATGGAGCAAGCAGAACAAGGACAGTGGCAGCAGTGTGCAGACACAGGACGTCAGCTGGAGACGATCAAACGGCAGGGTGTCCTGGCACAGCTCTGAGCGAGCTGCCCCCAACTCTCTGGCCTCCAGGCGGGAGGCCCTGTACATGCAACTCAGTCCCGAGGAAAGTTCTAGTTAGTCCAAGCCCAGGGGCATCCCAGGCAGGTGGAGCTCTTCGGAGGCTCGAGGAGGAAAACAGGCATTTGGGCATTAGTTCAGGTTCCCGCTCCACAATAAGGCAACTTTTAAAAAAATATTATTTCCAAAAACAGAACAGAAGAAAAATTCCAAGGAGGGAAAAGACGTCACTTTCTATGAATTAGGTGGGTTCTGACTTTTTTTGTCATTTTTTAGTGGTCGATTTTGTCTTTTTTTTTCTTTCTTTTTTTCCTTTTTTTTTGTTGTTGTTGTTGTTTTTTGTTTTTGTTTTCTGTTTTCCCAAGGATGGAAAGGTCAGAGAAAAAAAATAAAATGAATCATCTTTCAATAGTCTCTTCTGGTGTGAGCAGCGTCTCTGGGCTGGGGGGGGGGGGGGGAGGGTAGGAGAGGCTGAAACTCCCCAACCCCATTCTGAGATCCTTTGGTTTCCTTCCCCCAGAGGTGGCAGAAGGGTATGTGGAACAGCAGGGACACGGTGATGGCAAACCCCAGTTGATCGAGGGGCTGGTGCTTCTGGGGCCCACGGGCACCGCCAGAGCCTTCTGGTGGGCTGCATAGTTGGCTGGAGGGGAGCGGAAGAGGCGGGGAGACGGGTCGGCCTAACAGCCGCAAGAAGGGCTGAAGAGTGATTTTGGTAATCCAGACAAACTATCAATAATTTAAAACTTGATATATATATATGTATATGTATATATATATATATATATAAAAAAATCTCCCCCCTTCCCCTCCCCCCTTAGAAGTTAAGATGGAAGTCATGGAGACAGGAGGGGAAGGGGTACTTGGAGGCTCCTGCCCAGGGGCACCACTAATAGCCCAAATGGTGTACACCGCAACTTAGTGCAAAGGCCCATCCTAGTTAACTTCAGGCCTGTCCCTTCTCTGTCCACTCTCCTGGGACTGGGCACCCCCATGGATCCTCGCCCACCCCACCCCTTCTATCCCAAACCCCAAGGGGCTTCTGGGCATATCACTTTCCCAAAGTCAGTGTGTCCGAGTGCTGGCTTGTCCATCTGGCCTCTTCCCGAGTGGCCTGGCCAGTAGGTGTCGGAGGGGGTTGGCAGATCCCAGCGGCAGGTCTGCTGGAAGACTGGGAAGGGCACCGCTTCCTGCCCTCACCGCTGCCTCCTGCCACCACTGGGTGTCGCTTGTGGATGCCTTCCTCGCCCATGGGGGGCTGTAACAGAGGAGTCACAAGTGGTCAGAGAGCACTAGCCACACCACTTTTCAGGACCAATCAGAGGCCTCCTTTCCACCTCCAAATGTAGACAGTGGTTTGCTCTACCAATGAAGTAGGGTCCATCCTGTCCTTTCATGTTGACACTACCAAAAATAAGGTAACTGACCAAACACATAAAAGTAACTTGTCAAAGGCCTCTTATATTTAGGTCTATATCCTAAAGATCAGGTTTTAATCCTACAAATTTTTGTCCTCTTCTATGAAGGGGTCTCTTACTTAGGAAATGACCTGTGGTATGTGGTATACATCATGGTGCATGTATTGGCTCCATAGGGCCACATACACTGGACTGTCTTACTCCAGCCCTAACTAGGCCCATAAGCCAACAACGAAGACTGTGATTCAGTCTGCCCTACTAAGGCCACCAAAAGTACCTTCCATGTACCAGGATCAAGCCACTGGTCCACCTTAACTCGTCTACCCAGCTACCTACAGGTTCTCTGCACACACTCTCCTCCCCAAGAGGATGTGTAAACAAACCCAATTTACACATCTGTACACTGATGATAATTCTAGAGGTTCAGAGTGGCCAGAACAGTTGGCTCACCAGTCTGGGCACTGCAAACAGTATCAGTTTTAAAATAACTGAGGACCACTGCTGCTACTTACTTACACCTACCACTTTCTGCTAAAAGTTCTCAAGAGGACAACAGAGATTGCTACATCATAAACTTTTTGGTTAAAGCCTTTTCTGTCTTCTTTGGTGATGGTCATCAACACAGGGCCTTGAATGAGTTAAACATGTACTCACCACTGAGGTACACTGCTAGCACCATAGACTATCTTAGCACAGACACCATGATGAGTCAAGCTGACTTTAAAGGCAGCCTTTGATACACTCGGAAGCAATACCTAGACTCACCACAGGATGTCACTGTCCAGACACTATTTCAGACAATGGAGAACCGGACATTAATTTGCAAGTTTCGGATCTTTTCCGGAAGGAACAAGTACGTTTATCAGGCAGTTGGTCCTGATCCTGACACAAACTAGGAGCAGTGGGCCTGGGCAAGTGGGTGAGCAGGACAGCAGGAGGGAGGCTGGGAACCCACAACTCTAGTGAGCACCGCTGTCCACTCTCACCATCACTTCACATACAGGATGAGGGACGCTGCTCTTTACAGGACAATTAGGAGTCAGAAGAGAGGCTTTCACTCACGTCCACTCGGAAGTCTTCTAGACGTCGGAATTTGCCGAGGTATTCTTGCAGTTTGGGGTCAATGTCCAAATTTTTGGCTTTGGAATATTTCAAGAAGGCCCAGAACTTCTCTAATCCATACAGCTGGCCTGCAAAGAAGGGGAGAGGTTGGGAAGCTGAGCTGAGATGAAGGGAGAGAGGTGGGGCCTAATACAACAAGGCCCAGGAGGGCTCCTGCAGCTCTGAGAGACTCTTACCAGCCTCATAGTCCTTCACAGTCTCCTCCTGGAAATCCTTGAATATATCCAGTCGGAACTTCTTCTCCAGACCATAACTGTAATATCGAAAAAGGCACTCCAAACCATATCTGTGGAGGACAGAAGCTGGTGAGCTTGACCCAATGCCCACTAGAACATGGGACTGGGACGGACGGACGGACACACGGACGGGGACACAGACAGACAGACAGACAGACAGACAGACAGACAGACACACAGACACACACACACACACTTTGCTGGCCTAGCAAAGGAACTCTGGAACCGTTATGACAGTGAACTATCCTACACCGGAAACATGGCAGGCCCACAGAAAAACCTCCAGCAGCACTAACACCAGCCCTGAAGAACCAGTGTTCATTCTGCCAGGGCTCAGCCGATTCTGCCTACCACACCCTGCACTCACACTGACCTGTGTGCTCTCTGTGTCTAACTATTGCTGTGGCCCTGACAGACCGCACAGCCCATGAAGCCAAAATTATTTCCTGTCTATCTGTTCACAGGAAAAGGTGCATATCCCTGTGCCAGCTCTCTGACCCACACCAATCAGCAGGTTTGTTCATTTACCTTAGTCAGAAAGTTCACCACTAGGTAGGAATGTGATATCAAGGAAAATACAGATTCCTATGTTACAGGCACATAAAACTGTTCACAGCTGTTACGGAAGAATCTTTTTTTACACTGTGAAGATGTGTCTTTGCCCAGGTGCCTTCTGATTGGTTTCATAGAAGAGCTGACTGGCCAGTGGCTAGGCAGGAGGTACTGGCGGGACAACAAGACACAGAGGATGCTGGGAGGAAGAAGGGCCGAGTCTTGGGAGTTGTGAGCAGTCACAGAGAGAAGCAAGATGACCGTGTTGAAAGAAGGTACCACCATGTGGCAAAAGGTAAATAAGAAATATGGGTTAATTTAAAATGTAAGAGTTAGCTAGTAACAAGCTTGAGCTATTGGCTGAGCATTTGTAGTTCATGATAAATCTGAGTGGCTACTGGAACACAGAGAAAGCCTGCCCACATAACAGCAGCACTATTAAACAAAACACAAACCTCTAAGAACAGAGAAGTGGTTTAGAAAAACTCTAGAACTGTTACAATGGGTTTAGGCTGTTAAAAGTTCCCACTGAAATTCACTGAATGGGGTAGGGGTGGCACATGCCTTTAATCTCAGCACTCGGAAGGCAGAGGCAGGGGGATCTCTAAGTTTGAGGTCTACACAGTGAGTTTTAAGACAGCCAGGGCTACACAGAAAAACTGTCTTGGGGGAAGAAAAAAGAAAAGAAATACAGTGAATGGTACTGACCACGTTTACAACACTGTGTCTCCCAGTGCTGGGAGGACGACCCCTTTGCTTTTGGGCAGGAGTCAAGAGCCTACCCTATGTGCTAAGCACCCCTGGCCTCCCACAGGTAGATTTGCTTGTGACATAAAGGCAGAACTGAGCAGAGCAGGGAGCAAAGCGGTAAAGAAAGGAGACTGTGCACACAAACCACATAACCTTTTAAGCTCTGAAACTGGAGTGTGTGAATACCTTGCTCATCTTTAAATTTCCAATTTCAGCTCTGGCAGCTGACTCACTGGGGCCCTACCAGTCTCCAAGTGCCATACAGAGTCCCTGGCCCACTCACCTGTAGCCTTCTTTGGCGTCCTCCAGTGCCAGCTGCTTGAACTCCTCATACATCTTTTTATTGAAGTGATCTCGGAGGAAAAAGGACCAAAAGCGGAAAAGGGTGTTCATCTCCTGAGACTGGCCAATGCCCAAGCGCTTCCGCTCTGATGGGAAAGACAGGAGAGGAGGAAGTCAGGCCAGACTGCCCTTTGTTCACTCAGAACTAACTACTCTGCAGGCCTTGCTGCTAGGCAGCACTGGCCTCTGACCTGGCCATCTGTCTAGCTGAATCTCAACCTGCTATAGAGCAATGGTTCTCAACCTTCCTAAGGCTGCAACCCTTTAATACAGTTCCTCATGTTGTGGTGACCCCAACCATAAAATGGTTTCATTGCTACTTCGTAACTAATTTTGCTGCTGTTATGAATCGTAATGAAAATATTTGGTATGCGGACCGCCCCCCATCTCCTGAAAGGGCCAAGAACCACAGGTTGAGAACCACTGACTTTGAGGAAGAGGCAGAACAAGGCCTAAAGTACAAGCAACTCATTTTTCAACAAATTAGTACTAACAAGTATAGCATGTTAACATAAAAGTATACACAAACAAGAGATGGCTCAGCAGTTAAAAGCCATTAGCTGCTCTTGCTGAGGACCTAGGTCTGGTTCCCAGCACCCACAAGGTGGCTAGCAACATCTCTAACTCTAGTTCCAAGAGATTCAACACCTTCTTCTAGCCTCCAAGGGCACCAGGCACGCACATGGTACACAGACACACATGTGTGTAAAATACACATATACATAAAATACAGCACCTGGGAGATGGAGGCAGCAGTTTAAGGTCAGACTTGACTAACAGAAAGTTAAAGGCTAACCTGAACCACATGCACAAGCAGATCCCTGGAGCTTACCAGGCAGCCAGGATAGTAAAATCTATGAGCTCCAGGTTCAAGTGAGACCCTGCCTCAAAAACAGGAGGATCCTAACTCAAAATATATTTGAAAAGAAAAAACAAACAAACAAAAAAACCCCAAAACCCCAAACTCCTACCATAGAGTGAGGTGACAATAAGCCAGCTAAAGAGGATCTGAACAAACATCATGAGCATAAGAGGTGCCACCTTACACCTTCTTATGTAAGGAGAAGGTCTGGGAGCATGTGGGGAAAACAGAGGCCCATGCTCAGGTTAGGGACTCTGGCTGTTTGAATGAGAATGACCCCTATAAGCTCACGTTTGAATACTTGGTCCCTAGTTGGTGGACTGTTTGGGAAGGACTAGGAAGTGTGACCTTGTTAGAGGAGGGGTGTCACTGTGGATGGACTTTGATGTTTTGAAAGCCCATACTAGTCTCAGTTACTTCTTGCTCGCTTTCTGCCTTCCACCTGCTGATAAGGATGTAAGTCCTCAGCACAATACCTGCCTGCCTACTCCTGTGCTTCCTGGCATGATGGTCATGGATTCAGCTTCTGAAACTATAAACCTCCAATAAACTTTTTTGTTGTTTTTTTCAAGACAGGGTTTCTCTGTGTAGTTTTGGTGCCCGTCCTGGAGCTCGCTCTGTAGATCAGGCTGGCCTCGAACTCACAGAGATCTGCCTGGCTCTGCCTCCCGAGTGCTGGGATAAAGGCGGGCGCCACCACCGTCCGGCCTAAACTCTTCTTTCTATAAGTCACTTTGGTCACAGTGTCTCATCACAATAATAGAAAGGTTACTAAGATGGGGAGGGACATAATTTAGTGCCACCACAACTGAAAACTCCAACTTCCTCCAAAGACTAACAACACTGTTCAAATTCTGTATTGTACACACAATATGAATCGTATGTTACACCCTCACCCACCTCTCACTCCCAGAGTAAAGAAATACTGAGGCAAGTACCAAGCCACAAAGGGGTAACAGACTGACCTGCATATCCTCAGGCCACCCTATCAAAACCCTACACCTTCAAGGTATCTCCTATGACCAGAGGCTCTACCAAGGCCCTCTCCTTCTACCATCTTCCAGAGCAAGGGGACAGAGAATAAGCATTCAGGCTTTGCAGGTAACAAAAGTTTGTTACAATTTCTTCACTTCCTACAACCTCTTCCAAAGAAAAGTTGTCTGCGTTCCAGAGCCACTCAACAGTACCGTGAGCTAACCTGGACCCAAATCTTTACCAAGAAAGCCCTGCTCAGTCTCAGCCCAACCATAAAAGCTTTGTCTGGGACACCAGCAACAGTTGATCCAGCAATATTGCCAGAATGAGCAAAACCTGGCATTTCCTATACTGAGGGTGAAGATAAGGGTTAGAACACTCAGGGCACTGTAGTCTTTTAACTTCTTACATTTAGAAACCATCTCCCCGAAGTCTAACAAGTTTCACGACTGGCTGGCCTGCAACCCAAGACCCTCCTACTGAGCTTCCAGAATGGCGAGGAACTTCAGTACTTCTTTCTGCAATGCCACGCCATTTCTTATTCCAAGGTCAAGAAAAAGTCAACTGCTGCCTGCCCTGCCCTGCCCTGCTCCCTCTAGCCTTTATACCCTGGGACATTGGGTGGGTCACTAAGCAACGGCCAGGGACTAGGCTGGCCCTTACTTACCATTAAGGCAGCGCCTCCGATACTTGTGGTAGACATGTTGTGTGAAGCCATTTTCCTTGAGCAACTCATGGGAAGGATGCTGGAACTTGGGCAGTGACTGAGGGGTACAGCCATAGCTGCCAACTGCAGGTGTTCCTTCGGAAGGACTGGAGCTATGGAAGCCACAAGAATGATGGCATCACCAGTCACAAATTTCCCATGTAGCCCCACTCTAAGATTAGGAGACGTCCTTCTGACCTACCAGCCAGGGTACAGTTTTGCTCTGCACTGGCCTTAACCTACAGCCACCTACAGCCGTGCAGTGACCTTGGGAGAGTTCTGAGAGGTCATTGGGGTTCACAGGGCTTGGGACCCTGGTCCAGGGGTGACAGACAGATCTATCAATGCCAAAGGAACTCACAGTATGAAACTTTCCTTAAATCCTTACCTATTTCTAGTGTCTGCATCCCTGGGAAGCCAAGTACGCAGACTGGTGACTCCCAAACCTTACTTAAAAATAGATTTGGCAAAAATTAATGAAGTGTCTGGGCCCTACACTGAGTGGCTGAGTCATACTGTGGTGCTGGGGACGGAACCCAGTCTTGTCATGACAGCATGTCTTTATAGTCAGGTATGGTGGCAGCCTACTAACAGTCAGGCATGGTAGCTCATGCCTTTAATCTCAGCACTAGAGGCAGAATCTTGTGAGCAGGTGGATCTATGAACTCAAGGCCAAGCTGGTCTACATAACTAAGTTCCAGGCTGATGAGGGCTGCATAGTTAAGACCCTGTCTAAAAAGAAAAAGAACAAAACACAAAGAAGCTTCCAATTCTCAGGCCTTGGGCTAAGCTTCCCACACGGCTGTATGGATTTAGATTCAGTAGGTGAGTGCCATGTACCCTACATGCCCCACAGGCAGCCTGACTGCCCCGGTCACAGTACCTAATAGAAGCAGTCCTGGGCCTGTGCTCCCGGGAATCCATCACCCAACCCACATGACTCTCCAAGGGGGGGTTTGAGCTGTGTCTTGTCTTCCTTTTTCGTGGCATCTGTAAAGATGAAACCAGAACTTGTTATCTACACATCTACTACTATAATGTATTATCAAGCAGCCCTTAGTATACAAGTGGTACATTCCATTTTACAAAAGCATTTTCTTATTTTGATACAACTGGAGGTTGAACACAAGGCTTTGTGTACTAGACAAGAACAATACCACTGAACTATACCCCCAACCCTACAAAAACATTTTCTCATTATCTCACAGTTGAGGTGAAAAAGCAGGGAGATGTGCCTGAGGCCTCTCATCTGGTCTGCCTTCCTTCAGCCTCTGCAGGCCATGCCTATACTCAAGTCTACTTTGTGAGCTCTCAGTCTAAGGATGCTGTCTGAGGGGATCCTGGCCCTTTGTTGGCTCAGACAAGGCAGAAAAGCAGGCAGGACTCCACCCAGCTGAAGGACCTTACCTTGGCATCTAGGGTCCGCCCTTCTTTCACCACTGGATAAAACCGTGATGTCTGACTAGAGTCTTTGAGCTGAGGGGTCCGGGGAGTGCGGGGAGTCCTGGCGTTTCGGTAGTTTGGCGACTCTGGGACAGTGGTTGGTAGAGAACGGGCAATGGTGGAGGGCTCAGGAGCACCAAACAGCTTGTTGGCCAGGGCATCAGTAGGAACTGTAGAGGCAGAATGGGGTCAATGTGCAGGGAAATCTCTGGCTAGGGCTCAATACCTCTCACCCACACTGGGCTTCAGGTACCCATCCCTCACCTTGTTGGAACCGAGGTGGTCCAGGAGGAACTTCCTGGTTAGGATCCACAGGGGGCTCAGGGGTCAGTGTGTCAAACTGCTCCCGACTAATCATATTCACTTTCTTGAAGTTCTCGACTTCTTGCTGTAGATGTGAGGTAGGTGGGGAAGCTGTTAGTCACTAAGATGCTCTGGCTGGCTCAGGAATCAAGACTAGCAGAAAACTGGTGACGATGGCTTCCCTGTCCACACACAGGATTCTAGTCTTTACCACCATCCCAGGTGCCTTGGCATTAGGGTACTGATCTCAGTGCTGACCCTGCTCCTCTTCCTAGGCATTGCACAGTTGGGCAGCAGCTATCAAGGAATGTGCTGCAGACTGCCCTGACACTTCCTGAGTTTTCTACAGCTGGGAGGACACTGCCAGCCACTTTCATCTCTACATTACTACTTGTTCACAAGCTCCCCAAGCACCAAACATAGCCACTCCAAAAAAACTGACAAGAAATGTCTCCACAAGGGTCTCTCTTTTCTCCATTTTCCACTAATATGAATCCCTAAAAAGACGTGTTTTTTTTTATATATGTCTGATTAGAGATAATAGTCTAATTTTTATTTATCTTCCACAAGGGTCTAGCCAACTGTATAACATCAAAATGAATGGTTAGCCGGGCGGTGGTGGCGCACGCCTTTAATCCCAGCACTCGGGAGGCAGAGCCAGGCGGATGGATCTCTGAGTTCGAGGCCAGCCTGGTCTACAAATCGAGTTCCAGGAAAGGCGCAAAGTTACACAATGAAACTCTGTCTCAAAAAACAAAACAAGACAAAAACAAAAACAAAAACAAAATGAATGGTTAGACAGGACAGTTAGTCACCCACATGCTGTTTACACTGTACACATACACATTTCCTCTGTTAGTATCAATCATCCATCACCTTCTCATATACAAAGACAAAAGGCTATAATGAAGGTACCTGCCCAAAGTCATGTGGCCAACCTTCCTCTTCTCCACATGTTACAAGAACCCCAGGCCCTCAAGCTATGCTTGAGCCTCACCTTGATCTGTGAATACTCAGGCTCAAACTTCTCAGTCCATAGGTCTTGCTCATAGTAGAAGAGCCCATCATTAATGACCTTGGCCAGCTCAGCACTCATCTTGGCACGAGAAGTGTGGTTGCCTGTGCGGTCCCCCCCAGGGTGCCGACGCATGTAAGGTGGTGTTTGAGTGACAATGAGGATCTTGTTGACATCCCGGTCATCAATCTCATAATCAGAGTCCTCATCGGACCAGGCAGTGAAGGTGTTCTTCCGCCCATCCATCTGCTCCATCTCCTCGTCAAACAGGAAGTCTAGTTCTTCTTGCTCATCCTGATCCTTAGACATCAGCTGCTGGGAGGGAAGCTGCTGAGGCAGAGCAGTTGGGTGGGAGAACCTGGGCTCCTCTGACTTCTGAAATAGGGACAGACACCAAAGGGGAATGACCTGGGAATGACAAATGAGGCCCTTCGACCAGATTTTCTAGCTGTCTAAGAAGCTCTCTAGTCTCTCAGTTCAAAAACATCACAAATGTAACCCTGGCAACTCCAGTAAATCACAGGTGTCCTTTCTGGACTCAGCTTCATGGAGAAAGAAACACCTCAAAGGAGCCCAGTACCTTTACTCAGTTACACACAGTCATTCACATACAGTTGTTTCTGTTTACCTTCACAGCCCACATACTGGCTGTTAGAAGCAGGCACAAAGCACAGTTCAGATGAACCTTCCATCATGTGTCTACTCAACACCTTGGCAGACAGTTTCAGGCAAGCAGCCTTGCTTCAGTACCTTCAGTACTTACACTGGTCCCAATCATAGCAGATATTCAATGGTTCGATGAGTGAGCACCCACCCAACAGTACCAAGCTCTGTATGAAAGCCTGGACGAGCAAAACAAGACCCTGTACTTAGGAACTTCACAGCTCAGCAGGAGAAAGCAACCAGCAGCCATCTGCAGCATGGTTCAACGAAGGCTCTTAACAGGCCTAGGAAGCACACAAGGAGGATGCTGAGCCACCCAGAGTTGGGTGTGGTTAGGAAAATCTTCCTAGAACAGGCCACTAAAGGAACAGAGTGGGCTAGGCAGAAAAGACAGCACGTTCCAAAGGCAAGGTGAAACATTTCAGTGGTGACAGACTGAATGTATCTGACTGACACCAGGAGAGGCATGTCTCCCACACAGTATACACCCAAGAAGCAATTCTCTGGTGGGCCAAGCACTTCCCACAGAATTCCCTTCTTTTAAGGTTCAAGATATGAAGGAGAAATGGGGCTACCCCTAGGTCCCATCTTTCCAGAGCTTGTACAGTTGCCTGGGCCTTGGAAGGTACTTGTCTACTCAACACTACTTCTCTTGGCTGAAGCCAAGAACAGTGAGATATTCTGGGATTGAGCAGACACAGAGAGGGAAAGAAAATGGGAGAGCCAGACACAGTGGCAAAACACATACAGAAGGACAGAACTATAGAGAAGACAAGTCCAAGGTCAGCTCTGAGGCCACTTCACAAAGGTCTCCAAACCAAAGGTCTCCAAAGAGGGAGCTGAGCTTGCAGAAGTGGAAAAAATGAATGGGCCTGGAGAGAAGGCAGTGATCCTACCTGGAGTCAACACACACTGCTTTCCTCTTTCTAGGACCCAGGGCCACCTAGGTTTTCAGTTTAGACCCTCAGGACTAAGCCAGGCCTCACCCACCTTAGGGCGTGCTGGGGAGGGCCGAGGCCTTTTCTTCACTTCAATCCAGCTCTCAGAATCCAGGTCTGGGAGGCTGGCAGACAGGCCCTTGGGAAGAGTCTTCAGGTTGCTGACCTCCTCTGTCTTGGTTGGCACCGGGGTAACAGCACGGGGAGAGCCAGGTGCTGATTCTGAAGGGAGGAAAAGCCAGGCTTCATCATCCTAGTCTTTTCTAGGGCAGTCCTGAGGTGACTGCACATTGGAGGTTGAGATGATATCTAGCCACCACTGGGGCACCTACCAGTCTCCTTCTGGTAGTGCTGGCGGGGAACAAACTCTGGGCAGTTGAGAAGCTGAGAGAAATCGGTCTGTGAATAATCCACTATAGGGGGACCAGGAAGTGGCCACTTCTCAGGTTGTTCCCTCCTGCGGACCTTCTCCTCAACGATCTCCACCACTGTGCTGTCCTTTAGAGCCTGCAGAGGAGGAGAGACAGGAATGAAGAGGACCACCTGGGGCAAACAGAGAGCTGGAGAAAAGCAGGTCCCTAAGCACCTGGTTCAGGACAGCAGCAGTAGTAAACATCTGGCCACATTCTCCCTGACAGACAGGCACGTAAGAAGTACAAACATGAAGACTGTCACTCAACAAGCCTGCAAGTCAACTTCCAGAAATCCAGAGAACACTTGCACAAAGGAGACCATATGTCCAAGATTTCGGTAAAAGGCTGTTCACAGTGACAGTGACTGTAGTAAGAAAAGCACCTACCATCATGTTGGCAATTTAAACCATAAGACAGGAATAGGTCAGGGCAAATACCAGTCCTTTATTTGAATTTTGAGAAAAAAAAAACAGATATATGTAATACAACTGTTGTTAAGAGGCACAGGAAAATTATCATGGGCTGTTATCTCTGGATATAAAAGTGAAGATTAGGCCTTTTCTCTTTCTTGCTTTCTTTTTTTTCTGTGACAGGGTTTCTCTGTGTAGCCCTGGCTGTCCTGGAACTCAATTTGTAGACCAATGTGGCATCAAACTCAGAGATCCTCCTGCCTGTCTCTCATGCACTGGGATTAAAGGTGTGCAATACCACACCTGGTTTAAGAGATTTTCTATGTAAACTCTTTGAAATCTTTTGAGGGGGGGGGGAAGGGAAGACTCAACATGTGGTAACATCGTCATTATGACCAAGGGAAGAAGAACAGAGATACTGCGGGTGGGAGTGCAGAAGATTCACATCTAGAAAGGGTTATGCAGTGTCTTGCAAAATTAGTTTGCATTCACCTTTGGATCTGCCACCCTACTTCTAAAATCTATGCCAGACAAAAAGCTAAACATACAAAGCCATCTGTTATAGACATATGCTGTTTGTAGATCAGTAAAAGCAGTTAAGAGCACTGACTGCTCTTCCAAGAAGATCTGGGTTACATTCACAGCACCCGCATGGCAGCTCACAGTCATCTCTAACTCTAGTCCCAAGGAGAAGCCAGCACGCGCCCTCTTCTGGCCTCTGCAGGCACTACATAAACATGATGCACAGACATACATACAAACAGAGCACCCATACGTACATACCCCTCCTCCCTCATTTCCTCTCCCTCCCAAGGGACTAGAAACCACCATGATTCTATCTTAATGGATGAAACACCATGGGAGGTGTACTATGCAGCTTAAAATAAGAATGGGGTGGTGAGTTCCAGGACAGCCAAGGTTACACAGGGAAACCCCGTCTTGTGAGGAAAAAAAAGGAGGTAGGATCTTCTATTTTGCACCACTTTGCAGCTAGTTCCCAGATACATAAAGTAAATCAAAGAAGTGATAAAATATTTGTGACATATCACCATTTACCAGCACTTGGGAGGCAGAGGCCAGTGGCTCTCTCTGAGTCCAAGGCCAGCCTGGTCTACTGAGCAAGTTCCAGGACAGCAAGGGCTAAACAGACGAACCCTGTTTCAAAAATGGAAAACAAACAAAACAATAACAACAATGACAACAAAAAAAGAATTTGTCTGTGACACCTAGCAACAATTGTATGCACATAAATCTGTATGTTTTTCTTTATTTATTTCCTTTGTTTTTATTTTATTTATTCATTTTTTGTTGTTGTTTTTCCAGACAGGGTTTCTCTGTGTAGTGCTGACTGTCCTGGAACTCACCATGGCCTGCCTCTGCCTCCTGAGTGCTGCAATTAAAGGCGTGCACCACCACTGCCTGGCAAATATGACAGTTTTAATACTTATATATCATGTAGACTTTGAATCAATGTTTTCTACTTAAAATTTTTTAAAAATTGATGGGCTGAAGAGATGGTTCAGAGGTTAAGAGCACTGGCTGCTCTTCCAGAGGTCCTGAGTTCAATTCCCAGCAACCACATGGTGGCTCACAACCATCTATAATGAGATCTGGTACCCTCTTCTGGCCTGCAGTCATACATGCTGTATACATAATAAATAAAAATCTTAAAAAATTAAAAATTATGATGGCTGATATAACCTTCAAAACTTGAGTAAAAAGAAACTAATACATACCAAGTTAAAGGCACAGTGTCAAAAAAAAGTATTTTTCATGACTTAGAGTAACATTTATCTGACCATGTAAAATGCCAAAAAGAAAACAAAAGTCAGTCTGCAGTGGTAATGAATGAATTATTACAGGAACAGTATGTACATATTGTGGATTAAAACAAATTAATTGGGAATTTGGGACATGGAACTAAAAAAAGTGGAAGCCAGCCATAGCACACACTTTTAATCCAGCACTTGGGAGGCAGGGGTAGGCAGGTTTCTAAGAGTTTCAGGCCAGTCTGATCTACATAGCAAGTTCCAGGAAAACCAGGGCTACATAGTGAGACTCTGTCTTAAAAGGAAAATAGCCAGGTCTGGTGGAAAAATGACTTTAATCCCAGCACTTGGAAGGCAGATGCAGAGGCCTGGTCTACAAAGTAAGTTCCAGGGCAGCTAGGGCTACACAGAGAAATCCTATCTTAAAAAAGGAAAGGAAAATAATCATCTCATACTGTACTGTACTCAACCTAGAAGCAACTAACAACCAAGTAGCAACAGCAAGGCAATGACTCAAAGTGTGGTGTCTAAACTCCAGTTCCTGTAAAGAGGAATTAATGTGGGGGGGTGGGGGCGGGGGGCGGGGGCGGGGGGCGGGGGCGGGGGCGGGGGGGGGGCGGCGGCGGCGGCGGCGGCGGCGGCGGCGGCGGCGGCGGCGGCGGCGGCGGCGGCGGCGGCGGCGGCGGCGGCGGCGGCGGCGGCGGCGGCAGCGGCAGCGGCAGCGGCAGCAGCAGCAGTGGCGCACACCTTTAATCCCTGCACTTGGGAGGCAGAGGCAGGAAGATCTCTGCGTTCAAGGCTAGTCTGGTCTACAGAGAGAATTCCAGAATAGCTAGGGAGATTACATAGAGAAATCCTGTTTTAGAAAAAAACAGAAACCCAAAACAACAACAACAAAAGCAATCCACCTGGAACAGGGTGAACTATGGCCTCATGGACCAAATATAGTAAAGTGTGATCTAACAAAGGACTGAGAAAAAAAAATATAGGGTAATCCATATTGCTTATAACATACAGTGCTAAAGAGGAAGTCCTGAAGCCGGGCGGTGGTGGCGCACGCCTTTAATCCCAGCACTCGGGAGGCAGAGCCAGGCGGATCTCTGTGAGTTCGAGGCCAGCCTGGGCTACCAAGTGAGTTCCAGGAGAGGCGCAAAGCTACACAGAGAAACCCTGTCTCGAAAAACCAAAAAAAAAGAGGAAGTCCTGAGATCCTACCAGTTACCTTTGAAGGATATGGGGAACCAACTCCAAGTTCCAGAAACTGTTTACAGGGTGAAGAGGATCAAGCTCCTAGATCTGTCCTTTCTGTTCTACCCTTGGTAAGTGAACAACTGACAAGCAAGTGTCTCCTCAAACTAGTTAAGCAAAGGTCGACTAAAAGGATTAGAGTACCGCCATTTGCAACCCCTAAGGACATTGTCTCTGCAATAACCCAGCAGTTTCTATCTCAGAAGATAGACTGTTAACATGCCATCCAAAAGAAGACACTAGCCATTTATAAAGCCCCAATTCTCATCATGCCTCTAGAACAGACTACAGATGAGTATGTGAAATGATGCCTCTGTCCCATGGGACATGCAATCCTGCATAGGAGATATGGCCTAATTTACCCAACAAGTAAATAGCAAGGGAAAAACAAAGGGATGAAGGAGGTACAAGTCAACACACAGATCTGATCTGGACTCTGATCTTTACAAACCATTTTTAACAATGTTTGGCACCAACTGGGGAGAATCTGAAACAAGGCATCAGGTAATATTAAATAACTTAATATTTGTAGGTGTGATAGTGATAGTGTGGCTATTGAAATGCTAGATTTTCTAGAAGATTACAAGGTAAGTGAAAGCAGATAAGGGGTACACAGCAAGACCAGCTATGGTTGACTCGTGCTGTAGCTGGTGAATGTTCACTGTCCTATGGGGACCCCTTGGGTCTCAGTAGATGCAGTTAGTGGGGCTTCTTCCAGAGCTTAGCCCATCACCTCAGGATTCACAGGGACGACCTTACTTTCCCACCCTAACCCCTGGGAGAAGACATACCGCAAAGATGAGTGAGATGTCAGTGGTTAGGGCCTGTACACGGTGAAAGGAAGCAATAAGGGTGATGGGAAGGAACCCATCAGCATCCATTTTCCGTCTCAGGAAGAAGTCTCGCTCTAAATTGTCCACGCTGAAGTAGTATTCACTAAGTGGGGAAAAAAGGCATCACTGAGGGGCTATGAGCCTCCCCTGCTTCCTATTCACCCCGGCAATCTCCTATCTCTGGCCGCCTCGCTTCCTCTCCCACCATACAGCTTAAAGCAGAGGCTCGCAACCTGTGGGTCACAACCCCTTTGGGGGTCAAACAACCTGACCCTTTTACAAGACCATCAGAAAACAGATACTTTACATTACGATTCATAACAGTAGCAAAATAATTTTATGGTTGGGGGTCACCATAACATGAAGAACTGTAGTAAAGGGTCATAGCATGAGAAAGGTTGAGAACCATTGGTGTGGGACTGAAAATGATGTCCTGCTACTTTGAGTCAAAGTCACCCTTTCTACCTTTCAGCTATCATAGGTGAGCCCAACAAACTAATCCTCCTTTGAAACTCAGTTCCAACACTGTTCTGTTCCCAAAACACTAACACTACACTGCCTACTTCCTTGTATGGGTTCTCCTCTGTTCTGTGAGCCAGCACATTAGAATGAGTAAGGGCAAAGTATTTAGACAGAAAGAGCTTTAATCCTGTGCTTTGCTACTTACTGTGATTTTGGAGGAGTTACTGGACTGCCTGCTCCCCTATAAAACAGGGAAAGGAGACCCAGCTCATAGGACTCCAGTATGCAGAAGTTATAGGATGGGACAAGAAGAGCCTGCAATAACTTGGCAACAGTGACAGCTCAAGGACACGCTTGCCAGCATCCACCATGCTGCTGATGGGCTGCTTTGTAACTCTCGGAGTACAGAAGGGAACCAGGCTGCTCACCGGTTAATGGGAGTCTCCACTTTTCTTAAGGTAAATGTGGTTTTACATTTGTAATGAACAGTGTTCTGTGAAAGCAGAAAAGCCATCTTTCACAGTTTAAACAGGGCTACTGCAACTATCGCTCACTAGGCCCTGTTCTGGGCCCCATTCCAGCACTGACCAGAAGAGCCTTCATACTCACATCTGGCGCTTGATATAGTCCTTGAGCAGCTCCTGGTCCACATTGTAAATCTCAGTGCTGCTGAGATTGTCAAAATAGTAGGTGATATTGTTCATGTACTTGGGGGTACGGGGTCCCTCTGTGCCATCAAATTTTCGGTAGCCAAACTGGTAGTCAAAGTGGGCTACAGGAGAAACGAGCATCATCAGAGAGGAAGATTCACGACTACTACCCCTGTCGCACTCCCTTGGACATCCTGGAGCCCAAAGGGGCTTCACGTACTTCGTGTGCCACCCCGGCCACGGCCCCGTCCACGACCACGCCCCCGTCCACGGCCACGGAAGGAAGCCCGAGCCCCACCGGCCCCATCACTCTTCACACTCGATGTCTCATCCTGGTCATGCCAGGCAGGCTCTGGTTTGGTCTCTGGTTGCCAGGCTGGGGTAGGTGGGGCCACAGATACAGGCATGTAGGTGACAGGTTCAGATCCTATGGTGAGAAAGAACACAAGGTAAATCCCGAGAGTATCCTCCTCATCCAGACCCTCCATAGCAAGCAGTACATACCTTTGAGCTCCCCTCGGGTAGCAGGTGTATGTCTTGGCTCCTGCGGGCGAGTGGGACGTGAGGCCAATTTCTCTCTCGGTACTTCAGGCTTCATGTCTATTTGCAACGGAACCCACTTGTGTTTGTTCCCTGAGGGACAGCATGGGCATGTGAGAGGCATGGCAGGCCCCTCCCTACATGGCTTTTTTTCCTTCCCCAAAAATTTTGGCCCAAAACTATCCATCTGGTAGCCATAGGCACATTCTTTTTAAATACTGTGTCTCTGTCTCTGTCTCTCTCTCTCAAATCTCTAAAATAAGGAGGTCAGTGGCTCTCAGTGTAAGAATCACTTTCTGGAGCAGGACACCTAACTTTCCAGGCTCCCTTCACACCCGGGGCCACATCACTGCCTGTAAGAAGTGATCAGCTTAGGTGGAGTGAACAGGAGACAGGATGGAGAGAGGATGCTGCTGAAGTGAGAATGAGTCAGACTGGCCACCTCATGCCTGGCTTGAGGGTTAATGAGAAAAAGCAGTCAAGCCTGCATCATTTCGGTGGATTTTAGAAACTCAGAGCAATGTAAAAGTCCATTTGAGAGTAGATGTACTAAGGCTTAAAACACAGCTATTCCAAGCAGTGAGTCACCTCCTGGCCATCAGACTTACGTCATTTACAAGTTCTGCAAGCATACCTCCCAGGTCCTGGCCAAGCAGGTGCACTCACCTTTCTTCTTCTGCCCGCCTCGCTGGCAGTCTTCATCCCCATTCTTTTCCTCCCCTGATTCATCTGACTTTGTTTTCGGGCTCTCCTTACTATCACCTCCATCTCCTTTCTCCTGCTCCTTCATGTCCTTCTTGGGTGGCAGCTTACGGGCAGGCTGAGGCTTGTGGGACTGTGGCTGCAGTAGGCAAGGGAGAGAGTGCATACTAGAGCCTCTTGGGCTGGAGGAGGGACACACCTGGTCACTGGGAATGTGTTAGGGTAGGCTACACACTACAAGACATGGCCACACGTGCCATGAAGCAGGAGGAACAGTTCATTTCTCTAGCCTACCCAAATGTGAAGATGGACGAGATGCTGACCCTGGCTTGTCTGTACCACCTTTACAGTAAGGGTATGACCCTCTGAGGTGGTCACTAGCTCAGAACACAAGTACTGAGAAGAACAGAACTGACCAAGAGTCTCTTCTGTTAGGGTCTAGGGGAGCTAATCTGGAACCAGTGCTTGACCTGTTATCTCTCCTCAATCACTCAGAAAATCCTGGCACAGTAATGGAGAAATATGGGCTTTGGAAAACTACAACACAGCTGTCTCCTAATCTACTGGACCATCAAGAACTACTAACTTCTGGGGTCAGATCACTGGAAGGCAGAGAGGAAATGAACATTGCCTGGCAGATCCTGAAACTAGGCTCACATGAAGTTAATCTTAATTATTTTATTGCTTGCTGCCCACCTTATAGAACTAGTCTCCATTTGTTTGTTCAGATCAGAAGAAGGGTGTGTGTGTGTGTGTGTGTGTGTCTGTCTTATGTTACCCAGACTGGCCTTGAACTCTTGGACTGAGCAGTCATCCTCTTGAGTAGCTGGGACTACAGAAATATACTACAGTGCCCTGCCAACTACTCATCTTCAAAACTCAAAAATGGTGAGGCTTATGGCTCTTGGACAAAAGTCAATTGAGTTTATAAAGACAATATCTGAACCTGTCAACCCCTCCCCACACTCACCTGCACACTCTTGTGGGCTATCTCTCCAGGTGTAGGCCAATTGATTGCATCTCCAAAGTCACCAACCTGCAAGACATAGTCTATGAAGGCCCCAGGGTTACCCTACCTTGGTCATTTTGCCCCACACCCAAGCTCTGGTTTCTCTGAGAGAGTGGGACCACTTCAGTTTGTAAACTCAAGACACCATGCATGAGCACCCAGAAAAGGCTTCCACGCTCTCCAGAGAGGGACCAGAAGTGCTTACTAGAACAAGAAGAGGAGTCACCCACTGGAGTCACTCTCCTTGCTTCTTACCTTGCTTCCCTTGCGCTGTTTAGGAGCAGCTGCCCTCACCACCTTGGCTGGAGCAGAAGGTTCTATGGGAACAAGGAGAGAGAAAACAGCTGTTTAGAGCCTGTGTCACCACCATACCCATCCGACCATGCACCTGCCGGTTCCCAGAGGAGCCACTGAAGAGAGGGCAAGAACATGTGCTGACAGCCCTGCCCCCAGGAGTCAAACTCTGAGGTGAGGAAACCCTTAGAGTCCAAGTATGTATTTCTTATGAAATGCCAGCTGAGGCTCAGGAAGGAAGCCCATGCCCAAGGATGCACTGTAACTCAGCTTCCAAACCTATGACAAAATCTGTAAGGGAAAGAAATGGAATTCTCTATAAATTTCTGCATGAGCAGAGAAAGGGAAACTGAAGACATAAGCGGACAAGTCCAGGGCCATACCAAGGCCTGCTCTGTCCTCACTGACTACAGTTGAGGCAAGAACCAGCTTCTCTGTCCCTAAAGAAAGCATATATGCCAATTTGACTCCACAGTTCCGTCTGTTTGGACAGCATATCACAAGTGTCTGTTTTGGAACTCACCATGTAGACCAGGCTGAACTCATAGAGATCCCCCTGCCTCTGCCTCACAAGCACACCACCATGTCTATCCAGTTCCATCTTTTAAATTTAACCCCAATAATGTGAGATAAGAGCTATGCACAATTTCAGCTCCAACAGTACTGAAATCACCAATTAAGTCTATCCACTTTCACCACAGTCATTAAAATATCATGGTCTCAGATTATGTGGAGAGGGACACAATGAAAGAAGATAGTCACAAAATAATGTTTCCTATAGAACAGATGAGGATGTGTACATTCATTCACACATCCACACACCCACAGGGCAGGCAAACTCTGGAAAGATGTGTGTTAGGAATGAAGGGTATATCTACAAAGATGAAGATGGCTTTTAAAGAACACAATGTGCAATGTCTTTCTTTTCTAAGGAAGTGGCTCTGGTTAGTTTGCTCCTGTCTACATGCACATACTTTCCCAACACAGTTCTGAAAACCAAGGGTGTCTGTCTCTCCCTCCTTTAGAGACTCACAGGATTCTGCTTATCCACTTGGCTCTTGCTTCCCTCCCCTGCCATGCCAGGTCAGGAACTGTCTCAGCCTCCAAGCACAGAATCTGCCCAGCTGGCCTCACAAGAAGGTTCTTCAACAGACCATGTCCTTTAATGAGCAGAAAGTGTCCTTGCCCAGTTCCTAACTGTGAGGTCAATGTACTCCTGGCTTCCAGCCCATTACTGGAGCCACTGCCCCTAATGGTGGATAGACACCTTCCAATAGCTGGGGTTGTAGAGCCCAGCCCCCAGTACCCTTACCCTCCAGCACTGAGAAGCAGAATACTAGAAAATCTCAGTTGTAACAAAACCACTGTCCTGTGACCCCAGGTTGACCCAGATAAGCTACCCACCATCTATTAGTTCTGTGACTAGTCTAAAGATCTTCACCTGTGCCGAATTTGGTGGCATATGCCTTTAATGCCTGCCCTTGAGAGAGAGACAGGGGAGAATCTCTGGGAATTTAAGTAAGGCCACCCTAGTCTAGATAGCAAGTTCCAAGACAGCCAAGGATACATAGTGACCCTGTTAAAAAAAACAAAAAGGTCTTCACCTGCTTCAGCCCAGAGCCAGGCTAGTGCCCACCTGAGCTCTAACTGGAGTAATTTCTTCATGTGCTCACAGCATTGGTGCATGCTAGCAGGAAAGCAGGCCCCAGGGCTAATGACAAAGTTTACCTACCAGCAAATACATAAAGACTGGGAGTGAGGTAGACTGAAGATGTATCTGTAAAGAGGGTAAAAGTTCTCCAGACACTGGTCTTTTTAAATGTCTTGGTCTGGGTAAATAAAAGCACATCAGTGGGGCAGTGGTGGGGCACTCGGGAGGCAGAGGCAGGCAGATCTCCGTGAGTTAGAGGCCAGCCTGGGCTACAGAGCTAGTTCCAGGACAGGCTCCAAAGGTACACAGAGAAACCCTGTCTCGATAAACAAACAAACAAAAAATGCATGTTGCCAGAAAACAGAACACACTAACTCCAACAAGCTGTCTTCTGATTTCCACAGGCATGCCATGGAGCTCCCATTCGTGCAAGCAAATAAATGCAATAAAACCCTTAAGTTCTTTCCTTTTTTTTAAAGGAAGGGTCTTGCTATGTAACCCAAAACAGCCTCAAAGTTCCAGCAATCCTCCTGTCCCAGCCGGCCAAGTGCTGAAATTCTAGATGTGTGTCCCACTGCCCAGCTTATTGCTTATAAAAAACTCTCAACACTGAGCAGTACTGCTGGGATCACCCTGAGATCTCAGCTGAGCACGGCCATGAACTGCAAGTTCTGTCTCCAGTACAGAGAGAAAGCCTCAAGGAGCCTGCTCATTCCTATCTAAGTATCACCTGAGGGACAGGGAAGTTAAGTTAAAGCGGCCTCACACTTTCCTGGGTCACATAGAACAGTCTTAAATCAGTCCTATGTGGAGTTTGTTAGAAGGTTCCATCCCCAGAGAGCTCACCAAGAGGATCCACAGTGTCCCATTTTCCCCTGCTCCTTGCTAGAGCCTCAGACTGCCTCCAACAAGTCCCAGAGTTGGGAGGGGAAACCACATGGGACGCCGGGAAATCCAGCAATGTTCTGATGAGCTGCCACCAGTGCTCTTCAAGAGCTGGAAGAGAGAACTAGGCTTCTGCATGACCTCAATCATACATGCATCATCCTTTGGGTCTCATCCCAGCCACCCACTGTAGAAAGCACACAGGCATGCACATATGCACTACACGTGTGTGGGGGGGTGAGGGGTAGAGACAGACAACACTAGTCCAGCAGGACTTGACAACTAAAATCATTTCCAAAGAAAAACAAATCTTTTGTGCTGATGCTGACACTGACCCCCGTGTCATCCTGCACCAAGCCAAGTCAGCCCTCCTACCTCTGTCTTCTAAAACCTGCACCTGCCACCACCAACCCAAGCCAAGCTCAGAACACACCACTGTCACTTACACAAGAAGACAGCTATATAAGGCAGATCTAACCCCACTGTTTGCAGATAGGGAACAAGGGGAAGGATTTTCCTAGAACCAGCCAAGGGCCAGATCAGCCTATAAGGAACCCCATGGGATCCCAGTCAGTCACTGGCAGTAGAAGAAGGCCCCTTCTTACTGTAATGTAGGGCTCTTTTCTGTTTCTCCCAACTAGTTACCACAGTCTGGGAACAGAGAAGGGGGGTAGTGTAACATTGACATGGTAAGCCCAGGTCCGCTTCCTCCTCAATCAGAAGCTACAGGGTACATGAAGAGGAGAAATCACCAAGTATTGAGTCAACTCTAGAGAAGGGTGTGTGTGTGTGTGTGTGTGTGTGTGTGTGTGTGTGTGTGTGTGTGTAACATGAAACACACGGGGCTGGTCAGTCAGATGACTCAGTGGGTAAAGGTGCTCACTACCACACCTAGCACCTCAGTTCAATCATCCCCCCCCCCCCCCCCCCCCCGCCGCCGCCAAGAACCTATATGATTTTTTTGAGGGGGGGGGATGTCTTTTGAGGCAGAATTTCTCTGCACAGCCCTGAACCAGGCTGGCCTCAAACTCAAGAGATTTGCCTGCCTCTGCCTCCCGAGTTGCTAGGATTAAAGGCGTGCACAGTCACCACCACTACCTAGTAGACCCCTAAGATTGAAGAAGAGAACGAATTCCTGTAACTGACCTTCACATGTGTACTATGCACACACAAGGAAAGAAAGTAAGGGGCTGAAGACATGGCTCAGTGATTAAGAGCATCAGTTGCTCATCCAGAGGACCCAGGTGAAATTTCCAGCACCCACATGGAGGCTCAAAAAATAAACTGTCTCTAACTCCAGTCCCAGGAAATCCAATGCCCTCTTTGGGTCTCCACAGGCAGGGAACACACACATACATAAAATAAAAAATAAAATAAAGATTAAAACATTTAGTAGAAAGTGCATAAACAAATTAAAAAAAAAAAACCCTGAACAATAGCAAAAGTATACCAATATTCCTTTGAAAGCCATAGTCTACTTTTGAAAGGAGGCACCTAGGCCTCTTCCTGAAGCTATCTACATAGCAAACTCTTTTCACTCAATTTTAAGGTTTGTTTTTTTGAGTGGAGGGCATGGGAGGAGTCCATTATTTCAGAGGAAGGAATGAAACAAAGGACAAGTGGTTAGTGGTGGGTGCTGCAGGGCAGATGGGAGGAGTCCCTGTCCTTCCAGTGCAGGGCTGATTACAGAGGTTTTGTCTGTGAGCCTCCACTTTCCAGTGTACCGCCCTCCACTCAAACACCTAGGAAAGCCAGAAGCACAGTTATGTCCACGTAATGAGCCCTTTTGAGTCTAGACCTCCTCTGTGAGAGGTGAGATAATACTTCTGTCAGAGGACCCACTGGAACATTTAAGTCAACAAAACACAGAAGCCCAGCACACAGTAAGGCACTCAACAAATGTGTTACAATTTGAACCCCCATCCTGAGAAGTTAGTATTTACCAATAACCTTCACCCTCAGCAGTGAAGAAGGTCACCAAGATATTTCTCAAAAGGGGAGAATCACCATTCCAGGAGATCTCTAGAACAGTCTGCTTCAATTCCCACCCCAGATTACAAATCAGACCTCCAAGCCTGCCTCGCAGGCAGAGAGACCTGTGCAGAGTAGGCACCGATATCCTCACACTACCCCAGACAAGAGATAGCTGGGCTCCAGAGTGTTTCCCCCAGGAAAAGAAGAAAACCTTCAGAATTCTACAGCTGAAACAGGAAAAGATGGGGGAAATGTACTGCTGACTACTCAACCTGGCCCCTTTCCCCACACGGCTTTGGCATAAAGCTTGGCTTTGCTAGAGGAGGAAAGGCCTAGGGCTCCTTCAGTTGAATTTCCAGAATTCAATTTTTTACTCAGGAAGAGGAAGAAAGTCCAGACCCCAGGGAATCCCTCCAGCCCAGCAAAAACCTGGTACAAAGGCTACCAAATATTTTCTGTATTGTCCAATACTAGAGAGACCTAAGGCTGCTAACATTTTGTAACAAAGGCTACCACAGGGTACACCTGAGTTGCATTGAGGACTTGGTTCAACCACATGGAAAATAATTAAGGTTTTTGGTGGAGAAGGTATGTAGTGATCCAACTCTGTGAGGTCATGGCATAAAGACTGAGTAAGGGAAGAAATATTGGATTGAAACCATGGGCCAGTATGGATGGAGAGATGGGACGGGCTAGTTGGTAAGTCTACAGGAAGGAGTGGGTGGCCAGAGTGGGACCAGAACAGGAGGTCCTAGATTTCCTGGTGCTCGTTACTATATCCTACAGACCACTGTCTAACAGGGTGAGTTTAGCCTGACCGCTGGACTTGGCTGCCTGAGATTCACAAGCCAGCCAGGTATCCCATCCCTACCCCTGGCTTCCCCACCAGGCCAAAGCCAATGTCCTTTTGAGAGATGCCCCCAGAGCCTGGTTAAAGCCAAGACCCTCTACTAGGCACTCTCAGACACAGTACATGTTAACTACCCCGTTACCAAATGGCCTCTCCAGGTAACAGGCTTCCTGATGAGTACAAGGACCAAGCTATTCTCACAGCAGCAAGCACAGAGTCTACCTAGTTCAGGGCCTGGCCCCAGCAGACTACTCAGAGAGGTCCTGGTTCCAATTTTTGGCCTTTACTCTTGAGCCACCTTGGAGAAAAGAGAAACTAGCAGCCTAGATATTACTGGCTCTCAGAGGCCCTGGGCCCAAGCCAGGCACCAATTCTATCAGATGCATGGTTGAGAGCACTGCTGCCCCCCCCCCAACAGCAGCTTCCTCAGATGCATGCAATAAAATCCAGATAGGGCTCTGCAGGTATGAGAAAACGCAATAAAAAAAAAAAAAAAAAAACACCAAAACCCTCATCCCAAGCAAGGTGTGAGGTGCTAACAATCGTAGCTACAGTTAAACATGACATGGGTCTCACTTTTTTTTTTTTTGGAGACAGGGTTTCTCTGTGTAACAGCTCTGGCTGCCCTAGAACTCACTCTGCAGACCAGGCTGGCCTCAAACTCACAAAGATCTGCCTGCCTCTGCCTCCTGAGTGCTGGCTGGGAATAAAGGCGTGTGCCTGGCTGGGTCTCACAATCTTTAAGATAAAGATGAATTCATTCCTTTTCTTGGTCCTATAAACAAGAAAATCAAGATATATGCTTAGAAGTGTTGGCCAAGGTCGGAGTCAGCAAGCCACAGAATGACCCAGTGTGTATTCTGATATTAAGGGCCATGACTAACCACCAGGAAAAAGTGGGAAAGAAGCTAGGGGCCACAGAGCAGGCCAAACAACACTGGCTTTGAGTGCCAGTGACCTGATCATCTGCTAGCCTCTCCCGCCACCCCCCCCCCCCCAGGTCCTCCACCAGACTTTGCCCCAGGAAGATTCCTCAGTCAAACCTTGGACCAGAGCACAGGGTTCTGCCTCACCCCAGCTCAGAGCCCTGACTATGGAAGGCAGTGAAGTCACAGGGAGGGAGGTGACCCACTTATGCCTCTCCCTCCCAGGCCAGCCTAGGCAGAGTCAAGAGTCAGAATCTAGAGGTGGACAAGTCTATCTTTGTCCCATTCCTATAAACTCCAGCAACTCCCCAACAGGAGGCTTCTCTACAGGGTAAAAAGACTGTCTGGTTAGCCTCCATACCTTGCATGGGCTCTCTGTGGCCTGGACTGCCATTTTATAGGCCTTCCTCTACCCTACCCCTCCTGCCCAGCCCCCAGGTCTGCAGATAAAACACAGGAGGGACTCCGAGGAGGAGGAGGAGGAGGAGGAGGAGGAGGAAGGTCAGATCATCTTGAAGCCCTGAAGAAATGAAGTTGCAGGCCAACATCCACCTTGTAGTAGGTATTGTGCATGAGTCCACAGGCCTGAGGGGGGCTGGAGGAGTGGGGTGCTAGGTAGCAGTCACATGATGCTTGCTAGCCTGGCCAAGTCTAGGGGACTATCTTTAGCTTATGGTGACCCGTGCATTCAGTGCTCCCACTCCTCCTGCCCAGACAGAGACCTTGCAGCCTAATAGTAGCTATGGCCACCCCCACAGCTGGTACCAGTTCCTGAAGCTCTACCCAAAAGTGGGTTGAAATCCCAGCTCCCTGATTGGCCTTTTCTGAAGCACTTACTGGACTCTAGTCAAATCAGCAAATACCACCTTTAGCTGCATGCTGACTTATACAAAGATTGGGTGGGTATCTTCTAACAAGACACCACTGAATCTCTTCCAAAGGATGCCACCCTTCTAGTGCTGAGCAAACAGAGAAGAGACTTCCTTTCACACATGGTATGCTGAAGCAAAGCGGATCACGTGATCCTTCCTTCACCATACTAAAAGCCTTATTGTAAAAGCCTCCAAGAAGCCCCTCCTCCACCACTACCCAACAGGAAGATGCCATCTAGTAAGCAATTCTAGATTAGGTTCTAACTCAGCCTATCGTGTCAGGAATTCCAAGGGCCCAATGACCCCTGAAGTGCTGGCATCTATGAACCTATCTCACTCAGGAGGGAGGGACCATTATCATCACTAGCTCAACACAGCCTACAGTGCTAAACTCCATTATGTGCACAGCTAGCTCATGTTTCACAACGACTCAAGAAAGTAGGTATCATTATGACAGTTAACTTACAAGGAAACCAAGGCTCAAAGAAGCTCACTCAACTAGCAGGTAGCCGAGGTAGGACTGAAACCCAGGTAGTCTCTGCCCAGCACATCTTGCCTTACAAACTGGCCAAGTGTCTTACAGAGAACTTCTGGGAGCTCTACAAGTGCAGGTCCCCAGCATCCAGGACTACGGTCTTTGTGTCAAAAGCTCACTGTAAGTAAATATTGACCAAACATATGGTTACCTCTCAACTCTCAGGGATAGAGGTAAGTGACCCTATGCATTGCAACCAAGCAGCCAGGCCCACACAGCTGGATTCTCACACCAATCTAAGCACCCAAGGCCATCTGTGGGAAAGTGTGAAGTAGGCAAAACAGCACAACAAACTCCCAATCCATAGGCTTTGGTTGCAAAGACCCCCAGGCAGTACTATAACCCACCACCAATCCTGTGGCTGGAATACTCCCCTTGTCCTGAACACAGGCTTAATGCTCCAAGAGGGGCTTAGTTCCTATGTAAGCAAACAGCAAAATTCCACAGGCTGATACTGTTTAGCTAAGTCACTGTTTATTCGAGGAAAGATTAAGATAGGGTTTCAAGTAGCTCAGGCTAGCCTGGACTCCTGATTCTTCTGTCTCGATCTCTCAATTACTAGAATTAATTGCAGGTGAGTGCCACCTGTCAAATTTCACTCCTTTCACGATATAGCCCTGGCTGGCCTGGAATTCAGACATCCACCTCATGAGTTCTGGGATCAAAGGCAAAGGCATGCACCATCACCCTTAGCTTCAAAATTCATTCCCGAAAACACTTCCATGCGCTATAGCCCTGTGGCTTCCTAAGTCACTCCCAAGCCCCATTCTGTTTCACAGACACAAGGGTGCTCTGCTGCAAGCTGGACTGACTGTCACTGTCCCCAAGATGATGCTACCCTAACACAGATAATTTCTGTCTGGTGATGAGCAACCGCCTACAGTATACAAACTCTTTTGTTTTGTTCATCTTTGAAACAGGGTCTAACTAAGAGGTCCAGGTGGGACTGGAGAGATGATTCATCAGTTAAGAGCACTGGCTGCAGAGGGATGGTGGTGGCCCATGACTTTAATCCCATCACTTGAAAGGTAGAGGTAGGAGGATCTCTGAGTCTGAGGCCAGCCTGATCTACAAAACAAGTTCTACGACAGCCAGGGCTACACAGAGAAACTCTGTCTCAAAAAACCAAAAATAAAATAAAATGCATGCACATGGCACAGACACACATGTGGGCACAACCCTCATACATATAAAATAATAAAAATAAAGGGGCAAAAAAAGCCTTGTCTACTGTCAAATCTCCCTGCCTCGGCCTCCAAAGATCACACATGTGAGTTACCTCTACAGCCCTGTACCAGGAATCTCAAGCAGTTGACTGCTGGGAAAGGCTTCTGGCTCTCCAAGAAATTACTTTCTACTGCCCTGATTATGGGAGTGGATATGCTGACACCCAACGCAGGCAGGATTGAAGAGGAACCGAAAATACTCATTGCATACTGGGAGTCTGCAGCTTGGAAGCAACCTGGGGGCCACAGCAGCAGTGAATTGCTGTTGAAGTGGTCCTGGGATATGAAGTTGCAGTTTCCCAATATAGAGTCTTCTCAATACTCTCCCCAGCAAAAAGCTGTATGCACTCGGCCGGGCGGTGGTGGCGCAGGCCTTTAATCCCAGCACTCGGGAGGCAGAGCCAGGCGGATCTCTCTGAGTTCGAGGCCAGCCTGGGCTACCAAGTGAGTTCCAGGAAAGGCGCAAAGCTACACAGAGAAACCCTGTCTCGAAAAAAACAAAAAAAAAAAAAAGCTGTATGCACTCATTCCCATTCATGGGGTAGGGGAGGGGCTTTCCCTGAACCATTGACAGAGCTTCTACTATCCATATGCTTCCTCACATGCACCAGAATTCTAACCAAAAAGGAGGGGTGCTTGAACATCCTTATTCTTCAGTATGGAGCAATGGACTAGGATGGGCCCTAAAGTCCCTCAATTATAAGCTTTAAGTCACTACAGAACAGGAATAGATCAAGCTGGGCAGGTTGGGAACACATGCTAACTTATCCTATGGCAGCAGCCCTGGCTCCTAAAACCCAAACAGTTCAGTGCTGTGTGCTATGTCCCAACAGAGAAGGAGAGAAGCCTAGGACAGCAGGACCAAAAAAAAAAAAAGGAGCAACTAATGTTGCTCTACCCACAGTCTCCAGATTCTGCTTAAAGATGCCTTTGAGTTACTGCATAACTACACTTTCCACAGATGTGGAGGGAGAGCCACGAATGGCCAGGTCATCTATAATCCAAGCAGGAAAGCAGAAAGATTACAAGTCTTTGGAGAACCTGAGCTACCACAGCAAGTTTGGGGCTAGCTTCAGCTACACAGTGAACCCTATGTCTCAAAAAATAAAACAGTGGAGTAGACCTGACTCCCACACCTAACCAATCCCACCAATGATGTCCCTACCCAGCCACTGAGTTAAAGGCATGGACTGTGGAACCCATCTTTGAATGTGCTAACCAACTGCCAACATAACACACAAGGCCTGGGCAGATGGGTCAAAATGAACCAAGAGAGCTCATATACCCCAGAACTTGATAAGCTTTAACTGGGCAACACATCATCAATGACTAATAAAGTGGCACACAACATGTCAGGCAGGCTGCTTGTTGGGACTGCATGACATTCACTCACAGCAGTTAACGTGAAATGAGCTCAGGGAGGTACAGCAACCCTTTTTCATTGCTTTGGGCAATTTCCAAATCTTTTAGGACCCACAAGGATGGAAACAGGGAAAGTGTGGCTGGCAGACAGTGCACTGAAACTCAAGACATCCAGTTAATCTGAATTTAGGGTAGGCAATAAGAATTGTCCTATGCAATACTCAGGACACACTTAAAATACTCATAAAATTCAGTTATCTGAAAGCCAACTTAACTGGTATTCTATATTCTTAGTTGCTAAACCTGGCATGAGAGAGAAGGATGGACCACTACCTCCTGTTCAAAACTCAAAAGTGGTTGGAGTGTACTACAGTCCCTGCTGTGGATACATGTCAAGAACACATCCCCACCCCAGGGGTGGGTAGTAGCCTACAGTCTTTCCAGGCTTCCCTCATGATGATTTTTACTTTATACACTGATTCTCTCAAAAGCAGCCAGCTGCCCATGAAGACAAGCTTCCTTTGAAACTTAGAGCTTAAAGACCTCAGCCCCAGTTTCAAATGTGTAAGAATTACCATCTGAGAAGTTTCATCGGCATGTAGATTACTCATTCTACCCTCTAGAACTTTCTGCTCAGAATGGTGGGAACAAGAATCTGTTAGGGCTGGGCATGGTGGTACATATTTAATCCTAGCACTTGGGAGGCAGGCAGGCAGGTCGCTGTGAGTTCCAGGACAGTCAGAGCTACATAGTGAGACCCTGTCTCAAAAAACCAAACAGGGAAGAAAAAACAACAACAACAACAAAAAGACTATGTTGGGTATATAATGCCGTCCCCCACATTGACCAAGCAGCAACAGAGTAGACAATTCCAAGATGTTTTGGGACATAACTTGACACTAAATCAAGGGATCTTAAACTATAATTTGGTAGGGGTTACCCAGAACCACACCATCTGACATTTTGAAATCAGGGCTTCTTAAGCTAGGAGCTAGTACAGCTAGATTCCTATTCTATTATATTTTTTATTTTATATTACATTCTGCTAGGTGAATTAAGAGCTTCTTTTAAAAATGGTAATAATACTAATAAGATGGTAGAGCTGTGTGCCTTTAATCCCAGCATTTGGGAGGCAGACAGATCTCTGTGAGTTTGAGGCCAGCCTAGTCTATAGAGAGACCCTGTCTGGAAAACAAACAAAACAAAAAGATGGTTGGAGAGGTTACAGAAACAGGCCCCAAGTCCTCCCCACTTCACTACTCAACTAGATTCCAGAGCAGAAAATTGTGTGAAAAATCCTCACCTCACAGCTGTGGAAACGTGACCAGAGATATACAGTAACATGGCACTTCTGTGGTCTAAGGATCAAACGGGTAGGGACAAGTTCTCTCCAGATCCCAAAAATCTACCTAGGAATGTATGCAGTGCTGGAACCTCCAGTTTTAACAAATTCCCTGCCGCAGAAAAAGGGCCTGGCCTCCAGCCCTGCTGGGGGTTCACACCTAATAAGGAGAGGGATCAGGAAGTTTTAATGATGTGAGCATAGAACCAGAGAAGAGTTTACTAACCAGTCTGCACTTCAAGCCAGGAATAAAGAACGACGAGGCTGAGGAGCTGAAGGTTGTGGCAAACACGAGGTCACAGGGAGTCAGTCGGTCTGGGCTAGGCTTGAGGTTTAGCTTCACACCAACCTCCCAACTGTGGCTGTGCCAGGAGAACAAAAACTCTAAAAGTCACTGTCCATCTGTGTCATCTGTATAGCCAGTTTCCACCTTTTCTTCCCCCTAAATCTGCTATTTGCCTTACTCAATGTCCTATGTCCAAGTCCCTTAAAATAATGGCTACTACTGCTTACTAAGCACTTACTCTGGGAAATCAAGCCTCCTGGTATAAGTCTTTATGCATTACCTTTACAATCCACACAGCAAAAGACTTTGTTCTAGAAGAGGTTAAGGGGCTGGAGAAATGGCTCAGAGGTTAAGAGCACTGGCTGCTCTTCCAGAGGACCTGGGTTCAATCCCCAGCACCCACATGGCAGCTCACAACTGTAACTCCAGTTCCAGGGAATCCGACACCCTCACACACACAAACATGCAAGCAAAACACTAATGCACATAACATAGAAATAAAGATTATTAAAAGGAGGAGGAGGAGGAGGAGGAGGAGGAGGAGGAGGAGGAGGAGGAGGAGGAGGTTCAAAGCTAAAGCCAAAAGAATTTAAGAGCCGAAGAGCACAGAGTAGAAAAGTATGTGACTCCAGAGATCTGAAAACTAAGTAACACAGGAAAGCCAGAGGTTTTTGTTTGTTTGTTTTTTGTTTTTTGTTTTTTGTTTTTGTTTTTGTTTTGAGACAGGGATTCTCTGTAGTTTTGGTGCCTGTCCTGGATCTCGCTCTGTAGACCAGGCTCACCTGGAACTCACAGAGATCCACCTGGCTCTGCCTCCCAAGTGCTGGGATCAAAGGCATGTGCCACCACCGCCCAGCGCTAAGAGTTTTTTGTTTGTTTGTTTTTAATGCCCCCAAAGAACTCCAAGCTCAAGTCTGCAGACTTTGTTTGTTTTGTTTTGAGACAGGGTCTCTCAAAGCAGCTATGGCTATCCTAGAGCTCACTATGTAGACCAGATGAACCTCTAACTCTAACCACCACACTTTACTGTGCCTGCAAGTCTTACAGGAAATCAGGCTACTCAACAGAAAGTTAGCTCTCTGAAAGTAGTTCACCTGTGGGGGGGGGGGGGGTTGAGGGACGGTGAAAGTCAAAGCTCTTGTTATCACAAAGGCAATGATGCCCTATGGCCTACTAAACAGCAAGGTCTTGGGTTCGAGCATAAACCAAAGCCCCAGAGAATTTTGCTTCCAGAAGCAGAATTGAATGGGTGCGGACACTAAAAAGCCCACAGATCAAAATGTCAAAGAGGAGGCTGGAAGGGGGAAACAAGGTGAAAAGCCAGGATATGTATTTAAACCCTGCTCTCAGGCCCAGGGAAAACTGAATGGGACCTAAGTTACCTTTCCTTACCCATTGATGACCAGTGCTAAGTACTTCCTCACCCACCACCACTACACCTGTCTCACTAGAATAAGTTGCTGTCTTCCCACTCCACAAAATTGAGACATGACTTTGCTGACTTGTCTCAATGGTGTACTGGATCATGGATGTGGCTCAGTGATAAAGCCCTCACCCAGTACTTCTAAGGCTCTGGGTTCAGTTGCCAGCAAACTAACTGATTTTGAGATCCCAGGCCTGGGATCCTGCCACTGGGAAACAATGGTGAACAGCCAATCCCCATTCCCGGTGCTCAGCATATGAGGTTTTAATCTTTAGCCTACCTGTGACTGGCTCATGCTACTGGCTAACATCGCTCTACAGAATCTCAGGCAGCAAGAGGCTAAAAAAGTCTGGGACCTATGCCTGTTACAGGCATAAGAGCAACAGCCACCAATTGAGTGCTTCCAGTCAGCAATGGATGAACAGCACTCTTCTCTCAATGACATGTGCATATGATGTGCTAGGGAAAGGTGAAGGCAGGACCACAAACAGGATCTGGTATGTATGAGCTGACAAGGCTGACAATGGGATCAGTCTGTCTCCATGCAGAGACTACTCTGCCCTAAATCAAGACTTACAACTCTTAAGCCTGGGCTCTCCCCAAGAAATGAAGGAAAGCCAGAAAGAACAAATGCAAGCCAACCAAGTACTCTGAAGGAGACCTGGATGGTGGTCTGATAGCTGCTTGGTACTGGTTTGTCCTAGCTCACCTGTTCCAGCTACCAGTAGGACAGTGTAGCTGGTAGGCCACTGCCACCTTGAGCAACATTTGCCTTGGGGCAAGTAATAGAACAGTAGAGAACAGATAGCCCGACTTAGCACTGCAGTCCCAGAAAAACTCTAACAGCATCTACACTGCTCACTGCCACTATCCATGGCATGCTATCCATGCACACACGTCATAGTCACTACAAGGGCAAACTAGCTGCCTCCTTCAAAGGGGTAGCTGTCTAGCAGCAGGCAAACAGTGCCCTGTGAAGCAGCCCAAAAAATGTTTCATTTTGGGAATGAGAGGACAAAGCAACAAGGAAAACTGGCTTCTGTGCACCTTGACGACAAGAGGATGCCCTTCCACATGAATGCTGGGCAGCCCTAGAGGGAGTCTATCATACACCCACTCTAGCACTGCTGGTCAGCATCTACCAATGGTGTCTGGAGGTTTGGAGGCACTTCCTGGACAAGCCCAGATGAGGGTCTTTGCCTACCCTCCACTGATTTCTTCTACAGCTGCTTTCAAAAAAAACAAATATTAGGCTATGAGAACTCTGAGAAGGCAGCAGGTATGGAAGAAAGAACACTGGTCCTGCATGGTAGCGAAGGTAAGAAGTGTGCCTATGCTGCCAGGCTTCTCTCAGCCAGGGCAGGGGCATATGCACATGTGAATTCTTAGCATGACTCTGTGACCTCCCACAGAGCTCAGGGAGCCAAATCGGGTAGGCAGAGAGTGATGGCCACAAGCAGCAGCTGTCTAGCTGCTGACTAGAGTTCCTGCCTTCCCTCTCCCAAGCCTGCTGGGAGCCAGGAACTTTCCTCATCTGTGCTAAGCAAATGCTACCAACTGAGTAACATCCCCAGCTCACTGTACTGCATTTCTAGCAGGCAGTACTGGTTTAAAGAAAGATGTAATCCTATTAGCGCTTACTAGTACTCATGGTCGCTGGTGGGACACAATGCCACAGTTTTCCTTTTACTAAAATCTATTTGGACTTTTTTTTTTTTTTTTTTAATAATAAATTGCTATTGCCTGAGTAATCTAAAAAGATTTTTGCTGGGCAGTGGTGGTGGCGCACGCCTTTAGTCCCAGCACTTGGGAGGCAGAGGCAGGCAGATCTCTGTGAGTTCAGGGCCAGCCTGGTCTACAAAGTGAGTTTCAGGATAGGCTCCATAGCTACACAAAGAAACCCTGGCTCAGGGGAAAAAAAAAATACACTTCAAAAAGCTAAAAGGCCAAGAACACAATAGTTAGTGACCCAAGGACCTCATAAAGCCTGTGGAGAGCCAGCCCACCCTTGCTACTCTTTAGGCTAGACCTGAAAAAGCCCCAAGGTCAGCAGCTCTCTTTCCAAAAGATCTGTATGGCCCTAACATAACTAAAAAGAACATCTCTTGGGGAGAAAAAGGGCCAAGGCTCCCTGGCAGGATCCAAAGTTCCCAAGACTTGGCTCATACCCACTAGTCTTATGCCCAGAGAGCCCAGCCTGCCAAAGGGGCAGTGGGGCCTCTGGGCTGATGCTTAAAGTTAAGTATAGGTCCTCTCCTTCCAGAAACAGCTCAAGTTTTGTAGATATATGCATATGTATGTACATAATATGTAAACACACGCATTCTCTTAGGGAGAACGCAGGCTAGGCAACAGGTAAGACATTAATTTTTGGAGTAAATGTGTTACAGGCAAATCTCAACTACTCACTACTGCATGGCCTTAAGCTTATATGCATTGGTATTTTGCTTGCATGTATGTCTGTATGAAGATGTCAGGTCCCCTAGAACTGGAGTTACAGACAGTTGTGAACTACCATGTGAGTGCTGGGAAATGAACCCAGGTCCTCTGGAAGAGCAGCCAGTGCTCTTAACTACTGAGCCATCTTGCCAGTCCCCTGTTTTCTTATAAAATAAAGATCATGCTCAGAACTAGGCCCCACATGACTGTGGTAAAAAATGAATGGTGATAATGAATGGGTAGAGGTTCAGAGCTCTGACAAGCATGTAAGAAGTAAGGGTACCACAAAACTTTAACTAGACTGTATGGCAAACTGACAGAGGCACAGCAGCTTGGCTAAGTACTGTACACAACACCCACTGTGAGAAAAGATGAGAAAAGAAGGCCAAAGTCAGAACTGACTTCTCTATGCTTTCATCTCAGCCTGCTCTGGACCTACTAATGAAGTCTTATCCAGTTGGTCAAAACTCACAGCAAGGTCCAACATGGCAGCATATGCCTTTAATCCTGGGACATGGGAGGCAGAGTTCCAAGCCAGTCTGGCCTACATAGTGAGTTCCATGACAGCCAGGACTGCACTGTAGCACTAACAACAACCCACAGCAGTTGCTGACACAGCAGTCTCTGTCCTGAGAGGAACAGAAAACTATTAAGACCCAGGGTCATTGGGACTGGAGAGATGGCTCAGCAGTTAAGAATCTGTATTGCTCTTCAAGAGGACCTGAGTTTGAGATCTGCATTAGATTCCCAGCATTCACATCAGGTGGCTCACAAATGCCATCCCCAGATAGTGATACTTTTGGCCTCTGCAGGAACACACACATTTTTTTTTTAAGACCCAGGGTCATGATCCTTCTGTAACTTATCTAGGATTTGTGATTCTTTGCCCTGCTATTGCTGGTGCCCATTCCAACTCCACCCAGTAGGAGCTTAGAAAGGTATGCAGATACCAGCTCAAGAGATCTGCAACCAAAAAACCCAAAACCCCTTTTGTCTGATTGACATGGCATGATTAGTTCAGCCCCTAGGCACTTGAGATGTTCAAAGGAAGTAAGCAACAGCATTCCACAGGGAAACAGTGAGTTGGTTTTTAAAAAAAAAAAAAAAAAATCAGAAAGAAAGAAAGAAAGAAAGGGCGCTGGGGAGATGGTTCAGTGGTTAAGAATAGTCACTGGCTGCTCTTCCAGAGGACCTGGGTTCAGTCCCCAGCACCCACATGGCAGCTCACAACTGTCAGTAGTTCTAGTTCCATGGGATCTGACACCCTCATACACACACATGCAGATAAAAACACCCATGCATATAAAATAAAAAAAAGAAAGAAAGAAAGGGGGTGGAGAGGTGGTTCAGTGGTTAAGAGTACTGGCTGCTCTTCCTGAGGATCAAGGTTAAATTCTCAGCAGCCACATGACAGCTCCCAACTGTCTATAACTTCCCTTCCAGGGCTTCTGACACTCTCACACAGACATACATGTAGGTAAAACATCAATAAACATGAAATAAAAATAAGCTATATATTTTTAAAAAGAAGAAAGAAAAGAAAAGAAAACCTGGCCAGGTGGTGGTGGCACACACCCACCCTTGGGAGGGGCCTTTATAATCCCAACCCTGTGAGTTCAAGGCCAATCTGGTCTACAGAGAGAGTTCCAGGACAGCCAGGACTACAGAGAAACCCTGTCTTCAAAAGAAGAAAAGAAGACCTGACTCTCAACCTAATCATCACAGTCTCATAAAGTTTCTACTGTTTGAGTCTTTTGAGGACATCTCATGTAGGCTAAACTGGCCCCCAAATCCGCTGTGCAGCAAAGGCTGGCCTTGGGCTTCTTTCCTTCTCTCAGCTTCCCCAGTGCTGGGACGACAACACCCCTCTGATAAAGGTTACTCACAATATCTCTGGAAAGGAGGGCAAGAGGACAGACTCTCCATCTTCCAGCTGCCTAGAGTGTTCTATGTCATCCACCAACCCCAGAGCACGGAGCTTCACTGGCCCCACTCAGATACTGGAGCAGCTGAAGCCAAAGGCTGTAGCCACAGATCTCCTGTAGTGCCAGGCAGTGGTGGGTCTCTGAATTCTGAGGCCAGCCTCATCTACAGAGTGGAGTTCTAAGACAGCTAGGAGTATGCAGAGAAAGCCTGTCTCAAAAAACAAAACATTTTTTTTAAACTGTGTGTGTGTGTGTGTGTGTGTGTGTGTGTGTTTATGTACTTGTGAGTGCAGTACCCCCAGAGACCAGGAGGGCATTAGATCCCCTAGAAGTAGAATTACAGGTGGTCCCAGAGACCAGGAGGGCATTAGATCCCCTAGAAGTAGAGTTACAGGTGGTCATGGGTTCTGGGAAAAGAACTAAAGTACTCTGAAAGAACAGCCAGTGCTATTAACTAGTTGAGCCCTCTCCGCAGCCCACACATTTCCTAGGAAAGCAGACTTGCAGGTATAAACAAAGACCTTGCCTACATTCTGCTCTGACAGAAGGCAAAGGAAAAAATTTTTATTGAAATCTCACTTGAATACCATGACTCAAGTCCTGCTTTAGATCAAACAAAACAACCTTCTGGACTGTTTAAATTCCCTAAGAAACAACACATTGAAAAACAACTTTTTTTTTGGTTTTTCGAGACAGGGTTTCTCTGTGTAGCTTTGCGCCTTTCCTGGAACTCGCTTTGGAGACCAGGCTGGCCTCGAACTCACAGAGATCCGCCTGGCTCTGCCTCCCGAGTGCTGGGATTAAAGGCGTGCGCCACCACCGCCCGGCTGAAAAACAACTTTTAACCCTTACCATCTTGTAATTTTGGCTCAGTCATTTCTGGATCATACACGCTACTAAGTATCATAATGTATCTGTGGAACGAGAATCTCCAACAAGTAGCTCTGGCACCATTCCCTTCATGAAGGTCTATTGCGGACTTGCCTGAGTTTCCTGCAGGCCTTTCTGCTTCCACCTTGCTCCCCACCCCTTTCTCTACAAACCTGAGGAATCTTTCAACATTTTTGTTGTTGTTTTTCAGGACAGGGTTTCTCTGGGTAGCCCTGGCTGTCCTAACTCACTCTGTAGACCAGGCTGACCTCATCTTGCACTCACAGATATCCACTTGCCTCTGCCTCCCAAGCGCTGGGATTAATCTGAGGAACCTTAAAGCATATATACTTCAGTGTCATTGCTCTCCAGCTTCCACAACAGAATTCCCTAAATATCTGAGCCCTCCTCATCCTCCATCTCTATCCTTGGAGGATACTAAGTGTCTGCAGTTTCTCTGGCTAGAATGATCACTCTGATCATGCCAACACCTTAACAATGGCTGCTCCTAGACACTGCCCAGTACTTCTCTATGAAATTGCCTCCAAAGTAGCTGGGATAACAGGACTGCACACACGCCCTCAAGATGGCTGTTTCTTTAAGCTGCTATTTTGGGAGGTGATTTGTTAAGCAGGAACAGATAATTGGTAGTTAGTTCACTGCTTCCCTGTGGGAATGTAAACAATAAGGTCAGGCTACTCTCTCTAGTGCACAGCAGAATTCCCAGGGCCCAACTCTTAGTAGGCTGTTCAAACCAATGGCTGACTGTGATTTTTCAAGCTGTTGAGAGCCAAGCAGTTCCTGTCACACAAAAGTCAGGTTCAAGCCATGGGATCTGTTTGGATAAATCTGAGCACTGTACTAGTCCACCTCTGTTCTGCTCAGCTGGCTGACACTTAGACCCCAGATTCTACCAGCCCTAGGTTGTACATGTTCAGACCAGAAGAGATATATCTCAGTAATGACTCAATCTAACCACACACAAGCTGTAGGAATCCTCACGTTCCCTCCAAGAAGTGCCTACCACTGTCTGCATGCTACTAAGTACTCACCACCTATGACAACCAATCCTACTCCAGCATGAGCCAGAAGCCTAGAGCACAATGTCACATACCTAAAGTACTACTGCCTTAGCCTAGCTTTTGGAAGAAAGCTGGTCTGATCTGAGTAGGAGATTCTCTGAATGAGATCAACAGTCAGTCTTAACTTCTGACTCAACTGATATAGTGAAATTAATCCTAATGGGAAAGAGCCTTGACAGAGCTTGTGGCTAAGCAACTCCCATTCACAGGAAGCAGGAAAGGAAGTGGGGAAATTCAGTCAAGTTGCTCAAGTATCTCAGTGAGACACACAGCTGGAGCTAGCAGTTGATCCTCCAATGCCCCTGCCTGATTCCTTCCCCTCCCCTGCAGGGTGTAGCACAGGCCAGCACTGTCTGGGAGAAGCCTCTGTCCAGAGAGCAATGCTCAGAGGAGCCTTATCTCCTTCCCCAAACAGAAGGACGACACTGCACTGGGATCTTCCTTTCCTTCTCCTTTCCACTGTGGTAGTTAACACCTGCTTAGTCGTCCTCACACCTACAAGATGAGACTGGGGGAGAAGGGGCCTTAAAAGACTGAAACCAATGATGCTATTTATACCTAGTCCACAGGAGGGGCAAAGAAGCAAAGGCTAGCTGGGGCCTAACACAACAGTTTCCTTGGCAAGCTCATCCTTAGCTTTGCTCCAGGGCCTCAGGCCACAGTGCTCTTGGTATCATGTCCTCACCACATTCCCTCTCCCTCAGGAGAAGATTAAGCAGCTCTCTGTGGAGAGCTTTCCAGTCCTATCCAACAACTTCTCAACTGTTCTCCAAGGCCATTTCTTGGCTTATACCTTGGACAGAACACTGTCCTTTCTCTTTTGATGAGGAAACACAGTATCTGGGACCACAGGCTTCAGGCTGGAAGGAAGCCATTGTGATGAAGGATGAAAATTCAAGGCCCTGCAGGTAAACAGCTACTAGCTAGTAGTCCTGAGGTGGCTGTGCTTTGGCCACCAGCTGTCAGTGACAGCACACTGACTCCAGACCATGCCCTCACTCAGTGCTCTCGTGCAATTCAGCAAAGCTTTATGCACTGTCTTTGTTGTTGTTGCTCTTTAAAGCAAAGTTGGAAATCCCTAAGCGTCTAGATTTTTTTTTTTTTTTTTTGAGGTGGGTCTTTTGAAACAGAGTCAGTCTCTTCACATAGCCGTGGGCCATCCTAGAACTCATTATGTACACCAAGCTGGCCTCAAACACACAGAAATCTACCTACCTCTGCCTTTCAGGTGCTGGGATTAAAGGCGAGTATGCCACCGCACCCAGTCTAATTTCCCCAATTTTAAAATATGGATGGTTCCTCTAAAAACGTTCTTAAAGCAAATCAATCGAAACCTGTCAGGAGGCAAGACCAGGCATGAGGATGTGGACAGACACTTTGTGACTTGTTTTTATATGTTGAAAAAGAGTCTCACTATGTGCTCCTGGCTGGCCTGGAACTCCCTATGTAGACCATGCTGCCATCAAACTCAGAGAGACCCATCCACCTGCCTTTGCCTTCCATGGACTGGGAGGCAAATGCCATCCATCATGCCCAGCTATTTGTTTGTTTTTGGTGTGGCTTGTAGCCCCAGCTAGCCTGGTTCTTGCTGCAGTATCTCAGGCTGGCCTTAAGCTCAGGGCAATCCTTCTGCCTCCATCTCTAGAGCCAGAATTAAAGATGTGTACCACCACACCTAGCCCACTTGTGACTTCCTTCTTTCAGAATAAAAGCCTCATCATGGCAAATTTATCTTGCTTACTATTTAATTGGGGAGGGAGGGGCTGGCAGCTAACAGAGTCTAAAAACTTTCTGAATCAACAAACTAGAACTTCGCCAGTTTGTTGCTACAGGTTCTTCAAAAAAAAAAAAAAAATCACCATCTAAACTATTCAAACTATGTTCACTTGGGGACACTGTTCAAAGTTACCAACTGACCAAGCCAAAATCCACCAATGCTCCCTGAAACTCCTGCACCAAAACTTAACCATAAGGTCACTGAAATGGTAAGACAACTCCAAAACAATGCCGTTAATACCAACTGGCCTTGTGTCATACACAGGAGAGCTCTCTGCAACAAATTCAAAGCTGTGGAAAGACACCAAAGCACTAAATGGACAATTTTACCACAAAGCATCCAGGCTCATCTTCCACTAAAAATTCCAAGAGCCACAATTTGGCTCAGCACATAAAGGAGAACTGAATTTGATCACTGGGACACTCATGCACCTGCACCAACCCCAGCAAGTCGTCCTCTGACCTCCAATCACAGGCAGGCAGGCACCCACATCGAGAGAAAGAAAGAGACAGACAGACAGACAGACAGACAGAGACACCACCCACATTTGGATTTCTTGCAAGGTCCTTAAATCCACCTCCATAATAAGCCAGCAAAGGGCAGGGTCAGGAAAACCAGCTAGAGGATGGTGATGTGAACTACCTTTTTATGCTCACGTCCAAATTCTAGGGATCAAGGAATAGAGGATGCTGGGCTATGAGAAGAATGGCTTCAACATATCCTGTTAAGCAAAATGAAAGGCTAAATTCAAGCCCTCAAGAGTTTCTGAGCCAGGTTCCTGCAGAGCACTTATACACACTCACCTAAGCTCACCATCAAGTGGTCCTAGTAGGTGGGTGCTATGGTTTGAATATGCAATGTCCCCCAGAGGCTCACATGTTAAAGGCTTGGTCCTCAGCTGGTGGCATAATTTCAGGAGATCTTAGAGATGTTTTAGGAAGTGGAGACCTAACTGGAAGTAGGTGACTGGATATGTGCCTAGTCCCTTCCTCACTCTGTTCCCATGTCCACCAAGAGCTGGACAGTCTCCTCCTCTAGATATTCTTCCTGTCTCAGGCCAAAGTAACCCAGGCAGCCCAAGAATGGACCCTCAAGCCCGAACATCCGCATCTACGTTGTTCTACCACTGCCATCCGTGCTCACAGCAGCCCAACCTATGAAGAACCCTGTAAAAGAGGATTCCATCTCTGCAGTCCCTCCCAATTTTAATAATCCCTATTCTCTTCAAAGAGGAAGAGGAAAACCAAATGCCAGGACACAGATACCAGAGCAAAGCTGACTACTAGGGCCTGGTCTGGAAACAAAGCCTACCTCCTTAGGCCAGCCTTCTCAGGAAGGCACTTAGTTTAGTAGCCTGTCTGGGATCAAGGCAAACTCCTTGTTCCCAACACAGATGTTAATTCAGCTGACTTCAGACATGGAGGAAACTGCACCTGCAACAGTCCAGGGCTGTGCTGCAGAGTGGCTGAGGAGTAGTGTAACATGGGGGCTTCTTTTTGTAATCTGGGAATTCTAGTCCAAAGGATCAGACATGAAAACCCAAACCATTTATCTTAATATAAGAGGTCATCACCACATCACTTTTCACTAAAAATCCTCTAAGGCTCCCTCCCCATGACCTTTCACTTAAATTGGGACTTGGCACTCCTATAAAGCAGGACTGCCCACCTTTCTAGTAGATGGCTACACTCCAACCACAGGAACTCAGTTCCCTGAACCCCACCCCGCTCTCAACCAAAAATGAAGTGATCACAGGCTCTTCTCAGCAACCCCACTCAGCAACCCTTTCTACGTATGTCAGCTCAGCCCTGCTCCCCAGCAACTGAGCTACGCTGCACTGGATGTCCCCGCTGTACCACACACACTCTCCCCACACGGCCTTTTCTTACACACTGAACTTAGGGTACATGTCCTCCTATCCACTACAGTACCCTCAGCACTTCACACACAGCAAAACCACAATGTACGCTTTCTATCTACTTGCTCACCAGTGTGAGTTCATTGAGCTGCCCACTACAACCTATCAGCCTTGGTTGTAGTGCTGGGGACACCTTGACCAAGTGGAGACAAAGCTAACAAAGATCAGCAGAGTCAGGGGGATGAGATACAATGGAGGGCCAGAGTTTTTTGACTATGCAGGGTGGTCTGGGAAGGCCTCACCATTACCACAATCCAGAGAAAGAGCATTCCAGAAACAAACGCCCAAAGCAGAAGCATGTCATGTCAGACACACTATAGTACTGCTGGGAAGGAAGAAAGTGGTGTGGAGTGCATAATGGTTGGGGGAACCAGCTCAGGAAATCTTAGGATGGGCTAAGGAGTCCTGTTCTGAGAAAGCCACCAAGGTTCTAAGCAAGAGTTAACAGAAGGCAGTTAAAAGTCTGCTGGGACAACCTAAGTAAGAAATGATGTCTAATTCCCACACTCAACAGAGTGGAGAGAAACATCTAGATCTGGAAGCAAATTTTAGGATCTGAAAGGATTGTACTGGTGAATTAGATGTACTTTGATAAAGACAACAGAGTGCAGGATGGCCTCAAGTTTCTCTGCACACTCAGGACAGTTGTTCAATCTCTTGTGAGTCTGCTCTTCATATGGGTATTAGGGTAAAAACACCTGCTGAGACTACATGGTGACTCCTTTAAAGCAAACCAGCCAAAGAAATACTATGCATGCTGGTTACTGTAGGATGCAGGGGGCTCTGGTGGTCAACAGCTATGTGAACAGTACCCCAGACTAAGATGAAGAAGACCTTCACCACCTGGCCAGCTTTACACATTTCATCAGGGAGGCCCTCTCCCACATCTAGAGTTCAGTCAGTCCAAAGATTCAGCCAAAAGGCAAAGGTGTCACAGCAAGACTACTTCATGGAAAACCCTCAGGGAGGCATCTCAGGTCACCAGCCACAGGAGACCGGCCATATCAAAACTCACCAACTTCTGGCTACTCGCCCCTATTTAAGAAAGGCAAAGAATACCCCCTCCCGCAAGCCCTCAGTCTACACAAATCTGGTTGTGAAATGCATCTTATGCCTGTGTAGGATGCTGTACCATCAACCTGATTCTCAGGACTCAGGCAGCACTGCATAAGGAATGAAGAGGCTAGGTAAACCAGGAAGGTATAGATGACTCTGCCCAGGTTCTAATTTCAATTCCTTCAGCTTCTCCCTTCACCTAACTGCCTTCCCTGAGATCACCGTGGACCAGCCAGCAGAGGTCTGTGAGCCTTGACTGCAACTCTTGCAGAGCCAACACCTAATTAATTACTCTTCCGAGCTCCTCTTGGATTTTTGTGAACAGGGGCACTCCCATCTGCCAAGCTCTCCATTTTTAAGAGGGCTTTGTGGTTTGGGGCACTGCTCCTTCTCTCTCTGCTTGTTTCCCAGGGAAGAGAAGACTGGATGCTGAGTAACAGCATAAAATGCTGACTCTGGTTTGGGACTCACTGCAGACCCAGACAGGAATCAGCAAAGACTTAGTCTCTCAGGAGGTTCAAAGTTCAAGAGGGCTTGTGACTACCCCATCCCCAAAAGTCAGAGCCACCTCCCAATCACCTCTCCCTGTTGGGCAGGTAGCTGGAAAGCTGCTCCCCTTCCCAGCAAAGAATCCTAACTGTGCCTTCTTCAGAAGAAAAAGTGACATGAACCAGGGAGGAAAGGCCTTAAGCCTCACTCAAACTGTTCTTAGTACTCATTTGCAAAAGCATATAACCAACAAACTCAAAGAATGAACCAACAAACTCAAAGAATGACCATATGCCCTCAACAAATTAGGATAACCTAATATAACCTAAAATTCTCAAATCTCCCATTTGTCATCAAAAGGACTTGTGTGGGAGTTTGTTTGCTTGAGACAAGATCTCACTGTGTAGCCCAAGCTGATCTAGAACTCTCTTCATGCCTCAGTATCCCTGTGATGGGAGCATAGACATGAGCCACCATACCCTGCTTCAAAACATTTCATGGCCCAGTTTGGTCAAATGAAGATCTAGACAAGATTCATAACAATTCATGACTGGACTTCAACCTTTTCATCTTTAACATTCATTCCCTTCTCAAAGCCCTCTTCTTTATTGATAAAAAATATGTTATACAGAATTTCTCGAGAAACACTGGATAAACTAGGTAGTCACAAGTACCTTTAATCCCAGCACTTGGGAGATGGAGTGTTAGGGTGGGAATTTCAAGGTCATCCTATTTTCTCTATGCACTGGGGTGGGAGGTGTTTCACTCATGCTGTTATGAGCTTTCTCACCACACAGTAAGGCCAATCACTCCACTACATGCCTTCCCAAGCTACCAACCTCAGTTCATGAAACCAAGTCTCTCTCTCCAGCCTTCACAGGGCTTGGAGTCAAGACATGAATTCCCCACATTGGCAGATTTGAGGAAACATGCACTAAAAGCTCTGCTTCAATTTAGCTTTGGTGGGAAGTGAGTTTGGGGTTCTAGTAGGGAGAACAGTTTTAACACTAGAACCTTAAAACATTTAGGCCTGGGGCTGGAGAGATGGCTCAGCAGTTTAAGAGCACTGGCTGAGGGAAGACAGTCCTTCACAATCACCTTCAGACACAACCTCCCATCTCCCATCAACACACACAGGTGTATGGAGAAACAGCTGCTCTTTCCCAAGATCCAAAATATGCGAACAGAAGGAAGATGGAGGTATCAGACTAGTTAAGGCCCAAGGAGGTTAAGCTACTTCCCTGGGTCAGAATAGAATCTGAGTTCTCTCTCTGGTCCTGACTAGAAATAAAGACACTCCAATCTGTCTCAAAGATTATAACATTACGCAAACACATATACACAAATAAAAACTCTTAAAAAACAAAACAAAACAAAAAAACAAAAACAAAACAAAAAATAGCAGTAATAATAATTGGACCAGAGGGATGGCCTAGCAGTTAAGAGCACTTGCTGCTCTTGAAGAGGACAGGGCTTTGGTTCATGGCAGTTCACAACCATCTGTAACTCTAGATCCAGGGGATTTGATGATTTTTCTGGCCTACTCAGGTAATGCTCCTGCATACATACAAAGTACACACACAAATAAATAAATCAATCTTTTTAAATGTAAAAAAAAAATTGTTACATGCTTGTCTGAGGTTCTCAAACAAAAGATAAATGGGGCAAAAATGGAAGAAAAAAAAAAAAAGCACTGGCTGTTCTTCCAGAGGTCCGTAATGAGATCGGGTGCCCTCTTCTGGCCTGCAGGCAGACATACAGGCCGAACACTGTATACACAATATAAATACGTAAATCTTTAAAACAAAAACAAAACAAAACAACAACAACAAAATTTAGGCCTAATCTAATACACTGCAGATAAAGAAACAAGGCAGAGAGACCACAGGGTGTGTGACTGGAGCTCAATCAAAAGCAGGATTAGTACATGATAACTATTACAAATGTGTATGTGTGGTTAGAATACAACTTGCAGGTATCAACCATGTGGGTCCTGAGGATCCAACTCAAGTCATCAGAATTAGTAGAAGGTGTCAGGTGCCTTTATCTGCTGAGCCATTTCACTGGCCCCACAAAAATAATTTTAAACAGTGTTTACTATAGCAACACTTGGGGGTTCCCACTGTGTCTGGCACATGTGCCATGGACTTGGTAAACATTAACCACCTTCAATTCTTACAACTCTTCAAAACCACTACCATTACTCTCCTTTAGAGGAGTAAACTAACAGTGACTCAGGGAGGTGCACAATTCCAAGATTACACAGCAAGTTAGAAACTTAGCTAGGGAACCAAAAGTGTAAACCCAGTTTCCAGAGCCAGAAGTCTAAAGATTTAAATGATGCTGTGAGGCCCTAGTTTAGCAGCAGGGGCAGGACAGGGTCCCAGGACACCAAGAGTTAGGGGGCTTTGTAACCCTGATTCTGCAATCATCAGCAATCATCAAAGAGACTCATACAAACACAAATGAGGCACCTAAGTCTCAGACTCTATCCCCAGCTCAGGCACAAGCTTTCTCAGTATACCCAGTGAGAGGCAGATCCACAACAAACTCACACAGGCTGCTTGCTGTATTGGAGAGCGCGCGTGAGCTCTCTCCAGAGACTTGGAGATGCAAATTAACTAAAATTTGAGACAAATTAAAACTTGATTTGGAGTCGGGTGCCTTTAATCCCAGCACTCCAGAGGCAGAGGCAGTAGGATATGAGTTCAAGGCCAGCATGGTCTACAGAGCAAGTACCAGGACAGCCAGGGCTACACAGAGAAACACTATCTTGAAAAACAAACAAAAAAAGTAGTAATTTCTTTGAGTGACTGACCAACCTATAAGACTCTCATGACCAGCCAGGTGTAGTGGGACACCCCTTTAATCCCAGCACTCTGGAAGGCCGAGGTAGACAGGTATCCAAGTTGAGGCCAGCCTGGTCTACAAAGCAAGTTCCAGGATAGCCAGGGTTGTTACACAGAGGAAAAGGGGAAGGGAGGTCTATACCATGGGCTGGCAAAATGATTAAGCAGATAAAAGCACTTGCAACCTAGGTGGACAATCTGAATTCAGTCCTCAGGACCCATATATGGTGGAAGGAGAGAACAGACTCCTGTAAGATGTCCTCTGACCTTCATTCACCAGCACCCCATCACACAAAACAAATGTGTTTTTTTTTTTTTAAAAAAAAGCTGTCCATACATATGCTTTGTATCCCAAAACAAGCAAAGGTAAATTTTTGTGGATTTTTATTTCATCAACTCAGAGTCAAAAGTTCCTTTTTTTTTTTTTTTTTTTTTTTTTAAGGTAGTGTCTCCAGTAGCTTGCCCTGAACTCTCAGTCATTCTTCTGCCTCAACCTCCCTTGGGTTGATAGGTGTGAACCGCCATGCCCAGTTCAAGGTCAACTTTAAAGCAATCCGTGTTTCTTGTGGGGGTGCTGAGCTATACACAAAAACAAAACATGTACATTCTTTGACTGATTTCTTTTCACAAGTAAAAAAAAACAAAATAAAAAATGGAGATCCAGATAAAAGTTCCTGAGGTCCCATAATCTCCCAGGCACTAAACCAGTGGTTCTCAATCTGTGGGTCATGACTCCTTCGGGGAGTGAAGGATCTATTCACAGGGGTCACTTTAGACCACTGGAAAACACAGGTATTCACATTGCGACTCACAACAGTAGTAAAATTACAGTTATGGAATAACAACAAAAATAATTTTAAGGATGGTGGCCACCATAACATGAGGAGCTGTATATTAAAGGGTCACAGCATTAGTAAGGCTGAGGACCACTGCACTGAACTAAATCACACACAGGTGTCAGTTATTACAGTGAGTGCTCACTACTATTTTTTGAGGCAGGCATATCCTAAGTTAATCTGTGTTGTACAAATGAGGAAGGTGACAGACTCTGCTATCAAGTGGTATAGATAGCATTGTGAACACATCTGAGCCTGGAACCTATGTATCTCTTTCCACACAGGCATTCTATAGGTTCAGAGGGGGTGTGGCTTGAATTAGGGAACTGTTGGGGAGGGTGTCCAAAATCTCAACATTTAAAATTATAAACCTGCTGAGCTTGGTTGCTCGAGCCTTCAATCCCAGCACTCAGGAGGCAGAGGCAGGTAGATTTCTGTGAGTTCAAGGCCAGCTTGGTCTACAAAGTGAATCCCAGGATAGTCAAGGCAGTGACAGTGAAACTTAGTCTCAAAAACTATAAACCTAAAACCAGGTATAGTGTTATATTCCTGTAATCTCATCACTGGGAAAGCAGAGGCAGGAGAATAAGGTCAGGACCACCCTTGATTAAATAAGTTCCAGGCCACCCTGTGCTACATTAAGACCATGCCCTCACCCATCCACTAACCCTCCAAAAAAATACAAACCTTGGGAGTTTAAACTAGATTGAGAACTCCACATGGGAGGAAAGAGATGGTAAAACATTATTTTATTACTAGTTACTGCTTGTGTTCCTTAAAAACTAAAACAGCAGCCATCAGAGCCAAAAGGAGGCTAAAAATAGGCATTTGCAGCAAGCTTTGGAAAGCTTAGCTTGCTTATGAGACACTCATTTCTGTAGACTCCAAAAAACATATGCATTACAGAACACAAAACTCCCAAGACCACACAGCCACTCCACAAGTGTCACTATAAACACGTCCACTCTGCAAATAAACCAGGGCTGAGAAAGGACCTACAGATCCCACTGGCTGTGAGATAAGGCCACGACCAAACCTTACCAGACAGACAACCCAATCACAGAATTCACTCTACAAAGCACCAAGGCCTTAACAAGCTTAAATGCAGAAGCTACTGGATTAATTCCGGTAGTTTGCCAAAAGACTACTCCAAAGATTGTAAACCAACTGGTAGCCACTGTTTTATGATCTCAAAAATAAAAAAACAAAGAAACAAAAACAGGACAGGCCTTTAATTCCAGCACTCCCGAGGCAAAAGCAAACGATCTCTGTAAGTTCAAGGCCAGCCTGGTCTACAGAGCAAGCGAGTTCCAGAACAGACTACTAATGGAACCCTGTCTCGAAAAACAAACCAAAAAACAAACAAACAAAACAAACAAAAACAAAAACAAAAAAGGAACAGAACATATCTACCCTACCTAGAATTTGTTCTTTGGTCACTTAAATTGTGTCTGGCTTTATCCGGAGGGAAAGTTGAGATGCCAGTCAAGCTGTCTTCTTCCCACGATCAATAAGCCCAGTGACGCAAGCTATCAAGGGCCCTTGGCTTTACACAAAATGCCAGCTCGGGCACCCAATCCTGCCTGATGTCACAGCTGATTTAAAACCCACAAGGCAGGTTCACCAGTAGCTAAGCGCGGCGGCCTGAGTGAACAGCCTCATTTAAACTTCTGAGGAGCGCGGCTCGGGAGGATGATTATACCTCTGGGTTTAAAGAGGGGCAGGACCAAAGAGCGTCTTAAAGTTGTTTCCCCCACTCTGTGGGCGGAGAGCGAGGATCTGAAAGAAAATGGAGGTTTCAGCACTGCCCCTTGCATAAGAGGATTCTGGAAGGGAAGGAGAGGAAGAGAACACTGGTACTACAGCACACCCCCCACCCCATGTGCCCTCCTCCTAATGAAGCAACCCTAAGAGAAATCGAAAGGGCAACCAATATGCTGCTGAGGATGGGCTGTGCTGGCTTCCTCTAGGGCTAGGCCTGCACTTTCCCTGCACTCTGGAACCTGAAAGCGGCTAGCTCTGACTTCTGGGTGCCCACGGTTTAAGGGAGTTTTAAAAATAAATAAATAAATAAATAAATAAATAAATAAATAAATAAATAAATAAATAAATAAATAAATAAATAAATAAATAAATAAAAGTGCTGGGACTCTGACGGTGAAACTCCAGGGCCACGCTCACTACAAGACACCAGGGAACACACAGGCGGGAGCCCTGTGTGCCCCCCCAAGACACAGAGCCTTGTCCCCGAGCCGTGTGCCCCTCGTTGACCAAGCCGATCGCACTCGATCGGGATTCCCCAGTCACCTCCCGTCTGGACTCGGAGGGGGAGGGGAGGCCCGCGCGCAGCCCTGGCCGGCGAGCGCAGGGAACAGCCCCGGCGCGGCGCATGGCGCCCAACTGTCACCCGCCCGCCCCGCACCGGCCCGGCCACTCCTTCGCCGCCACACACGCCCCTCGCGTCGCCGCAGGCCGCCACCGGCTCCGAGGCACAGCCAGAGCCCGCACTCCCCACGCCTCACCAGGCTCCCCGAGGCGCAAAGTTGCTAAGTTCAAAGGCAGGCCCCGCTCAGAGCCGTGACACATGTTCACCGAACACGCACTCGCGGGGCGCCAGCACGCATGGGGAACATAGGGAACACAGGGCACACTGAGCGCACACCGAGCGGCCCCGCCCGGCCCGGTCCGGCCAGCAAGGCCCGAGGCGCGCCGTTGCCACCAACCGCTGCTGCCCCGGCAGCCCCGCTCTGAGGGAAACGCCCGCGTCACCGCGCGGGCCAATGCCGCGCGGAGCAGACCCACCTGGAGGCGGCTGTCCGTTCACCGCGGCCGGCGGCGGCGCGTGCTTCGTCCACGGGTTCACCTTGGGCGGCGGCGCCTCCACGAAGTCACGCCGGCCGCCGTCCTCGCCGTCGCTTCCCGCTGGGGCTTCGGCGGCTGCGGGTGGCCGCGGGCTCTCGCGCTCCGCGCCGTCGCGGCTGGGCCTGGCGCAGGCGGGCCTTGGCCTGCGGGCGCTGCCGTCCGGCTCGCCGCCGCCGCCGTCGCCCGGGCCCGGCTCGGCCTGGGCGTCAGGCGCGGGCTTCTTCCTCGCCAGGCCGTGCTCGTCGGCCTGCAGCAGCGCGGCACTCGCCGGCAGCAGCGGCTCCACTTGAGTGGCCATCTGCGCGGAGCGGCCGGGCGCGCCGCGGGCCCCGCTCGAGGCCGCTGGCGGGGCGCCGGGGCCCGGGCCGCGCGGACGCGGGGCGGCGCGGGCGGGCGGACGCGGAGCGGCGCGCCGGGCAGAAGGCTCCGGCGCGCCTGGCCGGCCTGGCGGGCCTGGCGGGCCTGGGTCCCCGGCCTGCGTCCCCCCGCCCCCGGCCCGGGGCGGCTCGGGGGGCTGCAGCGGTGCGGACGGCCCGGGGGGGGGGAGCGGCGCGGAGAGCCGAGCCAGACCACGCGATCCGCGGCGGGCGGCGGGCGGGCGCGCGCCTCGAGACGCGGCGCGCGCGAGGGGCGGGGACGGCGCGGCGGCGGGCGGGCGCGCGCACGGCGGAAGACCCCGCCCCGTCCCCGCCCCCCCGGCGGCCATTCCTGCGGCGCAGCAAGCGGACGGGGGCGAGCACGTGCCTGATGCAACTCGGGAGGGCGGGGGTGGGGGAGGAACCTTAAAGGGCCAGCGCCCAAGAGCCGCCGCAGGTGGAGCACATGGGGCCTGGCCACGCGGCCAGTCGGCCTGCTAACGCTGGCGATGTGGGTTGCAGGACTCCGGCAAAGAGGTCTTTTCCTGCGTCGGCCCTGACTTGGCAGATGCTGCAAAGGAGTTCTTTGACTGCCCCCTGTAGATAGCTCCTGGCCCCACTCTGGTGACCTTGGCCCAGCCGCTGCCTAGCCAGGGCACCCGCAGTGGGTCCAAGTGAGTTCTTACCCCTTAGAGGCAGCGAGCACCTGGAAAGTGAACGGAATTCCCAGTAGTGCCCACCTTATCCAGGCCCCCGAATCACCGTGTTTTATGAGCAGGAAATGGCTTTTCTTTCAAGTAGCTTGTGTTTTTTCTAAAAAATGGTTTAGGGTGGAGTTGAACTGACAATTGGGGGACTCCGAGAGCTTTGAGATTTGTATCCTAACCCTGACCCCTTTGCAGTTTAGGATATCCGATCAGGTCCACTTCCCAGCTCTCAGTGGCTCTGTTGTAAAATGAAGGAACTATTTATTCCAGGTGGTTTCAAATTTCACTGTCATTCGGTTCGATAAATATTTACTGACTTCGTGCTGGGGGGGGGCGGGCAGCAGACTTCTTAGAAAGGTCTGCCAATAAACCAGGCTAACACGCACCTGTCCTCCCGGAATTTACAGTGTAAGGTGGGGAAAGGCACAGTAAGCACGAGAAACAAATGCTGGCTGGTAGTTACTACACGAGGTAGTGAAGAAGACAAGATTAGCTGGAACGGGAGAAGTTCTGGGACTGGGTCTAGAAATCTGAGAACCTTAAGACTGCAGGCCTTCCCAGGAGTCCCACACTCACCTATATCCCTAACCACCTGGAAGACTGGCCATCTCCAAAAGGACTAAAGGACAGGTAGTCTCCTGGATGGAGGGCAAGGCTTCCTGAAGACTCTTGGAGGCCAGGCTTTGGTATTATGATCATCAGGAATACTGGAAGAAGTGCTGATAGCAATCTGATGTCCAGCTCCAACTCCAGTCACTGGCCTGAAAGCCCGGGACAGCTCTCTACACTTCTCTCAGTGCCCCTCTCTCAGAGGAAAATTAAGGGCAACTAATGCCTGATGGAAAGGGTCAGTGGAACAGTCAAAGTGCCCCCATTATAAGGCACACACTAAGGCCAGTGCTTGAAGAGGTGCCAATGAACAAGGTTTAAAGGGACACGAGAATTTAAGCAGGATTTTACAAAAGTGGCATGTATACCCTTGATCAGAGCACATCATTACACATCTCCACCAGGGTGCTCTTTTACGTATTGGTAAATACTTTCTGAAGGTGGTATTTACACTAGACCTTCTCTGGGCTCGGCATTGACATAATTGTCATTAGTGGCCATGTTTTGAGACGGAATCTCATGTAACCTAGGCTGTCCTCAAACTAACCACATGGCCCAGGGTCATGACCTTGAACTCTTTTGAGACAAGGTCTCATGTAGCTCTGGCTGTCCTAGAAATCACTCAATAGACCAGGCTGGCCTCAAATTTACAGAGATCCACCTGTCTCTGCCTCCTGAGTGCTGGGATTAAAGACTTGTGCCACCACACCTGGCATGGAGCAGTTCTGATAGCACGTAATGGGAGTTGTACCCCCATTCAACATGTAGACATAGCAGGGTTTTGTTCAGCATATAACTAGCTGGCTTATCTACCCAGCAATCGGTGTCAGTGCCAACAAAGCTGATCGGGCCCTGCTGGGTAGGAACTGGAGCTCTGAGATGGCTGCTTTGGCCCTCCCCGGGGCCAGAGAAAGGCATTGAGGGGAGCAGAATTTAAGAGACCTTTTAAGACTATCCTCAACTAGAGATACTTAGCCCTGAGAAAGTAAACTGAATGATGACTTCATCTTCTTGTTTTGAAGATGAAGTCACTGAAGTTCAGAGAAATAAAGATGCTTATCCAAGGGCACAGGTCAGTCTATGGTAGAACAAAATCCAATTTTCCTACATTAAAATACAGAGGGCTGGAAAGCCGAGCAGTAGTAGCACACACCTTAATCCCAGCACTCAGGAGGCAGAAGCAGGCAACCTCTAAGTTCAAGGTCAGCCTGGTCTACAGAGTGAGTTCTAGGACAGCCAGGGCTACACAGAGAAACCTTGTCTGGAAAATAAATAAGAAAATGGAGGGCTGAGGCTAGAGCAAAGGCTCAGTGGTTAAGAGCACGGGCTGCTCTTTCAATAATTTCAAACCTAAGTTTGGTTCTCAGCACCCACATGGTGGCTCACAACTATCTGTAACTACAGGTGCATGGATTCAGATGTCCTCCTTGGGTACCAGACACCCATGTGGTACACAAACATACTAGAAGGCAAAGCACACATACACAAAATAAAATAGAATCTTAAAATAATAATAATAATAATAATAATAATAATAATAATAATAATAAAGCTGGGCAGTGGTGGCACACACCTTTAATCTCAGCATTTGGAGTCAGAGGCAGGCAGATCTCTGTGAGTTCGAGGCCAGCCTGGTCTATAGAGCAATTTCCAGGACAGCCAGGACTGTTACACAAAGAAACCCTATCTTGAAAATAATAATAATAATAATAATAATAATAATAATAATAATAATAATAATAATAATGGGCAAGCTAGGGGTGGTGGCACATGCCTGTAATGCTGAGGCAAGAGGATTGCAGAGAGTTTGAGGCTAGCCCGGGCTAAAGAGAGAGTACTAGGCTAGCTGGAACTAAATAAAAAGACCCTGTCTCAAAATAAAAAATAAAATACAAAATAAGAAAAAGTACTGAAGGCTGGTGCTGCAACTGGGCTACATATGGCACCATCCAAAACGACAGCTGGGAGCCGGGAGGTGGCGCACGCCTTTAATCCCAGCACACGGGAGGCAGAGCCAGGCGGATCACTGTGAGTTCGAGGCCAGCCTGGTCTACCAAGTGAGTTCCAGGAAAGGACAGCTGGAGAAAGGAGTTGGGTTGTAATACAGGAGATGGGACTCGGATCAGGTTTTTTCCCCCCAGTACTGAACATTCAATGTCAGTCTCTTCTTGAATGCTTATAGCACATGCTGTACCATGATACTACTGAGTAATTCAGGCTAATGATTCCAGTGATTTTTTTCTTTTTTATTTTATTTGAAGTGCTATGAAGATTGAACTCAAGGCCTTGAGCATTCCAGGCCCAGCGTTGAACTGCTGAGTCTACATCTCAGCCCAGATTTCTTTCTTTCTTCCTTCCTTTCTTTCTTTCTTTCTTTCTTTCTTTCTTTCTTTCTTTCTTTCTTTCTTTCTTTCTGTTTTGTTTTTGTTTTTAGAGACAGGGTTTCTCTGTGTAGCTTTGGTACCTGTCCTGGATCTCGCTCTATAGACCAGGCTGGCCTTGAACTCACAGAGATCCACCTGACTCTGCCTCCCGAATGCTGGGATTAAAGGCGTGTGCCACCACTGCCCAGCTCAGTCCAGATTTCTGATTCCTGACATACTATAGTTTTCTGAACACAGAATTTTTTTTTTCTAAATACTAGACAGGACCAAATAATTAATATAGATACTTGTTTTAGAGCCGGGCATACTACTGCATGCCTGTAACTCCAGCATTCAGGTTGTGTGACCAGGAAGATCAGGAGTTCAAGGGCCGCCTTGTCTACGTATTGTATCTGAGGATAGCCTAGATTACCTATGACAAAAAAAGCAAAAGTATTTAGTGGGTCTAAATACCTTCATGCAGCTGAATATGTATGTTTGCTCCTGGTGCTAAGAACTTCCTGAACTGAAACAGAGTTGGGAATGAAGACCAGGTCACTGGGAGACTGGCTGATAACCCACATCCCTACTCTGGAGCTATGGAAGACTCGGGCCCCCTCAGTCCAGGACCATTAGCCTGTCTTATTTTAGGACTAGGGAACTAGGGATGAGTGAAAGAGGAATGACCCGCCCTGTACTTTAGCTTACAGCGCACTTGCTCATACAAGAGAGTTGGTTTTGTTTTATATTTATTTATTTGGTATTTTTTTTTCTTTTCTTTTTTTTTGGGGGGGGGAGGGGGTGTTCAGACAAGGTTTCTCTGTGTAGCCCTGGCTGTCTTGGAACTCGCTGCGTGGACCAGGCTGACCTCGAACTCAGAGATCTGCCTGTCTCTGCCTCCCAAGTGTTGTGATTAAAGGCGTGCGCCACCAGACTATTTGGTGGATTTTTGATGTTTATGGTTGTCTTGCCTGTATGTATATGTGTGCCATGTATGTTCTAGTGCCTGTGGAGGCCAGAAGAGTGTGTCAGATCCTCTGGAATTTTGACTGTGAGTCACCATGTATATGCCAGGAACTGAACCCAGGTCCTCTGAAAGAGCAGCAAGTGCTCTTAATTGCTGACCCATCTCTCCATCCTCAACCATATTTATAATCCTCCTGTCTCTATCTCCCAGCTCCTAGGATTATAGGCATGCACCTCCATACCTGGCCTTGGACACAGGGTTTTATTCCTCTGTGAGTTTAATTTTCCAAAGGACCTTGGGTTTATAAAAGAAATTGCACTGCCCCCCCCACCCCCACCCCCACCCCCTCTCCCGATCAATTCCTCTGGTAGCTCTTGGGTACAGTACTGCCTATGCCTACAGGTTGGGGGTGGGGTGGTTAAGACGGGGAGAGACCTTGGCCGGAACAAACAATGCCAGCTGGGGAGCATTTTCCATCCCCAAAGACTCACAGGCCCTCTGGCACGTGCGTGCAGTGCAATGACCTCAGCTCCTGGGAAAAGGCTCAGCTGAGATCACCTCCATGACCTGTCATGTGGGAGCGAGTGGGAAAGGACACTTTTGTCATCACACCTAATCATCCAGCAACTGTTTCTTAGCAGGTATGATGATGCACCCCAGTTACACGTCAAAGAGGCTCAGGGGAAGGCTGCGATGGTTTGCAGTGAAGAAAGGCTAACAGAAAGCCAGCTTTCCACACACCTCCCCCCCCCCATTTGGCACCTGGCACCAGCCTACCTTCACCTCATCAATTCTACTTAAGCAAACTCTTTGTCCATCCTGCATCTCTGCTGCCCTCCACAGTGGTTTCAGGACAGGTCTCATGTATCCCAGGCAGGCCTAAAACTCACAACAAAGCTGAAGGTGACCTCCAACTTCTCATCCGCTTCTACCTCCAGAGTTCCCGTTACGGTCATACAGCACCGTAACCAGTTCATACTTCCTACAGTGATGGGGCTTGAACCCGGGGCTTCCTACAAACTAGGCGAGCACACTAGCCACTAGACTCCGTTGGCAACCCCAGGCTTACCTCCTGATGGGACTCGTACTGGCCAGCCTCCTGTGTGAGGTTCACCACACAGCCTCGGGCTGCCCTCTGACTGATGGACTTTGACAGGCCCCACCTCTGCTCAGCAGCTCAGTGTTCTTTTACCAGCACAGCGTGACCCTCGCCTCTTCCATGCCCTGCTGTCTTCCTCCCACACTCTTCTACCCTCCAGCAATAGGAGATCACTCTGAGCCAACAAGGAGAAGCAAACCACACAACCAGGAAGTTCCATCGCACCTGAGTTAGAAAAGCTCTCATCAAAAAGAAAAAAATAAAATAAAAAGAAATTAAAAAAAAAAAAAGCATGTTGGCAAGAGTGTGGAGAAAAGGGAAGCCTTTTGCACTGCCAAGGGAGTGTAATTTAGTGTCGCCACTATGGACTGTCAGTTGGCGGTTTCTGCAAAAAAGTAAAATGGAACTATTATTACGATCTAGCTGTGACAGGACATGCTCCAAAGCGACACAGAGAAACCCTGTCTCGAAAAACAAAACAAAACAAAACAAAAAAAGAAGTATAGTATTTGTGTGTGTGTGTGTGTGTGTGTGTGTGTGTGTGTGTGTGTGTGTTACTGTATGGCCATGTGCACCACACTGCGTGTGTGTGGAAATTCAGAGGACAGCCTGCAGGAGTCAGTTCTGTTCTTCCATCACGTGGGTCCTGGGAATTAAACTCAAGTCATGAGGCTTGTCAGCAAGCATCTTTACCTGCTTAGCCACTTGCCAACCCAGTATTTGTTTTTTAATTGAATTTAAATATGGAACCATGGGTCTAGCACATAGTGACCCTTTGGTCTTGCTCTCCTCTCATGTGACTCTAGCCCATTGCCCTCATTCAGATCCCCTGATGACCCCATCCCTTTAGTCATGAGGCGCACACGAGTCCTTGGAGACTAAAGTAGGGGTGGTGAGGACTCCAGGAGACAAGGACAGGAAAGAGGCAGGCCGGGAAGCCTTCTTGAAAGTGGCTGGACTTGAGAGAGAATTTGAAATGGTGGAGGATTTGTTCTAACTTAAAGGGAGTCCAGGGAAGCGGGCAGCTGGCTCCAGACCTTGGCATCCTTGGGCGATGTCTCTGAGTTTCCCTGACAAGGCTTCCTAGGCCTTTGTCTTGGTAGAGATGAGGAAAGACACGAGCTGCCCTCTATCTTGGGTGAGCTGTGCTGTCCAGGAAATCCAGTCAACAAACATGGTCAGTGTCAGTTTGTGAAGAGACTGAGTGATTGTCATCTTCCTTCTCAAGATTCTCAGGGTGTCAGGGTGAGGCTGTGGAGGAGGTACAGTCACAGCCCCAAGTGTGATGTGGGGCCCCTGCGTTAATCACAGGAACGGGATAAAAGGCTAACATCCATTCTGTCACTGTGAGCCAGAGGCTGGGAAAGGGCACTTTTATGTTAAGGGCGGAGCCTAATAACACAGACTGTGGAGAATCATAAAGATATAGTCCATTTTCGGACCATCTGGAGAAACTCGGGGTGAGCAAGGGGGAGATAGATAGCTCAGCAATACAGCGCTTGCCTAGCATGCACGAATCCCTGGATTAACGCCTCAGTACCACAAAATACATAACTTAATTAAATAAAAATGTTAAATGAGTCTATTGCTGTCGGAGGTCCTGGAACCTTTAACACCCATGGCAACTGCTTAGAAGTAGTGACTGCAGCATCTCCCAAAGCCATATATATACCTTATGACAGGTTTCCTGTGTTCCTTGGAACCTGCTTTGGGAATCACTGGTTCAGGTTCTCATTCAGCCTTCCCTCTGCAGAGAGCTCTGCATTTCTCCTTATTTCCTGTTGCTGCTTCTAGTGAAATCTAGAAAAAGTCCCTTTTCTTCACCTGAACTTCAGCCACATATTCTAGAAGTTTCCATCCTTCCTAGCAGTCTTTTTTTTTTAAGATATATTTATTGTACGTGAATACATGTTTTAACTGTATGTATGTCTGTGTACCACATGCGTGCCTGGTATCTGAGACATTAGAAATGTTGGAGTTACAGAGGGTTGTGAGCTGCCATGTGGGTGCTGGAAACCAGGACCTCTAGAAGAGCAATCAGTGCTTTTTTTTTTTGGTTTTTGAGGCAGGGTTTCTCTGTGTAGTTTTGGTGCCTGTTCTGGATCTCACTCTGTAGCCCAGGATGGCCTCGAACTCACAGAGATCTCCTTCCTGGCTCTGCCTCCTGAGTGCTGGGATTAAAGGTGTGTGCCATCACTGTCTGGCATACAACCAGTACTCTTAACTGCTGAGCCATCTCTCCCTTTTTTAAAAAATTTGCAAGGGCAGTGGTGGCACACAGGCCTTTAATCCCGGCACTCAGGAGGTAGAGGCAGATAGATCTCTGTGAGTTCGAGGCCAGCCTGGGCTATGCCGAGAAACTCTGTCTCAAAAAAAAAAAAAAAAAAGAAAAAGAAAAGAAAAGAAACAAACAACAAGAAAATCCTAGTCCGTGATAGGTTACCACTAAGCTATGTTCCAGTCCTACTATTTCATTTTCATTTATTTACTTTGTGGAGCATGTGTGTGTGTGTGTGTGTGTGTGTGTGTGTGTGTGTGTGTGTGCGCGCATTCATCTTTTGTGATGTGTATGTGGAAACAGAATAACATTCATGACTTTGTTCTCTCCTTCCTTTACATGCTTATTGAACTCAGGTCCTCGGGATGGTGGCTGCTGTCTTGCAGACCCTGAATAGCAGTTTCCATGGAATGTTACACCTGTGGCATCAGATGATTGAGGGGACTATAGGGCTAAATAGCATTAAGCATGGCTCTGATGTAGAGTGCAGCACCTTACCATTCATGGTGACGACCTTTGATCCCAGGGAGGGGAGGGGAGCTTGTGGTGAGCTGTAGGCCACCTGAGAGCCTGCACCTGTGAATAGCATGAGGTCACAGAGCTTGCACATTCCAGGGTGCTTGGATCTCTGTGTCCACCCCAGATACATGGAGAAAGAAGGAAATGCCGGTGAAAGTGAGCGAGCGGCCTGATTACCACTTGAGTAAAGTACACAGAGACCTGCTTACAAAAGCAGGGTGGAGGCAGGCTCATTTGCATGGGTAGCTGGGACTGGTAGACCACTGTTATTTCCTTCAATAGATTCTCCTCTTCCTCTCCCTCCTCCCTCTCCCCTCCTCCTCCCTCTTTCCTCCCCTCCCCTTCCTGCCTTCCATTTCCACTCTTCCTTCTGTTCTGTTTTTTGGACACAGGGCAATGCTATCTAATACTGGCTAGTTTTGAATTCACAGTGATCCTCCTGCTTCAGCCTCCCAAGTTCCCAGTTTACATGTCTTGGGGGAAAAAAAAGCCCCTCTAACAGCCTCCTATTATAAGAAGTGACTCCAGGACCTGGGTTTGGGGCCGTAAGCCTGGAATCCCAGCACTTAGATGGTGGAGGCAGGAAGACCAGAAGCTTAGATCATCCTCCGCTACACATCAAGTTTGAGACCAACCTGGGCTACACCAGACCTTGTCTCAAAACAAACGACCACAACAAACAGATCTCTCCCAAACTGCGCCCAGCTCTAGACTTCCTCTCCTGAGGCTGATCCCTGCCAGTCAAGTTCCAGGAGACGCACTCCAGCTTATTCTTACTCCCTGGGCCCTTATTGCCTACCTTCAACCCTCAGCTTCAACCGCTCCTCTCAGACAGACCTCCCTAGAGGGGTTTGCCTGACAGGCTCCTTGTTCTTCATAGCTAGATCGCAATGCAACTTTGTGTGACTTCCTACCATGGACTCCTCTGCTACGGATGCTCTATGCTTCCCTTGGCATCCCAAGTGCCAAGCTGGGCAAAGTCAGTTGTTAGTAAATGTACTGAATGAATGCTATGTGGCCTCACGTCTCTGGGCCTCTATGCCTCCATAAATGAAGTGACCTGGTTAAAGTCCATGTTGCTGAGCATGCAGGGCTCTCTGCTGTCCCTGAGATGAAGACCGGGGCCTCAGGCGAACAAGCACTCGAGGCGTGTTGCATTTCTGAAGCATTGGCTCAGTACCCTGTCATTTAGCACTCTGCTATTCCCTTTCCTTAGTTCTCAGGTAAAGGCACCTGACTCACCCTCCTAACACTCCCCACTCACTGAACCCAGTGCCGAAGAGGGAATAGTATGCAGTGGGGTGGGATGAGAAGGATGCCTTGGAAGCCCCAGGGCAGGTGGACTTGTCTGTCACCATCCTCAATTGAAAGGCTGCAATCATTTTCATTGTTGCTGTTTTTGAGACAGGATCTTACTTTGTAGCTAGTCTGGACCTCACAATGTAGACCAGGCTAACCTTGAACTCACAGAGATTAGTGCTGGAATCAAAGGTATGTGCCACCACATCCAGCTAAGGCTAGACTCTTGAAGAGAAGTCATCAAATCCTGCCATCTCTAGGTCAGAAGGGACCTTTGGGTCCTTGGCCTCCTTTGGGTCACTTGGTCTAGTCCTCTGCCTTAAAACTAACTGCCTATAAACACTCTTGACTCTGCACAAAGTGCTCAGACATGGGCCTTGTAGCCTATCATTTGCCTGTCGGCTTTCCTTGGAAAGATTTTCATCAATGGTGTAGTGTACAAAGAGGCAGGACAGTGTAGGGATGAAGACCCCAGGCCTAAGTGTGCAGCATGGGCTGCCTAGGTAGGATTCCAACTCTGCAGGCTGACATACTGTGTAAGCTGGAGCCAATGGGAAGACTTAGACCTCTCTGTGCCTCTGCTTCCTGACTGTCAAACAGAGAAAATGGTGTTGGGCCACTGGGACACTACATAGTGTTTACATACAGAGGGAGAGGGAATGTCTCCCCTGATAGATGCTGCCTGTGGAAGGCTGCCCTTGCTTAGAAGGTCTTGAATTCAGATGTTTTCTGGACTGGTTGGTTGGTTGGTTGGTTGATTAACTAAAGAAAAAGTGGGACCCAGCCCAAAGAACCCAGATTTAGGGTTTAGACATTGAGATGGGAGCACTCAACCTGTACACGTCTTCACTTCCCCTTTCAGAGCGTCAAGTATCTCCTCTGAATGGCGGGCCAAGCGAGAGCAATCCTGTCTGCTTCCTGCACAAAGCCAGTACGTAGATCTAGTGTAAAAGGGACAGGAAGGCTTTGGAAATGAACAATACCGCATTCATGCAAGGGCTGCCTTGCCTCTGTGAAGTCCTGGCTTTGTGAGCACATCACACTAGCCTCAGACAGTCAAAGAGCCATTCTGGGCCTGGCCGGGTGGCTCAGCAGGTAAGAAAGGGACTTCCCCCCAACCCTGAGGACCAGAGTTTGACATCCGTGGGAACCACATCAAGGAAGGAGAGAACTGACTCCCACAAGTTCTACTCTGACCTCCACATGTGAGCATGGCACATGCACATGCCCACCCCCTCCAAAAAATACAGAAATGTAATTTTTTTTTTGGTTTTTCAAGACAGGGTTTCTCTGTGTAGCTTTGCGCCTTTCCTGGATCTTGCTCTGTAGACCAGGCTGGCCTGGAACTCACAAAGATCCGCCTGCCTCTGCCTCCCGAGTGCTGGGATTAAAGGCGTGCACCACCACCGCCTGGCTGTAATTTTGTTTTTAAAGAAAAAGAAAAAAAAAGAGAGCTAAACGCCAACTGTTTGGCAAGCCATGTATTTATGGAACTTCCTGTGAACTCAAAGCGAACCCCCTAAGAACATTTATTCCTCTCAGTACTTTGACCAAAAAAAACCCAAAACATTGAGAAGAGTTTTTGTTGTGTGTGTTCCTGTTGTTGTTTGGAAATAAGGTCTTGCTCTGTACGTGTGCAGCTCTGACTGCCTGAATCTCACTGTGCAGACCAGACAGGCCTTGTATTCATAGAGATCCACCTGCCTCTGTAGGGCAGGGATAAAAGGTGTGCGCCACCGTGCCCCCCCCACCTCAACAGGGACCAGGTCTTAGTTTGGCTGCCATCTTTGCTTATTGATTTTTTTTTTTTTTTCAGGAATTTGTTGTCACTCTGCACAGGTCAGGAGGATGCTGGGGCTCCAGTCATTTCAGGGTCTCACATGACCCTTGTTTAATACCTGTCCCGTCATGTGGACCCACTGCTGGAGGAGCCCTGCCGTTAGCCTTCAAACTGAAGGTTACCTTTTTTTGTTTGTTTTTTAACATTAATTTTGGGGGCTGGAGAGATGGCTCAGCAATTAAGAGTACTGGTGGCTCTCTTCCAGAGGACCTGGGTTTGATTCCCAGCACATAACATGGCAGGTCACCGCCCTCTGTGACTCCACTTCCATGAGCTAGGATGTAGTCTTCCGGTCTCCACTGGTATCAGGTTGCACAGGGTACAGACATACACCCGTGCAGACATAACACCATACACATAAAAATAAAATAAATGAGGCCCTGGGTTCCATCCCCAGCATCCCATAAAGCAAGCATTGTAGTGCACCCCTGTAATTTTAACACTTGGGAGGTTGTAGCAAGAGTTCAGAAGTTCAAGGCCAGCCTGGGCTACAGGAGACTCTCTCCCTTTATCTTTCTTCATTTATTTTATTTTTTTAATTTTTGAGACAGGGTTTCTCTGTGTAGCCTTGGCTCTTTTAGAACTTGCTCTGTAGATCAGGCTGGCCTCAAACTCACAGAGATCCGCCTGCCTCTGCCTCCCCAGTGCTAGGATTAAAGGCAAGGGCCACCACAGCTCAGCTGAGACTCTGTTTCAAAACTATAACAACAATAACAACAACAAAGGACAACAAAATCTATATGCCTTTTTTTTCCCCCACTGAAAAGCAGTTGGTTACAATGTAGCCTCATTTGTAAGATCAAGTCTTTGTCATCTTCTTTTTGTTCAAATGCTTATGAGTCATTCTCTCTGGAATATCTCAGAAGGTATGATGGCTGTTTAGGAGTGACAGCTAGTTTTGTTCATCTGTGTTCTTTTCTGAACAAGTATCTTGCTACTTATTGAGATAGCTACAAAACTTTATCGCCCCCCCCCCTCCAGCCTGTCTCAATAGCCATAAAACTGAATAAGCAGAGTTTACATTTTTGAGGTTTTTCTTTTGTATTTAATTGAAAACTTATTCCTAAGGGCCCATGTTAAGATTATAATAAAGCCAGATGTGGTGTTGCACACCTTTGATCCCAGCAGTTAAGAGGCAGAGGCAGGCAGATATCTCTGTGAGGCCAACCTGGTCTATGTAGTGAGTTCTAGGACCGCCAGCGCTACAACGGTGAAATAATGTCTTGAAAAAAACAAAACAAGCTTATAAGGGTATAGGCTGGTAAGATGGCCAGCCTGATGATGACCTGTGTTCCAGCCCTGGGACCCACATAATGGAAGGAGCGAATAGACTCCTGTAAGTTTTCCTTTGACCTCAACTCATGGACCAAGGTCACTTACAATAAATAAAATTAATTTTTTTAAGTTGGTTTAAATATATTGAAACTTGTTACAGAAGATAAAAATCTCACTATTTGGGGTCATAAGATTATAGAAATCCAAAAATTTTAAAGAGATCATAAAGGTAGTATTTCCTTACGTAGAATAACACAATTGTGCTATCCATGAATCAGTTCATATGATAATTCTTTGAGGTAATTACTATTATTAAACCTTTTATCATTTGAGGGGTTTTCAGGGATGACTCAGTTGGTTAAACACCTGCCATGCAAACATGAGGACCTGAATTCTGATCCCCAGCACCCAGGTAAAAAGCCAGGCATGGCCTTGTGTATCTGTAACTCTAGTGCTGGAGTGGGGTGGAGACAGGAAGTTTCAAACCCAGAACAAACAGCTGAGGTGCCTATTTAACATATCAAAGCTGGACCTGGCTGCCAGGTTCTCCCAGAGTCCCTCAGTCCCTACCTGTTACAGGGTATGGCTTGCATACCCCAGCACCCTCTACCCTGAACTCTCCAGCCCAGGGGCAGGGCTGCCCTTCCCCAGAGGCTCCTCCCTGTATAATCCAGACATTTTGGGTACCCTCCCCTTTTGGATCTTTGGCCTCCTGGCTGCAGCACCTGGTTCCCCTCTCTCTCCTCTCCCTTCCCCACTCCACATGGCCCAGCTCAGTCTGGTCATGTCCACTCTGGACTCTCCCAAGTATCCCTGCCTCTAACTATGCTCTCTCACATAGCTACAATAAACTTTCTTCTCCACCGTACCTTGGAGCAGTCATGTCCTTTCCTTTCCTTTTTATTTCTTCTTTTCACTTAGGATGCTCCCTAGATCGAACTCCAAGTTCAGTGAGAGACCTTGCCTCAAAGAAATAATGTGAAGAGTAACCAAGGAAGTACAAGACATCAATCTCTGGCTTCCATACACATGCACACACATGTGCACCCCCCTTACATGTATACACACACACACACACACACACACACACACATCACAAAGCTGGTTAGCATTTGGATATGCAATGTTCCTCACAGAGGAATGTGTGGAATGCTTGACCCCCCCCCCCCCCAGCTGGTGGACTATTTTTAGAGGTAGTGGTTGCTAGCTAGAGGAAGTCAGAAGGGTGAACCTTTGAAGGTTATGCCTGGTCCTGTCCCTTACTCTGTCTCTGTGTCCTGCTAGTCATAGGGTGGACAGCCTCGGTCTCAGTTCCCGCTCCTATAATGTTCTGCCTCAGCATGGTCCTAAATCAGCAGAGCTGAGGACTATGGGTCGAAGTCTCTGGAACTGTGAGCCTGAATCCACAATTCCTCTCTTAAAGTTGTTCTTTTGAGTCTTTACGTTACAGCTAGGAGAAGCTGGCTCACTCAAAGCCCATCCTGCAGATGAGGAGAGGGTAAGGAGCTTGTGTAAACTCATGTATAAACATCACAGTCATGATCAAAGCCATAGCAATCACACCAAAGCCCATGTTAGTGAGTTGGGCAGCGCCACTACACCGAAGTCCTGTCCTTACCTGTCTTCCTGACAATGAATCTTTTCAATAGCCACAGATCCATAGTGCATGCAAATCCATCCTGTATGTGCTATACTGATCAATAAATAATACCAAGGCCAGCTTTCTCCTGGAAATATCTCTCTACCTCTTTCCCTTTCTCCAAGCCTCCATTTCTTCCTCTTTTTTAAATTTTTAAATTTACTTTTGGTTTTTGGAGACAGAGTTTCCCTGTCCTGGAACTTGACCAGGCTGGACTCAAACTCAGAGGTCAGCCTGCCTCTGCCTCCCAAGTGCTGGGATCAAAGGCATGTGCCACTACTGCCTGGCTTCTTTCCAGGAATTTAAAATGGCATAACATTTTAAGTGGATTCAGACAGAACCAAAAGTGAGACCATCCTGGGAAGCTGAGAATTCTGGACTGTGGAACTAACTGTGCCCAGGACACTCACCTCTCTGCCTCCTCTGGCTACCAGGACCAATGACTACACCCATCTACCAGGACCAGCTTCAACTTGAGGGTAGAGCAATACGCAGTCAGGGAAGGCTGTCAAGTATGGTAATTACGATGTATAATTTATCTCAAAAGAATGATTTGGGGTATGTAATTAATACTTTGTTCACAGACATTTCTTTCTCTCAGGAGCTCTGAGAGATGTGAAGAATATTTAAATATTTATCACATGCACTGCTGGAGACAGTCTATGGTTTCAGCAGATAATTAAAATTCCTCCCCCTTTGGAATTAAGAGAATTGCCTGAGGGATGAATCTGATGGCCAGCAGACACGGGAGGAGTGGTCTCAGCCTGGGTTCCCTGAGCACGGGGCTGTTTGGAAAGGACCTCAAAGTGAAGGCTTGTTAGAGATGAGTATGGAATAAACACAACACCAACTTCAAATCCCCACTGGTGTTAGGAATTGCTAACCTACCCCTGCATTCTTTCCCGTGGAACCTGAACTTCTTTTAGGCATCTCTTGTTCTAGTTTGCTTTTTTGAGACAGGGTCACATGCAGCCCTCACATTTACTGTGTAGTAGAGGCTGGCCTTGAACTTCTTTTTAATTTTTTGAATTTTAATTTAACTCAATTCAATGTTGAGATAGGATCTCACTAGGTTTTCCTGGTTGGCTTAGAATTCTGTGTAGGCCAGGCTGGCTTCAAACTCAAAGAGATCGGCCTGTCTGTCTCCCAAATGATGGTATTAAAGGCATGGGCCAGGGTAGTGAGATAACTCAGTAGACCTGAGTTCGATTCCCAGGTACCTACATAGTACAAGGAGAGAACTGATTCCTGCAAATTGTTCTTTGATTTCCACACCAGTATGCACACAAAATAAGTAAACATAAAGGCATGGGCCGACAAGCCTAGCTCTTTAAAATGTTCTTTTTTAAGATTCTTTTTTTTTTTTTTTTTTTTTTTAGTTTTTTGAGACACGGTTTCTCTGTGTACTTTTGGCTATCCTGGAACTCACTCTGCAGACCAGGCTGGCCTCAAACTCACAGTGATCCACCTGCCACTGTCTCCCCAGTGCTGGGATTAAAGGTGCGTGCCACCACTACCTGGCTTTATCTTTACTTATGTGTATAGGCATGTGCATCAGATTGCCTGGAAATGGAGTTACAGATTGTTGTGAGCTGCCAGAGTTGGGTGCTGGGAACTAAATGTAGGACGCCTACAGCAGCGGTACAGATTCAACCACCTCTCCAACCTGACTTTGAATTTCTAATTCTCCTGCCTCCACCTCCTGAGTTCTGGGATTCCAGGGATGTAGTACCCTCTCCTCAAGAAGACATTTAAAAACATTAATCATGGCCGGGCAGTGGTGGCGCACGCCTTTAATCCCAGCACTCGAGAGGCAGAGCCAGGTGGATCTCTGTGAGTTCGAGGCCAGCCTGGGCTACCAAGTGAGTTCCAGGAAAGGCGCAAAGCTACACAGAGAAACCCTGTCTCGAAAAACCAAAAAAAAAAAAAAAAAAAAAAAAAAAAAAAAACCCATTAATCATGGATATGCCACCGTCCACCATTCACATCAAATCCTATTTGTTAGCCTGGACCTTCACCCATGTTCATCACTGCAGTGTGACAGGAGTGGCTTTCAGACAGTCAGCTTCACCTGACTAAAGGTACATGCCATAACGCAAAGCCCAAGTTCCCCAATGTTTGGATCTCTCTCTCTCTCTCTCTCTCTCTCTCTCTCTCTCTCTCTCCCTCCCTCCCTCCCTCCCTCCCTCTCCCCCCCCCCCTGCCTCCCTCCCTCCTTCTCTCTCTCTCAGACGGGGTCTTGACATAAAGCCCTGAATTCACAGAGATCCGCTTGCCTCTCCTCTTGAATGCGGGGATTAAAGGTGAGTACTACTGTGCCCTGGTATTTTTCCCATTAATCCCCACACTGACGCTTTTTGAAGATCCCATGAGTGCACTAGATTCCTCTCGTGTGAGCTGCTTGGAAGTATTTCCTGCATGGCAGTCAGCTTCTTGTTTAAACACTTTCAATAGCAGCTTTCACGACAAGAATGGAGACTGCAATCTGGGTTCAAAATTTTGCCACTCTAAAGAAAATGGAGCGTTGTTAGACGGGTGGTGGTGGTGGTGGTGGTGGTGGTGGTGGTGGTAGTAGTGTGGCACACACCTTTAATCCCAGCACTTGGGAGACAGAGGCAGGAGAATCTCTGAGTTTCAGGGCAGCCTGGTCTACAGAGTGAGTTCCTGGACAGCTAGGGCTACACAGAGAAATCCTGTCTCTAACAACAAAATAAAACAGAAAAAAAGAAAGTAAATGTCTGTGGGACAGAAGAGAGGGATCAGATGTTTGAGAAATCCTTCATAGGCAAGGTACTAAGATCCTACAGAAACATGATTTGTATAGAGGTGCGCAGAAGGAATACTATGACCAGATAGAGATGTGACTCAGTGGGTCAAGGGCTTGCCTAGCACAAGCAAAGCCCTGGGTTCAATCCCCTTGTACCACTTATGGCAGACATAGTGGTACACACCTATAACTCAGCACTCAGGAGGCAGAAGTGGGAGGATCAGAAGCTTAAGGTCATTCTGAATTTGAGTTCCAAGTCAGCTCGGGCTACATAATACCTTGTCTAAAAATATTAAAATAGACTGATCTTAGATGTACACACCTTTAATCCCAGAACTCAGGAGACAGAGGCAGGCAGATCTCTTTGAGTTAAAGGCCAGCCTCTTCTATATTAAGAGGTCCAGGGGCACTAAAGAAGTGTAGTAAGACCCTGCCTTAACCATCATCATCATCATCATCATCATCAAAAAGAGGTAAGTCATTGACAGACTGCACAATCGAGTTCTGCTAAGACTACTTGAAGGGAAGTGGCATTTGAGTGAGACTCTGGAGATCAATAGGATTAAATGTTTCTTTTGATTATTATAAAGAGTACAAAGTTTTGACACAATTATTGGGAGACACAGAATGTCAAGAGGAAAAGTCACTCCTGTTTTCTTTATCCATCAACCATATTAATATATGTTTTTTTCTTCATCTGATGTCTTTCATTCCAAGAACAGACATATCTGTTGATTTTTTAAATTCTTTTACACAATGCACCACCATGTCCAGTTTTATATTTTGTTTTTTTAAACTATTTTTAAATTATTTATTTACTTTATTGATGTTTTGCTTGTGTGTATATCTGCGTGAGGGTGTCAGATTCCCTGGAACTGGAGTTACAGACAGTTGTAAGCTACATATGGGTGCTGGGAATTGAACCCAGGTCCTCTGGAAGAGCAGACAGCGCTCTTAACTGCTGAGGCATCTCCCCAGCCCCTACATGTTTCAGTTTTCACCTCTTTTGTTGTTGTTGATGTATTGGTTTGAGATAGGGTTTCTCTGTGTAGCCCTGTCTGCCCTAGAACTCCTACTGTAGACCAGGCTGGCCTGGAACTTGGAGATCTGCCTTCCTCTGCCTCTTGAGTGCTGGGATTAAGGGCGTGAGCCACCACTGCCCTACGTTTCGGATTTTTTTTTTTTTTTTTTTTTTTTTTTGGTTTTTCGAGACAGGGTTTCTCTGTGTAGCTTTGCGCCTTTCCTGGAACTCGCTTTGGAGACCAGGCTGGCCTCGAACTCACAGAGATCCGCCTGCCTCTGCCTCCCGAGTGCTGGGATTAAAGGCGTGCGCCACCACCGCCCGGCTTCGATTTTTAAAAAGATCTTATTGTACCATGACAATGACCCATAGCCCAGTAATTCTGCTACTGGGAATAGCCAAGAGAAGTGCACACATGTTCACAGAGAGGCGCATGTGAGCAGAAGGTCTAGCAAAAGGAGAGGCTTCCTGGTTATAGCGCCTACCTGTGGGGGTAGTTCTCCTATACCTATGTCCTGTGGAGCAGGTGCCTTCTCTAGTGTCAGCTTCCAAGAGCACTGTGACCAGGGCAGTGGGCCGCCGAGCACTTTCCCATGAGTCCCTCCAAAGCAGGGTGGTATAGCTATGTATCCATCGAGTCATCGCTATGAGACTGACTGTCCTTGGCACCCGAGTGGACACCCTTGCAGCAATTTTCAAGAGATGCTTTCTTCTAGGTTCCACTGGCCTGGCAGCATGTCATGGCAACCCCTTCTGCTCTTTAAGAGAAACACAAACAGGAGCTATTCAGAAAAAGCTAGATCCTAGTTCTGGGGTATGACTCCTTGGACAGACTCTGTGTCAGCACTATGGCTGGAAATTGACTCTTTTGTTTTGTTTTGTTTTTTGTTTTTTCCAAGAGACAGGGTTTCTCTGTGTAGCCCTGGCTGTCCTGGATCTCACTCTGTAGACCAGGCTGGCCTCGAACTCACAGAGATCCTCCTGCCTCTGCCTCCCGAGTGCTGGGATCAAAGGCGTGCGCCACCACCGCTTGCAGTTCCTGTGCTTTTCAGGGTCCTCTTGACTCTGTGTAGGCCAGCTCTCCACTATTCCAGGCCAGCTGTGATTAATACCTTTTGGCTTGGTGACAAGCACTTTTAAAGGCCTGCTGAGACATCTAGACAGACTTAATTGTTGTTTAGACAAGACTTTACGTAGCCCAGGCTAGCCTCTAATTCGCTATGCTACAAGGACGGCCTTGAACCTTTGTTCCTCTGGCCTCCACCTCCTAAATGCTAGAATCACAGATGTGAACCACCATGTCCAGATTTTTTTCAAGAGAGGGTTGCGTAGCCCTGGCTGTCCTGGAACTCGCTCTGTAGGCCAGGCTGGCCTTGAACTCACAGAGATCCACCTTCCTCTGCTTCCTGAGTGCTGGGATTAAAGACATGCACCACCACCACCCAGCTCCAGATAGTTTTTTTTTTAATATTTATTTATTTATTATGCATATAGTGTTCTGCCTGCATCCCTGCAGGTCAGAAGAGGGCACCAGATTTCATTACAGATGGTTATAAACCATCATGTGTTTGATGGGAATTGAACTCAGGACCTCTGGAAGAACAGTCAGTGCTCTACCTCTGAGCCATCTCTCCAGCTCCCAGATAGTTCTTTATGTCAGACTTTCCCTGCTCAAAGGACTATGTGGTTTCTCTCTCTCTGAGTTGGATGCAGAGAGATGGATCTGTATATCTGGTGTTTGGTGATGACTCTATGGACTCTATGCTGGGCCTTTTCCAACATCTCTAGCAGGACAGGCTCAATTTGGTTACCAGGCAACTGAGTAATTAAAGGGGTCTGTATTAGTTATCGTCTTTTGTTGTGATAAATCACCACAACCAGGGCAACTTGTATTTGGTTTTATTTGGGCTTATGGTTCCAGAAGGCTAGGAGTCTGTCACCATCACAGTGGAGAAGCATGGAAGCAGGCAGGCAGGCATGATGCTGGAGCAGCAGCTGACATCTTAAACCACAAACACCAGAGAGAGTGCACTGGGAATGGCACGGGGTTATCTCAAAGCCTGCCCCAGTGACACACTTCTTCCATGGAGGCCACATCTCCAACCCAAACAGCACCACCAACTGGGGACAAAGAATTCAAGTGCCTGAAACTACAGGGGACAATGTCATTCAAACTACTACAAGGGAACCATTGAAAATTCAAGGCAGCCTGAAGCAGAAGCTCAGATGTCAAAACACCACTTCCAGCGGGGCTTGGCGGCTCACACCTGAAATCTTAGCACTCACAAGGCTGAGACAGGAGGATCACACAGCCAAGGCCTGCCTGGGCTTCAGCAATCAGCCCACCAACCAAGATTGTTTCAAGATAAAACAGGGTAACATCACTTCAACCAGTATCTGCTGGCCGATGTAAGCTACAGACAGGGCCAACCAAAATCCAGAGAGGAACAACAGACTCACCCCTTCGCCGCAGGAGCCATCCCTTATCACAGTAGCAGGCTGCTTATGAGACATAATCTTGACCCTCTTCCAGAGGCGCCAAGTCAAAGTATATGGATGGGATGGATGTGAGAATCTGAAATCCAGTGCCCCTTTCTCCATAAGCCCTCAGTTAGTCTACAGTACCCCAGCCTGAGAACTGGTGACCGGGGGCTCAGGCCATGTATCCTCCCTTATCTCTCAGAAGCTCTTATTGTCACCTTGGAGTTTCTGTATTTCAGCACCTAAGGCCTTTGCTTGGTTTCATTTTCATTTATTCTATGGAGGGTTAGAGTAACTCTTTTTTTTTTTCTTTTTGGTTTTTCGAGACAAGGTTCCTCTGTCCTGGAACTTACTCTGTAGACCAGGCTGGCCTTGAACCCACAGAGATCTGCCTGCCTCTACCTCCTGGGATTAAAAGCGTTCGCCATCACTGCCTGAATAGTAATTTTTTCTTTTAATTTATTTATTTTATGTTCACTGGTATTTTGCCTGCATGTACGTCTGTGTGAGGGTGTCAGATCTTGGAGTTAGAGACAGTTGTGAGCCACCATGTGGGTGCTGGGAATTGAACCCGGGTCCTTTGGAAGAGCAGCCAGTGCTCTATAACCACTGAGCCATCTCTCCACCCCATCCCCAAGCCTGGCTAGCAATTCTTAATGGTTAACTATCATCAGACATTGCCTCTAGCTGGGCATGGAGGTAATGATCAGAGCACTGGGTGGTGTGCTGAGGCAGAAGGATTGTAAGTTCAAGACCAACCTGGGATATATAGTAAAGTCCTGTCCCCAAAACAGGTTTGTTCCTTCATTTTTTCCCTCTTTATTTGGTTTATCTCATCTAGATTTCTCTATTCTTTCTCCCTGTGGGTTCAGATACGTTTAGACTTCTTTTCTGCAAGTGCTGGGATTAAAGGCATGCGCCACCACTGCCTGGCTAAAAAAAATAAACTTAAAAAGTTTTTATACAAAGATTTAGATGTACCAGGCATGGTGGCACCACCTTTTAACACCAGCTCTGGGAGTTTGAGGCCAGCCTGGTCTACAAAGCAAATTCCAGAACAGTCAGGGTTGCCCAGGGAAACCCTGTCTAGGGGCGGGTAGATTTAGATGCAAGCCCAAAGCTGGCTATCTCTGGACTCTGGGTTTAACTCCCTCATGCCACGGACTTGGCTGGAGACCATCAGGGGAAGGAGACTTGGGTGTTCAGGCATGCTCCTTGAAGTCATCACTGCTGAATCTCCCTCCACACTGACTGTGGAGAGGCCTTCAGCAGGAGGGATGCAGGCAGGAAGGCCCTAAGAGGGTCCCTAAGTGGTAAGCACTACCCCACACCTCCCCTCCAGTCCTGAGATTAGCATCCAGACTGGAGCTGGTATTTTGTGATGCTTCATTTTGAGTTTTTTGGAGACTGGGTGTCCTGTAGTCCAGACTAGCTCTGAAGTCCTAATACTGCTGCCTCCACCTCTGAATGATGTGATTATAAGCATGCACTTTTATACTGGTCAAGGTATCCTGTGCCATGCCTGAAGGGAACCATGAATCCTTTCCTGAATGAAGTACAGGGTGGTGAGCTCTCACTCGGGCTGTGGCACCCGCATGCATGCACACAGGGCAGCAAACTGCAGTAAGGACCTTGTTTGCCGTATTAATCCTCCTGCATGCAGATCCAGTTTCTTTTCGGAGCACTTTATACACACACACTGCCTCCCCTTCTCCCCAGCAGCTCTGTCTGGAATAGCATCTACCATTTCCATTCCACCAGAGGAGGAATCTGCTGCTTCAGTGGTTACAGTCAGAGTCAGAACAGACATGTCAGCTCAGGTCCGCCTGATGCTAGAGCCCGTGCCTCTTGTTTGTTTCGAGATAGGGTCTCACTATGTAGCCCTAGACCGGGTTGGAACTTGCTATGTAGACCAGGCTGGCCTCCAACACGCAGAGATGTACTTTCCCTTTCTCCTGAGGGCTGATACTAAAGGCATGTGTCAACATGCCCAGATGACACAGGGTCTTGAACTCCATATGAAGTTGAAAACGACCCTGAAATCCTGGTCTTCCTGCCTCCACCTCCCGAGCTTGGATAACAGGCTGCACCATCACAGCCAGCCAGATCACCGATCTCTTAGTGGGTCTTTGTGAGGGGGCTTTCAGCTGTCTTCTCTGGGTCCCTTATCTAGAACTAGAAAATGACTTCCTCTGTCTACAACTACAGATAAAAGTGAAAGAAGTTTACAAATTATCAACTTCTGAAGACTTTCAGATAGGAAAGAGGCAGACAGCTTCCTTGCACTGAAAACACAAAATACATACAAGCCCCGCAAGCATCTTCTATTTCCAGGACATCAGAAGATATTAGAGAACTACGAAAGAGGTTGAGCATGGAGGTTCAGGTCTGTAACCTCAGGACAAGGGAGGCAGAAGCAGACATTGGAAGCCAGTCTGGATAATTGAACGCTGTCTCAAAGTGACAGCCTGGAGAAATGGCTCAACCATTAAGAGCACTGGCTGCTCTTCCAAAGGACCCAGGTTCAGTTCCCAGTACTTTTATAACTATCTGTAACTCTAGTTCCAGAGTATCCAGTACCCTATCCTGGTCTTCATTGGCACCAAGCATCCATGTGGCTGACAGACATACAAACAGACAAAACACCCATACTCATAAAATCAAAATTGAAATTAAAAGAGAAGAAGAGCCACACATGATAACTACCAAAACAAGCACACACACACACACACACAACAAAAACAGTGCTAAAGATTACATTACATCAAGGACCCGAAAATCAGTAGGAAGATGAGGATGCTCCTACAATCCCAGGCAGTGGGGAGACAGGACAATCAGGAGCTCAAGGCCAGCCTCAGCTACAAACATGAGTTCTAGGCTAGCCTGGGCTGTGTGAGACCCTGTCTTCAGAAAGGGAAGAAAGAAGCAGAGGCTCAGCTATTAATGAGCATTGGCTGCTCTTCCGGAGGACTAGGGTTCAAATCCCACCACCTACTACCACAAGTGTCTGTAACTTCAGTTCTAGGGGATCCCATGTACTTCTCTTGCCTTGACCTGAAGTAGGCACAGATTCTGCACTGTAGTTCAAATAATACAGAAGCGAGTAATATAGGGGTGTGGGGTGGCACACACCTTGAGTCTCAACACTTAGGAACCAGAGACTCCCTGGAGGTAGGAAGTTCAAGGCCAGCAAGGGCTGCATTGCAAGACTCCGCCTCAAAAACAAAACAAAAAGCACAAACCAACAGTAGACACCATAACCATTGTATGCTGTGGTGCTGGGGATCAAACCCAGAACTTCATGCATACTGGACAGGTATTCTGCCAACTGCACTCCCTCTCAGCTCTATATTTCAATTACATTTTATTTATTGTGTGTGTGTTCTTCAATGCCAAGTCAGAGAACAGCTTGCAAGAATTGGTTCTCTCCTTTCAACACGTAAGTTTCCTTTACCCACCAAACCATCTCCCCAGCCCCTCTAGTCCTATTATTTGCCCTAAGAGACAAGCCAATCCTGGCCTTGACCTTGTGATCTTCCTGCTTCAGCTAAGTGTTGGGATTTGGGTGTGGACAAACACACCCACCTCCCAACCTTCCTCTTCATGGGGTATCCTGTTTGGATGTCACATGAAGCCCACCCAGAGGGAACTGTCTGGAGTGAGGCTGGGACTCCAGTCTCTTTAGGGGCCCCTTGATCTTCATGTTGGGAGTACGCTATATCTCAGCAGAATTACAATCTGTCTCTGTCCCCCAGTTAGACCCTAAGGTTAAGGCGTGACAATCCCTGGTGAGACCCAGGACTCACACAGCCCAGTGTCACTGCATTAACTCACTGTAGGTCAGTCCCAGACCAGATAATTAGCTTCCTGGCAGGAGGCCAGAGCATGAGGCCAGGAGGAAATCAGGTGTCAGTTCTAGACCAGATGGCCTCAGCTTCACCTGTGGCCTCAGGCAAGTCACTCTCTAGCTCCAGGCACCACTCTCCTCTCAGGAACTTAAACCCGAAGGCAGCTGAGAGTCCAACTCTGACCTTCGAAGAATCCGAGGGTCTGTGACTCCGGCACTACGTGGCAGTGCTCTCCCGACCTGGTTCCAAAAAGCATGGAGAGTGGGCGGCTCTCCCTAGCTGTGCTCTGTGAGCTGTGGGCTGGTCTCTGAGAGTAATCCTTCTATCCACCAGCTGGGTGTGATGGTACATCCTGCAATCCAAGTACTTGGAAAGCAGAGGCAGAAGGATCAGCTCGGAACAAAAACGAAAGGCAAAAAGAGGGCCTGGGGATGCAGCTCAGTTGTCAGAGCACTTGACTAACCCTCTCAAAGTCCTGGGTTCCATCCCCAGTACTTCAGAATGGATGTTGTGGTGCACACCTCTGAGGCAAGAGGATCAGGAGTTCAAGGTCATCCTTAGCTACGACCGGAACTGTCAGCTAGCCTGAGCTACTGCTGGGACTCAGCCTCCAAACAAACTAACCAACCAAGACTCCACCTGGTTCAGACAATGGGCAGATTCACCCCGACCCCTCCCTCCCTTCCCATCTAAATTCCCCGAGTTCTTCCTCATTTCTTCCTACCCTCTTCTGGTGGGGGGAAAATCTCAGGTTCGGGGATCATTCCTCTGCTCCTAGCTCTCTGGAGTTCCACCATCATCCTGGGTAACACAGAAGGCACAGAGGACGAGGCAAACGGTACCCACAGCTCTCTGAAGGAAGGCATGCACTCACTCAGGTACACATCTGTGCACAAGGAAGTGGAGGTGCCAGGGAGAGGAACGTAGGGAGCCTGGAGGGTGGCAGTGTGGGCTGCCCTACTCTGCCTGGTGACCTAAATGCAATCCCAGGACCCACATGGTGCACGGAGCGAACCGGCGCCTGCAACTTGTCCTCTGATCTCACAGCACAGACCATGGTACCCATGTGCCCATGCATAAATACGTTCTAGGAAGAGAAGGGGGGTGCTGTCAGAGGTGTGGCTAGTCCAATGATGTAATGGTGACAGCAAAGAGGAAGTGTCTGGGACGTCCCCGACGGACGGGCTGGCATCTAGGAGGTAGGTGTCAGGCTGGATGACTGACGCAGCTATAGGTCAGGCTGGATCACAGGTGGCTGTCGGGAGGATGCTGAGGTCACCTCAGCACCAAGTGGTGTCATCTGTTTTGCAGATGAGAAGTTCCGAGGCAGAGCCAGAACCAGGAACTTTAATACTGACTCTTGGCCCTGAACTTGGCTGTGAAAGACTGCTTCTCTGACGTGGACACAGGATGGGGGTGTGAGGAAGTTGCCCTTCGTGATGCTTAACCTTCTCTCCCTGGACCAGCCCTGCCACCGAAGGGAAGCAGGGGAAACCCCTTGGCTTCTGTGACCCCATATGACCCCATTATGTCATATGAATGGGGGAGCACAGGACCAGGGGAGGGTTTTGTCTTGTTTGTTTTGAGACAGGATCCCCACGTGGTATGGTGTAAACTTGATCCTGAACCTTCTACATCCTAAGTGTTGGAATCACAAGCTCGTGTCACCAAACCTGTTTTTAGTTTGCATATTTAAAAACATGCTGGAAAGGGGCGAATAGACTTCACCAGTTTGCCAGAAGTGTCTATGGCATTGGTATAGTTAAAAACCTCTGCCTTGGGACTTCTCTTCCTAAAAAGGGGAGCTGGGGAACCAGTTGAAGGCTGCCAAAGGAGGGTATTTAGGGCTTGGGTCCCCTGAGGTCCCTCTGCTCCAGTGTGCACTCTCAAGCCAAAGAAAATGACACAGGAAATTGGGACAGGAGCAAAGGGATTCTGAGAAGTAGAGCAGAAGCCGAGGAGACCAGCTGGCAAATTGCAGTCGGGTGGCATGGAGCTGGGTTCCTCACCCCACCTCAGCCAGGCTTTCCGGAGCTCCTGGCTTCGAGCATCTCCCTTCCTAGGCTTAATTTTTCTTCTCTAAGTCACTGTAGTGGGAGGAAGGGTGGCTTCAAGGTCAAGTGTGCCCTTCCTCTGGGTCTGCTCTGCCTGGCTTGGTGCTGGATTTCAGGCCAGTCCTCTCCCCTTCTCAGGCCAATTTCCATTGTCTAATGAGAAAGTTGACTGGCTCAAAGATACATTTCTGGCATACACACTGGTATTCTCTCAGCCATATCGGCAGTAGACATCACCAATAGATCTCAGAGTCTGATCATTCCACACTCATCTGAAGCTTTGGAAGTCTTTTCCTTCCTTCCTTCCTTCCTTCCTTCCTTCCTTCCTTCCTTCCTTCCTTCCTTCCTTCCTTTCTTTCTTTCTTTCTTTTTTCTTTTTCACTACTCACTAATCCATTAGAAATGGCAGATGGAGGGCTTGAGAGATGTCTCAGCAGTTAAAAGCATGTGTTACACAATCTTGGAGACCAGAGTTCAGATCCCATCACCCACATAGCAAGGCGAAAGTTCTGTGCATGCCTGTAACTCCAGCACCTAACGAGTAGGAGACAGGAGGATCAGGTTTGCTGGTTTCCAGCCTAGCTGATAAAATACAAGCCCCAGGGTCAGGGAATAGGTGGAGAGTGATAGAGGATGTGCGAGAGCGTACGCGCGCGCACACACACATTCACATGCACATACATATATACTCACACAGACATAGATAAGCATTTTTAAAGTTTTTTTTAATGAAATGACAAATAGTGAAAACTACTTGCTGATGTTATTACTAGATGGTCTGCATCTTATAAATCACCCACATTTCTATTTCTGACACTGTAGATCTCTACAGATGTGATCTCAAGGGATGGTGAGATGGCTGGGCAACAAGGTGATTGCTGCTAATTCTGACGACTTGAGTACGACCCCTGGATCTCAAAAGTGGAAGAAGAGGACTGACTCTTGCAAGTTGTCCTCTGACGTGTGTACCCCGACTCACACACATTTACCATATACACAGTAATAACAATAAATAAAATCTCAAAAAGGTCACATCTCAGAACTCAAATATGATACTAGACAGGTGTGAAGAGCTATATAGAAGACTCTCTCTGGTGTGTGTGTGTGTGTGTGTGTGTGTGTGTGTGTGTGTGTGTGTGTATGTGCATGTGTTTGGTGGAGTACAGCAGAGAAACTGAGAATGCTCTCTGCTAGGCTGTACATTTTCTCTCATGTACCCTACAGCAAACTCAGGTGAGAACTGGGCCCTGGGATGTGAATGGTAGGAAAGCCCTTCCTGTTTTACAACAGATGGAGGGAGGCAGTTGGAAGCCAGCCTCTCTGGTCCAGGTGTTGAGAATTAGTGTCCCATGGGACCCCTTCCTGTCCCCAGGAGAGCCACACCACAAGGATCATTAGGCAGGCAGTACAGCAAAGGCAAGAGAAAATGAACACTAGCTGAGTATTGGCATGCAGAAATGCTGTGGAATAATCCTCTTGTACATTGTAAAGGTTTGTCACTCAAATTGGTTTAATAAAACACTGATTGGCCAGTAGCCAAGCAGGAAGTCTAGGCAGGGCAACCAAACTAAGAATTCTGGGAAGAGGAAGGGTGGAGTTGGGAGTCGCCAGCCAGATGCAGGAGAAGCAAGATGAGAATGCCGTACTGAGAAAAGGTGGCTAAACATAGATAAGAATTATGGGTTAATTTAAGCATAAGAGCTGGTTAGTAATAAGCCTGAGCTACTGGCTGAACATTTATAATTAATATAAGCCTCTGTCTGATAATTTGGGAAGCAGCTGCTGGGTATTTGAGAGTTGCTGGTGGGACAGAAACTTCTGATTACACAGAGGCCTCAAAGGCAACCTAGGGAGTTATTTCAGAGTGCAGCCAGCCCAGGTCAGAACCAAGGCCAGAGGTAACATCCCCTAGCTGATACTGCAACCTGTCCAGTCAGTACTCTGTCTGGGGTCTCAAGTGGACAAATGAAGTGCAGAGTGCTATGCAGCAGCTGGGTAAGCATAGATGAAAGGTGGAGAGAAGTCTACAGGAGAAAATGGAGAGAAACCCTGTCTCAAAAAACCGAAAAAAAGTAAATAAGTTGGGGATTTAGCTCAGTGGTAGAGTGCTTGCCTAGCAAGTGCAAGGCCCTGGGTTTGATCCTCAGCTCAAAAAAAAAAAAAAAAATTCCTGTCTCTAGAAAAGTGGAAGGCAGCTGGGCGTTGGTGGCACACACCTTTAATCCCAGCATTCAAGAGGCAGAGGCAGTGGATCTCTGCGAGTTCGAGGCCAGCCTGGTCTAGAGTGAATTCTGGAACAGCCAGGGCTACGCAGTGAAAGCCTGTCTTGAAAAACCAAAAAATAAAAAAAAAATATTTTTTTTTAACTAATTAAAATATTTTTGAAATTCACAAGGCCTGGAGGTGCACACCTATAACCTCAGCTCTCAGGTGTCAGAAACAAGGGGGCCACTACAAAGTTGGAGTTATCATGATCTCCATAGCAAGATCCTGTCTCCAAACATACAAACCAACACAGTCCTAGCTGTGAGTGGAACCCAGGGCCCCCCTTGCCCTAGGTCCATGCTCCTCTGTGCAGCTGTATCTTAGGCCACTCCTTGGGCTTCGATGTTGCAGCTAGTACTACTAACTGATACTATTCTGAGTTCAACACTATGTACAGTGGCTAGGCCAGCAGGTGCCAGCTAACCTGGCCACTCCTGAAGAGTGCTCCCAGCCTTCCCCGGGGGGGGGGGGGGGGGGGGGGGAGCCCCAGCCCCTACAGAGCATCCAGCTCAAACTCTCTAGGTAGCTGAAAATGACTTGAACTTCCCAACCTCCTGTTTCTACTTCCTCAGTGCTGGCATTATAGGAGCGCACCACCTTGTCCAGTTTATGGGGAATGAACCTGGGGCTTTACGTACACTCTCCCAACCTTTTTCAAGGCTTGGTTGCTCAACACACCTGAAACTCTAATCTCAATACTCACTGCAGTCACACACACACACACACACACACACACACACACACACACACACACACACACACACACACTCTGCTCTGCACCCCTTTGGGAGGATTATTGAGATGCCAAGGCTGGGGTTACCAAGGAAAGCTGTTTGAAAGCCTTCCCTCGGGTGCAACTTAGCAGTGTTGCTTAGGTCTGCCCTGGAGCAGGGGACTGGCTAACATGACTCTTCAGGGGCCAGAGAGTGTTCCACTGGAAGTTCATTTGCTCCTGTGTGTTCATGCAGCCCCCTGTGCAGGGAAACTGTCCTAGCTGTCACTTCTTACTCCACTGCCCCAGCTTCAGAAGCCACACACCTTGAGATTCACGGGGAATGGGAAGGGAGGAGGAGACAGGCAGCTAAGCTCTGAGGACTGAACACAGGGGGTTTTCTTATTGTTTGCTTTGTTTTATTTACTTATTTGGGTTTTTTTGTTGTTTTGTTTTGTTTTTTTGAGACAAGGTCTTGAACTGGCCTTGAACTCCTGATTTTTCTGCCTCTGTCTCCTTGGATCACAGGCAAGGATTACCAACACAATTACTTTTTTTGTTTTGTTTATTGAGACAAGGTTTCTCTGTGTAGTTTTGGTGCCTGTCCTGGATCTCGCTCTGTAGACCAGGCTGGCCTCGAACTCACAGAGATCCACCTAGCTCTGCCTCCCAAGTGCTGGGATTAAAGGTGTGCACCACCACCACCCCGCTACCAACACAATTATTAATGATTAATACTTAATATAAGGCTGTATTTTATAAAATAGTAAAATAGTCATTACCTGATTTCATTGATTCTTTACTTTTTATTGTTTTCTGTAGAAATTTCTATTTTAATGTTTAGATAATGATGAAAATACTGTCAGTTTTATGTTGTTTAACCATTTATTTACCTTCTAACTGCCTTGCTGCTTTTTAAAAGCAATTGTGTATGCCCGTGTATGTGAATGCACATGAGTGCAGGTGCCTTCAGAGTTCAGAAAAAGGGCATCAGATCCCTTGGAGTTACAGGTGGTTGTGAACCTCCTGACATGGGTGCTGGGAACTGAACTTGGGTCCTTTGGAGCAGCAGCAATTGCTATTAACTGCTGAAACATCTCTCCAGCCCCTATATGTTTTGGGTTTTGAGGCAGGATTTCACACTGTAACCCAGGCTGGCCTCTAGCTCACTGTGAGCTTCCTACCAAGTTCTGGGATTACAGGTATGAGACACTATGTTAGACTTTGATTTCTTCAATTCTAAAACATCCTTTTCTTCGGGGTGGGGGGGGGCAGGGAGGTATATCTCACTGTGTAGCCCTGGCTAGTCTGGTACTCATTGTATAGATCAGGCTGGCCTTGAACTCACAGATATCTGTTTGCTTCTGCTGGGACTGAAAGCATGTGCACTACATCTGGTTCCTAAAATGCATGCATTTATTTATTTATTTATTTATTTATTTATTTATTTATTTATTTTTGAGACAGGGTTTCTGTGTAACTGCCCTGGCTGTCCTGGAACATACTATGTAGAACAGGCTGGCCTCGAACTCACAGAGATCCACCTGCCTCTGCCTCCTGAGTACTATGATTAAAGATGTGCAACCACCCCCGCCTGGCTAAAATGGATTTTTATCTTTAAATTACCGAGATTTAACCCATATAATATCCTATTTTATTTAGCTCTAAGAACAAGCCTGGTGATAAAGCATTGCCATTTACAGTTCCCATTTGCAGCTGGAAAGCTGAAGCTCAGAGTAGTTAGGCAGCTTGTCTAAGGTCACACAGCCAGGGGATGAGGAGGTAGGACAGCTGTAGCGCTGTCCTGAAATCCCCAGCCCACTCCCTGAGAGCATCTTGACCAACAGCAGTGCAGTGAGGACCGTCGCCTGTCCCACTTGTCTCCGAGCCACACTTCAGCACCTCTTGGAGGGAGACCTCACTGCACCCATCCAAAGCTCCCTGGCAGAGGTTGGGTGGGCTGATGGGGCTCCCTAGGAGCAATTTACACTCACGCAGGAGGCTTTCAGCTCCGGCCTCCCACCTGCAAGGATGAACCCTGAACCTCATATCTGAGACAGCATCATTTGATACCAAAGCTGGCCTCCACATGGGAAGCTATTTCTGCCTGGTGTCCTTCAACTCTGTATGTGCTACATCTAGGGGTTCCTGCTCATGGCCCCCACTCTGAAATCTCCTCACAGTGCTCTTTCTCATATTTTACAAGGTCAAGTAAAAATCAAATATTGACCCCTGATAAGATCTCCAAGACAAACTAAAATGCCACATTTCTTTACTTTTGGCTAACCTTGCCTCAGCTCAGTGGTAGGTTCCCACTGACCAGAAAACACACACTGGCTACCATTGTAGGGCGGCAATTGCTGTGGAAGGCCATCCACAGCGAGTTACGTGACGAGTACAAGTTGGCAGGAAAGATTTTCAAAGCATGGTGCAACAGAGGAAAACTGCGAAACGGGACGTGGGCTCCTCCTTTCCCAGGTTGGGGAATGGAGGCTCAGAGAGCCAAATGACTGACTCTAGGTCACACAGCAGCTACAGGCAGCAGCCCCCAGGCTTTCTGCCCCTAGACAGGGATCCCACCAAACCCTGCTGTCCTGAGGCTCACAAAAGCCCAGGCATCTGGACTCACCAGAGCTGCTGAAGGGGGTCAGAACAGGGAAATGGCTTCTCCACGTCACCTGTGGACTTCTCTGGGGCAGCTGCCAAGGCCACTCAGTTTTTCCTTCCTGGGAGGTGGCCAGGGCTCAGCATGAGATCCTCCTGGGAAACCAGCCCTGGGTGAGGTGGGGGCAGCCTTCAGGAGTGACTGGGTCCTAGGGTCACGATGGGGTCACAGTGCGTGACTCCCAAAGCTCCCAAAGCTGTCTCCTGGTGTGGGTGGCGCTCACCAGTTGTCACACCACTTTTGGTGCCAGCTGCCAGTTGCCTTTAAGAGAGCCGCCTCAGCTCATTGGCTGATGGGGCTCTTCCAGCTCTTCACCTGAGCAGGTGAGAGACGCCAGACTGGGGGCAGAGCGCGACTCTAGGGAGTAATGAACAGACGCTGCCTTCCCCACAGATTTCTTTCTTCTCTACTACCCACAGCAGGGCAATAACCTGGGGCAAAGAACTGGCAAAAGGCTACACCGGCAGAGGTGGTCATCTATCTCTGTAATAGGAGGGGAAGGCAAGAGGGTCAGAAATTCAAGGTCATCTTCCCCTATGTAAGGAGTTTGAGGCTAGATTTGGCCAAGTGAGACCTCTTAAGGAAATAAACAAGCAGAAAGCTGGGCGATAGATAGCACATTGATAGAACCGCGATAGAACATTTCCCCAAGGCTCTGGATTGGGTCTCCACTAATCCCCCAGGAGGAGAGTGCAAACTTATGCTATCTTCATGGAGCCCGTGCCTACAGTCTCAGCACTTGGAAAGCTGCCCAGGAGGACTACCACAAATTCAGGGTCAGTCTGGGCTACACAATGAGTTCCAAGCCAGCCTGGGCTACAGTGTGAGCCTGGCTCAAACATACACACCACACATGCAAACACACAAACTCCTTATTCCACACGCATACTTTACACCGTACACACACAAACACACCTCATACCACACATACAAATGGTGCCCCTACATCACACACAGACACCCCTCACACACAAAAACATCCACCTCTATACAAACACAAACACTGCATACACACACACACACACACACACACACACACACACACACACACACACACACACGCCGTCCCATACTACAGTGTTTAGAGCTGATGAACTCACTTCAGTGAGTTCCACAGCCCAGGTTATTGCCCTGTTCTTAATACAAATGGTGAAATAGAGTCCTCGAGTCTGGGAAGATGTCTTAATGGGTAAAGCACTCACTGTACAAGCTTGAGGGCCTGAGGTTAGATTCCAAGACCCCCACATAAAAATCTAGACACCGTGGCACATGTGTGTAACCCAGCACAGCGGTGCAGAGACAGGCTAAGCCTGGGGACTTACTGGCCAGTCAGCTCAGCTGAACCAGCAAGCTTCAGCTCCAGCTTCAGCCCTGTCTCAGTCAACAAGGCGGAGAAGTGACTGAGGAACTGGTGAGGATAGCCTGGAGGCCGCACTCAGTCATGTGCACCTCCTGAATATACATGCACCACAGACAGACAAATACACAAAAAGAAAGTCAAAATCCGGTCCTAGGAGTTGAGGTGGCCTGCCCATCCGCGGCATCCTGGAGGGGAAAGCCGACAGTGTAGGGCAGAATGTGGATACATCCCTACCACTGCCGCCTCGGGCTTCTCATGTAGTGTCCCTGGACCACATTCCGTCGCTGACTGTGGGGCCTTGGCAAGTCACTTCAGGGCTTCTGGATCTATTGTTAGGCAAGCGCTCTACCAGCTGGTCTCAGGGCCTAGCCCGGGATGGTTTGTGTAGTGAGTAGGAGGGGCGTGAGGCTGCAGGCCCTGCGAACTGGGGCAGGAAGGTTGGGTGGATAGTGCAAGTGAGCTCTGGGCTTCTGTTTCTCTCCCAGCACGAAGATAAGGAGGGAAGGAGGCACTTGCAGGAGGCAGTCCTGGACAAACCCAGTCACCTCTCAAAAACCATTTCCTTACGCAGTAATAAAGAAGACCGAGCCCAGCATGGTGGTACAAGCCTCTCATCCCAGGGCTCGGGAGGCAGAGGCAGTCCTATCTCTGAGAGTCTCAGAAGAGTCAGGCCTACCAAGGGGGACTCTGTCTCAGAAAAAAAAAAAAAAAAAAATTTAAAAAGAGAGAGAGGAAAAAAAAAGAAAGAAAAAGAAGCAAAGGAGAGAGGGAGGGGGAGTGGGCATGGGACTATACTTTGGTCAAATCATAAACCTGGCTTGGCAGCTTACATCTTTCATTCTAGCACTCAGGAAACAGAATTCAGGCCAGCCAAGACTACATAATAAGACCCTGGAGAGAGAGAGAGAGAGAGAGAGAGAGAGAGAGAGAGAGAGAGAGAGAGACAGAGAGACAGAGAGAGACAGAGACAGAGAGAGACAGAGAGAGAACCGGTGCGTTCTGAGTTCTTCCCACTTTTGCTTTCAGAAATTTGTCCTTAGGCAGGCAGTGGTGGCGGCAGAAACCCTGTCTGGGGAAAAAAAATAAATAAAAGAAGTTTGCCTTTGGCTTTAAAGGAGCCATTTAATTTCCATCGCCAAGTTGCAGCTATTGTTGGCCTCAGGGCCTCCCCCAGGGCTAGGCAAATCCTCCAAGGCTGGGCCACACCTGGGCCCCTGGACACAGAAGTTTCCCTGTGCGTTAGAAAGCAAAGCCCTCGCTAGCCACATTCCTGGACTGCCAGCCCTTCAGCAAGTGGTTAGCGCGTCCCTGCTCCAAACCCGCTTCTCCGCTCCAGCACGTTGGCGGGGAAGAGGGAGATAGCTGCTTCTGCCTTTGCTGCGGGGAAAACTGCATTCCGTGACACAGTCAAGGAAGCCAGAGTCACGTCAGAGGGACATGAAGACACGCTCCTTTGTGAGTCAAGAGGATCTGGGCACCAGCAAGGAAAATCACGGCAACGGGTCGGAAGACACTATTTGTCCTTAATTTTCATAATTTTTTCCCTAAATAGACACAGCTTTATTCACTTTTCCGAGGTTGCCATTTATCCTAGAAAACACCAAACAGTGAAGGATTATATTTTCTCTTGAGAAGTCTGTCATGTCTAACTACTAAAGACAGTTAAATTAGCTATGGTAAATATGTCACAGAATATGCCATTTAAATAGACACTTTCCTTATGAGCTTGAGTAAGACATGAAAATATTTTTGTTGGAATTTCTAGTTCTCTTTTTAGCAAATAAAATAAAATGCTTATTGTGCGTGTGGATGCTCCGGCACCCGTATGGAGGTCGGAAAACAGTCTGTAGGAGTTGGTTCTCTCCTTCTGCCATTCCTGGGGATTGAACTCAGGTTGTCGGGCTAGGCAGTTTACCCACTGAGCCATTTAAAAAGCTCAGGGTCTTCCTGTGTAGCCCTGACTATTCCGGAATTCTCTGTGTAGACCAGATCAACCTCGAATCCACAGAGATCTGCCTGCTTCTGCCTCTGAAGTGCCAAGATTCAAGGCGCGCGTCACCATATCTGGCAAGATTCATTTAATTTTAATCAAGTTGGAGTATGCACATGGGTACAGGTACCCACAAAGGCCAAAGGCGTCGTATCTCTTTGAACTGGAGTTACAGGAAGTTGTGAGCTGCCTGAGGTGAGAACTAGAAATCTTACTTGGGTCTTCTGAAAGAGCAGTATGTACTCTTAACCTCTGGACAATTTCTCTAGCTCCCTTTATTATAATTTTTATTATGAGGAGCTAAATGTATTTATACCATTTCATTCGCACTTATTCAACTGCTAACATTTGCTAGCTCTGACAAATCTCAATTTGGGAAGGATGGGGTGTGGTTCCCCAGCTGCTGGGAGAATAAATAACTACAACTTCTGAGTGCAATTTGGGTACACTCTGTGACCCAAAACCTCCGTGTCTGGATTTTGTCAGATAAAACCTACAGGGGCTACTACTGGGGGGTGCTTGCTTGGAGGTTCTGGTGGGGGAGCACAGCTGCTGGTATACTTTTGTTATTTTGCCTCCCCCTCACCCCCGAAGCTGAGGATGGAACCCAGGGCCTTGCGCTTGCTAGACAAGCGCTCTACCCCTGAGCTAAATCCCCAACCCCTGCTTATATACTTTTGACCAAAGATCATCTGGGAAGCTTGGAATGTTCATTCTCCTCATCTGCAGATGCTAGCCAATCTGATTAGCAGAATCAACCCTGGTGCTCAGTGAGGTGGCACATACCAAAGCCAGATCGTCATCACATTCAAAGCCACTGTTTTGGACTAGCTGCTGTAGCGGGCCCCAGAGCACCAGGCTAAAAGTCAACACAGAGGCTCAGCAGTTCAGGGCACTTGCTGCCCTTATAGTGGACCAGAATCTCGTTCCTAGGACTCAGGTTGGGCAGTTCACACTCTCCTGTCTCCTCCTTCTGAGTTCTGGGATTACAGATGTGTGACACTCCACCTATTTTACGTAGTGGCTTTGTGCATGGTAGGCAAACCCTCTATTAACTGAGCCACATCCCCAGCCCTGATTTACTTTGTGTGGTGGTTTGAACAGGAATGTCCCCCATAGGCTCATATATTTAAATGTGTGGTCCTTAGGGAGAGATGATACTTGTGAGGGATTAGGAAGTGTGGCCTTATTGGAGTAGGTCTGGCCTTGTTGGAGCAAGTGTGTCACAGGGGTTTGGCTTGTTTTTTTTTTTTTTTTTTTTTTTTTCCCTGAGACAGGGTTTCTCTGTGTAGTTTTAGTGCCTGTCCTGGATCTTACTCTGTAGACCAAGCTGGCCTCGAACTCACAGAGATCTGCCTGGTTCTGCCTCCCAAGTGCTGGGATCAAAGGCTTGTGCCACCATAGCCTGGCTTGCGCCACTGCTACCCGGCGACTTTGAGGTTTTAAAAGCTTAAGACAGGCTCAGTGTCTCTTCCTTCCTGCAGTCTGAGGATCTGGATGTAGCTACTTCTCTAGCAGTATGTCTGCCTGCATGCTGCCATGCTTTCCACCATGATAACAACGGACTAAACTTCTGAACTGTAAGCCAGCCCCAATTAAATGCTTTTCCTTTGTAAGAGTTGCCGTGGTCGTGGTGTCTCTTCATGGCAATAGAACACTGATTAAGACACTTTGCTTTAGGAGATGAAGAGTGGCCCAAATTTGGAGAGAAAATAAACCTGTGTGTCACATGATTATAGGTATCTCTCAGTGCTTGTCTCCTTGAAGGAAAGAATTCAGTAGAGGAACAGCTTAAGCAGAAGTTCATACATCGAAGCAGACACTATAAATAGAGACTGGATTGAGCCTGGATAGATGGCTCAGAGATTAAGAGTACTGGATACTCTTCTAGAGGACTTGAGCTCAATTCCCAACACCCACATGGTGACCCACAAGCATCTGTACCTCCAGTTCTGGGGGATCTGATGCCCTCTTCTGGTCTCCTTGGGAACTGCATACACGTGGTGCACATATATACCTGCTGACAGAGCCTGCTTATGCAAATATACTTGAGAGAGAAGACAGAGACTGGGGTGGCAGCCCCAAGATGGGGTGCAGTACAGAGGATTCTCCATTGGGTTGTTAAAATTATGAATATTTATGAGGTGGGTGGACTATTAGTTGGCTCTTTTTTCTCTCTTAAACCATGGTAGACTAGACATCCCTTTTGGGTATTTCTTCCCATGATCAGCTAGAAAAGCCCACAGGGAAGTCAAATCTACAATGTAAGTGTATGCTAATGAGCCAGGCTTTTGAGGATGCAGACCCTTCATTAACGAAAACGTGGGAAAACATCCTAGTGCTTTAGTTTTTCATATAGTGGAGAAAACTGTTCCAGGTCTCAAGGGCGCTTAGCCACTGATGGGGTCACCAAGATGCAGCTGCAGTTTTCTTGGGTTCTCTCCTATTTAATTCCTCACCAACAGGTGTCAAAATGGTGTCTCTGTTGTCTTTTGAAAGCTAGATTAGTGAGGTAGGGGCTGTGCCTCTGAACGCACGCAGAGCCTAGTGTCTCTGTGGCTAATGGAAACATATCAGTTAAGCCAAGAGCAGCTTCACACACTCTCAGTATTTTCCAGCAAGAATCACGGCAGCCATCTCTGTGAGCTCAAAGCACACACCCCCACTGGGGTTTTTCTGCCAGCGAAAGTGAACATGTTTCAAGTCCTTCTCTCCACTCTGACCTCACAGTGGTTCCCAATGTCAAGGGCTCCACAAATACTTCATTTATTTATTTGGTTTTTCGAAGCAGGTTTTCTCTGTCTAGCTGCCTGTCCTGGATCTCACTCTGTAGAGCAGGCTGGCCTCCACTCACTGAGGTCCACCTGGCTCTGTCTCCCGAGTGCTGGGATTAAAAGTGTGTGCCACCGCCACCCAGCTACTTATTTATGTATTAAAACACGATCCCATTCTATGACCCAGACTGGCCTGGAGGTCTGTAGCTCAGGTTGGACTCAAACTCATGGCCATTCTTCTGCCTCCCAAGAACTGGGATCACGAGTGTTTGTCATCATGCCAAACTCAAGTACTTAATTTAGTTATTTATTTTGTTTAATTTTTACTTATGTGTCTACGTGTGGGTGCCTGCAAAGGCCAGAAGAGGACATCTGATACCCTGGAGCGGAGTTACAGGAAGTTGTAAGCCTCCTAACGTGGGTGCTGGACACCAAACTCAAATCCCCTGGAAGAACAGGAAGCCATCTCTCCACGCCTGAGAGCTTTATTTAAAATGCAGTTTCCTGTTGGAGCACATGAAGGGGCCAGTTCTGCAGATTCAAAGCTGTGGGATCTCCACGACACAGGGCAGCAACAGGATGTCCAAGAGGAGGATCCAGTATTGATAGTGTAGAAAAAGCCAGAGGCCTCGAACCAGACCAGTGACTCACTGCAATGAACACTTGCAAGTTAAGACGTATGGGCTAAAGGGTACACTGTGTGACTCACTGTGGCACACTACAGCTTCCACGATGAGATTTTTCTTTTAATTTTATTTTATTTTGAGGGGGGAGGTTGCAAGGGCAGATACGAGGGGACAAGGAGATGAGTGGAATTGGGGTGAATGATGTGAAATCCACAAAGAATCACTAAAGTGTTAAAAAAAAAATTGCCGGGCGGTGGTGGCGCACGCCTTTAATCCCAGCACTCGGGAGGCAGAGCCAGGCAGATCTCTGTGAGTTCGAGGCCAGCCTGGGCTATGAAGTGAGTTCCAGGACAGGCGCAAAGCTACACAGAGAAACCCTGTCTCGAAAAACCAAAAAAATAAAAAATAAAGGCAGAAAACCCATAGAGTTGATAAAGAAAAAACTAACTGAAAAATAAAATAAAATAAAATAAAATGTAGTTTCTACCAGGCCTGTTGGAGTAATTAACATCTGAAATTCTATGTACTCTAGAAGCAGAGGCAAAGTTTAAGGCCTGCCTGGGCTACATAGAGAGTTCAAGACCATCTAGGGCAACATAATGAGATCCTGTCTCAAAGTAGAAAACACCAGGCTGGGGGTATAGTTTAGGGGGCAAAAGCCGGTCTACCAAAGCAGAGGCCATGAGTTTGATCCCCAGCACTGCTTAAAATGGGGTAGTGGAGGCAAATAGCCCTGTGATCCCAGACCCTCCATAGCTAGCAGGGGAAGGACCGTAGCTTCAAGCTCATTCTTCACTTCAGCAGCCCAAGGCCACCCAGGCTACAATAGCCCTTATTTCAGAACAAAAAGAAAAGTAGGATGGCTATCTAGTAAAAGCCTCTGCTAAGCCTGGCAACCTGGCTCCATCCCCAGGACCTACAAGGTAGGAAGTGAGATTTGTACGCACACACAGTAAATAAACAAATGCATTATTTTTTCAAGGTCAGAGATCGGATCTAGGTCTCACGTATGCAGGGCAAACACTACTACTGAGCTATACTTCTGGTCTCAGAATTACTATTTATTTATTTTTTACTCATATGGGTGTTTTGCCTGCAGGTATGTCTGTATACTTCTTTCTCTTTTTGTTGGTTTTTACTTTTAATTTTTATTTTTTTCCCCACAGGATTTCTCTGTGTAGCCCTGGCTGTCCTGGAACTTACTCTGTAGACCAGGCTGGCCTCGAACTCAGAGGTCTGTGTACTTCTTGAGTACCTGGTTTCCTTGGAGGCCACCAGAGGGTGTTGGATCCCCTGGGACTGGAGTTACAGACAGTTGTGAGTTGCCATGTGGGTGCTGGGACTCAAACTCGGGTCTTCCAGGAGAATAGCCAGTGCTCTTAACTGCTGAGCCGTCTCGCCCACCACCAGAATCAGTATTTTGAACAAGTTCTTCTTTCCTCTCTGCCAACATGTTGGCACGAGAGCATGTTTGCTGATGAACTTACTCCTGAGAGCCTCTTTGTTTATCTCTGTTCCTTGAAACAGGGTATCATGTAGCCCAGGCTGGCCTCAAACTCATGATGTAGTCAATAACCATGAACTCCTGATCCTCCTGCCTCTTCCTTCCAAGAGCTAGGATGACAGGAGCCGCTATGCCCCCGTCTGGAGAGGAGCAGTCAGATGAAGCCACTTAAGTCCCCACAGAACCAGATGGCAATAAGGTCTCCAGGGCCCTTTCCCAGACTGAGAACCCTGGCTTTCCCTCACCCTACAACCCCACACTTCTCTCGGGAAGAAATTGCCTGTGTGGTTCTCTCCTTCCAGAGAAGGCCCGACAGGCTCAGGAATTATTCATTGAATTCTCAGGTTTCTTATTAGTGCAGTAATAGGTTCCTGGGAGTGTGGAGTGAGCACACCCAGGGAATTCATCCAGGCTTTGGAAGTGTGGCAGGTTTCTTTCAACTGATCCTTTCTGAGCACACCTTCTTCCTCATAGTGCTCCCCTCACCTCTCCCTCTCCCTCCCTTCCTCCCTTCCTCCCCCCCCCCTCTGTTTTTTGAAACAGAGCTTCTCTGTGTAGCCCTGGCTGTCCTGGAACTCACTCTGGAGACCAGGCTGGCCTCAAACTCAGAGATCCACCTGCCTCTGCCTCCCAAGTGCTAGGATCGAAGGCATGCTTCAACATCACTTCTCATAATACTCTCTTGTTTAAGCCTATATTAAAATATCTTTATCAACCTCCCCAGCTCTGCTTTAAAAAACCATTTCCCTCCATACGTAGATGACACCACTAAAATTCAGTTAAAATGTGTGTGTTCACACATCATCCGATCCTGAGCACAGTGAACAGATACAGGTCAGGCTCATAGACAGTATATGTAAGCCAGCCATGGTGCACACCTGTAGCTTGGGAGGCAGAGACGAGACCTCTGCAAGTTCTAGAACAGCCTGGCCTGTCTGTGGATGGGGTTCCAGGCTATCTAGTGCTACATAGCAAGACCCCATGTCAAACAAAAAAACAAGAAGGGAGGTGAAAGGGGGCATACCTTTAATCCTAGCACTCAGGAGACAGGCAGGCAGGTGTCTGTGAGTTCACAGTCAGCTTGATCTACATAATGAGGCTTTGTCTAAAAAAAGAAAAAAAAAAAGATGACTCCGTGGTTAAGAGCGCTGGCTGCTCTTGAAGAGGACCTGGGTTGGCTTCTCAGCAACCACATGGTAGTTTACAACCGTCTGTAACTCTATTTCCAGGGTATCCAATGCCCTCTTCTGGCCTCTGGGGGCGCCATACACAAACATGGCAAACATATATGCAGGTAAAACATTCACATACATAAAATAAAAAATAAATAAATCCTAATAAAACAACCAGGCCAGAGAGATGGTTCAGTGGTTGAGAGCACTGGCTGCTCTTCCAGAAGACCTGGGTTCAATTCCCAGCACCCACAATAACTGCTCATACCTATCCGTAACTCCAGTTCCAGGGCTTCTGAACAGACAGACAGACATGCAGGTGAAACACCAATGGACATTAAAAAGAAGAAAACAAGCATGCCTTTAATCCCAGCACTCGGGAGACAGAGGCAGGCGGATCTCTGTGAGTTCGAGGCCAGCCTGGTCTCCAAAGCGAGTTCCAGGAAAGGCGCAAAGCTACACAGAGAAACCCTGTCTCAAAAAACCAAAAACAAACAAACAAACAAACCACACAAACATGTACTTACCTAGAAGGAATAGAAAGTCTATCATCCCAGCACTTTAAGGGAGTGTGTGGAGGCATGAGGCTCACAGGTTCAAGGCCAGGTCAGGCTACAGAGCCAGTCCAAGATCATCCTGGGGACTGGGTGGTGGTGGCAAAGGCCTTTAATCTCAGCACTCGGGAAGCAGAGGCAGGTGGATCTCTGTGAGTTCAAGGCCAGCCTGGTCTACAGAGTGAGTTCCAGGACAGCTAGGTTTGTTACATGGAGAAACACTATCTTGAAAAAAAAAACAAAACAAAAACAAAAAACCAGTCTGGGCTACAGGAGATCCTGATCCAGTCACTCAACCAATCTACCAATCAGATCATATATAAATTACTTTATGTATTATTATAGTTGACTTTGTCCCTTTTATCCCCAGGGGCTCTCTGGAATCCTCGTGGCAGGACTAATATTAGTGTGTACAGAGGTACTGTGTGTCAGTATTGACTCGATTTCACTAATAGAAAATCTGTGGCTGTGGGCCATCGAGCTAGTCATTGGGATGGTAAGTAAAGGTGATTGCTGACAAGACTGATGACCTGAGTTTCGTCCCTGGAATCTACATGTAGAAGGAGAGGGGGGACTCCTACAAGATGCTCTGATCTCCATATTGGAGCCCTGGCACTTGCATACATGTACACACACACACACACACACACAGGCACACGCACACGCACACGCACACACAGGAGCTCTGGCACTTGCACACCTGTATATACACACATGCACACATGTACATGCTAAGTAAATGAATGTTTAGGACTTTTTGAGTGTGTGTGACTAAACCACTAATGTAGCCCAGCCCACGAGGACCTTGTGCTTTCAGGGATCTTCCTGCCTCAGCCTCTCCAGTGCTGGCCACTACTGACTTTCAGATCCTAGAAGTTAGGGGTTGAAGAGATGCTTCAGTGGTTAAGAGCATTGGCTGATCTTTGAGAAGACCCAGATTCAGTTACCAGCACCCACATGGTGACTCACCCCGTCTGTTCCAATGAATCCATCTCCCTCTTCTGGCCTACTAGGGTACTTGGATTTGGTACCCAGCAATACATGCAGGCAACATATCTGTACACACAAAATTGAAATGAGTAAAAAAAAATTTTTTTTAGGTGTTTTATGTTCAGGACTGAGGACTGAGATCATGTCTCACTCTCCTCATTTTTTAGATTTATTTGTTTGTTTGTTTTTTCAAGGCAGGTTTTTTTGTGTAGCCCTGGCCGTCCTGGAACTTGCTCTGTAGACCAGGCTGGCCTTGAACTCACCGAGATCCATCTGCTTCTGCCTCCTGAGTGCTGGGACTAAAGGTGTGCACCACCACTGCCTGGCTAGATTTATTTTATTGTTTGTGTGTATGAGTGTTTTGTCTTCATGTGTACACTTTACCTGCAGGTATGTCTGCGTAACAGGAGCATGCTCAGTATCTGCAGAGTTCAGAAGACGGTGCTGGATCCCCTGGAAATGGAGTTACCTTCAGTTATAAGCTGCCATGTGGGTTGTGGGAATCATCTGGAAGCACAGCCAGTGCTCTTAAACACTGAACCATTTCTCTAGCTTCTGAAATAAACACATTTTTTTTTTTTTTTCAAGACAGGGTTCCCTGTGTAGCTCTGGCTGTCCTGGAACTTGCTCTGTTGACCAGGCTGGCCTTGAACTCACAGAGGCTATACCTGCCTCTGCCTCCTGAGTGCTGGAATTAAAGGCATTCATCACCACTGCCCTGCAACAGATCTTTTAAAAGAGACCCTAGCAGTTACCTTATGAACTGTCCCACATTCCAGGATTCTCTAGTTGCCTCTGTGTGTTTAGTGGGTTCCTCCAGTCCCTTGTTTCCTACACACCTAGGCTAGATTCAGGGACAGCTTTCTGGCAGGAGCTCAGGTAGGTAGTGATAGTTGTTGGGCAGCATTCCGGTAGGAAGTTTGATGCTGTCTGCTGAGCGCTGCTAAGGCAATGATCTCTGGCTATGGTAAGGCTGGGCAGGCAGGAAGCGGGGTGCCCTGCTCTGCTGGAGGGTGCAGAGGGAACACCTTGCTGGGTTATGAATGGCCTGAGGTTGAAAACATTCAAGGCTAGATAAAACCATGTTCAATGTCAACACTGCATCCCTGATCAGCAACTTATAGGACCACACTCCAGCTTTCTGGGAGCACTGCCCATCTATCCATCTTTCCAATCCTGGCCCCACCCATCTCTGAACTAGAACCTCTCAAAGCCCCAGAACAGGCTTCCTGTACCTCCTTGCCAGAATCTCAGCAGCTTCTACAGCATAGAGGTTTCTGCCAGCAGGAGTGGGGTAAGTAGTTGTGAGTTAAAGAACTCAAAACACCAAAATCAATACCACATGTGAATTAGGTAAGTGGGGGCAGGACTTTGGGAAACATATCTAGTCCCTTCTTCTCCCTCTGCTTCCTGCCTGCAGTGAGGTGAGCAGCCCCCTCCAGACGCTGCTGCCACCAGGATGCTCTGCTTCTCAAGAGGTGCTGATGTCCTGGTCCTGCCTTAAGCTGTGTGTCAGGAACTTGGCCGCGGGGAGGAAGAGAACAGCCAGTACAAGGCTCAAGATGCTTCCTGCTGTGAGATGTTAAGACAGGGCCCAGCAGGCCTTAAGAGGATTAAGTAGATCTCACCAGGGAAGCAGTGGTACCAGCTGCCACACCAGGCTGTATAGTCTGTCCACAACACAAAGGTACTCACTCTGGAGAGCAGGCAAGAGCTCACATCCTGCTCATTTGCCTGAGCTGTGTTCTCTTCTAATTCATGCAGAGGCTGATACAGAACAGCAGAGTGGCCTTGGCTTTCTCCTCCCACCTGCAAACGCCAAGCTCTAACTAAACCACACTACAAGGGCCCCTGAGGACCTAAGGAGAGGCATTGTGTCTGAGGGGAGGACAAAGATGGGAAGAGGGTATTGCGATAGTACATCCGGAGGGTCCCAGAGAGAGGTTTGACTGTCAACTGCCTCTTCTCTATCCCCCTTCCTGATCAGGCTCCTCACCCACAAAATTGTCCTCTCGTCTGAATATGTGCACTGTGGCACACATACATTACACATACAGTAATAATAGTCAGAAATTGTTGGGGAATATCTGGCTGTAAAGATGTGTCTCTGCCTAAGGCATCTTCTGGTTGGTTTAATAAAGAGCTAAATGGCCAATAGCTAGTCAGGACTTCTGGGCAGAGAGAGAGAGAGAGAGAGAGAGAGAGAGAGAGAGAGAGAGAGAGAGAGAGAGAGAGAGAGAGGGACTGGGAGGAGGAATCTAGGTGCACGACTTCACCAGCAGACTTGGTGTAAGTTGGATGTGAAGTACTAAGAAGAGGTAATTGAACCATGTGGAAGAATGTAGGTTTAAAAAAAAAAATGGGTTAATTTAAATGATAAGAGCTAGTGGGGGTGGGGGCTGGAGAGATGGCTCAGCAGTTAAGAGCACTGGCTGGCTGTTCTTGCTAGAGGACCTGAGTTCAATTCCCAGCAACCACATAGTGGCTCCCAACCATCTGTAATGAGATCTGGTGCCCTCTTCTGGCATACAGGCAGAACACTGTATACATAACAAATAAATCTTTAAAAACAAAACAAAACAAACAAACAAAAAAAGAACTAGTGGGACAAGCCTAAGCTAAGTCCAAGCTTTCATAATTAATAATAAGTCTCTGAGTCATTATTTGTGGGCTGATGGTCCCAACAAAAAAAACATTTGGTGTCCAAAGTGCAGCATGTAAATCGTCACAGGGCCTGAGAAAGCACTGAAAAAAAAATTCCAATAGGCTTGTTGTGCTTGCTGCACACACAGGCGAGGTTCCTTTAAGAGGCCCTGGTACCGAGCACTTGAATTGGGTTTATGAGCAATGGGCAGTACGCTACTCAGCGGCAGGAGACTAGAAAAGCCTACTGCATCATGGACCCAGAAACTTCCCAGAGCTAGGATGGATGGACAGACTGGCTCCAGGTTGGCTCTGCAGACATGAGGCTCCACTCTCACCAACCTGAAGGGGATGGACCAGCCGCAGGTCATGTGCTAGCAGTGGAGGGTATGGTGATATTTTATTTGTGCTCTAACAAATAAAGCTTGTCTGGGGATCAGAGGACAAAGCCAGCCACTATAGTAAACATAGAGGTCAGGCAATGATAGCACATGCCTTTAATCCTAGCATTCAGGAGGCAGAGATTCATCCGCATCTCTGTGAATTCAAGGCCATACTGGGAACAGAGCCAGGCGTGGTGGTACACACCTTTAATCCCAGCACTAGTTAACCATAGAGGTCTGTACAGATAGACAGGAAGTGATGTAGCTGGGTGGAGAGAGGAAATAAGATGGCAGGGCACAGATGGCAGGGCACAGAAAGGTGTATAAGGTGTGAGTAGACAGGAAGTAGCTCTGTCTTGGGCTGAGGATTTCCTAGCCGTAAGAACTTGTGGCTGGCTTGTTCTATTTCTCTGATCTTTCAGCTTTCACTCTAATATCTGGCTCCAGGTTTTTTATTAATAAGATTGTTTAGCAATTTGTGTTACAGGAGGGCCTAGCCACTGCTTAGCAGTTCAAGGTTTGGCTGCCATGGTTAGAAAAGGCTGCAGATGCACAAAATGTCAGGTCCAGACAGAAAAAAACTCTAAACAGATATAATATGTTTAAAAATGTGCTTAGATGCTGAAGAAAGAAAAGAAAATGGGCATAGACAGCCATAGAAAAAAATAATAAATAGCTTAAAAATAATAAAATCTTTAAAGAGAGAAAAGTAATATAAAAGGAAAAAGTCACATAAAGATGGGAAATACACAGGTCTGGATCCTGTATGGTGTTTTGTTGACTTTAAATTTTTTAAATGCTAATGAACAAGAAATAATAGCTGCTGAGAGGCATTGGATTATAGAAACTGCTAAATTAAACCAACCTATATATTTTAAGAATGTCTTAACTTCAGAATGGAAGTCAGAAAATATGCTGCATTGGGGGAGAGCATTGCTTTGCTTTTGTTTTTACAGGAAACAAAAAACCATGGATTTTTTTCAAAATTAAAGACCAGATTCGATCAGGAGAGACCTCCTGAAAATCTTGGCTACAGACAAACAGAAAGAAACAAAAGAAAAACTGTGGTGACCAGATCCCACACTTATTTACCCCAGGAACTCTTGAGGATTGAGGGATAAGAGACTTAGTTAGAGATAAGGAGAGAGAGAAACAGAGAGAAAACACAGGATAGACGTGGGTGGGCCTGGATCCTTAACTAGCGGCCCAGAACTTTATTCCAAAGGTCTATTTATAACAATGCCAAGGGGTGGAGCAAAAGACCTCACCCTTGCTAGTTACAATCACCTGGTACCCAGGCCTGTGGTCCAATCAACCTCTTAGGCAGTCCTGCTGGGTACAGCCACTAGGAAACCTAGTGGGCTCCAACAAAAAACTACAGGACAGATGATGTATATGCTGATCTCTCAACATGGGAACTGGATGAGAATGGATGAGACATGATAAATCTTGTTGGCTACAGAGTCCTGACTTATTATTACATGCCATCCTTTCATACGGCATGAATAGAGGTTTGGTTATGTCCAAACAGACTTATAAAGTTAACAGATGCCTTTTACCTGCTCAAACATAAAACAGAAATCATCTTTAGCTGCCTTGTGCACACCACATATTCCACACTTGTGTTAATACTGATGTATATGTTACCTTTAAAAGTTTATGTGTTTTCAGAAAAAAGGACCAGACACCGATAAAGACAAGTAGCCCAGGTGATCCAGCCTCTCAGAATGCCTCTCAGTTTCCTCAAAATTCTGCATCCAGAACATCTTCAAAGCTGCTAGCCGAGATGGTCCAGCCTCACAGACTACTCTCACCAGGACTTTAGATAAGCCCTGTGCTTTCCCATTTCACAGAGACTGGACAACAAATGATACAGCTAACTCTCCCAGGACTTGACCATTATTTCAATTTTCTCAGGGTCCCCTAAAGAAGTTGTCATTCCCAGAATACAGGAAGCAGTCTAGAAAACATGATGCCCACATTCCCAAGAAGTAGGATGGTTTCTGGTTGTTCAATGGGTTATGGAGAGTGGGGTTGGTTGCAAGTTGTTGTTGGTCATGGTCAGGGAGAAAGCTGAGCAAAGGTGATTAGTGCTGTTGTGGGTTTTTACTGTTTATTGTCTCTTTTGAGGGGCCCACTGCCTAGCTCCCAAATAAATCACACACAGAGGTTTATTCTTACTTATGAATGCCCGGCCTTAGCTTGGCTTAGTTTCTTGTCAGCTTTCCTTAACTCATTCCAACTACCTTTTGCCTCTGGGCTTTTCCCGTTCTCTAACTTCTGTAAATCTTACTCTTTCTCCTTGGCTTGCTGTGTAGCTGGGTGGCTGGCCCCTGGAGTCCTCCTCCTTCTCTGGCTCCTTCTCCCTTTCACTCCTCCATCTTTTTTCTTCTCTCTTCCTGGATTTCTCCCTCTATATATTCTCTCTGCCGGCCAGCCCCACCTATCCTCTCTCCTGCCTTGCTGTTGGCCAGTTCTTTATTAGACCATCAGGTGTTTTGGACAGGCACAGTAACACAGCTTCACAGAGTTAAACAAATGCAGCATAAACAAAAGTAACACACCTTAGAATAATATTCTACTACAGATTAGATTCAGGGATCTCATTCTGAAAAGAAAGAAGGGGGGGAAATAGAAGTGGTAGGATAAAAGGGTAGATTATTGAATCTACTTTTAAACCAAAACAGCAACTACTAGTCTTAAATATGGATTTTTGTATATTGATATAAATTTAAACTTATTTTTGTTTAACGTACTGTATATATGTTTTCACTCCTTTTTAAGGTATTGTACCTATGCAGCTCATTTAAAATGTAATGTAAAGTTCTAATCTTTAAAGGCTATTATTACAAAATGTTTAGGATAATTAATAAATGTAGTTTAGTAGTTAGTTATAACAATCAAACTTGTAGTCATGTAGGTAAGTTTTCAGGGTCAAAGAGAGATATATTTTAAATGGTCTTCAAATACTTCAGACATGTACAGAATGTGGCATTTAAGATGCTTTAATAACCTAAGACTTTTCATGACAGTGAGACATGTCTGCTCCTGGCAGCACCAACTTACTTCAAAAGAGAATGATGGAGGCTGGGTGGTGGTGGTGCATGCCTTTATCCCAGCACTTAGGAGGCAGAGCCAGGCAGATTTCTGTGAGTTTGAGGCCAGCCTGGTCTACAGAGCAAGATCCAGGACAGGCAGGAAAGCTACACAGAGAAACCCTGTCTTGAAAAATAAAAACAACAGCAACAATAAAATCCCCCCAAAACTTAGGTTGTTTATCTAAGAAAGTGTTTTTAGGTCTAAAAAGATATTTTTAGGTTGGTAATACAAGTTATGATAGAAAATAGTTTAGGTATAAAACTTTGAAGTCATTAAGATAGGATAGATAATGGAGTAATTCCTCCAAATTTGCCAAATACAAATGGACTGGATATTTTAAATGTAATTCTTACCTGATAAGTGTTCTTAGTGCATATAGTTTTACTATGTTAGAGTTAAAACCCTTCCTTTTTATTTAGACAATACCTAATAATTGCACTTAATATATATAGTTTTACTATATTAGAGTTAAAAACCTTTCCTTTTTAATTAGACAAAAAAGGGGAAATGTTGTGGAATATTTGTTTACACTGTAAAAATGTGTCTCTGTCTAAGGTGCTTTCTGATTGGTTTAATACAGAGCTAAATGAGCTGAGCGGTGGGGGCACACACCTTTAATCCCAGCACTTGGGAGTCAGAGGCAGGTGGATCTCTCAGTGAATTCAAGGCCAGCCTGGTCTACAGAGTGAGTCCAGGACAGGCTCCAAAGCTACACAGAGAAAACCTGTCTAAGAAAAAAAATAATAAAATAAAATAAAAAAATAAAAAAAATCAATAAAGATCGAAATGGTCAATAGCTAGGCAGGAGAGAACAGGTAGGACTTCCTGACAGAGAGAGAGAGAGAAACTGGGAGGAATCTAGGTACCTGATTTCACCAGCAGACTCAGAGCAAGTTGGACGTGCCATACTAAGAAGAGGTAACTAAGCCTCATGGAAGAACATAGATTTAAAAAAAGGGGGGGGAAGGTTTAAATTAATTTCATAATTAATAATAAGTCTCTGTGTCATTACTTGAGGGCTGTTGGTCCAAAGGTAGTCTGACAAAAAGCTTGCTACAAATAATAATAGGAGTAATAACTAATAAATAGGGCTGGCAAGATGGCTCAGTGGGCAAAAATGTTTGTTTCACAAGCATTCACTTCTTGGAACTCACACGGTTGAAGGAGAGAACCAACTCCCCCCAAAATTGTCTTCTGCACAGGCACTGTGGTCTGAACATGCCTGCATTCAACACATATACTCAAGATAATTTAAAAAATAATAGTAAGTTAAAGATAAAGAACTCTCACTAGGAGACACCGGTTCAGTCTTGTTCTCGGAAGGAAGGGTTTTGGTTACAGTTGAATGGGAGAACACGCAGGGGTTGGCTGGCTACTCACACCAGGACCCCTGGGTCCGTCCACCCTGGGTCAGAGTCCTGGAGCCCAGGGCCTTACCACTTGAGGCAGAGTCGGGAACTGCCTAACCTCATTGTGTGGCCTACCACCTCAGCACCTGCTCTTTCCAAGCTCAGAAGTATTCCATGTCCAAAGCCAAGTGAAACAGCCATTGTCTCTGCAACCCTGAGACCATACCCTGGACCCTCGCTGGCCAGATGACCAGGAAACAACGTGTGGCAGCCAGATCCTTTGTCAAGTTACCCTCCTGTCTGTCTCAGGCTTGTCTTCATGGCTACTCCAAGGGAAAGTGTGGGGAACACCTACTCCACACTCCTGTTAAGGCTCCCAGCAGCCCCTGCTCTCTTTCTGGAATATAACTGAAGCTGTTCTGTCCTCCAGGTTAATTATGGAGCCAAACCATCTAACAATTGGGGTTCACTGTGACACCCTCATCGTTTTCTGCGGCCCATTTTCCTGTCTTAGCTTTGTATAGAAAAGGAGAAAGGTGAGGATGATGGCATATTCCTGTAATCCCAGCACTTGGGAGGGGAGGAAAGGAGGATCAGGAATTCAAGGTCATTTTCGGCTACATAATGATTTGAGAGACAACCTGAGACAGGAGACCCTGGCTGAACACACACCCCCCCCCCACACACACACGGGGGGGGGGGGAACAACAACAACAAAACAAAACAACAACCCACTAAACTAGAAACAGGTTATCTTTATTGGAATTGGGAACGTGATTTTTTTCTACCAAATATATGGTGCTTTTATACCAGCAACTGGTCACACTGTGTGGGGCAAAGCCAGGTGCGGGCCAGATGTGTCCTTGGGCTGCCCAGGTGCGATGTCTGGCCCGGACAACCCTTCTCCGCTCAGTGTACTCTAGTGGGTCCATTCTGCGTGGGAGACCTTCCAAAGACTACTTCACGGCAGCTGCTGCAGGGGCGGGGCGGGGCGGTGGCCCGTCCCAGGCCAGTGCTTTGACAGAGTCCCAACTGACTCTCTGGTGCTCTGTTAGCTTCTGGGGAGCTGCGGAGCGATGACTCAGCCCAAGCCGCAGGGCGGGACCGGCCAGGGTGGGAGTAGGGCTGGGATGGATGGAAGGAGGAGGACCGAAGGATTCAGAGAGGGAGATGGGAGGGCACCGGGAGTGTGTGGGGGCGGGGGGTACAGCACAGCTCCTCCTGATTCTGGAAGCTGAGCGCTCATCGCAGGCAGGGTGAGGTGGAGAGCTCGGGAAGCTGCAGGCGAGCTGGGTACCACGCCTCTTCTCCTTTCAGCCGCATCCCCGCCGGTTGTGCACGCGCCGCCCTGGCCACACCCCCAGCCCCCTGCCTTTGTCAGGGTGGACTGGGCCTCCCGCGGTAATCACCGGCTGCGGAGGCCTGGGGAGCCTGGCACCCGGGGGGGTGGGGTGGGGCGCTGCCTGAGGCGGTCTACACCGCATACCCCGGGTGGGATCTGAAAGTGAAACGGATCTGCCTCCCGGCTGAATCTGGAAAGCACGGGCAAAGAAGTTTTCACAGCAATGTTTTTGTAATGTAGATGAATGGTTGGATTTGAGAACAGCCTAGTCTGCATAGTTTCAGGCTAGCTAGTACTACGTAGTGAGACCCTCCCTCAAAGTAAAATATAAAGTAGGAAAATTAAACTAATATTTAAAATCTTTTAGGCTAAGTGTGGCATTGCATGCCTTTAATCCCAGCAAAGGCAAGGCGATCTAGGAAAGGACAGCCTGGACTACTGGGAGGAGGTAGGGGGATTGCTGGGAATTTGAGGCCAGCATGGGCTATACTGTAAATTCAAGGTCAACTAGTGTTACATAAGCATTTTAAAACAAAAATAACAAGAAAAAGATGAATGTGTCAAGGAAACATAGCATTTTGTGGATTTATTTATTTATTATTTTTATTTATTATTTTATTTTTTCCTGAGACAGGGTTTCTTTGTGTAGTCTTGACTGTCCTGGAACTCGCTCTGTAGACCAAGCTGGCCTCAAACTCACAGAAGTCCGCTTGCCTCTGTCTCCTGAGTGCTGGGATTAAAGGTGTGCGCCACCACCTGGCAAACTATATATATTTTTTTTATTTGCATGGCTGTTTTGTCTGCATGTATGTGTGTGTACCACTTGCACGTGTAGTGTCTGAAGAGGCCAGAAGAAAGCACCGGATCCTCCTGAACTGGAGTTATATATGGTTAGGAACTATATGGGTGCTGGGAATTGAACCTGGGTCCTCTGGAAGAGCAGCCAGTGCTCTTATCTGCTGAGCCATCTCTTCAGCCCCTATTTGTTTATTTAAGACAGGGTCTCACCTATCTAGCTCTTCTGGCCTGGGTCTCTCACCTTGTAGCTGAAGATAACCTTGAGTTTTCACCCCTGTCTCCACCCCAATGCTGGAATAGAGGCCTTCTTTTTTTTTAAATTAAGTTTTTTAATTTCTTACTTTTTTTGAGACAGGATTTCTTTGCATAGCCTTGACTCTCCTGGAACTAGCTCTGTAGACCAGGCTGGCCTTGAACTCAGAGATCCACCAACCTCTGTTTCCCAAGTGCTGAGAGTAAAGGTGTGTGCCACTACTGCCTGGCAGGGTTTACAGGCTTTATGCCAACACACTGAAAAAAAAAAATCTCTGGAGCTGGGTGGTGGTGGTGGTGGTGGTGGTAGGTGGGGGTGATAATGTGGGGGTGGTGGTGGCTCACACCTTTAATCCCAGTACTCAGGAGGCAGAGGCAGGTGCATGTTTGTGAGTTTGAGGCCAAGTTCTAGGACAGCCAGAGCTGTTAAACAGAGAAACTCTGCCTTGGAAAAACAAACAAACTTTGTAAAACAGCGGAAGAGAGACCTTGGTGGTTTCGGCCAAAGTGCCCCACGGAGCTGGGGAGAGGGACTCACAAGGGGTGCTTGAAGCTCTCAGGACCCTGAGTGCGGGCCTGCATATTGGCCAGGTCCCCAAGGGGTGAGTCTGAATGCTTACGCAAACAAAAAATGCAAAACAAACCAACAAAATCTCTAGAGTGTGGTTGTGCATACTTTTAATCCTAGCACTTTGGGAGGCAGAGACAGGTGGATCTCTGTGAGTTTGAGGCCAGCCTGGTCTACATAGTGAGTTTCAGGACAGCTTGGAACTGTAGAGAGACCCTGTTTCAAAACAAACCAACAGTTATGTATGTATGATGTATGTGAGTATATGCAAGTGCCAGCATAAGCCAGAGGTGTCAGAGTACCCTGCAGCTGGAAGTAGAGGAAGCACCTAACATGGGTGCTGAGACTCAAACTTGGGTCCTCTGGAAGAGCAGTACATGCTCTTAACTGCTGAGCCATCTCTTCAGCTCAAATTGTACTAGTTTAAATTATGTCAGCCTGGTACTGGCATAAAAACTGACATACGGACCAATGGAATCGAATTGAAGACCCTGACATTAACCCACACACATATGAACACTTGATTTTTGACAAAGAAGCCAAAACTATACAATGGAAAAAAGAAAGTATCTCCAACAAATGATGCTGGCATAACTGGATGTCAACATGTAAAAGATTACAAATAGATTCATATCTGTCACCATGCACCAAAACTCGAGTTCAAGTGGATCAAAGACCTCAACATAAATCCAGTTACACTGAACTTGATAGAAGGGTAAGTAGGAAGTACTCTTGAACGCATTGGCACAGGAGACCACTTCCTAAATATAACACCAATAGCACAGACACTGAGAGCAACAATTAATAAATGGGACCACTTGAAACTGAGAAGCTTTTGTAGGGCAAAAGACACGGTCAATAAGACAAAAAGACAGCCTACAGAATGGGAAAAGACCTTCACCACCCCCACATCTGACAGAGAACTGATCTCCAAAGTATATAAAGAAACCAGACATCAAAATACTGAACAATCCAATTAAAAAATAGGCTAAAGAGCTAAACAGAGAATTCTCAAAAGAAGAATCTCAAATGGCTGAAAGACATTTAAGGAAATGCTCAACATCCTTAGTCATCAGAGAAATGCAAATCAAAACGACTCTGAGATAACATCTTACACCTGTCAGAATGGCTATGATCAAAAACACTAATGACAGTCTATGTTGGAGAGGATGCAGAGCAAAGGGAACACTCCTCCACTGTTGGTGGGAGTGCAAACTTGTACAACCACTGTGGAAATCAGTATGACAGTTTCTCAGAAAATTGGGAATCAATCTACCTCAAGACCCAGCCATACCACTCTTGGGCATATACCCAAGGAATGCTTAGTCATACCATAAAGATATGTGCTCAACTATGTTCATAGCAGCATTATTTGTAATAGCCAGAACCTGGAAACAGCCTAGATGCCTGCCAACTGAAGAATGGATTAAGAAAATGTGGTACATATACGCAATGGAGTACTACTCAGCAGAGAAAAACAATGCCAGCATGAAATTTGCAGGCAAATGGATGGAACTAGAAAATATCATCCTGAGTGAGGTAACCCAAACCCAGAAGGACAAACATGGTATGTACTCACTCATAAGTGGATACTAGATATAAAGCAAAGAACAATCAGACTGCAACCCACAGAACCAGGGAGGCTACATAGCAGGGGGGGACCCTAGGATGATTGTGGCTTATAATAAGTTTTGGTTTTACTCAATTACTGGGCAAGTCTCAGTGAAACATACTATTAGGATAGGAATTTATACTGTATCAAGCTGATAATAGAAAAAAAAATGAAAATGAAAAAAATGTTTTTGTATGTCTGTTCACATGTGTTTTGGAGGTATCTATCACTGAGTGAAGTGTGCATAGCTGTACTTTATATAAATAAGTGTATTAGTAGCTGTGTGCAAGTTTTGTGTACCAGGAATGTGTATATGTACCTGTGTGTCTGTGTCTTGGGACACTCAGTGTTAAGTATGTGCATAAGACATCCGCAGGTTCCTGAGTTTGTGTTTGAATATATGTATGGTCCTGAATCTGCAAATTCAGGTGTGTGCCTGTCAGTGTCCTTGTTAGGATCCACATATGTCTCTGTAAGATTGTGTTGTATTTGTGTGTGTGTGTGCTGTGTTCACATTCTGTGTGTGTGTGTGTGTGTGTGTGTGTGTGTGTGTGTGTGTGTGTGTGTTTGTTGGTAATAAAACTGAGGACTGTGCACATACTGGAAAAGAACTCTACCATACCACTGAGATCCACCCCCCCCCCCCAGCACTGTGTGCCTTGATGTATCTCTAGATCTGTCCATCTGCTATGATGTTCACATGGTGGACTGCTCCCCACAGTGGCTTTTGGGAGGTAGGTGGGGGACTGGGAGAGAAGGAGGAGGCCCTGCATAGGCTGCCCTCTGAGGAAGGATGTAACAGGGATGAATGTCATGGGCTCAGTAGGAAAGGGTCTTAAACACCAGGACCTCCCCTGCGCTCCCCTGTCCTGGTTCTGACTCTTCCTTAGCTTATCTTAGCTCTCTTCTGTGGAGGATGAGGACGAATGCCCTCAGTGAAGGTTCCCAAATGTTTGAGGGACAGGACTGTGCACACGCCTGCCCAAAGCCCTTAAGAGGCACTGTGTCAGCCACAGAGTCAGGAGCCCGTTACTAAGGGAGACAGGAGACATACCCCATGACTGTGCTTGCTCATGGTGATAGACCTGATAAAGGGCCGTAGGATCCACAGGCTCCTGGCCTTCTCAGCTGCATTTCACAGTGAGCCAGGTCATTGGGATCGAACTCAGGTCCCCCCTCATGCTGTCGCCGTAGCTTCCCAGAATGAAGATCTATATTTGATCATACTTTATGTCTCAGAGTGCTAAGGCCTCAAGCATGCTAAATGAGTGTTCCATCCCTGAGTTACTTCCCCAGCTCCTAACACAATTTTGAGCCACCCAAACAGAAAACTCATAGCAACATTATGTACACACTTCCTGGTTTTCACAGTCATCCTTGGACTCACAGGGGATGCCTGAGGTCAGCATCCAAGCCTGTTGGCCATCTCTGGATCTGAGCTGTGGACTTTGTTATAAGTGATTTTCTTGGCTCAGCGAGAACACCAAGGAAAAGGGTCTGGCCCATGTGGTTCCATTTTATGCTGTAGGAGTTTATGTGACTTTATTTGTTTGTTTCTTTATTGTTTTTTTTCCAGACAGGGTTTCTCTATGTAACAGTCCTGACTGTCCCGGAACTCCCTTTGTAGACCAGGCTGGCCTCAAACTCACAGAGATCCGCTTGCTTCTGCCTCCTGAGTGCTGAGATTAAAGTTGTGCACTGCCCAGCTCATTTATTTATTGATTTTTAGATAAGGTCTCTCTCTAAAGTCTTGGTGCTCCTGGAACTTGCTATGAAAACCAGGCTGGGGATGGAGAGATGGCTCAGAGGTTAAGAGCATTGACTGCTTTTCCAGAGGTCCTTAGTTCAATTCCCAGCAACCACATGGTGGCTCACAACCATCCGTAATGAGATATGGTGCCCTCTTCTGGCCTGCCAGCATGCATGCAGACAGAACACTGTATACGTAATAAATAAATCTTAAAAAAAAAAAAAAAAAAAAAAAGAAAGAAAAGAAAAGAAAACTAGGCTGGCCTGGAAACCACAAAGATCCTCCTGCCTTTGCCTCTTAAGTGCTAGTATTAAAGTTTTTTGTTGCCACCCCAAGCATGATTTCATTTTTGTAAATAAAACAGTCTGGCTGAGAATGGAGGTCTATGCCTTTAATCCCTGCACTTAGGAGGCAGAGGCAGGTAGATTTCACTGAGTTTGAGGTCAGCTTGATCCACATAGGGAATTCCTGGCCAGCAGACTACCCAGTGAGACCTTGTCAAAAAGGAAGGAAAGAAGGAAGGGAGGGAGGAAGAAAGGAAGGAAGGGAGGAAGGAAGGAAGGAAGGAAGGAACGAACGAAGGAAGGAAGGAAGACAAAAAGACAGAATATACATGTAGTTGGTTGTGGCACTGAATGCCTATACTCCCTGTGCTTCAGAGGCTAAGGCAAGAGAGTATCTAGGTAAAGGTCAACCTGGGCTAAACACCAGGACTCTGCTTAAAAAAAAGTTAAGTTAAATTAAAATAACATATAAACCCGGACAGTAGTGGGTGGCGCATATCTTTTTATCCCAACACTCAGGAGGCAGAGGCAGGTGAATCTCTGAGTTCAAGGCCAGCCTGGTCTACAGGACAGCCAGGGAGGACTACATGGTGAGATTCTGTCTCAAAAAAAAAAACCCAAACCAAAACGAAACAAAGCAAAACGTGTGTGTGTGTGTGTGTGTGTGTGTGTGTGTGTGTGTGTGTGTGTGTGTGTTTAAGTTCCCGAGGCTTAACCTAAGGGCCCCTCAGCTGCCCCAGCCCTTCCAAAGCAGTGGGAGGGAAGTTCTTGGTGTGATCTAGGGCACACAGCCAAAAGACACAGGTCAAAATCTCTGAGGGTGTGTCAGGCAGTTAATGAACGAGAGTCACTTTATTTGTCTAGATTTGGTGATATTTATGGAGTTGGTAAGTTTCTTTTTCTCACCACACCCAGTTAACACTTACATTCTTCACCCCACCAAATCTTTGAGCCACTTAAGCTTCTAGGCACGGTTTCCACTCAGTTCACAGGCCTCAGGTGCTCCTGAACCGGGAAGAAGAGGTGAGATGTGAGAGCCCAAAGCCACAGATAGGGAAGGCCACACACCTTGTTTACTTTCTTCCCGTTGGCTGTCCTTTGGGGGCCTTTCTGAGGTGCTCCTGGGATTGATCACTGATGACCTGACACATGAGGTAAGAGTCTTTTTAAAAATTGTGTTATTGAGCCGGGTGGCTGTGCATGCCTTTAGCTCTAGCACTTGGGAGGCAGAAGCAGGAGGATCTCTGATTTTGAGGCCAGCCTGGTCTACAGAGTGAGTTCCAGAACAGCCAAGGTTACACAGAGCAACCCCGTTTTGAAAGAAAAACCACCACCACCACCACCACCACCACCATTGTATTATTGTGTGTGTATTCATGACACATGTGTATGTGGGTGCACGTGTATGTGGGTACATGTGTCAAGGTGCACATGTGGAGTTTGTTCTCTCCACATGTATGTGGGTTCTGGGGATGGAATTCAGACAGTCAGGTTTGTAAGGCAAGCATCCTTACCCTTTGGACTATCCCACTAAGGAGTCAGGGGTTTAATACAGGCGCCCAGGCTGGTCTGGAACCGGTGACTCTGGCCATCGGCCTGCAGATAATGAGCCACACCTACCAGCACTATCTGGATGCTGATCCACTCCACCTCTTCCAGGAAGCCTCCCTGGAGCCTGGGGCCACCTTGGTCTCTTAGAGTTCATTGAATTCATGCCTTAGCTCCAGCCTTTCACCACGGTGGGGAGGTAAAGGTCAGGACCCTCTTTGGAATATGGTTTCTCCAAAACTGGAAACTGACCTCTCAGGTTTCTGTCGGCGGTACAATGCTGTGACTACTTTTTCAGACAGCCTGAGTTCTTCTGTCCCTTCTAGTCTGTGGCAGGCTGCACGCTTCCCCTGAGCACAGCAGGCACCCACAGCAGCAGCCCTCTTCCCTTGGGTTATTCCAGCAGCCCCCGCCGTCTCCTGCTTCTTCCTGCACCTGCTCCACAGCCTCCTCTCCTCGAAGCCGCCCGCCGGAATGATCAGAGGATAGTTGAGAAGGTGTGGTCACACCCCGAGCAAGAGCCCAGTAGTGGTTTCTCCACATTCTTAAAATAAAGACGAAAATCCTATCAGGTGTGGTGGTGAACAGTCTTAGAATCATAGCATTTGGGAGGAGGCAGGAGAGTCAGAAGTTCCAAGTTTCCCTAGCAACATAGCAAGTTCAAGGCCAGCCTGGGCTACTGTGAGACCCTCTAGGCTGTGCCTGTGTTCCCACTCCCAAGGATACTCTTACCCTTGCTAAAACCTGCTCATCTGTTTCCATCTTGGGACAGCATCTCTTCTTTAGAGAGAGCTTCTCTCTCTCTCTCTCTCTCTCTCTCTCTCTCTCTCTCTCTCTCTCTCTCTCTCTCTCTCTCTCTCTCTCTCACACACACACACACACACACACACACACACACATAGAGTTTAAATCAAGTACCCAGGAGTACATGCCCTGTCACCCGAATTAGGGCTGAGAAACGACATCAGCCCTAATTCCTGGAACCAGAAGTGATTTGGGGAAAACTCACATTTTCGGGTGTGATCACACGGAGATTGTCCTGGACTCAGAGAACACCCTGCATGCAGTCACACATGTTCCTCGGCAGAGGCCGATGTGATGGACACTCGTGGGGGCCAGGCAAGGTGGGGATGAAGCAGAGGGAGGCCTGGAGTCGCCAGCGTGGAACATCGTACCGGCGTCACCAGGAGCAAATTTCTGGCTCAGGTCATCTCTGAATCCTGAGCCGTGTTGTCGACGCTGCTCACTGTCTAATTTATTTCTGATTTATTTATTCGCTTGTTTATTGTAGCGTGTGCCCGTCTGCGCATGTGCATGAGGCCCTCAGAGAACGGCTTGCGGAAGTTGGTTCTGTCCTTTCCACCTCGTGTGTTCCGAGGATCAAACTTAGGTCATTAGGCTTGGCAGCAAGTGCCTCTACCGGCTAAGCCATCGTGCCAGGATTATTTATTTATTTATTTGGAAACAGCATTGGAGTTTATTTATGTATTTATTATTATTTTTTTTAATTTGGATTTTTCAAGTCAAGGTTTCTCTGTGTAGCCCTGGCTGCCCTCTAACTTACTATGCAGATCAGGCTGGCTTCGAACTCACAGAAACACACCTGCCTCTGCCTCCCGAGTGCTGGGATTAAAGGCAGGTACCACCACCACCCGGCTTTTTTTTTTTTTTGAAGCCACATTGAAGTTTATTGAGAGGAGCTTTTAGAGATAGATTTAAGCTCAGAGGTATATAATAAACAGAGTTGCTCTGGGAAAGAACACACCACAGCCATGAGTGTGAGAATATGGTGTGGGTTTCTCAGAGAAGACTGCCTATTTGTTTTTTTGAGACAGGGAGTTTTAGTCAGAGTTTTCTGGAGAAAACAGCCAAGGGGTTGGGCATAGATCAGAGTTTACTGACTGAACTGTAAAATAACGATGCTGCCATGTGTGGTGGCGCACGCCTTTGATCCCAGTGACCAGGAGGCAGAGGCAGGTGGATCTCTGTGAGTTCGAGGCCATCCTGGATAGCAGTTGAGTTCCAGGACAGGCAGGACTACACAGAGAAATCCTGTCTCAAAAAACCAAAAATTATTGTCAGGTCCCAAGGAAACCAGGGACAAGTCTCCCTCAGCACCTGTGGCTCCTCCCAGTACTTCTCACCCCCACCCCAACCCTAAACCTCTCAAGTCCAGGGGCTTGTCTTCAACACACCCCCCTGCCTGCTTCCCCTTCCTATAAAAACCTTCTGCAATGCACTCTCTTGGCCTCTTGACCCTTGGCTCCTCTCTTGGTCCAAGCGCCCTTTCCTCTCTCCTGTCTCTCTTCTCTCCTGTCTCTCTTCTCTCCTCTCTCTCTTCTCTTCCTCTCTCACTCTCCCCCTCTTTGCGTCCTCTCATGGCCTGGTTCAGTCTGAACCCTTCCAGATGCCTCTGGCTGAACTCTCCTCATATCTACAATAAAACCTTCTCAGCCATACCTAGGACATTATGTCCTCATTTTCATTCAATATATAATTAATAATAATAATAGTAATAATAATTGATAATAAATTAAAGTTTAACAGAATCTGTGAACTGTTGGTCCTATAACACTGCAAGAACAGCCTCACCCCTTGTCACCTGCTGTAAGACCCCTGTGTTATTTTAGACAAGGCAGAAAGTACTTGGGGACAGCAGTGGGCCTGAGGTGAACAGTCAAAAGATGAAGTTCTAGCCGGGCAGTGGTGGCGCACGCCTTTAATCCCAGCACTCGGGAGGCAGAGCCAGGCGGATCTCTGTGAGTTCAAGGCCAGCCTGGGCTACCAAGTGAGTTCCAGGAAAAGGCGCAAAGCTACACAGAGAAACCCTGTCTCGAAAAACCAAAAAAAAAAAAAAAAAAAAAAAAAAAGATGAAGTTCTGCAGCTCCCTGGAGCAGTGATAACACAGCGCAAACTTGTTCAAAATGTATCGTACTGGGCTGCTGTGGAACAGTTTCCTCAGTGACGAAAACATTCTGTTCTACAGGAAGCTCCTAAAGCAGGAACAACATAGACTAGCTTCAGTAAGTCCCTGAAACTGATCAGATTTATTAGCCCCGCCCCCTGCCAGAGTAAGTTCTAAATGCTGATAGTCCCTCTCAGACAAGCAAAGCTTCAAAGACTCTGAGACCAGACTAGCCTCCTGGAAGAGGTTTAGACCAATTAAGGCAGCTGGAAAGAAGACCCCCAGCCTGTTGAGTGGCCTTCAGGCAGTGCAGTGTGCTCCAGGTTCCAGCTTTGTGAGCTGTCACCCATGATGGGGGTGGGCTTTGGTGAGGCAGTTGTTGTTGAGTCATTTCTGGTCCTGTAAGTAACCCCTCCCCCATACTCCTGTAAGTAACCCCATTAAAACTCATTGGTTCACCAAGATGGACTTTGGTGATATTCATACTTTGGTCTACCTTGCTCCCCACCTGGGGTGAGTAGACATGTGCATTGCATCTCCCCAGGAAAAGTTCTGTCACACAACATGTGCTCTTAAGATGGGTACATTTTAGTCAAGTGTGGTGGCACATGTCTTTAATCCCAGCACTCAGGAAGCAGAGGCAGGTGGATTTCTGAGAGTTTTAGGCTAGCCTGGTCTACAAAGGGAGTTCCAGAACAGCCTAGGCTGTTATACAGAGAAATCCTGTCCCAAACACACACACACACACAATTCCAGTACTGGGACTGGGGAGGTAGAGGCAGAGGATCAGGAGTTCAAGGTCATCCTAGCAAGTTGGAGGCCAGCCTGGGCTATAAGAGAGCTTATCTTACTAAAACAAACAACAACAAACAGAGCTGGAGAGATGGCTCAGCAGTTTAGAGCATTGGCTGATCTTTCAAAGAATTTGAGATCAGTTCCCAGCACCCATGTCAGGCAGCTCACAACCTCCTGGTACTCCAGCTCTGGGGCACCTGATGCCCTCTTCTGGCCTCTTTAGGGAACTTCACACATGCACATTATTAAAAATAAAGCAAATTTTTTTTTTAAGAAGGGAAGAGACTAGGCTCCATTTCTAGGCCCGAGTAAGGAAAATAGCCACTAAACAGTGTTCCTCTTTGCCTTTTTGGTTTTTCTTTTCCTGACAGGGTTTCAAGCATCTCATGCAAGGATGACCTCAAACTTGGGACCCTCCTGCCCCTACCTGCCAAGTGCTAGGATTATAGGGATGTCCCAGCCTGGTTTACGCAGTGTAGGTGGTTGAACCAGGGCCTTATGCATGCTAAGCAAACACTCTGCCAACTGACCTACACCCTCAGACTTGACTTTTTTTTTTTTTTTCCTTCGAGATAGGGTTTCTCTGTGTAACCTTCCTGGCTGTCCTTGGAACTCACTTTGTAGACCAGGCTGGCCTCTAACTCACTGAGATCAGCCTACTTTTGCCTCCCAAGTGTGGGGATTAAAGGCGTGCACCAAGACTGCCCCACCGGACTTGACTTTTTATCTTGATTAACTAATTAATTTTGAGACAAGATCTCACTGTGTAGCCCAGGCTGGCCTGGAACTCACTATGTAGGTTAGGCTAGTCGTCAGCTCACAGGTACTGTGATTCAGTATGTGCCACCACTCCATGCTTTAATTTAAGGCAATAATTACTTTATTTTAAGATATTTATTTATTCGTTTGTTATGTGTGCCTGTGAATGGAGGTCAGAGGACAACTTACAGGCATTCTCTCTTCTACCATGTGGGTTCTGAAATGAATGATACCCCGTGGAAAGGTCACGGTCACGACAGAACCCAGTATTAGTTCTAGAGCTTTATTAGGAGGAGGAGGGGTGGGGGAAGCACCAGGCCTGGGAAAGAGCATGTGCGGAGGGCAGAGAGAAAGATGGTGGGTATTGGGGAGAGAGCAGAGCAGAGAGAGAGGGTGGAGTCTGCGTCCAGCTTTTTAAGGGCTCTGGGTGAAGCAGGCTTACAGAGCTACGCCAGGCATGCGCTGATTGCGTGACCACGCCACGCACGTAGTCGCCAGTGCACACTGATGACGTAAGACCCAAGACCCTTTGCTTAACTCCTGAACTGAGCATGTGCGGTCATGTAGCTGGAGTGAGGGCAGAATTCTAACAGGTTCCAGGGATAGAACTCAGTTGTCAGACTTAACATCTTTACCCATGGAATCATCTTCCTGGTTCTGTTTTTTGTTTTTGGGTTTTTTTTTTGTTTGTTTTGTTTTGTTTTGTTTTTTTGAGACAGGGTCTTTCTGTGTAGTCCTGGCTGTCCTTGGAGCTACTATGTAGATCAGATTGGCCTTGAACTCACAGAGATCCACCTGCTTCTGCTTCTTTAGTGCTGTGATTAAAGATGGGTGCCACCACTCCCTTTCCATGGCCCTATTTTTAACTAAAAATTAAAATATATATATTTTTACTTTTTAGGTACAGACATTTTCCCCGCATGTATGTCTATGTACTGCTTGTGTGCCTGGTACATGCTTGCCAGAAGAGGTTGCCCATCACCCTGGAAATAGTTACATGTGGTTATGAGCTGCCACCCCGGTGCTGGGAATCCAACCTGGGTCCTCTGGAAGAGCAGCCAGTACCCTTAACAGCTGAGTCAACTCTCCAGCCTCTCTGTTTTTAATTAAAAGAACAAAACAAAACAAACCCAAAACATTAAGTTGTTAAAAAGAAGTTAAGGACAGTTGTCAAATGCCAGCCGCTGAGTTGAAGTTTCCTGGGAACTGTCTGGGCGGTGGGTTCCTGCCCACTGAGGACCTGGAGGCCATTTTTGTTTATTTTGATCAGTTTTCCGTGGGAGGACCTGGAGGCTCTGGGAGATAAGCAGTGTGCCTCCTGACATCTGAGGAGTCATGTGACTTGGGCCTACAGTGCGCTGAGCCTCAACACTGTTGGACTATATAGCCCCAGTTGAGAAAATATCTCAGAATGTTAATCTGAGAGTAGAAAGAAAACACAGAGAAGTGGCCCCACACTGGGCTGCAGGATCCTGTCTGAAAGATGGCTCTACAGGCTCATTCATTTTCTGTCCTGTCTGCATCTATTACAGTCTGGTTGGTCCTCAGAGAGCAATTCACACATTCTCCTGTGCAGGCGTGCATCTGTACTAGCAAAGGCTGAGCTCTGCCTAAGGCCTAGAGCCCTCTCTTCCTGCTCTTCTAAGCAGTGCTGGGTGCCTTCCAGGAGCCCCAAGCCCTCTAGGCCAGCTGGTGCATATCAGGCCACAGCAGCCCATCCATCTGGTCCTCCCAGAGAGGGTGGGTCCCTCCCGAGAATCAGCAGGCTCCCAGGTTCCACTGATAACAGGAGGTGGAGGCAGAGGATGGGAGCAGTCAAAGATCTAGAAGGTAGGGTCTGCAGTAGGGAGATGGGCAGTTGGAGCTGTTTGGGACAGGGGGGTCCCCTACCCCACAGGACAGAAAAGGTGTGACCTGTGTCTTTGAGCCCACATCTGTCTGCTGTGTGGTCTAGGCACAAGTCAGCCCCTCTCTGGTCCTCAGGTTCCTCTTGGATTTCCTGGTGGCAGCCTGGTTCTCTTAAAGGAAGGAGGCTGGGTCCAGACACCATCCTGACCATCTCTAGTGCCTAGGTGTCCCTGGCTCCTGGCTCCACCTGGCTCCACAGAGGACGTGCAGAGACACATTTGCACCCTCTGGCCCCCACATGCTCACATGCACAGCTGCCTGGGCACTGCAATGCCTGGACAAGAAGGCCACTGGGGCTTGTTTACACATCCAAAAGTCAGAGGCCCCTGCCAGGGAGGGTGGGAGTAGGTGAGAACCTGCAGCTGTATTCACGAAGGCTACAGCCCCAGGAAAGGGTGGGAGTGTGGATGCCGTTTCAGGGGCCTTGGGAATCTATCTGGAATGTTTGTTTCTCCCCAGAAGATAGAGAGGACCCTCCAGGCCAATAAGCTGGACTTACGACCTCCCCATTCAGCACTACTCACAACTTTTCATTTCCTATCTCCACATCCCCTCTCCCCTTTCTTTTCTTCTGGAGACAGGGTTTCTCTGTGTAGCCCTGGCTGTCCTGGAACTCGTTTTGTAGACCAGGCTGTCCCGGAATTTCTGGTGTAGATTAGGCTGGTTTTAAACGTGCAGAGATCTGTCTGCCTCTGCTGCTGAGTGCCGGGATTCTAGGACCTCGTTTACGTGGTGCTGGAACGGAAAGCAAAGCCTTCCTTCCACCTGCTGTGCAGGCACTCTGCCCAGTGGGCTCTATCCCAGACTGAGATTTTGTCTTTGTGAGACAGAGTCTTGCTATGTAGCCCCGGCTAGCCTGGAACTTGCTAGGTAGGCTCCGTCCCCCAAGTGTTGGTGTGACAGACTCTAGCCAGCACACCCGGCAGCCACTTCCCACATATTGGTAATTACCTCCACCTCTCTGGTCTCCAGTTTCCTTATCTGTAGAATGGGAGAGCAGAGCTCATGCCTGAGTGGGTTCAGAGAGCAGCCAGGGCGTTCCAGTGTCAGGGGTGTGTGTGTGTGTGTGTGTGTGTGTGTGTGTGTGTGTGTGTGTGTGTGTGGCGGGGTGGGGAGGTGGGTGGACTCATTTCCAGGAAGAGCTTCTAGTCTGGAAATCCCCATTCTTGTACAAGGACGCTTCACGCTTTCTCTCCTGTGAGCCGTCAGGGTGTCACAGATCACAGATGGGGGCTGGAAAGTCCACCTGCTCTCCCCTGCCAGCCGCTTTTCTCAGCAGTCCCCAGTCCTCTCCCTGCGGCAGCCACATCCCAAAGCATGTATACTTCTCATGGGTCAAAGAAAGCCTCGAAGCAACTTGTGGGGGTGTCTGATCTGGCTGTGGTCGTGGGACTTGCACACTGGGACCTCCAATACGGACCCCAGCAGGAGGGAGGAGAGCCCTGGGCTGGAGCCTCCCCCCTTCTCTGCTTGGTTTGGAGGGCTCACCTGCAGAGGGGGAGCCAGGCTTCAAGTGATAGGCAGCTCCAGCCGGGGGAAGCATCTCACACACGTCATCCTAGCTCTTGATTATTATTATTTTTTTTTAATTTCAGTGATTTTTACTCAGCACTTTCTTTTCAGGATTACTATCGCTATCGAGACGGCCCAGTGGGTAAAAGGACTGTCAGACAGGCCTGACAACCTCGAGTTCACATGTGGAGGAGAGAACAGAGTCCACAAAGCCATCCTCTGGCCTCCACACTCATGCACAGAAGAGTAAAAATAAATGTAATTTTATTTGTTTTGCTTTTTTTTTTTTTTTTTTTTTTTGAGACAGGGTTTCTCTGTGTAGCTTTGGTGCCTGTCCTGGAACTCACTCTGTAGCCCAGGCTGGCCTCAAACTCACAGAGATCCGCCTGGCTCTGCCTCCCGAGTGCTGGGATTAAAGGCCTGTGCCACCACTGCCCAGGTTTGTGTGTGTGTGTGTGTGTTTTTTTTTTTAAAAACAAGCATTCTCTTCCTCTTCCTAGCCCTGACTGTCTTGGAACTTGCCCTGTAGACCAGGCTGGTCTTGAACTTAGAGATCCTCCTGCCTCTGCCTCCGAAGTGCTGAGATTAAAGGAGTGAACCACCATTGCCCAACATTAAATGTAATTTTGAAACAAGAATTTCTTTGTCCTCAGGTTGGCTGTACCCACACTTGGTCTTCTTCGGTCATTTTTCCCTATTAAGTTGCTTTTTGTTATCTTCCACCTTTTAATTAAAAAAAAAAAAATCTATGGGCCGGGCAGTGGTGGTGCACGCCTTTAATCCCAGCACTTGGGAGGCAGAGCCAGGCGGATCTCTGTGAGTTCTAGGCCAGCCTGGGCTACAGAGTGAGTTCCAGGAAAGGTGCAAAGCTACACAGAGAAACCCTGTCTCGAAAAACAAAACAAACAAACAAAATTTATGAGCAAGTGTGTTGACCTGCATGTGTGCCTGGTGCCCTCAGAGGTCAAAAGAAGGTGTCAGAGCCCCTGGAACTGGAGATACAGATGTTGGTGAGCAGCTGTGTGGGTGCTGGGAACCTGATTCAGGTCTTTACACACGCACAGCAAACACTCTTAGCTTCTAAGCTATTTCTCTAGCTGCTCCCCACCCTTTTCCAGATGGGATCTCGTATATCCCAAGCTGTTAGGTCCTTCTCTAGTTGGTCAAGAATGACCTTGAACTCCTGACTTTCCTGCCCTCCCTCCAGAGAGTTAGGGTTATCGCTTGTCTCAGCGTGCAGCGTCTAGGTGGTGCTGGGGATGAAGCCAGGACTTCTGTAAGCAAGCACTTTACGCACAGGCTATGTCCCCACCCTACTTCCATCTTAATTTTGGTTTTTATTTCCTTTTCTTACATTTCCTTTTCTTACACCTTTCAAAAATAGCTTTTAAAGTCAGTTGTCTTGGTTCTGGAGATGAGTCAGCTTGAGCCCTTGCAGGTGAGGGGCCTTATGTGTGCCTTGCTTCATGGGAGGAAGTTCATATCATGTTTTAAATCAGCTGCTCCCTGGAGCTTCACACCACATCCCACTCAGTCTCGGGAGTCAGGTGTCGTCTGCTTTCCAATTTCCCCAGTATTTCCTCAGCTTTCTCCTCCAGCCCCCAGCAAAAGCCAAACACAAGATTTCTGTAGGGCGTGGCGACTCAGGGCTGTAAACCCAGCTCTGAGGAAGCTGAGGCGGGAGGATTGCCACAGGTTGGAGGCCAGTGAGCCACACAGGGAGACCCTGTCCAGTCACACCAAATGTTTAACTCAACTGTTACACTTTATAGCTCTGTCATCTTGGGGAGTGACAACTTCTAGCCTGTCCCCTGCTTTGTAAACTAGCGCTGACACTCTCATGGACATGAGAGTGCACATAACTATGTCTCATCAATTGTCTGTTTCTGAAGAGCATCCCTTAAATGCTTAGGGAAACGGGGCAGGAATAAATTTTCACCTAAACAAAACCAAATTTACGTGTTGAGAAGCCTCATCTGCCTGTCTTTGCTGCCACCTACTGGTCATACATGATAAAGCACATGTGTCAAGGCTTGTCAATATCTCCTTTTGTTGTTGTTGTTGAGACAAGGTCTCACTCTGCAGCTCTAATTATTCTGGATCTCACTCTGTAGACTAGGCTGGCCTTGAACTCAGAGATCCACCTGCCTCTGCCTCCCGAGTGCTGGGATTAAAGGCGTGTGCCATCATGACTGCTTTGCTTGCTTAAAAATTTTTTCAATGATTTATTTTGGTGTGTGTGTGTGTGTGTGTGTCTGTGTCTGTGTCTGTGTGTCTGTGTGTCTGTGTACAGGTGCCTGAGGAGGCCAGAAGAGGGTGTCTGATGCCCTGGAGTTACAGGTTGTGAGCCGCCCTACACAGGTGTTAGAAACTGAACTCAGGTCCGCCACAAGAGCAGTTCATGTTCTCACTACTGTCCAACCCCTTTAAAATAAAAACGTATTATTAGTCTTTCTTTTTGAGACAGGGTCTCTCTATGTAGTGCTGGCTTTCCTCTGTGTAGACCAGGCTTGCCTAGGACTCACAGGGATACAGAAATCCACCTGCCTCTACTTCCCCAGTGCTGGGACTAAAGACATGAACCACTACATTCAGCTGACCTTGAACTTTTGATTTTCCTTCCGCACTTACACTCAAGTACTGTGCATTTATACTCCCCACCTCTTAGGTAGGTATCTCTCCCCCCCACACTTACACTCAAGTACTGTGCATTTATACTCCCCACCTCTTAGTTAGTATCCCCCCGCCCGAGTTAGGTTTCTATGGCTGTAATAAATACCACAACTCGGGAGGAAAGGATTTATTTCAATGTCCAGCTCTTAGGTCACACTCCATCACGAGGGAAGCAAGGTTGGGAACTCAGGGCAGGACCCTGGAGGCAGGACGGTGCAGAGGCATGGAGGAGTGCTGCCCTACTGGCTCCCTCACCTTTGGCTTGCTTACCTGCTTTCTTGTAGAATCTGGGAACACTTGCCGGTGGTTGGCACAGGCACTCTGAGCAGGGGGATGGGGCCCTCCCACTTCAATCAGTAATCAGGAAAATGGCAGACAGACTTGTCTACAAACCAAGCTTTAGAGGCATTTTCTCAATCCCTTCTCATGGGATTCTAACTTGTGTCAAGTTGACAACAAACAAATAATTAAATAAACTGGTCAGCACACACCCGCAGTAAGAAACTAAAAAACTGTAAATATCTTAATAAACTCCAAGTCTTCTTTGAAACTATAGAAATGAAAAATAAATAATCAGGACAGAGCCAGGGGGCGGGTTATGCTTATAATCTCAGCACCTGAGAGGTAGAGGCAGGAGAATTGCCTTAAATAAAAGCAACCTGGCTTGGAATTTACTAGTTCCAAACCAGCCAGGGCTAAGTAGCAAGATCCTACCTCAAAAAATAAAAACAAAGCCAGGTGGTGGTGGTGCGTGCCTTTAATCCCAGAACTGGGAGGCAGAGGTCAGCCTGGTGTACAGAGCGCTTTCCAGGACAGCCAGGGCTACACAGAGAGACTTGTCTCAGAAAAACCAAACCAAAACCATACATACACACATACACACACACACACACACACACACACACACACACACACACACACACCCAAAGAAAAGAAAAGAAAGAAAGAAAGAAAGCAATCCAACCTATCAACCAACCAACCAACCAAAAACAAGTCGGGCACAGTGGCACAGAATCGTAATATCAGTCCCGGGGAGGCAGAGACAGTTGGATGTCTGTGAGTTGGAGGGTAGCTTGGTCTACACAGTGAGACCCAATCTCAAAAGAACCAAAGAAACAAATCAAACAGAACCCCCCAAATCAGCCAGTCATGTAGACATTACCAAATGCTTTGTAAACAGGAAACGCTGCCCACCTTTGGCCTGGCTTCCTCCACAGGGTGGGGGATGGGAGGTAGGGGTGAATATGTGGGGGGTGGGCTAGCCTCTGCTTTGGCCCACTCCTCTCTCTCTGAGACTCTTATGACCCTGTCTTTCTAGGGCCAAGAACTCAGAGACCGTCAGACACACATTCCCCAGGCTAGACCACTGTGGTTTGAATGTGGACTGTCCTCATGTATTTGGACACTCATTCGGTCCCTAGCTGTCGCCGATGTTTGGAAAGGATGTAAGCCTCCTGGGAGGAAGTGAGTCACTGTAGCCTTACAGGTTCCAGGCTCGCCTTCTCTGACAGAGTGTTCTGTTTCCTGGTCAGAGAAGATGTAAGAAAGAAGGCTTGTTGTAAGCTCTTCACATCACAGGGAAGGGCTGAACCCTCTGAGCCCGCCAGCAGAAATAAAACCTTCCTCCTTTAAAATAATAATAAAAAATGTTGGACGGTGGTGGCACACGCCTTTAATCCCAGCACTCAGGAGGCAGAGCCAGGAGGATCTCTGTGAGTTCAAGACCAGCCTGGGCTACAGAGCAAGATCCAGGACAGGCACCAAAACTACACAGAGAAACCCTGTCTGGAAAAAAAAAAAAAACCATAAAAAGAAAAATTGAGGCCAAGATTAAGTCGGGGCGGTGGTGGTGCATGCCTGTAATCCCAGCACTTGGGAGGCAGAGTAGGTGGATCTCTGTGAGTTTTGAGGCCAGCCTGGTCTACAGAGCTAGTCCAGGATAGGCTCCAAAGCTACAGAGAAACCCTGACTCGAAAAACCAAAAAAAAAAAAAAAAAAAAAAAGATTATTATTTATTTTACCAGGAGTGATGGCACATGCCTTTAATCCCAGCACTAGGGAGGATGCGGCAGGTGGATCTCTGAGTTTGAGGCCAGCCTTGTCTACAGAGTGAGATTCAGGACAGCTAGGACTACACAGAGAAACCCTGTCTCAAACACCCCCCCCCACCAAAAAAAGATTATTGACTGTTTATGGATGATTGCTTGCACAGTATGTATATGTGCCACCAGGGTCCTCAGAGGCCAGAAGAGGGTGTCGGACCCCTGGAATTGGAGTTACAGACAGTTGTGAGGTGCCGTGTTGGTGCTAGAAACTGAATCCAGGTCCTTTGCGAGAACAGCAAGTACTCAAGTACTCCTAACCTCTGAGCCATCTCCTCAACCTGTTTTATTTTTAACTCTGTGTGTGTGTGTGTGTGTGTGTGTGTGTGTGTGTGTGTGTGTGTGTGTGTGCATGTGTAAGTTAATTGCCCATTCAGGCCAGAAGAGGGCATTGGCTCCCCTGATGTGGTACAACTAAACTTGAGTCCTCTACAAAAGCAGCAAGCCTCCCTTAACCACTATAAACCACCTCTCCTTTTCTTTCTTTGTTTCTTTCTCTTTCCTTCCTTCCTTCCTTCCTTCCTTCCTTCCTTCCTTCCTTTTTCTTTCTTTCTTGGAAGATTTATTTATTCATTCATTACATATATAGTGCTCCGTCTGCATGTATGCCTGCAGGCAGAAGAGGGCATCAGATCTTATTATACATGGTTGTGAGCCACCATGTGGTTGCTGGGAATTGAACTCAGGTCCTGTGGAAGAAGAGCAGCCTTAACTTCTGACCTCTGAGCCATCTCTCCAGCCCCGCTTCCTTCTTCTTTTCTTTCTTTCTCCTTTTTTTTTTTTTTTTTTTTTGAGACAGAGTTTCTCTGTGTAGCCCTGGCTGTCCAGAAACTCACTCCATAGACCAGGCTGGCTTTGAACTCAGAGATCTGCCTGTCTCTGCCTCCTGAGTGATGGGATTAAAAGTGCGTGCCACCACCACCGCCCAGCTCTGCTTCCTCCTTGATATTCTTCTTCTTTCATGAGGACAATGGAAAGAAAATAAACGACAGCAACTTTTTTTTTTTCAGCAAACACTTTTTTTTTCTTTCAAGATTTATTTATTATGTATACAGTGTTCTGTCTGCGTGTATCCCTGCAGGCCAGAAGAGGGAGCCAGATCTCATTACAGATGGTTGTGAGCCACCATGTGGGTGCTGGGAATTGAACTCAGGACCTCTGGAAGAGCAGTCAGTGCTATTAACCTCTGAGCCGTCTCTCCAGCCCATGACAGCAGCTTTTGATGTCAGTTTGTGTCCTTCGTCCAGGCATCCAAAGTCACTTTGATACCCAGGACGACACTCGTTACAGAAAGAACGCGCTATATATGACCTGTGCCCCAATAAAACATCCCAATTAGGGCTGGAGAGATGGCTCAGAGGTTAAGAGCACTGACTGCTCTTCCAGAGGTACTGAGTTCAATTCCCAGCAGCCACATGGTGGCTCACAACCACCTGTAATGAGATCTGGTGCCCTCTCCTGGCCTGCAAGGACACATGCAGACGGAACACTATATACATAATAAATAAAAATAAATCTTTTTTTAAAAAAACCATCCCAATTACTCCTGTCCAAAGACAGGATATGGGTCACTTTTCCTGTTGTACAAACAAGGAAACCGAGGCATGGGCAGATGAAGTAGTTTGCTATGAGTCAAGCAGTTCCAACAGCAGGAAGACGGCATGTCTCCCCTGTTCCCTCCCCGTCTGGATGTCAAGTCCACACAGTGACTTTTAGTCCTGTCCCATCCCCTTGCCTCTCCAGCAGCTTCAGACAGTTCAGGAGTGCCCATCCATTGTACAGGCCTGGGCCAGGGAGCACACCATTGTAGAGATGCAGAGAACAGTCTAGCTCTATTCTTAGGGGCCATTTTCCCCTTAGGTGTGGGAATTTTATCAGATGTAGATATGGACCTTCTGAGTCTCAAGACCTTTGCCGTGGGCCAGGAGGATGTCATGTTAGCAGCAGTCCCTGGGGATGCAGGTAAACTGGAAGGTTTGGGGTCCTCCAGCCTGTGATATGGAGCTTCCTAAAGGACCAGACAGGGGCTTCAGACACTGCTCCATCCCACCAGGCATTCAGGAGCCTTTGGGCAGAGGAGATACTCACTTATCTCAAGGTGATGTGCTGGGCACTCAGCAGTGAGGTGATCAAGCTGTGCCCTGCCTTGGACTTACCATCTCCAGGGAGACAGGAAGTCACTCTCTGGCAGCCCAGGAAGACAGGCACAGAGAGGGAGAGAACCAGGACCATAGAAGGTTCCAGATTCCACCTGGAATGTCATGTAGGCTGAACGCAGTGAGAGAGGCCTGGTGGTTAATAATGGTTGACAGAATCTAGAACTACCTGAGAGACAAACTTCTGGGCATGTCTGGGAAGGAATTTCTACATTTGGCTAATTGAGGTGCGAAGACCCAGCTTAACTGTGGATGATATCGTGTGTTGGTCCTCAATGGAATACACAGAAGAAAGAAGTGAGCAGGGCACCAGCATCCATCTCTCTCTGCCTCTTGATTGTAGACACAACGTGACCAGCCGTCTTAGGTCACTACATTGTCCCTGATGTGCTAGACTGTGGAGGATGGTCAGGGTCATGGATGGTCCCTAAAACATTGCCAAGGAGGATGTGGCCACTGGGAGTGGGGTGTAAGACTTACACAAGACAGGACAAGATGGAGTCACCCTTAGCCAATTCAGTCCCTAGGATTGTGAACCAAAATACCCCCCTCTTTTTTGGCGGGGAGGAGTTAGGGTTTCTCTTTGTAGTCCTGGCTGTCCTGGAACTTGCTCTGAAGACCAGGTTGACCTTGAACTTACAGAAATCTGGAGTGTGCCCCCACCGCCCAGCAAACCCTCCCATTTGAAAGTTGATTTTGTCAGGGATTTTAGTGCATCATTGAACAAAGTAATTGAGAGAAGGATTGAGGAATTGAGGCGAGTCCTCCACAAACTTCAGTGTATGGATTGGACCTTCAGAGGCAGGAAGAGGTAGAAAAGATAATGTTTTATTGGTTTTGTTTGTTTGTTTGGTTTGGTTTGGTTTTTCAAGGCAGGGTTTCTCTGTGTAGCTCTGGAGCCTTTCCTGGAACTCACTTTGCAGCCCAGGCTGGTGTTGAACTCACAGAGACCTGCCTGCCTCTGCCTCCCGAGTGCTGGGATTAAAGGTGTGTACCACCACTGCCCGGCTGTTTTACTGTTTTTATTTAAAATGACACTTTTTTACTTATTTATTTGTGTATATGTGTAGGTACATGTGAGCTACAGCAGGCATGGATAGGGATCAGAGGACCGACTTCCGAGAGTCAGTTCTCTTCTTCCACCATGTGGGTCCTGGGAATCAAAATCAGACACCAGGCTGGGCAGCAAGGGTCTATACCCCCCACCCCACCCCCAGCCATCTCAATGGTCCTCGTCTATCTTTTGAGACAGAATCTCACTATGTAGCCTTGGCTAGCCTGGAACGAACTATGTAGCCCAGGCTGGCCTTGGATGTGCAGCAATCCTCCTGCCTCAGCTTCTTGGGATTACAGGTGTGAGCTATCACACCTAATTCTTAGACATTGTTTTAGGGTTTTCTGTTAGCCTGGGGGACTTATTTAAAAAAACAAAACAAAACAAGATTTTATTTGGCTCCTGGTTCTTGGGAAGTTCCAGAGCACAGTGATAACATCTGGCAAGCATCTGGTGAGGCCTGGCCTGTGTTACCAGGTAGACAAAGCAAGCCTTCCTATCTGGTAGAGTCACTTCCACATTCCCTCATCAACTTGAGAAAGGGTCAACTCGTTTGTGAATCCAGTCATCTCCCAGAGGCCTCAATTTTGCAGATACCATTGAAGTAAGGCTTTGGGGTTTCGATCTCCACACATATTTGGAGGAGACCCAAATACACCCAGACCTGTCAAGAGACTTCCCATGAATAACTGTTCCAAAAGATGGTGGAGGCAGAGCACTCATGGCCTGTAGTTGGCATCCTGAGGAACAGATGAGGCCCTGGTGTGGCTCAAGTCTGAGACTGTGGGTCCAAGAGCCAGGAGCTCTGATAGCTAAAGTTCCAGCCTATGCTTGAGTACGTGTGTGTGTGTGTGTGTGTGTGTGTGTGTGTGTGTGTGTGTGTGTGTGTGGTCATCAGGAAAAGAGTTCACAGAAAGACTTTTTGACTCACCTTAGGGTCTACTCAGGCTCCCCTGGGTTGGACGAGCCCACCACAGAGGGAGGTAGCTGCTTTTCTTAGTCACCAGTTCACATGTTAGTACCATCTCACAGTCTCAGCAGAAGTGATGTTTGACCAAGTTCCTGGTCACTAAGCGGCTGTCAGGCTGGCACAGATTCCACCCACACGATGCTGTTGGGCCTTGTGGGAAAGAGCGCAAAGCTTCGTCCTGTCGCTAGGCTGGGCCTTCCTTACCAGGGAGGAAAGGCGCAGTGCACTCTGGGAAGCTTCCAAGAGTCTTTCCTGGAACCCATGGACCTCTCGGTCTAAGTATTCTCCCTGGAGTCCTGGCAGCCCCTGGCAGTTCAGGTGCTTGCTTCAGACAGGCCACGGGAGCTGGGGTCCCTCCCAACCGCCTCCTGACATTTATGAGGTGCGGCTGAAGTGGGCAGCCCCCGAACCCTGAAGGAATGTTAATTGGCTAAAGCTGCTGCTCGTGCCCAGCTTCACCGGAGCCATGACGTTGTTCTCACTTGTTGGCCCCCCAGGAGCCTGGACGGGCGGAGTGAGCCAGAGGTGGGGAGGGGTTATGCATGGGGCAGGGTTTCACAGATGGGCAGGCAGGCCCTTCCTCTCAGGGCCAGGCTGAGGAGGATCTGGACAGGGAGTAAAGCGCAGAGGTCAAAAGCAAGGTTCTGGTGTCTGGTTCAAGACCGTCTCTGCCCAGTTTGGCTTCATAATCCCAGACAGACTCGTCTCACGTTTTTTTTTTTTTTTTTTTTTTTTGAAGAACACTCACCTTTCTGAGCTATTCTGAGAGAAAAGGGAAGTACCAGAATTTGGGATGAACTAATCTCAGAAAAGGTGGGGACCAGGTCAAGTTTGAAGACATCCTGGGGGTAAGTTGTGCCTGGCCAGGCCACTCCAGAGTCTGCCTTGACACTTACATAAAAAGCCAGCCGGGTGGTGGTGGTGGTACACACCTTTAATCCCAGCACTCAGGAGGTAGAGCCTGTGAGTTCAAGGCCAGCCTGGTCTACAGAGTGAGTTCTAGTACAGGCTCCAAAGCTACACAGAGAAACCCTGTCCCAAAAAACAAAACAAAACAAAAAGCCAGACCCGAGGCCAGGTGCCCAGGGTGTCGGGGCAATCACTGGACCTAAGGGCTTCAGAATCTAGCCTGGGACTGGTGGGACTCTTGGGGTAAAGCTCTCCTGGAAACACTGGAGTCTGAGGAAGTCAGCTCCGCAACCTGAGGGAGGAGCATGGGGGCCGAGGGACAGGAGAGCCAAAGGGGAGGCTGGAAGTACGTGTGGTCTCCTCACCTGCTCACAGCAGCACACACACTGAAGTCAGAACACCACAGTCCTAGCTCGGTGTTGTGTCGCACACCACTAATCCCAGCACTTGGGAGGCAGAGGCAGGTGGAGCTCTGTGAGTTCTAGGCTAGTGAGATCATATCTAAAGAGAGAGAGAAAGAGAGAGAGAGAGAGAGAGAGAGAGAGAGAGAGAGAGAGAGAGAGAGAGAGAGAGAGGTGTAGAAATAAACACATAAACACTGGGTCGCAGTTGGTAGATCGCTTTCCCAGCATGTATAAAACTCTGGGTAAGAACCCCCAGCTTGGAACAAAGGCAGCTTGGTGATGCACACATGTAATCTCAGCATTTAGAAGGCAGGAAGGGGGGATCTGAAGCTCCAAGACATTCTTGGCCTCATCCCAGGCTAGTGTGGGATGCATGAGAGTCTCAAACACAGAAAAATCCTTAGTTCAAACTCTCCAGATCAGAAAAATGCTCCCCGCCCCCAGACAAGAGTTTCTTTGTGTAGCCCTGGCTGTCCCTGAACTCTCTCTGTAGACCATGGTGGCCTTGAACTCAAAGATCTGCCTGCCTCTGCCTCCAGAGTGCTGGGATTAAAGGTGTGTGCCACCACAGCCCAGCTCAGGAAAAAAACAAAAGTTCTTAAACCATCAGAGGTCTTATGTGTGTGGGTGTTTTGCTGCTTGTAGGTCTATGCGCCACATGGGCGCTTAGCGCCCGAGGAGGCCACAAGAGGGGGTCAGATCCCATGGAACTGGAGTTACAGAGATGTGAGTTGCCATGTGGGTACCGGGAACCAAACCCAAGTCCTCTGGAAGAGCAGCGGATCATAACTGTGGACCCATCTCTTCACTCCAACCATCTTGCTGGCCCTGTTTGTTTATTTCAGACAGAGTTTTGCTGTGTCTCACAAAATGAACTTCAACTCAAGATGTAGCCAAGGATGGCCTTGAACTTGCAGGTAATCCTTCTACCACAGATTCTTCCCTGAGATTATAGGCACACACCATCACATGTAGGTAAGAACTGAATTCTTTTTTTTTTTTTTTTTCTTTTTTCTAACACAGGGTTTCTTTGTGTAGCTTTGGCGCCTATCCTGGAACTCACTCTGTAGACCAGGCTGGCTTCGAACTCATAGAGATCTGCCTGCCTCTGCCTCCCGAGTGCTGGGATCAAAGGCGTGTGCCAACAAACCGGCCTCAGGAACTGAATTCTTAAAGAGCTTTCCCACTGGCAGGGAGAGTGGCTTTGACCAAGTGACTTTCCCTCTCTGGGTGTCTTCTGTGACTTACAGTGACTGGGATAGAGCAAGGCTTCCTAACAGTCCTTCCAGCTCTGTTATGTTCAGAGTAAACATCATCCTGAAAAGACTCATGGGAGGAGCCTCCCTCGAGGATCCCTCTGGTCCTTTCCCTGAGCACTTTCAGGCCCAGGCATCACATTGCCTGACTTGTGTTGTCCCTTTTAGCTTGCCATCTTCCCGTGGGCATTAAGCACTATTATCACCCACCTTTCCAAGAGGGAGACCCAGAGAGGTCAAGGCGCCTGTGTTCAGCTTCCTGCTGGGAGTCAAACACTAGGGGGCAGTGTGGGGTCCTAGGTTGACATCCATTTGAATTGAGTGAGGCTCAAGGTTCAGTCCTCACCAACATAAGTAACAACAACAAAATAAAATAAAAGTTCGAGATCACCCTGAAACCAAACAAGCAAATAACCAACCAATCTTAAAATCCTAGCGATAGCTTCTCCACCCGGTTGCCACTGGGTACCTAAGGCTCCTCGCTTGACAAGGACCTTAGAACACAGCCAGGGAAGGAAGCAGATGAAGTCACAGTTAGCAGAGGGCCCGCCGTGCCTCCGAGGAAGTCGTCGTGAAGGAAGTGTCCACCTGAACAAAAATGACTGACCTCAGTGGCAGGAGTGTGCCCATTCTATGGTGCTGTGTGTGGCAGGAGGGTCGCCCCGAGCCTGCAGGCAGGCAGCCTGTGCCAGCCAGCACAGGGGAGAGCTGAGTGTTGCGTGTTTATTAATTCTGTAACTGAGGGGCCACCAGATGGCTCAGTAGGTAAGGGTGATTGCTGCAAACCCCGGGGACCTGAGCTCAATCCCAGCTCAATCCCTGTGATCTACATGATGGAAGGAGAGAACCGATGCCCTCAAGTTGTCCTCTGACCTCCATGTATGCGGTGTGTGTGTGTGTGTGTGTCCACATACATATTATGCACACACAAAATAAATAAAGTAAAAAACAAAAAGAAAACAAAACAGTAGTCGGTCGGCTCCGGAGGACTCAGCATGGCCAACAGAGTTGGGAACTTTGTCCTCTCTCCAGGGGCTGATGCAGGAGGATGGAGAAATAGTAAACAAAGAGAAAGAAACGTCAGTCTGGGTGCAGAGGTGCAGGAGTACATGCCTGCATGCGTCTGTGTGCGGCGGGTGTGACACACCTGTTTACACCGCCTGAGTTCCCTCGGCATCTGGCGTGGGAAGGACAAGGTCCAGCCCTGAGTCCATCCTAACCCGGGAATATCGAGTCCTGGGCCCACTGCCCACTATTCACACTTGGGAACAGGGTATGGCCCGCTCTCTGCAGGACACTCTTCCACGGTGGCAGCAGCCGAGCAGGTCCCCTTTGACATCACGTGTCCCCTGCCCGGGGATGCTCTGAAAGCCCCACAGGATGCAGACTCTGGGCGGAGGGAGACCTTGGTGTCCCCCGGAACCTGTGGCGGAATCCCACTTCGAAGTCGTACAGACCTAGGCCGCCGACCCAGGGCTGGCGCGTGTCATGCCACGCCCGACCAGAAGATGGCGCTAAAGGCCAGGGTTAGACAGACTGGGGCTTGGGGTCTGGGAACAGAATGAGTGAAAGGGGCCCTTTGCATCCACTTGCTTAACCCTACCATCATCGTCTTCACCACACTACACAGGTGGGGAAACTGAGGCTCAGAGAGGAGTGTCGTTCTGTCTTGAGACAGGCCACCATTTCCTGCTCCGAGAGGATTTCTAAGTAGTTTTCCTGTGCTCCCCAACTTGCGTGTGGCGGGGCCTTGTCTCTGTCCAGTTAGAAGCAAGCGCAAAAGGTGAGATTTGACCTGGGCCTGCAGGACCTGGGCTTCAGGCTGGCTACCAGTGGGGTCTCTGCTGTGAGGCCAGGGCCAGACCTACCCACGGGGCCTGAGGTGCTAAGGACGTGTGGGAGGGGTCTTTTCTCCAGCCCGCCAATAACCAACCCTCAGCACGCCTTGGGATCTTGGACATGGCAGCCACGAGCAAGGATGACCTGTGGCTCGAAGTTCCAGGCCGGTCCCCCCACTGTGGCCTCCCGTCTCTTCCCCATTCCCACAGCTGAACGTTTCCCACGCCAGTTGCTCATGTCCTCTGCTTCTGCCAGAAGGGAAGCCTGTGTCCGTAGTCCCCTGTAACAAGCTCTCCAGGGGTTCTCACAGGAGACCGGGGACAGACTTGAACCTCCAGGCCAACCCTGGGGCTCACACTGGCTCCAAACATCCCCCTGTATCCTAGCGGGAGCTGGCTCAATACTCTGTCGGCGCCCTGCGCCCAGCCTGGAGCCCAGGGTTGCTGGACAGATGAAGTGCCCTCATCTTTGAACTCCACAGACCACCACGGAGTCTCACCCTGAGCTCCACCCTAGCCTTGAGTGCAGTGATCTCTGTTCCCTTCCTCACCATAAAGGCAGAAGAGCAGATAGTCGCCGACCAGGGAAACAGGGTGACAGAGGGCAGTGGAGGGGTCTCCCCGGGGTGCGAAGCTAGAGAAGATTCAGCAGAGGGCATCTTAGAAGGCCTGGGAAGAGGGGTTTAGAGTCGGGGGTGAGGGTGTGTGGGGGGGTCAGGGCCCAAGTCCCAGAACAAGAGTGGAGCGGGAGGAGGAGGGGGAGAGGAGAGGGGGAGGGGCACCCCAGAACCAGGGCTGGTGGAGAGGCCTGCGGCAGGCAGGGTCTGGCTTCTATTCCAGAAGAGGGCAAGCCCCTGCAGGGCCTTCTAAGTGGAGACTGAGAGACTCCCTTTCGGCTCCAGTCTGTAGCTAAGCCCCCGTCATGACTGCCCCCCCCCCCCCTTTTACAGCTAAGACCCTGGGGCTTGACTGGTAGCCAGGGCTGCTGACCCTGGCCCCAGGTCTACAAGGTTAATCCAGGGCCTGGAGCCCAGGCGATTAGCAGGGGGCCATGTTGCTGATAAGCTCCCCGCTGGCAGAGGGTTGGGGGAGGAGGTGGCTAGGGGAGAGTGGGAAAGTGAAAGAACCCAAGCCTGAGGGCACCTTTGGGGGCTTACGTCCTTGTAAGGTGACAGTGGCTTCCTAGGTGACAGCCTGCCAATTTTACCCTTCCTCTCGGGGTGCCGATTTTTATGGTTCCCCATTTTAAAAAGAGAAAACAGAGGAGCAGGGTTACAGAGGGGCTGTGGGCCAGCCAAGGGTAAGACTAGATCCCCTGTCTGCTAAGCGTTGGCCTTGATCTTCCACCTGAGAGAAACCCCAATGGTCACAGAGGTTTTCCTGCCTCGGGTTTCTGACCCGTTCAACTTCTCCACACACCTGGTTCAGGCCCCTCAGGGCCTCAGGTCGGGCACTGTGGAAGCAGTGGGGGTCGATGGACATTGGCAGCAGGGGTGAACCAGCGTTGGGGCAGGACTCCTCTTGGGGATAGGGTCCTGGTGTCAGGATGCCGTCTGTCTGTCATATACTGGAGACCGGCATGTGGTGGGGCCTCAGGATCTGGCTGAGTGTAGAATTTCCCCAGGACTTGTTAAAATGCAGCTATGGGACCCCAGTTCAGAACTTTCACTGTCCTAGATCCCAGGCATCTGGGCAGTCAACACTCATCAGTTCCTTGGATCATAGTCCTGACTGGAATCTGGGAGTCTGAGGGCTCCCTTCTTCCTAGCACCAGAGTGTATTTGAGGATCTGAGGATGCATGTGGGAGGGAGTCAGTACCCACTTTTTTTTTAATTAAGAATTTTTTTTATTCGTTTTACATACCAATCAAAGATCCCCCTCTTCCCTCCTCCAGCCCCTCCAGCCTCCCCTTCCCAGTCCACCCCCCCATTCCCTGCTACAAGAAGGTAAGGCCTCCCATGGGGAGGTACACTTAGTAGAGGCAGGTCCAAGCCCCTCCCCCACCTCAAGACTGTCAGTACCCATATTTACAGCACAGCAGCCTCTGGGAAGCAGGCTTCCCAGGGCTTGGGAACGGAGCTGGGTCTGGCCTTTAGTGTTAGAGTGGGACTCTCAGGTCTCCTTGTCTCTCTTCTAGCAAGGGCTGCTGGGACTTACCAGCCAGGGCCTGCTCTACTTTAGGAACGTATCCATCACCCAGCTGGACTTTGAACACACGGCCCGACCCTTCCAGAGACATGGTAGGCTGGTTCGTCCGCCTTCATTTCACAAAGCGGCGTTCTCGGAGCTCCTGCTTTCGACCTCCTTGAGAGAGTGGGCCTGTGCAGTGGGGCAGAGAGGGTGTTCTGGCCTTAAAGGCTTTCAGCACCCTTCCTTCCCTTTGCCTCCTGCATAGGCTGCTGGCCTGGGAGGTTACCTCAGCACAGAGGGTCTCCCAGCCTGGTTAAAGGGCAGACTACCTCAAGTCACCCCCCATAGACCCTAACACAATTTGTTATGACAGGCCTGGTCCTGTGTACTTTTCCCTCTTTCCCTCCTTCCCTCCCTTCCTCCCTCCTTCCTTCCCTCCCTTCTTCCCTCCTTCCCTCCCTTCCTTCCTCCCTTTCTTCCTTCCTTTCTTTAGACAGGGTCTTACTACGTAGCTCTGGCTAGTCTGGAACTCACAGAGATCCACCTGCCTCTGCCTCCCCATTGCTGGAATTAAAGGCATGCGCCACAGCCCCTGTGTACTTTCTGTTTGCTTGTTTTGTTTTTGAGACAGGATCTCCTGCAGCCCAGGTTGGTCTTGAACTCTTCTGGATTCTCCTGCTGCCCACCTCCCAGATGATGGATTGCAGGCAGGAACATCTTTGCTTGACTGGCACTGCACTTTGGGTATGTGCCCAGTCTGCAGCAGATGGTTTTAGCATGCCATGCTAAGATACATTTAATAAGCTGGGCAGTGGTGGCACAGGCCTTTAACCCCAGCACTCTGGCAGCACAGGCAGGTGGATCTCTGTAAACGAACATTTCCTGTCCCAACTGCCTGGTCCCAAATAACCGACTCAGAGGCTGAATATGAATTATAAATGCTCAGCCAATAACTCGGGCTTGTTACCAGCTAGCTCTTAAATTTAAATTAACCCATATCTCTATTTATGCTTTGCCACATGGTGGTACCTTTATTAGCATAGCACGTTTATCTTGTGTCTGGTTGATAACTTCTGACTCCACCATCCTTCTTCCCATGATTCTTAGTTTGGTCACCCTGCCTCTACTTCCTGCCTGGCTAGTGGCCAATCAGTGTTTTATTAAACCAATTCAAATGACAAATCTTTACAGTGTACAAGAGGATTATTTCACAGAAGATCTCTATGAGTTTTAGGCAAGCCTGTCTACAGAGCTAGTTCCAGGACAGCCAAGGCTATCACACAGTGAAACTCAGTCTCAAAAACCCAAAACCCAAACCAATCAACCAACCAGCCAACCAACCAACCAACCAACCAAACAAACAAACAAAAAGATGCATTTAATACAAATTCCCAAGCAGGAGAGACATTGGGACCATCTGGTGACCTATGAATGACTTTTTTGTTTTTCTTTGAAAAATGCACACTTCTCACTTTCGTATAAGATTTTGAAGTTCCAGGGGCCATGAGAGCAAACTTGGTTGATAAAGATGCTCAGGGCTGGTGAGATGGTTCAGGTGGTAAAGGAACTCACTGTCATAGAGACTCTCCACCCAAATTGGTGGATAAATATAATAATAATAATAATAATAATAATAATATGCTCAAATCCCAGCCAGCTCTGATGGCCAGCGCTGTGGTAGGACCTGCCTGGATTTCCCTCATGTTTCTCAGCCTCAGAGGCAAGTTGTTTGGGAGAATGAGTGACTGGGAAAGAGCTGGGTGACAGAAGCTGTAGCTGTCAGGGGACAGTGCCTCCACTATGTCCGTGCTGATGGCAGAGGTCACCTTCCACCTGGCAGGTCATGGGGAGGGCTAGGACAGGCAGGAGACATTTGCACATATCCTCACTGGGCCCTGAAAGGGCGATGCAGTAATCACTCCTGCTGGGGAAACTGAGGCTCAGGGCATGAAGGGTCTTTCTCTATTGCTCATTGAGAGAAGAGGCAGAGTCAGGATTTGGGAGGACCTGGGCACAGTCTGGAACATGAACCTCCTCTTGCTCTCCCTTCCATAGGGGACAGTCACTTACTTCCCTGGGGAGCAAAGAGGGAGGCTTAGCCTCAGTCTGGACACCTACCCCAGGCGGTTCCTCTCCTACCATCCTTTCTCTGCTGCTGGCAAAGGTGTGAAGCCACAGCCACATCCCAGGAAGGGAGGGAGAGCTCAGGGGCCCCTTGGTGGCTGCAGGCAGCCAGCCCGGGTGCCAGGGCAGACTCGGTGTCACCACTGTGATTGGTAGACTAAACAGCTGAGCGGAGCCGGCCTCCTCCTCATGGCTGTTTTTCGCCCGGGCGGCCGGCAGGCTGGGGGCCTTTCAAAGCCCGGTTCCCTGCCTGCTATCTCCCCATCAGGCCGAAGCATTTAGCTACTTTCTTCAAACACCCGGCCAGGGCGTGATGGTTAACGTCAAATCTGGCAGCGCGTCATAACCTATAGGGCTGGGACATTTATCACGGCCTGGGCCTCAGGGGACTTCAAAGGAGCCAGGGGTGGGGGTGGGAAGAGGCTCTGGTGGGACCCGCCCTCTGCAGGGAGCAGCAGATGGCTTCAGAGTTGCAGGGATCTGCTGGCCAGTCCCAAGCCCTACAGGGATGATAATAACGAAAATCCATTGTAACAATGGCTGTTATGTACCGTGAGCCCCCCTTCAGGGTGCTGTGTGTATTTTATTTCATTTAGTGCTCACTGATAAGCACCTATTTATGGTTACTGCATTAAAAAAAAAACTTCTTAAAAATACATTTTTATTTTTAATTATGCATCTGTGTGTGGATGTGTGCACATGAGCACAGGTGTCCTCAGAGGGCAGAGATGTCAGATGTCTCTGGAGCTGGAGGTACAGGTGGTTGTGGGCTGCCTGACGTGGCTTCTGGGAACTGAACTCGGGCCCTGCAATAGCAGAGTGAGCTCTTACCAGGGACCATCTCTCCAGCTCCTGCTGCTGAATCGTTAAAGTGTACTCAGGTATTACAAAATGGGGCCAGGAGAGGTCAAGTTGCACTTAAATTCACACAGCTAGTAATGGGAACATTATGAACATAACTCTTTTTTTAAAAAAATACTTATTTATTTATTATGTGTACAGAAGAGGGTGCCAGATCTCATTACAGATGGTTGTGAGCCACCATGTGAGTGCCGGGAATTGAACTCAGGTCCTCTGGAAGAGCAGTCAGTGCTCTTAACCTCTGAGCCATCTCTCCAGCCCCTGAACATAACTCTTATTAGCTGTCATTCACAGGGTGATCTCTGTGCACTAAGATTTTTTTTTTCCCCCCCGAGACAAGGTTTCTATGTGTAACAGCCCTAGCTGTCCTGGAACTCGCTCTGTAGGCCAGGCTGGCCTCGAACTCACAGAGATCTGCCTGCCTCTGCCTCCCAAGTGCTGGGACTAAAGGCGTGTGCCATCACCACCTGGCAAGAATTTTATATAGTATCCTACCCCCCCCCCAGACAAGCATTATTTATTTATTTAGGGTTGTTTGTTTATTTGCTTTTTTGGTTTTGAGACAGAGTTTCATTTATCCCAGCTTAGCCCCAAACTTTCTGTGTAGCTGAGGATGGACCTTTAACTTCTTTTTTTTTTTTTTTTAATTTTTTTTAAAGGATTTATTTATTATATATACAGTGTTCTGGCGCCAGTAGAAGGCGCCAAATCTCATTACAAGTGGTTGTGAGCCACCATGTGGTTGCCAGGAATTGAACTCAGGACCTCTGAAAGAACAGTCAGGCAATAGTGCACCACCATTCACCAAGTCTCTTTGGTGGGAAAGATGCCCCCAGACACCACAGATTATTAAATGAACACCCTATGCCATGGGTGGGCCACCTACTTACAAGTTGTTGGTCAGGGGTAGCCCTGAGGCTCCAAAACAAGACAGGCTATTCCCACTTGTCTTGGTTGCCCACTACAGCTGGATGATAAGAAATTACCACCTGCCAGGCGATGGTGGAGCACGCCTTTAAATCTGGCTTTTAGGAAGCAGAGGCAGGTGGATCTCTGAGTTTGAGACCAGTGTGAATTCTAGGACAGTCAGAGCTACACAGATAAACACTATCTTGAGGCTGGGAGTGTAGCTAAGTGGTGAGTCCATGCTTAGTATGCATAACATCCTCAGCAAGACACACATACACACACACACACACACACACACACACACACACACACACACACAGAGTACACCATACACAATACACCACACCACACACACACATACACCATACCACATACACACATCATACACCACACACACACACACACACACACACACACACACACACACACCACACCACACACATACATACACCATACCCCCCACATCATACACCACATACACTACACCATACACACACACACACACACACACACACACACACACACACAGAGTACACCACACACAATTCACCACACTACACACATATATACACCATATCACACATCATAACACACACACACACACACACACACACACACACACACACACACACACGAACTTCCTGGACACTGATCCCAGTCCCTCATACTTGCAAGAAATGCACTTTACAGTTGGGCGGCAGTGGCGCACACCTTTAATCCCAGCACTTGGGAGGCAGAGCCAGGCGAATCTCTGTGAGTTCAAGGCCAGCCTGGTCTACAGAGCGAGATCTAGGACAGGCACCAAAACTATGCAGAGAAACCCTGTCTCAAAAATAAAGAAAGAAGCCGGGCGGTGGTGGCGCACGCCTTTAATCCCAGCACTCGGGAGGCAGAGCCAGGCGGATCTCTGTGAGTTCGAGGCCAGCCTGGGCTACCAAGTGAGTTCCAGGAAAGGCGCAAAGCTACACAGAGAAACCCTGTCTCGAAAAACCAAAAAAAAAAAAAAAAAAAAAAAAAAAAGAAAGAAAGAAAAAATAAAAAAGGAATGCACTTTACCACATGAATCATCTCCACATATCAATTTTTTTTCTGCTTTCACTTTAGACTGACAGTGGCCATCCCTAGAAGTGCCCCATTTTTTGCCTGCCCAGTCGTTAACCTGTGCTACAAGCCTGCAGGAAGGACACCGGGTCAGATGTGACTGTAGGTGGAGTGGCGGGTAGAGCAGAGCCAGACATGGGTACGGGCTGAGTGGGCAAAGGCATACTCACCTGCCTCTCCCTTGGGCCTTTGGACTTTGTGGGACTCCTCTGGAAGTCACCCCAATGATTTAGATGCAGATGCCAAGTCCACTAATCTGTAATCAAGATGAGCAGAGCCCATTGGGTCTCAGGCCTGGAGTTGAGGACATGGAGATGATGTGACCCTCTCCCTGACTGCTGCCCAGGTCCCAGGTCCCTCTCTGTTTCCTCTTTACCTTACTGGCTGCAGGACCCCATGGGCTAGCTCCATGTGCTTGCAGTCAGCACACAGGAAGCAAAGCCAGGCCCTGCTGTTCTACGTGAGGACCTGTCCTACAATGTCCTGCATCTGAATTCTAACTCAAAGTCTGAATTGTGTGTGTCGGAGCCTCAGCACCTCCGTGTGTAGAAGAACTCCGTTCTTTTCTGAGATTAGAGCTGATCAGTGGGTGTGCATGCACTCAATGATGGATTGTAACCTGGAATTGTAACCCAAATAAACCCTTTCTCTCCTAAATCGTTTTTTGTCACAGTGATAGAAACGAAAATCAGACACCATCCAAAAGTATTTCTTTCAGGAAAAAGCCACCCTAAATTTTATACCAAATTTTATCATTATTTTACATTTATCTATTCTCTCTCTATCCCCTGTTGTGTGTGTGTGTGTGTGTGTGTGTGTGTGCATGAACGTGTGCCGTAGTGCACATGTGGAAGTCAGAGGACAACCTGCAAGAGTCAGTTCTCTCCTTCTACCATGTTGGTCCTGAGGCTCTAACTCAGGTCATCAGGCTTGGTGGCAGGCACCTTTACCCACTGGACAAACCTATTGGCTTCATCATCATCACCATCATCATCATCATCATCATCACCATCATCACCATCATCATCATCATCATCACCATCATCATCATCACCATCATCACCACCATCACCATCATCATCACCATCATCATCATCATCATCATCATCACCATCATCACCATCATCATCATCATCATCACCATCATCATCACCACCACCATCACCATCATCATCATCATCATCATCATCACCATCATCACCATCATCATCATCATCATCACCATCATCATCACCACCACCATCACCATCATCATCATCATCATCATCATTTTTTTTTTTTGAGACAGGCTCTTGTGTAAATCAGCTGGGCTCATACTCACTATGCAGCCAAGGATGACCTTGAGTTTCTGATCCTCCTGCCTCTTTGGAATTCCCTGCTAGAGTTACACCTGGTTACATTCTAGATAAACACTCTGCCAAGAGGGCTGTATCCCCAGCTTCTGCGGGATTTCAAAAGTCAATATGGACTTGAAAAAGAACAAAATTGGTGATCTCAAATTTCTTTCTTTCTTTTTTTCTTTTTTGGTTTTTCATTGTGTCACCCTGGCTGTTCTAGAACTCACTTTGTAGACCAGGCTGGCCTCAAACTCACAGACATCCGCCTACCTCTGCCTCCTGAGTGCTGGGATTAAAGTCGTGCACTACCACTGCCCTGCGATTTCAAATTTCTTAATTCTGAAATCCTACAAAGCCACAGTGACTGGCATGTGTCCGTCTCTTTTACTGTTGTGGCAGAAGACCCGATCAGAAGCAACTTCAGGGAGAAAGGTATTGTTTTCGTTTAAAGTTCGAGGTGATACCTTCATTATGGCGGGAAGGCATGGCGCAGAAGTAGGAGGCTTCTGGTTACATGCTACCCACCGTCAGGGAGCAGGGACTGGACAGGAAGCAAGGCCAGACTGTAAAGGCTGTAAGGTCTGTGCCCAGTGACTCTCTTCCTCTGGTGTCCCACTCCCTAAAGTCCTACAGCCCTCCCCAAGTGCATGGGCCCATGACACACACACAGCACAATGTGTTCAGCTTTTTCTCTGCAGAGACGTCTGGCAGCCCAGCTGGAAGAGTCCACAGTGGGTAGTGGGCACAGGATGGACTACGGGCTTGGGGCCACGTTGGGGAGCCCATCCTGCTGCTCCTTGCTGAAGCCGAGTCCTTGGCCTCGAAAGGCAGGTAAGTATGGTGAGACTGGAAAAGGAGTGAGGGGCCTGGCACCTGAGGCAGAACCCTGGATAATGGGGTCGGGGGACAGAGAAGGGCACAGCTTCCGGGGGCCCATGGTCTGAAGGCACTGCCTACTCTGGTACCCTACACTGCTACCCTCATCCCTGTTGTCACTGCTGGGGACTGGAGAGGCAGACAGATTCCTGTCATCAGTGGTAATGGATCAGTAAGGTGAAATCGAGGTCTTCGGTGGTGGCAGTGTGGAGGGGAGTTGGCTGGGAAGCAGCCTCCCTCCCTCCCTCTCAGGGCGAGGTGCTTGGGCATCATTTGGTCCACTGCACAAATAGGGAAACTGAGTCCCAGGGAGGAGCTTCTCAGGGGCCAAGTCCTGTTGTCCTGACCCCAAAGTTTGCATTCTTGGCCTTTCTTTCTTGGAGATGGGGATTTTTTCTTCTCACATGTCTTGATATCACCAGAAAGAGGGAAATGGGACCGACACCATTAAGCGCAGACTGTTCTCAACACACCTCTACAGTCGTGTGACTTACCCCTGTGTAACATAGTACACAGATATATGCAATAAAACTTAAAATAACTTCATTGGTTTTTTTGTTTTATCTGAGATAGGGTCTCTCTCTTTAATGTAGAGTGAGCTGGCTGTTCTGGAATTCTCTGTGTAGACCAGGCTGGCCTGGAACTCACAGAAATATGACTGCCTCTTCCTCCCAGGTGCTAGGGTCTACAGTGTGGACCACCATGCTTGGCCTAGGATTTATTTTAAAAGTTTGCAAGTAGGTGTGTGCCTGAGAATACAGGTGCCTGAGGAAGCCTGACTCATCTGATTCCCAGGAGCTGGAGCTACAGATAATTGTGAACCACCCAGCATGGATGCTGGGAACTGAACTGGGGTCCTTTCTAAGAGAATCAGCTTCTCTTAACCTCTGAGACATCCCACTAACCCTAATTTATATTTTATTTTTAATTATGTGTATGGGTGTATGGGTATGTGTCTGTGAAGACATGAATGCAGTACCCAGAGAGACCAGTAGAGGGAGCTGGAGTCCCCAGAGTTGGAGTTAGAAGCAGTTGTGAACTGGCTGATACAAGTGCTGGGAAACATCTGAGCTGGCCTTTAATCCCAGCACTCGGGAGGCAGAGCCAGGCGGATCTCTGTGAGTTCGAGGCCAGCCTGGACTACCAAGTGAGTTCCAGAAAAGGCGCAAAGCTACACAGAGAAACCCTGTCTCGAAAAACCAAAAAAAAAAAAACAAGTGCTGGGAAACATCCGAGAAACATTGGTTTGGGTCCTCTGCAAACACAGTAGGTGTTCTCAGCCATCACTCCAGTGTGCCCCTCTCCTTTCAAACAAACAAACAAATGACTTTGCATGTGCTTTGGGGATATGGTACCCCTCCCTCCAGCTACAAGCTGAAAATTTGGGAACAACTTGCGATAACTTCTTGCCAGATGAAAACACAGACATCTCCACTTCCTGGGAGTTTATTTGTGCCACAGCAAAGGAGAATTTTCTCCCCTTTTCTATGGTTTTCCTGAGCAGGTCCTGAGCAGGTGTGGAGCTGGTGACATCGGGCAGGAAAGCTGTTTTCACAGAACAGCTGCCCCTGTCTGCGCTCCTGAGAGATGGATATAGGTCACTGTGGAAGGACATGTGAGGAACAGGCTTCAACCTGATCCCAGGATGGGCCCTCTCCCTGCTCACTGTGTCGGAAGCCTGAAGGAGGTTGGATGGCCATCTTTCAGAGAGATGCTGAAGCCGGTTGGGAGACAAACTCCTGAGGTGTGTGTCTCCATTCGAGGACTCTGAAGCCGTGTGGCTTAGAATCTAATGCTAAGACTGAGAGCAAGACCATCCATTGCACACAGATGTAATCATAATCGGTAAGAGAGCCTTTCAGCTCTCATTTCTAGGGTCCCTGGTGGTCCCTGAATGGGTGGGAGCTTATGGTGGGGCAAAGCCTCTCACCTTCTGACCAAGAAACTTAGATAATGTGAAGAGTGCTGGGGTCGCACGGTTCCTTTCAAGGGACCAGTGATCTAAATATCTCCCTTGAGGCTCCACTTAAAGGTCCCACCACCTCCCCATAGGGTCTCCCTGGGACCGTGGCCTTATCAACACAGGGCTTTCGGGACCACTTTTCCAAACCACAGCAGGCCGCCGCTGGTGTTCCTTTCCCTGCTGTGATATATTTAATTCACCGTTCACTAAGTACTGCCTGTGTTCTGGGAGCAGCGACAGATGCTCAGCGCTGAGTAAGCCATACTCTGAGTAAGAGGTTCTGTGAGAGCCTCACTCCAAGGAGCCTGTGTCCTGGTCTGCTTTGCTGTCACTGGGGAGGGGCCTTGGAATTCTCTCGGCGATTGCAGTGAGTTTTCATTGCACATGTAATTCGGAGGTGAAGTCAGTGTAATCAGATCCCGCCGAGAGGGACCTGCCTTAGCATGTCTGGAGGCTGGGGAGTGTGGGTGAGGCCGAGAGAAGAGGCAGGACTGTGTGCGTGTGTGTGTGTGTGTGAGCGCACAGGCGTGTGCTCACTGGCCATGCAAGGGTATCATGTAATTCAATGACACAGTCTCTGTTTCCAGAAATGGATTCCAGGCCACGGCATCCACATCCAGAAGTGATCCTGGTACTTGTCCTCAGATTAAGTGAAACTGGCAAATGGCAGGGAGAATTGAATAAAGATGGCGGGTGGGGTTCGCCTTTCTCTTTCCAGACGTTGGCAGCATCTTGTAAGCACTTCGAGGAGGAGAGTGGTGGTTCTCTTCTGCCTCCTCAGGGCTGAGGCTATGTTCAGCAACCCACAACTCCAGGCTAGCGTCCTGGGTATCACGGCCACTTGCTCTTAGCTTTAGATGTGAACAGACCTTCAGTGTACTTCTACCTGCTGCTGCTGCGCTCTCTCTCTCGCTCTCTCTCTCTCTCTCTCTCTCTCTCTCTCTCTCTCTCTCTCTCTCTCTCGTGTGTGTGTGTGTGTGTGTGTGTGTGTGTGTGTGTGTGTGTGTGTGTGACAATTTTCTCTGTGTAGCCCTGGCTGTCTTGTAGACCAGGCTGGCCTCGAACTCACAGAGATCCGCCTGGCTCTGCCTCCCGAGTGCTGGGATTAAAGGCGTGCGCCACCACCGCCCGGTCTGCTGCTTTCTTCTTAAAGATGATTTTATTTTTATTTATGCGTGTGCATGTGTGTCTATAGGTGTTTGAGTACTGGGATGCTAGAAAAGGACACTAGATCCCCCGGAACTGGAGCTACAAGCAGTTGTGAGTCACCAAACGTGGGTGGTGGTTCTCTGCAGGAGCAGTAAGGGCTCTTAACCACGGAGCCATCTCTCAGCCCCTCTGATTCCTTTGGCCATGTATTTGAAACTAAAGATAAAGCAAAACAACACACAAACAAGCTGGTTGTGATGGCTCACCCCTGTAATTCCAGCAGCCGGGAGCTGAGGCAGCAGAGGTAGCATGAGTTTGGGGCTAGCCTGGGATACAGAGTATGACCCTGTCTCAAAAAAAGACTAAAACTTGAGGCCAGAGAGATGGCTCAGCGGGTCAGAGCACTGGTGATATGGGCCTGACAATCTGAGTTTGATCCTCAGAACTCGCAGGGGAAGGAGAGACCCGCCTCCCGGAAGTCCCCTGACACATGCCCTAGACTAGTGCGCGCCCTGGCAAGCACATGCTCACCTTCACACACAAATGTCACATGATACACACAGCTAACTAAATAAATAAAATGTTAAAAAAAAAAACATAACAACAACCCCACAACCTACCCCATCAAAAAACAAAGCAAAAGCTGGGACGGGGGAGAGCACGCCTTTAACCCCAGCACTCAGGAGGCAGAGGTGGGTGGACCTCTGAGTTCGAGGCCAGCCTGGTCTACAGAGGGAGTTCCAGGACAGCCAAGGCTACACAGTAAGACCCTGACTCAAGATAAGTATATAAAAGCCATGTGGTGGTGGCTCACGCCTTTAATCCCAGCACTCGGGAGGCAGAGGCAGGCGGATCTTTGTGAGTTCAAGGCCAGCCTGGTCTACAGAGCGAGATCCAGGAAAGGCGCACAACTACAGAGAAACCCTGTCTTGAAAAACCAAAAAAAAAAAAAAAAGATAAGTATATAAGTAAGTAAATAAATAAATAATGTTGAAAAACAAAACAAAACAACCCCCCAAACCTTAAAAATCAAACAAAAACAAAAACCAAGAACAAATCTGGCAGCTGACCCTGTGTCCCCAGAGTAGTGCTGTTCCAGCGGTACAAAGCCCTGGGTTCCGTGTCTAACACTAGAGAAAAGTGTTGTTAAGAGGAAAGTATTGCTTCATCTTGTGCTCTGTGCTATTTTTCCTGATATTTGGCCCCACACAAAGCAGGACAAAACAAATATCTACTTATCACAAGTGGGGTCTCTAACGAGTCCCCCTGGTGTCCTTCTGTTAAGTCCAAACCACTTCTCTGCATATAGATTGTCCTACAGCATCCTTGCTGACATGCTGAGGTAAGGGCTAGTCATAGGGGGCCACCCCTGCTGCAGGCTATGAGCCACAGAAGGATGCTGTGGACTCAGGAGTCATGTGCCCAGAACTCATGAAAGGACCACTGTAGGGGATGTGGTTTTGTTTGTTTATTTTTGTTTTTGTTTTTTGAGACAGGGTTTCTCTGTGTAGCCCTGGGTGTCCTGGAACTTGCTCTGTATACTAGGCCTGCCTTGGACTCAGAGATCCATCTGCCTCTGCCGCCAGGGTGCTGGGATTAAAGGCATGCGCCACCACTGTCCAGCTGGAGATGTATTTTTGTTGAGGGCAGAGATGCCCCTTCAGTGAGAAAACAAGGAGTGTGCCCTATGGGCCTTCCAGGCCTGGGGCCTCTGCAGCTTTGACATGGTCTGGCAGACATCCAAGACTCGGGAGCAAAGGAATCCAACCCTGCATTCTTCTGACCTAACATCCACTGGATGTTTATTTGCCCCTGGAAGAGGTTATCTCATTTGACAGGCAGACTCAGCACCAGGCCTCCATGGGTGAATCCTGGCTGGGGTGGGCTGAGAAAAGTTATGAGTGTGTATGTGTCCACATGTGCGTGTGGGAATACAGATGGTGTGCAAGGTTTGGAGGGAGGATTCTTGGCATCCGAGGCCACACTCTCCTTGATTTCAGGGATCTCTCTAGCCACACCCCGAGTGATGGGGGGGGGCAGTGTACTTCCTGTGAAGAGATTGAGTACTGAAGAGACCTGCCTTTGCCTTTGCCGACTTGCACAGCCTTGTAACTTACTTCCCCGTTCTGAGCCTTGATTTTTCTCATCTGGGACGAGCTCATCGGACAGTGGTCTCCTCCCAGTGTCCCTCACTGTCCTAGGGACATCCGGTTCTTTGCAGTCAGTGTCTTAAGAACGTGCACATTTCAGCCAGACAGTGGTGGTGCAGGGCTTTAACTAAGAGAGCTGCCTGTTCTGTCTCCCGGTGCTGAAGTTAAAGGTTTGCGCTACTACTACTGTTTCTTGTTGTTCTGAGACAGAGTTTCTCTGTGTAGCTTTGGAGCCTGTCCTGGAACTCACTTTGTACCCCAGGCTGGTCTCGAACTCACAGAGATCTGCCTGGCTCTGCCTCCTGAGTGCTGGGATTAAAGGCATTCGCCACTGTTGTCCGGCCCTCTAGCATACTTCTATTTATGTCAGACATCCACCTGCCTCTGGCTTCTGAGGGCTGGGACTAAAGGAATGCACGACCATGCCTATGCCTGGTTCTCCCTCTTTTTTTTTTTTTTTTTTTTTTTTTTTTTTTTGGTTTTTCGAGACAGGGTTTCTCTGTGTAGCTTTGCGCCTTTTCCTGGAACTCACTTGGTAGCCCAGGCTGGCCTCGAACTCACAGAGATCCGCCTGGCTCTGCCTCCCGAGTGCTGGGATTAAAGGCGTGCGCCACCACCGCCCGGCCTGGTTCTCCCTCTTAATTATTCATTTATTAATTTATTTTGAGACAGGGTTTCTCACTGAGCCTGGAGCCCAGCGATTCAGGTCAAATGTCTGGCCAGCAAGCCCCCTTTTCCCCAAACCTCCCCCCACCCCCACCCCCACCCCGCTGCATCATCCAGTCTCTGCTTCTCAGTGATGGAATTATAGGTATGTATAGCTAGCTGTTCTTGGCTTCTGGCTTCTGGAGATCCAAATTCAGGTCCTCATACTTGCTCAGCAAATACTTTACCCACTGAGCCGTCCCCAACCCCTCACATACGTTTTAAAAAACTTTAATAAATTAACTAATCAATCAATCAATCAATTAATGTGTGTGTGCATGCCTGTGTGTTCCTAGAGGCCAGAAGAGGGTGCTTTCTGAGACTGAGGATCAAAACACATCACATACACGTATGAAAATATCAGAATGAAGCTCACTATAATGTGTGATTAATAATATGCACTAAGAAAACTTAAAACAGGGGCTGGAGAGATAGCTCAGAGGTTCACTGACTGCTCTTCCAGAGGTCCTGAGTTCAATTTCCAGCAACCACATGGTGGCTCACAACCATCTGTGATGAGATCTGGTGCCCTCTTCTGGCCTGTAGACATACATGCAGGCAGGACATTGTATACATAATAAATAAAAATAAATCTGAAAAAAAAAAAAAAAGAAAGAAAGAAACTTAAAACAATAGAACACGGTGGCTACCAAACCTGTGTTTCAGAAAAAAGAGGTCAGTAATTGTCAATCCATCAGAGCCTTGGAACACGCACAGACCTGAGCTGATGGTGCGGAGAAGGCTTTCTGCCTGGGGACACCCGAGGGGAAAGGGTGTCAGGGAACTGAAGTGGCCGAGTCCAGCATCCCCACTCACACGGCACCTACCCGTGTACCCACGGCGTCAATCCTCAAGTGCTTTGGAGGAGAGCCACCACAACCAGTGTCTATTGAGCGCCAGGCCTGGGACAGACACACTTTCTCATCTCTAGAGGAGAAAAGGAGACCCGAACACCTAGTGAGAAACAGAACTGGGTCCGTGGACAGGAGTGTGGGAGCTGAACTATCTATCCAGTCAGGGGCAAACAGAAAAACTGAAGTCAGGGTCGGGAGGAGCTTGGCCCCACAGCACAGGAATGTGGTAGCAGAGAGCAGAGTGGGGCACGGGTATGCAGGACTTCCAGTTTAGGGCTCCGTCATTCTCAGTGCCCCGAGAGTGATCCCAAGGCACCATCGAGTCCTCCTTGTCCCCAGTCTCAGAAAGCACGGAGCTCTCTGCCATGGGCACGGTGTTCCTTCCCCTTCCTGGTTGGCTCTGCCCATCACCTGTCTACCCTGGACCTGAAGAGCCAGCGTCTGTAGCAGTCACACCCAGCCACTCCTTTCTCAAACGGTGGCTCTCAGAGAGTGGAGGGGCCTTTCTTGATCACATTCTCCCATCTCCCCCTCTTCCAGCCCTAGGGAAGGCTCTGCTGTGTCCCAAACCCTTCCCTCCAGTGTGAGCCTCACCTGCGCCCTTGGCTGGAGGTGTGCAGATGCTATCTCGGGCATGAACTGACTCATCGGCATGACATCTCACCCTGCTGGGCAGGAAAGTGGTCTGGGAGCCACAGTTTTCCTGGGGCAGGGACATACCACAGCTGTCCCAGGGCAGGCTGCAGGAAGGCAAGGATCTCCACATCACGTTCCCTGGGGAGAGGTGCCTCCGTGCATGCGTGCTTTTGTGCGTGTGGGGTTAGGCACTCAATGCAGGGACTGCCACTAAATGTTGGGAGCACCTTCAGGGGAAGAAAAATGATGCAGGGCTGTGTTTTTTGGGGGGGTCTTCAGGGTCTGCGTTCAAAGGCTAGGGCAGCAGTGAGAGGTGGAGGCCCCCTTAACTCAACACCCTCTGGATGGCTATCTTCCCATGGCAGAACAGAGATAAGAGAGGAGATCTGTGAGACCCAACAGGATGCAGGAGTTCATGTAAACATGGAGACCCCAGCCTAACTATGCTCATTTTCTCCGCCTAAGAAGTACTTGAATAGAAAAAAAAACAACCACTTTGGAAAACAACAACAAAAACAAGCTTTGAAGTCCTTGACACTATTTATTTACTTTTGAGACAAGGTCTCTTGTGTCCCAAGGTGGCCTCAAAGTCACTTTGTAGTGAAGGACGACCTCGAACTGTTGATCCTTCTGTCTCTGTCTCCCAAGTGCTGACATGGCAGGTGTATAGCATCATGCCATCATGGCCAGCTTATGTGGTTCTGAGAATTGAACCCAGGGCCTCAGGCGTGATGAGTACTCTACCAACGGAGACCTATCCCTTTGTCTTTGTTTAAATATCTGGCTTCTGCTTACTTGCTAGCTCAACGGTCCTTCCGCCTTCTGTCACTCAACTTCCTCTTCTGCGATACGGGACACTAAGGACCCCAAAGCTGTTCCGAGAGTTGACGTGAGGTAGCAACATGTCTTGGTAAATGTTAGTTTCCTTCCTGTTACATGGAGGGTGAAAGTGAACCAGCTACCCAAGGTCACCTGTCTGTCTGTAGGGTCATCTAGATCAGATGCGAGTGTCCCAGGTACCTGTGACAGGCCCCCGCACTGTGGTAACCCAGCGAGCAGCTGTTAGCTGGCCAGGTGTGATTATCACCTTCCTTCCAGATGAGGCTCCAATAATGCCATCCGGTGTTCGGGCTGCACAGATGCGGAAGGAAGCGGTGAGCTGGGATTCCAGGAAGCCTGACTCCTAATCAGGACATGGTTTGGCAAGCTGCAGTATAGGGGGTGGGGTGGGGTGGGGTGGGAGGTCGGGGAGGAGGAGGATCCCATTCCTGGCCTGTTTCTGAGAGCAAGATGGTATGGAACAGGGATGTTCCTTTGTTTGTGGTTTGCGTATGGGTGCTTTTTAGCCACAGAGATGGAGCTGACTCACCGAATACGTGTTGTGTGACTCACAAGACCTCAGCAGCTATGGCCTTTGCATGGAAATCCTTTCTCTTCACAGCCTTGGTGGGGAATTCAAGAGTGTCTGCTTAACACCAGATATATGCTTAGGCCGGATGTAGGCTTGGGTTCGAGTCGTACCTTCCTCCCAGCATCCCTCTCAGAACAAGTCAATGGGATTGCTCAGCATAAAACAAGAAAACCCCCTCACACTTGCACTGTATATCACAACAGACTCACAAGGCTTTTACCATTTTTTTTCCATTTTTCTTTATTAAGAAGTTTTCTACTCACTCCATATACCACCCACAGATTCCACCTCCTCCCTCCTCCCACTCCCCAGCCCTCTCTCCCAAGCCACCCCACATCCTCACATCCCCCAAATCAAGGTCTCCCATGGGGGGTCAGCAGAGCCCAGCACACTGAGCCTAGGCAGGCCCAAGCCCCTTCCCACTGCACCAAGGCTGTGCAGGATGTCGCACCACAGGCACTGGATTCCCAGAAGCCTGCCCATAGACCAGGGACAGATCTCAATCCCCCTGTCTGGGTGTCCCCCAAATAGTTTGAGCCAAACAACCGTCTTCCATATCCAGAGGGCCTAGTACAGTCCCATGGGGGCTCCACAGCCACCAGTCCACAGTTCATGGGCTTCCACTAGTGTGGCCGGTCATCTCTGCACGTCCTCCCATCATGATCTCGACACCCCCCCACCCCCACCCCCCACCCCACCCCCACCCCCACCCCCCCGCAGATCTCTCCTCTCTCATCAGTTGGATTCCCGGAGTTCAGCCTGGTGCCTGGCCGTGGATCTCTGCATCTGCCTCCATCAGTCACTGGTCAAAGACTCTCTTAGTCCAATCGGGAGCTGGCGGGCTCTGTCTCAGGGAACAGTTGCAGTCTATGAGGGTGGGTGGGATTTGGCCTTACCATTTTATTTTTAAAGTAGTATTTAAAGGGGCTGGAGAGATGGCTCAGTGGTTAAGAACACTGACCACCCTTCCAGAGGACCCGGGTTCAGTTCCCAGCACCCACATGGCGGCTCCCAACTGTATAACTCCTGTTCTAGGGGACCCTCACACAAACATACATGCAGACAAAACACCAACACACACAAAATAAAAATAAATAAAGTATTATTTAAAATAATGTGTGCTTGGGTGCTTGAAGCTGGAGGTCCAAGGAGGGTGTGCAATGTCCTGCTGTATCATTCTATGTCTTACCCCCTTGAGGCAGGGCCTCTCACTGGACCCTGAGCTCTGAGGTGAACAGGTGCCTGGCCACCCCTGGGTTTTGTGTGGATGCTGAGGATTTGAACCCATGAACAGCAAGAGCTCTTTCCTGCCAAATTAACTGTCTAGCTCCTAGTTTTTAACTGTTACTCATGTACTGACTGGTGTTTACTGTGTATTAATATACTACATATTAATACTTCTTTTATTATGACTTATCAGACATGTTGCTCACCCCCTCCCCACCCGGCCCCGTCCTGTGTTTTGGAGACAGAGTCTCATGTAGGCCATGTTGGCCCCAAACTCTTCATGGAGCTGAGGATGACCTTGAACTTCTGATCCTCTTGCCTCCACCGCCTGAGTATGAGAATTGCAGGTATGTGCTGCCATGCCCAGTTTACGGGGTACTGGGGATCAAACCCAGGGCTTTACGCATGTTAGGCAAACACTCTACCAACTGAGTTCCATCTCCAGACACCTAGACTGTTGTGTTTTCTCCTTTTAAACGTTCTCTGTACATCGTAAAAAACCTCAGGGCTCCTTCCTTCCTCAAGGGGACAAGTGCAGCACTGGCCATCTCCAGGGAAGTAATGAGGTCTGCTAGATTACAGGGATGAAAGATACAAGTCTGGTCCACAGGAAGTGTGGCCGCAGTGACTGAGTCGGAAAAGCACTGGGTTCCGAGTCAAGAGACCTTGCTGCTAGGGCCATCTAATTGGTCATAGGATCAGGTTTTACCTCAATCCTTCTGTGCCTCGGTTTCTGATGATGTCAAATAAGGCTGTTGATCCAGATATGACTGCAAATAGCTTTGATTGCACAAGAACCTACTGAAATAAATCCTTTGGGAAGAGTTTCGCTAGAGGCGGGACTGATAAGATGACCTCCAACCTCACAACAGGGTTCTCAAGTCTGAGCCCAGCAATTCTTTCAGGACTGGGGACAGTCCCCATGCACTAGACACCTTACCAATATTTCTGTTTCTGTCACAGGCTCCAGGAGTCTTCCATCAAAAGTGGGATTTAGGTCTGATGAGGGCAGAGGGTGTCTGGTGAGGGAGGGAACAGTGACTATCAGACTCCCGGGCAGACTGGGAAAAGGGAAAGGCAAGCACCGGCAGCCTGTCATCCTGGCTTGGCTGGGGAGGTCTCTATCAGAGCGAGGGCACAGGGCAGGATGGACTTGTCATCACTGGTCAACGCGTGCATGTCCTCACCTCCATACTAATCCCTCTCTACCGCTCCCCTCCCCCAGCCAAGAGTGAATGCCGTTGGGCTTTGGCTTAATGTCATCGCTGACAGGTTCATAGTTAAGAAGAGAGGGACCTTGCTGCTTTAGTTTGCTGCTGACCCGATCTCTCTAAGAGAAACTTTTTCTCATTTGGCTACTTGTAGGTTTTTTTTTTGTTTTTTTGTTTTGGTTTTTCCGAGACAGGGTTTCTCTGTGTAGCTTTGCGCCTTTCCTGGAACTCGCTTTGGACACCAGGCTGGCCTCGAACTCACAGAGATCTGCCTGCCTCTGCCTCCTAAGTGCTGGGATTAAAGGCGTGCACCACCACCGCCCGGCTACTTGTAATTTTAGGAATGGATTGTTCATGATTTTTGCCGATGCTGGTATTTCTTAGCAGACTTTTGTCTTTTTTAAAAAAACTTTTATTTATTTATTTAATTATCATAATTTTTTTATTGATTCTTTGGGAATTTCACATCATGCACCCCAATTTCACTCATTTCCCAAGTCCTCTGTACCTGTCCTTCAGCCTTGTAGTGTCCTTCTACAAAGGGAAACTAAAAAAAGAAATAACAAAAATAAGATAAAAATAAAAAACAAAACAAAACAAAAATCCAGCAAACAAAACCACTTCGCTCCTCTGTCCTTCCCACGTCTCCATCTCCTCTTCATTCATCTTGGTGGCGTTGGGAGCTGCTGTGTACCCTGCAGCAGACCCTTTTGTCTGCACAGCTTTACCTGCAAGTATTCATTGTGTAATGTGTTGTCGGTCAGGTTCAAGGCCTCTGACTTTGGGTACACCATCAACACTAGACCCTGCCCTTAACGCCTCTCAGACATCCTGCAGTTGTCCCAAGTCATGGAACTGTGACTATGGTTACATTATGTGGGATCAGTTCCTTCACGTGTTCCAGCAGATCACAGATGGGGTAGATGTTGGGGAGTGCCCACTCAGAGCCCTGGATGTGTGTCTGGCTGGGAGCTGGGCTGTTCTGACTGGGCTGCTGGGACCATCCCCCTCAAGTGAGGGGTGGAGCCAGCTCTCCCACACTGTGGTAAGGGGCTTTATATAGTATGGTGATGATGATAGTGTCTTTTGAGACAGAGTTTTTCTGTGTAGCCCTGGCTGTCCTAGAACTACCTCTGTAGACTAGGCTGGCCTCGAACTCACAGAGATCCACCTGCCTCTGCCTTCCAGTACTGGGATTAAAGGCGTGCGCCGCCGCCACCACCACCACCACCACCTGGCTGATTATTTGTTCTGTGTGTATGTATGTGGGCACACGTGTGCCACAGTGTAGTGTGCCTGTGGAGGTCAGAAGACACTCTCAGGGGTCTGTTCCCTCCTTTCTCCGTGGCTCCAGGGAATGAACTGAGGTAGAAAGCAGTGGCAGCAAGTGCCTCTTCCTGCTGAGCCAGGCAGCAGGAAGAAGAAGAAGCAGTCTTGCCAGGCTCTGCTTCTATTTTTGGAGGTGAGATATTTAGTATGTTAATACATTGTTTGCTTGGTCAAGGTTTTACCAAATCAAACAAGACTCGGTTGCAAGAAATGTTGGTAGCATTCTGCCTACTCCTTCTAATTCTGAAATCCCAGAAGCTGCCTGCTCTGTCCTCAGATGACTTTAGCATGTAAATCAGATAGATGGTCTTTCTTTCCCTCCCTCCCTTCTTCCTCCCTCCTCTCTCTTTTGCTTTGTGTGTGTGAATGTGTGTGTGTGTGTGTGTGTGTGTGTGTGTGTGTGTGTGTGTGTGTGTGTGTACTTGTGTACCACAGAGCTCAAGTGGAGGTCAGAATGAGTTCTTTCCTGTCACCATGTCAGTTCCAGGGCTTAAACATGAGGTGAGCAGGCCTGACAGCAAGCACCTTTCCCTGCCGAGTCATTTAGTTGGCCCCACATTCTGTAGCTCAGGTTGAATTACTCTTCTCTCAGACTCCTGTTTAACTTGTCCATTTTACAAACTCTTGTGCTTTTTTGTTGTTGTTGTTCTCCTGAAACAGGGTTTCTCTGTGTAACAGCCCTGGCTGTCCTAGAACTCACCTTGTAGACCAGGCTGGCCTTGAACTCACAGAGATCTGCCTGCCTCTGCCTCCTGAGTGCTGGGATTAAAGGCGTGCGCCACCACCTCGGAGCCAAACTCTTGCTCTCATGTCTAAGAGTTGGGTAAGAATCGTGAGGTTGGTCTTACAGGCCAAGAAACAGAGGCTTAGGGAAGAAAGAGGATTCACTCCAGTCTTTCAAAGTAGTGCTAGCCAGGCCTGTGCCTCAGGTCTGCACTTGGGAGGTGGAGGATCAGGAGTTCAAGGTTGAGTCACCAACCTCCTGCGGCTGAGTTTGTTGTCTCACTTGAGACTCTGAAATCAACGGTGAACAGGACGGGCTCCATATTCTTGTAGCTCCCCTGGAAGGCTGGGTTACCAAGTCCCAGCTGCACTCTGGATCCTTGTGCATCCCATCCTCCTCCATGGATGAGTATCACAGCCAAAGGGCAGAGCAGAGGGAGCGAGGGTGTCTCCTCTGATAGAAACTGCAGCGTGTCCGTACGTCTGGCTGGAAAAGATTGTGGAGAAATGCCGGGGACTGCTGGAGCTCGCTGAGATCCCCAAATGATGGAGCTGATTCTCAAATCAGGAGGGACAGGGCTGGGGATGTGGCTCAGTTGGCAGAGGGCTTGCACAGGTTTGATCCCCTAGCACCACATAAACAGGGTGGGGTGGGCCATGCCTATAATCCTGGCATTGAGGTAGGGGCACCAGCTAGAGTTATAGAAGACTCTGTTTCAAAATCCAAAAAGAGGCGGGGGGCGGGGGGGGGGGGGGGGGGGGGGGGGGGGGGGGGGAGGCTGGAGCCTAGGCCTGAGGGTCGAGTCCTGGAGTGTTGTAATTTTGCCAGCTTTTTATTTTTATTTTAAACAAGAAAGACATATTCAAGTATCATTTGCAGTTAGAAGTTTATTTTGCGTTTCAAATAAACTTAAATCCGGAGAGAAGATAGAAATAAATTTCCAAAGTTTAATGTTTCAGAGTCCTGCAAAAACCCTCACGCAGCCAGTCTTCACGGGCTACCCAAAGCTGGAGAATAGCTTGTGGTTTGTTTGTTTTTTAATTTTTGTCTTTACTTAAAAAAAAACACCAAACTTTATTTCAAATAGTGTAAAATACAGTTTCCATATTAAATAATGCTACAATAGAATGGTCTGATAGAGCTTCAAACAGAAGAAAAAAGGGAAAATCTTTAGATCACAAGCTTCTTCCACCAGAACAAACTTAAAACTTCGCTTTTTCTAAGTGGGTCAACAGGCAAAGGGTTCTGTGACTCGTCTCGTCTAATTCCTGTTGTGCTCACGGTCAACAGAATTAAAAAGAAAGATCACCTTTCACAATCACAGTCTCAGAGGACTGACCCACGGTGGAGTCTTTCTTGATGCACAAAATGCTTCATGTTACGTCAACATCTAGAGCACAGATCTGCCTTGAGAAAAGAAAGAATAACTATGACGGAGTTGAAACTAGAAAAAACAAAAACAAAAAAAAAACGGTAGCTCCGTGTTTCCTTTCATGACTCATGCGTCCTTTGGCCCGCAGTCTGTCTTTCCTCTCCATCTAGAATAATCCGCTCTTGGTCTTCTTCATAGATGTTAAATGACAGCCATTCCCACCTGTTCATTTACACATATTTATTATATGGTAGGATCTACATATAAAGGAGAATAGGCTTTTGTTTTTCTTTTCTGATTTGGGTTACCTCACTTAATATTATACTTTCCAGATTAATCCATTTCCCAGCAAATTGGATTTTTCTTTTCTTTTTTTAAAGATTTATTTATTTATTATGTATACGGTATTCTGCCTTCATGTATGTCTGTATGCCAGAAGAGGGCTCCAGATCTCATCATAGACGGTTGTGAGCCACCATGTGGTTGCTGGGAATTGAACTCAGGACCTCTGGAAGAGCAGCCAGTGCTCTTAACCTCTGAGCCATCTCTCCAGCCCTGGATTTTTCTTTTTCAAAAAGAAGATTATTTTTATTTTATGTGTATATCTGTGCACACGTGCTTGCCTGATGCCTGTGGAAGTCAGAAGAGGGCATAGGATCCCCTGCAACTGGAGTTACAGACAGTTGTGAGCTGCCAGGTGAGTGCTGGGAATCGAACCAGGTCCTCTGGAGTTGCAGCCAGTGCTCTTAGCCACTGAGCCGTCTCTCCAGATCTTTATTTTCGTTTTGAAAGTTTTGTTTATGTACTTGTTTTTATTTTATGTGTATGTGTGTTTTGCCTGCATGCACACAAGTGCACTGTGTTCATGTCTGGTGTCCACAAAGGCCAGAAGAGGGCATTGGATCTCCTGGAATTTAGGTAACAGACAGTTGTGAGCCTCTGTGTTGGTGCTGGGAATCAAACCTAGGTCCTTGGCAAGAGCAGCCTGTACTATTTAAACATTGACCCATCTCCCATACCTCTATTTAATTTTTCTTTACAGCTAAATAGTATTTCGTCTTATATATGTATCATATTTTCATTATCCATTCATTTGTCAGAATGGCTACCATTATGAAATCTGACAGTGAATATTAGAGGGGATATTGGAAATAGGAATCCTTATTCACTGCTGGTGAAGGTACAAATTAATGCAGCCATTATGGAAATCCATGCGGAGGTTCTATAAAAAATTAAAAACAGCCGGGCGGTGGTGACGCACGCCTTTAATCCCAGCACTCGGGAGGCAGAGCCAGGCGGATCTCTGTGAGTTCGAGGCCAGCCTGGTCTCCAAAGCGAGTTCCAGGAAAGGCGCAAAGCTACACAGAGAAACCCTGTCTCGGAAAAAAAACCAAAAAAAAAAAAAAAAAAAAAAAAAAAATTAAAAACAGAGCCAGGCAGTGGTGGCACATGCCTTTAATCCCAGCACTTGGGAGGCAGAGGCAGGTGGATTTCTGTGAGTCCAAGGTTAGGCTGGTCTACAGAGTGAGTTTAAGGATAGCTAGGGCTACACAGAAAAACCTTGTCTTGAAAAACAATAAATAAGTAAAAATAAAACAAAAATAAAAACATCTACCATATAACCCAGCTATACCATTCCTGGACATCTACCCGGAGAACTTCATATTGTCTCAGAGAGACATATACATGCCCATTGCTTCCTCTTAAAAGAACAGGAAATGGGCCGGGCGGTGGTGGCGCACGCTTTTAATCTCAGCACTTGGGAGGCAGAGGTAGGTGGATCTCTGTGAGTTCGAGGCCAGCCTGGGCTACAGAATGAGTTCCAGGAAAAAGACGCAAAGCTACAAAGAGAAGCCCTGTCTCGAAAAACAAAAACAAAAACAAAACAACAACAACAACAAAAAGAGCAAGAAATGGAACCAGCCAGGAATCAACAGACAGTGGGTAATCTTGATTTTTGGTTCAGAGATTTGAAATGAAATGAAGAAGCCAGGTGTGGTGATACATGCCTATAATCCCAGCACTTGGGAAGAGGAGGCATGAGGATCAGGAGTTCAAGGCTAGCCTGAGCCACTAGACAACTTCGGACCAGTCAGGGCTACCCGGGACACAGTCTCAATCAACCTAAATGAGTTAAACTAGGAGAATGGTGCTTATTTGTGTCTGAGCCAAAGAAGGAGCCTCCCCCCATCGAGGCTCTGTTCTGTCCGTTTAGCCATAGTCTGTTTTCTCCCAGGTACCCCAAATGCCATTTCATCAGAGCTTGGAGGGAACATCTCTCTCTGACTTATTTTACAAATGGGGAAACTGAGGCCCAGATATTTGTGATATCTTTATCTGTCTAGGACTTACATCATGGTAGAGACTCAATTACCGAGAGTCAAGTCTGCCTTGAGACTACAGACTGGGGTGAATGTGTCCTCCTCCTGTCTCTCACTGGACTCTGGGACAGGCCCTGGTGTCTAGTAAATGCTGAAAAGATGCCTTGTCAACATGGAGAGAGATCAAGGCATCCACAGGGTGCTGAAACCTTGTGCCAGGACCAGCATCTCTGAGCAGATAGGGAAAAGCAGACAAGATGTTGCCTCCATCCTTCCCCAGCTCTCTCTGCTCAAATTCCGAGGAGCTTTGGACTCATCGACTGGCTCTCACTCCCAGGGAACTCCAGGCTTCGGTGGAGCCAGGCAACTGGCCATCCATCATCCTTATCTCTTGGCTCTGGCGGCCTCAGGTCCCTGGCCTGGATGGGCCCAGGGGGCCAAGAGGGGCTCCGGGACTGAGGGCATCGATAACAAGAAAGCAGCTGTCCCCTGGGGAAACTTCAAAGTGCCTGCAGCTGAAATTTATGTGCTGAAGCGCTTGTCTTAGGGGCCAGAGGGCTGTTCACCCTACAGATATGTATCCTGCACCTACAGGGTGCCAGGCGCTGCATTGGGTGGGGGGTGTCTCGAGGACTTGCCAAGCTCTTGGTTGTTAGTGCCAGAGTCCTGGTCATTGGGTTAGGCTTGACCCACGATCAGTCCATTGATTCACTCAGTGGTCAGGAAGCCGCTGTATGCTGCGAGCTTCTGGGGCCCAGTGAGGTTGCTGGGGTGGGTCAAGGAATATGGAAAGGTTGATGCCTGCTGGTCTAAGGGATGAAAACTTTAACATCAGATGGGGTGGACCTCAGTTATAGTAGATGTAGAATGAGGGTAATAATGGCTTCTACCCACAGGGCAGAAAGCAAATAGTAAACAAGATCTTACAGGTTAGGTGCTGGGGCCACATTAGCTAATGGTCACCTTCCAGTGGGAGTGGCTATTTTGGGATCTGCAGTTGACTGACACATGCCTGTATTTATTTACTGAAGATTTACTGAGTTCCTACTACGTGCTGGCAATTGCTGCAGGGGCTACTGGATTGGTCTGAGAGGGTTTTCAGGAGGCCCTTCTTTTGCCCCAGGTCTCTTCTTGCTTGTGGCTTTGGGGTGAAGGAAGTCACGGGCCCCAAGAGTCCTGATAAAATGGATTTGGGAAATCACCCCACTTGGTGTCTCCCTGACCCTGCACAGGAACCTTCCTAACCCCTACCTCAGCTTTCCCCATCTCTGCTTCAGTACCAAGAGGCCTGGTTCCCTCTCTGAGACCCCATGAGGAAGGTCTTTCTTTCACTCAGATAAGGGCTGTAGTTCTGTACCTAGGCCTTCCTCATACTTTTGGGGTCTCAGTTTATCCATCTGTATAATGAGGATATTTTTTTTCTTTAAAGACAAGATGTCATATGTCCCAGACTAGCCTCCAACTCACCAAATAGTCAAAGGATAACGTCAAACTTTTGATTCCCCCTGTCTCCACTTCCTGAGTGTTGAGATTACAGGCATTCACTACCACCCCCAGTTTATTTTATGTCGGACATTCAACCTAGGTCCTCTGTCGCTTAGGCGGTCACTTTACCACCTGAGGGACATCCCCAGCCCTATAATAAAAATATTAGAAGCCGGGCGGTGGTGGCGCACGCCTTTAATCCCAGCACTCGGGAGGCAGAGCCAGGCGGATCTCTGTGAGTTCGAGGCCAGCCTGGACTACCAAGTGAGTTCCAGGAAAGGCGCAAAGCTACACAGAGAAACCCTGTCTCGAAAAACCAAAAAAAAAAAAAAAAAAAAAAAAAAAAAAAAAATATTAGAAGCTCATACTATGTAAGATTATTGCAAGGGTAAAATGAAATAGACTGAGCCAGGTGTTGGGGGTAGTCCATGCTTTAATCCAGCACTCAGGAGACAGAGGCAGGGGGATCTCTGTGAGTTCGAGGCCAGCCTGCTCTACAGAGCAAGTTCCAGGATAGCCAGGGCTACACAGAGAAACCCTGTTTTGAAAAATCAAGAGAGAGATTGTAGAGCTGGGGTCTGGTCTAGTGGTAGAGCACTTGCCTGGCATTTATTTATTAAGTAAATGAATAAAACAATAAAAATGAAAAATGATTTTGTAAAATACTTAGTACAGTGTTTACATCTCAAAATCTTAAATAAGCAACAGCTAATAACATGAATGATAGTAAAAGACGGTGGCTCTGGGGACTCATGAGACAGAAAGGAGGAGGAGAAGGAGGAGGAGGAAGAGTGTCTCTCAGACAGGTAACTGGAGTTTGGTAAGACTTCCAAGAACGCTTCCAGCTCTGCAATTCAGGGAAACACGAAAAGGAAGGAAGAGCTGAGGAATGGCAGCCCACTTTCCTTCCTGGTTTTGGTATTGTATCGTCTGAGAACATGAATGGACAAGACCTGGTTCTAACTGATCTGCCCCAGGCCATGGAACTGGGAGAGCTGGCTCTACTTTCTCTCAAACCTTCCACCTGAAGGCTGCAGAGGAGGAAATGCCCCAGGTCAGTGTTATAAGTTGAGCCCTCCATCTCCAAATTTCATATATTAAAGTCCAAATCTCAGCTATCAAGGTCTCCCCAAATATCTCAGAATGTCTAGCATGCATGAGGCCCTGGTTCTACTCCACCACCTCTTAAACTGGTCAAGGTGGTACATGCTTGTAATTCTAGTCCTAGGTCAATAGAGTCCATAGGATTAAAAGTTCAAAGTCATCCTTGGCTACATGTAAAGTTCCATGTTAGTCTGAGGTACCCCACACCCTCAAATTGTCATTATGCTGAATTGCTTTTAAAAATAAACCACAACTTTATTTACTTATTTATTTATTATCATCATCATTATATTTTTTGTTTTTGTTTGTTTTTTTCAAGACAGGGTTTCTCTGTGTAGCTTTGTGCCTTTCCTGGAACTCACTTGGTAGCCCAGGCTGACCTCGAACTCACAGAGATCCTCCTGCCTCTGCCTCCCAAGTGCTGGGATTAAAGGCGTGCGCCACCACAGCCTGGCTTATTTATTTATTATTTAAATTTTTATTTTATTTATGTTTTTGGTTTTTTGAGACAGGGCTTTTTTGTGTAGCCCTAACTGTCCTGGAATTCGCTAGGTAGACCAGGCTGGCCTTGAACTCACAGAGATCCATTTGCTTCTGCCTTCCGAGTGCTGAAATTAAAGGTGTACACCAACATCTCCTGGCCGTAACTTTATTTTTTATTTTACTTGTATGGGTATTTTGCCTGCCTGTGTTTGTGCACCAGACAAGTGCAATGAATCCCTTGGGACCAGAGTTGTCAGCTCTTGTGTGGGTGCGAGTGAAAACTGGATCCTTTAGAAAAGCAACCACTTAACCACTAAGCCGGATCTCTACCCTAAGCTGGGTGGCCTTATGTGAAAACGTCATTTGCCACAGTTCTGGGCACTTAGGAGTTCAAGGTAGAACTGTGTCTTCTCTCTCTCTCTCTCTCTCTCTCTCTCTCTCTCTCTCTCTCTCTCTCTCTCTCTCTTTTTTCCGAGACAGGGTTTCTCTGTGTAGCTTTGTGCCTTTCCAGGAACTCACTTTGTAGACCAGGCTGGCCTCAAACTCAGAGATCCGCCTGCCTCTGCCTCCCAAGTGCTGGGACTAAAGGCATGCGCCACCACCGCCCGACAGAACTGTGTTCTAAAGACAGCTACTCCCTGATTCATGGTTGACTGTCCTTTCTTGCTTACATTGTGGGAAGGGTGCAGAGTTCTTTGGGATTTCTCTTGTAAGACCCTCTGCTCTTGCCCTGACCACCTCCCAAGGCCTCACCTCCTACCACCATCATATCGGGGACCAGAAGAAGTGGGGAGTGTGAAGTCCAGACGACCGTGCCTCAGACTGACCCTTTACTTCCAAACAGGGTCATTGCAGAGGTAATTAAATTATAACGAGGTCATTAAAATGGGGCCTGATGCAACACAGGCAGTATCCTTCCAAGAAGGGACTATCTGGACACAGGTACACCCACAAAGCAGGTGATGTGGAGACACAGGACAGGGATTGGGGCGATGGTGCCCCAGGTGAAGCGCTCATTCTGTAAGCACGAGGATTTCAAACCTCAGAATACACGTAATCCCAGCACCTGGGAGTCAGAGATGCCGATCCCTGGGGCTGGCCGGCCGGCCTAGGCCAGTTGGAGGAGAGATCTAGGTCAGTGAGAGACCCTACCTTAAAAAAAAAAGTCTGGGGCTGGAGAGATGATTCAGTGGTTAAAAATATTTGCTGCTCTTCCAGAGGACCTGGATTTGACTCCCAGCACCCACATGGCAGCTCACAACCATCTGTAACTCAGTTCCAGGGGACCCAACACTCTCTTCTGGTCTCCATGGTCACCAGTCACACATGTGGTACACTGACAAATATGAAGTCACTCATACACATAAAAATAAATAGACCTGAAAAAAAACCCTCCACCCCTAGGCTGAGGAGTTATTGACGGTTGATGACTGCTCGGGAGGGTACTTGTTTTCTTTAAGGCTTTGGCCCTTGGTAGGTGGTTGACTGTGTCCCAGCGGATGGCCCCATGGCAAAAGTTGGACTCTGAGTTTAGAAAAAGAGAAGACATGAAGTTTAGAGGTGGTGTGGGGTGGGGTGGATCCAGGAAGGATTAAGGGGAGGAATAGAGAGTAACTATCACCAGAATACATTGTATACATGTATGAAATTCTCAAAGGAAAAGACATGTTTTTTTAAAAATGTTGGATGGCACTTGAGGAATGATACCTAAGATTGTCTTCTGGTTTCCATACCCAACCACACACTTGTGAAAACACACACACACACACACACACACACACACACACACACACACACACACACACGACAAAAGACTAGAGAAAGAGAGGAAGGCAGGAGAGAGAGGAGGTGTCTTTCTCTCAAAGCTCTGGGAGGAACCTATCTTGCCCTGGTCTCTGACTTTTAGCCTCCCGAACTGTGGAACCATTTCTTGCTTAAGCCAGGCGGTCTGTGTCACTCCGTGACAGCAGCCCCAGTCACCTCAGGAATATGGCCCTGGAGCTCCCACCTCCCCAGTAGCACAGCATAGCACAGTGCCTCAGGGTGCCCTGGGATTTCCTGAGGCTAGCTCCTTCCTGCCTGGCCCCGAGAGAGAGGCTAGGGCAGGAAGTTCTGGTGTCCCTCCAGAACCCAGGGATGCTGGGCCAGAGGCTGCCGCACGGGTGAAGCAGGTCTAGACAGGAAGTCTAGTCCTGAGCTATGCAGTGGGAAGCTATGGTCTTGCTGCTCCTGGGAGAGCTCATCTGGGGTGCCTCCCCTGTTGCCGAGGCCCAATGCATCCTCTGGGAAGCCCACCATAGCTCCCCGTGGCTGGGGTGTGTCAAAGGTTCTGGGAGTCAGCAGGCTGGCCCTAAACATCTCCTCTCTCTCATGGGCTGTGCTTTGCAAACCCCATCCTCTCCAGACTCCAATCCCAGGGCTCTGTCCTCCTGGCCCCCCACCTTCCAGGATTCTCACCTGGTGGTCCGCAGCAGAGCCTGAGGTCACATCTAACTGGCCCCCTTGGTGCTGAGGAGATAGTATCTGAGCTGGTTTCTCTTCCACCTTGAGCGTCTTGCTCTTGTCCCTGGCTCGGATGTGTTATTATATTCTAATTGCATTAAAGCAAATGGCTGTGTCCCTCTGTGGCTTCGATCAGCTCTGGGGTCTGATAATCAATCCTGGCATAGTCTAGACGGGAATCGCTTTGAAGCTGTTTCGTGGAGGCTAAGAACACACTTTTCCAAAGTGCTCCTGTTAGGCCCGTCAGACTGCAGGTCATCTTTTGGTGGGGGCAGTTTGCCCTGGCTCCAGGCAGCCTGGGGATGTCCAGGCTCCTGCTGGAGTGTAGACTATGCCCTCCCTAGGCTGGTGGGGATCTGTAAGTAGAGATGTCACAGGCTGAAGCTGGAGGATTGTCATGAGTTCAAGGCTAGCCTTGGCTATATGGTGAGTTCCGGCCAGCTGAGCTACAGTGTAAGACTCTGTCTCAAACAATCAGATCAACAAAATGCCCAACAAAACCAAAACCCACCACAATTAAAAACAATAAAACCCCCCAAACATCAACAATAAAAACACAACAGAAGTGAGATGTGAGCTATCAGGTTAGGGAAATGAGAAGTGGGGAATTGGTGTTTGAGTATAATTTCTATTTGGGGTAATGAGAAAGTTTTGGAACTAGATAGTGGAAATGTCTGTACAATTGTGTATACTTAATACCATACTTACTTTTTTTTTTTTTTTTTTGAGACAAGGTTTCTCTGTGTAGTTTTGGTGCCTGGCCTGAATCTCTGTAGACCAGGCTGGCCTCTAACTCACAGAGATCAGCCTGGCTCTACCTCTTGAGTGGTGGGACTAAAGGTGTGCGTCACCACCACCCAGCTTGTTAATTTTTATAGTGTTTTATTAATTCTTTGAGATTTTAATACAACATATTTGGATATTACCTCTCCCAACATCTCCCAGGTCCTTCCCACCTCTTGTCTAACCCAGCTTTGTATGCTCATTGGTTCTCTCTCTATCCATCCCCTCTACACTGGCTTTTTTGGTTGGTTGGTTGGTTTTGTTTTCAAGACAGGGTTTCACTCTGTAGCCCTGGATGTCCTGGATCTCACTCTGTAGCCCAGGCTGGCCTCAAACTCACAGATATCTGCCTGCCTCTGTTTCCCGAGTGCTGGGATTAAAGTCACCACTGCCTGGCTCCACTTTGTTTTCTGAGGTGAGGTTTTTCACTGAATCCAGAGCTCACCTATTGGCTAGACTGTCCAACTGTGGAACTCCAGGGATCTGACTGTCTTCCCCTATCCCCACTCCAGCTTTTCCTCATGGGTTCTGAGGATCCAAACTCAAGTTATGCTGGGGAGTCATGTACACTTACTAAGCCACCTCCCCAGGGCCCCAAGATAGTATATCTTACATTTTACTATAAGGTTTTAAATGGTTAAAATGATAAAATGTTGGGACAGTATATTTTGCCACAATAAGTAAATAAATATGCAAACAAGGAACCAGACAGAAAAATAACACCAAACCAAACCGAAGTCCAGAAGCCACAGGCTCAGGCATTGTGACGGAGTCAGTGTGGATGTTATGCCCTGGAGATGGAGAGAGGTCAGAGTGATGTAGGGCGAAACAAAAGGTGAGCTCATCTCTTCCGTTTTCTTCCAGTCTTCTGGACTTTGTCCTGCCTGAAGCCTCAGCGTAGAGCTGGTTTCTCACACTTTGGAGTACGTGATTGCCTCCCCTTTGGACAGAGAGCAGGGCCCAGGGCTCTTGCTGAACTCTAGCTAGATTTTAGTAGTGCTGCTGTCAGTAGCCAATGAATCTGTTTTCAAAGGATACTGGTTTTAGTTAAGTGGGAAGGGAAACATTTGTTTGAACACAATTCTGGCAAAAATTCTAAATGAGGGATGTCAGACGGGGGCCTCTCCCACACTGAACAGCGTAGTTACCCGCCGGGTGACTTCAGGCTGATGGCCACACTCGGGGAGCCTTTACTTCCTGTGTGAAGTGGAGTTAGCCAGTCTTGCTGTACCTGATCCTAGTGAAGGGTTCCTGAGGGAGTATGTGCCTCATCTCAGAACTCAGTCCAGCTCTCCTCAGAGCCCTCACTGAGCATCCTGGCCTGCGGCTGTCGCCTCTCTTCCTTGGACCTCAGTTTCCTAATCTGTCACTGGAGGCTTTGGTCCAGCTTTTTGTTTGTTTGTTTGTTTGTTTTTCAGCTCCTTGCTGCTCTGAGGTCTCTGGTAGTGTCCAGGGCTTCACAGTCAGGATTCGCTATCTCAGCTCCTCCTTGCACAAAGACCAGCGTGAGCCGGCACCCGTCGGCTCAGAGGCATCCAGTTCCATCTGACCTTCTGTAGCCAGTCCTTGTGGTGACCAATGCCAGGCCAGCCATGGGCACAGTTGGTCACGTAGAAAGCAGCCAACTAAAAAGATAATCTTGAGAGTCTTCTGTGTGTGTTGTTTTCTTATTTATTTATTTATTTATTTATTTATTTATTTATTTATTTATTTAGACAGGGTCTTACTATGTAACCATGGCTGTTCTAGAACTCAACTATGTAGGCTGGGCTGGTCTTGAACTCACAGAGATATAACTGCCTCTGCCTCCTGAGTGCTGAGATTAAAGACATGGGCCACCACACCCATCACTATTTGTATATTTTTGAAAAATTGGAAAAAATAGCTGTGTATTTATCTCCCCCTGAAAACGATGAGACTCTGAGAGACAGAGAGACAGAGAAGGAGAGAGAGAGATAAAGAGAGAGATAGAGAGACAGAGAGACAGGGAGAGACAGAGAGAGACAGAGACAGAGACAGAGAATTCTTAGCAAATCCAGGAAGGAACATGCTGATTTCTTGGGCTTTTGGAAGGGCTGGAGAGAGCCGCACGTGGGTCACATGGGTCTCCAATGACCTGCAGCAGTGTGCCCAGTGGCCAAGCTGGGGCCTGGCTCTCCGGTGCAGCCTTGTATGTGGTGTCCTGCAGCTCTCTCTCGCCCAGCCTCCAGCAGCTGAGCTGGGTGCCTCCCATTCTCCTTAGCTCATGGAGGAGAGTCCCAGTGCTGGGCTGTCTCCTTCAAGAACGTGTCCCCATAGTGGTCTCGGAGGCAAAGGTCTTCCCACAGGATGGCTCACCACATGACAGAAGTGAGGCACCAGAAAAGTATCCAAGGGCTTGAGAGCAGAGGCCTGAAGCACTGGGTGATGTCACCACAGTCCTGAAGGCAGCTGGAGGGCTGCACGGATCTGGAGTTTTTTTTTCAGCTGAAACCTGGGACGTCAGAGGCCTAGAAGAGAGGTCTACAAAGAAACACGAAGAGAGAGAGGATTGCTGGACTCCCCGTGATGCGTTCAAACGTCACATTTTCCCACAGGCACAGATGACAGACACATAGATAATTATTTAAAAATAGGCTAGCGCTAATCCATTTTCCTTTTAAAGATTTATTTTTTTATTTTGTGCATATGAATATTTTGCTGCCCGCATATGCATTGCATATGTGTCTGGTACCCACAGAGGCCAGAAGAGGGTGTTGGATCCCTTGGATCTGGAGTTGTGGTGGGTGTGAGTCACCATGTGGGTGCCGGGAACTAAACCCAGGTCCTTTGCAAGAGCAGCAAGTGCTCTTGACCTCTGAGCCATCTCTCTAATCCCCAAAGCCATTTTATTCTGAGCTGTAAATTAGGATACATGTGAAAGACACAGGTAGTCTCTTGTCCAGCACGTACAACGTTGGGGGTGGGTACTAACAGCAACATAGTATGTTTGTGGTACAGGAGAGTAAAAAGCTGTTGATAATTCTAGGGTTCACTGCAAAACCAGAGGAGAAGACATTTGCACTTTCGGAGGTACTGACATGGACAGGGAACTGAAGTGTAGCTGGTACATGATGGGAAACTGAGGCAGCTGCACAGCCCTCAGAATCACCTCAATCACTCTTCCTGAGAATGGGCGGGGGAATTCAGACCTTGGCCCACCTCTGATGGGGCACTAAAGCCAGTGGGGGGCTCTTGAATAGTCTCCAGGGGTCAGACCATTTTTAGGAGTACACTAGTCGTCATTTTTTTTTTTTTTTAAACATTGTATTGAGTTAGTGAGTAGGGGCACATATGTGCTACAGCATGCATGTTAAGGTCAGGGGATACTCTTCCGCAGTTGGCTCTCTTCCTCTACCATAGGATCCTGGGGATTGAACTCAGGCCATCAGACTAGGTGGCAAGCACCTTTCTCTACTGAGCCATCTCGCTTAGTCCCAGTTTTTATTTATGTATTTATTTAATTTTGGTTTTTTGAGACAGGGTTTCTCTGAGTAGTCCTGTAGAGCAGGCTGTCCTTGAGCTCACAGAGATCCGCCTGCCTCTGCCTCCCAAGTGCTGGGACTAAAGGCGTGTGCCCCCACCGCCCGGCAGACCTTGGTTCTTAATCATGCCATCTTCCAGGCAGCTCATTTCACAGAAAGGGACACTGAGGCTCAAAGAAGCAGGGTGCCTAGTCTGAGGCCACAGAGCAAAGCAGTGTCAAAGCAGGGACTTGGGCTCAGCGACCTCGTTGTCACGACTGAGGCTCTCCAGGCAGTACCACAGGTAGGGGTGTGTCAGGCAGGCTTTCCCTGGAGACTGTGGTAGAGCCTGGCAGCAGGAATTTCCTCTCTCAGCAGCTTGGTGGAAATGTGGGTAATCGCATCCCACCAGCCACAAGACCTTCACGTCCTGGGCCCTGAGGGCACTGTGCCCACTCAAAATCCTATGTAATTTGAGGCAAATGAAATCCATATGTCTCTGATTCATTTGCAGTTAAGTCTTCAAAATGTGTTTGAAGAGCCGTGACTTGGAAAGCCCTTGGAACCTGTTATAATAATATAAATAAGACTTAGCTCCCATTCCCCATGCCCGCTGCAGACTGGCTTTTCCTCTCCCTCTCACAACCAGAGCTCATGCCTATATCTGGTGGCTGAGAAGAAATGCAAACACCCAGCCTTGGAAACCTGTTATGGGACAGTTCTCAGGATGTTTAAAGTGGTACGGTAGGTAGACTCTCTGTGATGTGACTCTCCATCATCATCTTGACTGGATTTGGAATCACTTAGGAGACAAACCTCTGGGCATCCGTGTCAAGGGGTTTCCTGAGAGGGGGAGGTTTAGCTGATGTGGTAGTTTGAACGCAGTTGCCCCCAGAAGCTCATAGGGAGCGGCACTATTAGGAGGTGTGGCCTTGTTGGAGGAAGTGCGTCACCATGGAGGTGGGCTTTGAAGTGTCATATACGCTCAAGTCACACCCAGTGTCTCAGTCCACTTCCTGTTGCCTTTGGATCAAAGATGTAGGACTCTCAGCTCCTTCTCCAGCACCATATCTGCCTGCACACTGCCATGTCCCACCATGATGATAATGGACTGAACCTCTGAACTGTAAGCAAGGCTCCAATTGAATGTTTTTCCTTTATAAGAGTTGCCGTGGTCATGGTGTCTCTTCACAGCAATAGAAACCCTAACTGAGACAGTTGGGGAAGAGGAAATATCTCTCCTGAATATGGATGGCACCATCCCATGGACTGGAGTCTTGGATTGTCTACAAGGGAGAAAAGGAAACAGTGCTTCCTGACTGTGGATGCAATGTGACCAGCCAGCCACCTGACTTTCCAGCCACCGTGCTTTCCCTCATAATGGACTGTGTTATCTTGAATTGTGAGTCCAGAGTAGCCCTTCTTTCCTTCCTTCCTTCCTTCCTCCCTTCTTCCCTTCCTCTCCCCCTCCCTCCTCCCTCCCTCCCTTCCATAAGTTGCTTCTATCAGATATTTTGTCACAGCAGTGGGAAAAGTAACTAACACACTTCCCTAAATCAGAAACGAATACCTGTTTCCAATAGAAAAATGGATAATAAAGTACGATCAACCAGCACCACTTAGCAATGAAAAGTGTCAAAACAGATGACATTCACAGACACAGTGTTGAAGTTACAGGTGATTGCAAGGTCTGATACGAAATGTTAAATGGTTAAAACATTGAGAAGAGAGAGAGAGCTCAGTTGGCAGAGTGCTTGCCTAGCATTCATGAGGGCCCGGGTTTGATCCCCATCATGGCATAAGCTGCATATGCTGTTACATGCCTGTAATCATAGCACCCAGGAGGTGGAGGCAGGGGGATTAGGAGTTCAAGAGCATCCTCAATTACATATTGAATTTGAGGCTAGCCTGGGCTACATGATACCTTGCCTCAAACAAACAAGGACCAGGATGAAAGCATCTAGATTGTGCCCCCTCTATATGACAGGGAAGCTATACTAATAAAATATCAGCAATATGGTTGCCTAAATAAGATATGAACAGTGACACCGCCAGTTGACATGTCAGCATGGGTTGAGTAAATTTCACAAGGTTTCTACCTCTAGATGAAGAGCTACAAGGAATTAACGACTAGAGAAAGAGAGAATCCGTCTTTCCCAGGGATGAACCCCTGATAGGTTATCCAAATCCAAGGGGTTAGCTCTAAACACATACGCATACGAGCAACAGTAAACAGACTCAGAAGGAGCTGCATTTTACCTTTATCTACATATGCCAACAACAAAGACTTGTTGATGCATTTTATGTGTATGAGTGCTCTATCTGCATACACACCTGCGTGTCAGAAGAGGGCATCAGATGCCATTATAGATAGCTGTGAGCCACCATGTGGCTGCTAGGAATTGAACTCAGGACCTCTGGAAGAGCAGCCAGTGCTGAGCCATCTTTCCAGCCCATATGTAGTAATAGTAATTAAAGACAAAAAGGCCGTGAATTTGAGAGGGAGTGAGAATATGGGAGGAGTCGGAGGGAAGAGAATGGGGAATGATGTAAATATAATACTCACATATGAAATCAAATATAAAAAGAAAGCAAAAACTAGAAAAGATGAATAAATTTTAATAACTAAACAGATAAAGAGAAAAAAATCATAAATTACCACGTCAGGGATGAGCAAGGAGGTAACAGTAGAGATCCTACAGCTATTAAAAGCATTAATGGTGAGAGCTGGAGAGATGATTCAGCAGTTAAGAGCACTAGCTGCTCTTCCAGAGGTCTCAGGTTCAATTCCCAGCACCCACATGGCAGCTCACAAACATTTGTAACTCTAGTTCTAGGGGATCTCTATGGTCTCTATGGGAACTACGTACATGTGGTACATAGACACAAATGCAGGTGAAACATCCATACACATAAAATAATAAAATTAAATTTAAAAAAGAAATTGTGGTGGTTTGAATAAGAATGACCCCATAGGCTCATATATTAGACTATTTGGCCCCCAGTTAGTTGAACTGTTTTGGAAGGATTAGGAAATGTGGTCTCCTGCATCCTACAATATCAACCTACTGAGCAAAATGTGTGCCCTGGTACAACACTGTCACAACTGCTCATTGGCATAACGAATCTCTCTCTATTGGATTTGAGTCCTGCTCCATAGAGAGGGATTCATGCCATGGTCACAAACCAAGACTTCGGAGTTACACGTCCATGGATAGAACCTATTGATGTTTTATTAATGGTGATGCTGTTAATCTGCCATCTAAATATGTTTACAATTAAAATCTTTCGGGCCGGGCAGTGGTGGTGCACGCCTTTAACCCCAGCACTCAGTAGGCAGAGGCAGGAGGATCTCTGTGAGTTCAAGGCCAGCCTGGACTACAAAGTGAGTTCCAGGACATCTAGGGCTGTTACACAGAGAAACCTTGTCTCGAAAAACAAAAAACAAAACAACAACAACAAAAAAAGCAATGTGGTCTTGTTGGAAGAGGTGTGTGACTGGGTGTGGGTTTTAAGGTTTGAAAAGCCCATGCCAGACCCAGTCTAGATCGCTCTCTCTCTGCCTGCTGCTGGAGGATCAGGATATAAGCTCTTGGCTCCAGTGCCATGCCTGCCTGCTGCCATGCTCCCTGCCATGATGATCATGGACTAACCTTCTGAAACTGTAAGCAAGCCATTAATTAAATGCTTTATTTTATAAGCTGCCTTGGGTATGGTGGGTTTTTTTGTTGTTGTTGTTGTTTCTGTTTTTGTTTTTTTTTTCCACAACAGTAGTAACACTAAGACAGAAACTGAAAAAAAAAAAAAAAAAAGGTGGGGGTTGGGCATTTAGCTCAGTGGTAGAGTGCTTGCCCACAAGACCCTGGGTTCGGTCCTCAGCTCCGGGGGGGGGGGGGGGGGGGGGGGGGGGGAAGCATTAGTGGAGATAGCTGGGGAGGTGACTGATAGGAGCTTGCTGCTTTTGCAAAGGAACCAAGCATGGTTCCCAGCACCCTTGTTTTGGGCCACTAACAACCATCTATAACTCCAGCTGCAGGACATCTGATACCCTTTCCTGGTCTCCAAGGACATGCACATGCATGCTTGCATGTGGGGTGGGCTCGTGCACACACACACACACACACACACACACACACACACGCACGCACGCACACACAATAACAGTAAAATAAAAATTTAAAAGGATAAACTGGGAACATGATAGACATCCATATGCCAAATAAATTCAACAAATAGACAAAATAAAACAAAAGCAGAATAAGAAGTGTATAACTGGAATAGCTCTATGTTCATTAAACTCACAATTAAAACTTTTCCATAACAACAGTTTTGGTTGGGTATGGTGGTGCACGCCTTTAATCCTAGCACGAAGAAGTCAGAGGTAGATGGATGTCTGTGAGTTTATGGCCAGCCAGGGCTACACAATGAGACCTTGTTTCAAAAGAACCAAAACAACAACAACAACAAAAGTAGACAATTCTGAACATAGATGGAATTACTGATTTTTTTTTACCAGATAGTCAAATAATAAAAGTAGCGTTATCATTTTCTTTCAGTGAATAAAGGGTCACTTGCAGTCTTGTTTTATGATCCTCACACCAGTCAACATAAGAAAAAGGATCCAGAAGTACAAAATGAAGGAAGTGTTGTCACCACACACAGGAACCCTCATTTACAGCTGGGGAAACTGAGGCACAAAGCAGTCAGGTGAGGTTCTTATGGTCACACTGCTAGTCATTTGCAGAACCAAGATTCAGCTCAAAGTGAGTCGGGCTGAGGCCACCCTGTCCCCTCTTGCTCCGCTCCCAGGAGAACTGGGTTCTCTGGATTCCCTGGCCTAATCACACAAGGGTCCCTGAGAAATGGGTGACCCGGAGAAAGAGGGCTCCACACCTTCCACCCAGATGTGTACCCTGCCAACCCCCTCCAATCTAGCAGTGGGAGAAGCAGCCAGGTAGGGCCATGTGATTTCGATAGAACGGCCGTTCTCCAGGAATGAAACCATTACAGCCGCGCAGTGGGCTCCGGAAAGTTAAAGACCTGTCAGGTTATGATGGATTTTTATTTTTAAGGGTTTCAAGTAAGCTGTAAACATTCACTCCAGACTTACATTTTCCCCTTTTAACACCTGGGAGGGGTCAGACCACAGAGCCGAAAAGGGGGCGGTGGCCATGCCCGGGTGGAAGGCTCTCTTCCAACCAGTAGCTCTGGGAGGGCATAGCCCAAGGCTCTCCAAGGGCTCAGGGCCACCCTGAGCCCCACAGTTCTTTCTCCTTGCACTTAGCAGCAGGGAAGGCTGTAGCAGAAATTTCAAAACAGTGTTTGGGGAGCTGCTTGGGATCTTTTGGGGCAGGAAGGAAGTCGGGGACAGTATGTGAGGTATGGAAGTAATTCTTTTTAATGCATCCACACATGTTGGAAAGGGGCTGTGTTTTGTATGAATTTTTAGTTTGTTTTTTTTTTAACATTTGGGCGAATTTTTCTCTTGGATAACCAACACACATGGTTTTATATTTGTAGAATTTGCTTTTAAACAAACAAACAAACAAACAAACACTAAAATGAACAATGCTCTACAGCTGAGTGCTAAGCTAGCCTGAATATTTTTTAATGTACCTTCCTACTGTCTGTGACTACCTTTTTTTTCCCCAAGGGGTGTGTTTTGTTTTTGTTTTTGTTTTTTTTTTTTTTTCCCCGAGACAGAGTTTCTCTGTGTAGTGGCCCTGGCTGTCCTCCTGGAACTTGCCTTGTAGACTAGGCTGGTCTCGAACTCACAGAGATCCACCTGCCTCTGCCTCCGGTACTGGTGGCTATCTTTTTTAGTCTTCCTTTCACAACTGAGGAAGATGAAGTTTAAGAACATGACTTAACTTCCCAGAGACAAACAGCTGCGAAACTATGTAAGTACTGCCCCCCAAAATACAGTACAGATGGGGCTCTTCATTTTAAATTATTTGTAGGGTAAAAAGGGCCAAGGTCCCGGGCGGTGGTGGCGCACACCTTTAATCCCAGCACTCGGGAGGCAGAGGCAGGTGAATCTCTGTGAGTTCGAGGCCAGCCTGGGCTACAGAGTGAGTTCCAGAACAGGCTCCAAAGCTACACAGAGAAACCCTGTCTCGAAAAACCAAAAAAAAAAGGAAGGGCAAGGAAGGAACACCCTGCCCCTGACTTGACCCTAGCACCAAGAAATCTCACCAGAACATCTTCCCCCACCCCCACTCAAATAACAAAAATAAATTAAAAAAAGCTATCAGCCACGATGAATTAGGTTCCCTTGTTATGGCTCCCTTTTTTAACATAATCACCTCCTTAGGGGCCACATCTCCAAACTGTCACATTCTGAGGTTCTGGGAGATGAAGTCTCAACATAAGATTGGGGCTAGGGGATTCAGACTCTGCCCAGCACAGAGGCCCTTCGGGAACAGAGAATCCTGCTAATGACTTCTGAAACAGCAGTTCCGCTCAGTCAAGGTAGGAGCATCTCATTTCCTCAGAGAACACGTTGGGCTCATCTCACAGAGAAAGGAAACCTGCCTCTACCTCGGTCCCCTCCTGAATACTTGGCTGCCCCCCACAGCACCCTCTGCTCACTGCCTGTGTTAGGCTCATACACTGACAGAGAACTACCTCTGATTAGGGTTTGACGACGATGATGGAAAGGCGGACGGGAAATTATGGTGCCGACTGTCACTCATCGAGCAACCCGAGTGTGCCAGGCACACTGCCAGTGCCATTCTAACTTCACAACCATCCTTCAAGGCAAGCATCACAGTTGTATCATTTAAATGACACCAAAACCAAGTGTAGGGGCACAGCCCTATAATGCCAGCTTCTCGTCTTCCGAATCCCGAGATTATAGGCACACACCACCTCACCCTTGCCTGGCCATTTTTTGTTGTTGTTGTTGTTCATCTTTCACAGGGAATGATTGGGATGATTAGCAGCAAAAGCCCAGGCTGTCTATCACAGTTATCACTTCCGTTTTACAGAGGAGAAAATGAGGCTCAGAGAGATTGGAATGAAGCGATCTGGTGGCGGCTCCCGTCTGCCTGCCTATTCCAATGGTCGGCACACTGTACTGGCTGCATCGCCATCTCTAGGAAGAAGATTGACAGCTTGCCAGCTGCCCTCCACCTGTGGATGGCCTCCTTGCCCTGCCTTCAGGAGGCAGCTGCCAGTGCTAGGAAGCGGCTAGAAGCCAAGTTGAAGTCAGTGTGTGTGAGAGGCTGAGGGGCGCCCCGGCATCATCTAAGTTACTTGGGAGATGTTTGTGGGGCTGCAAAGGCAGGGCTTGGGCTCGGGATGTAAGAGTGAAGGAGTGACAGAGAGGATGCCTCAGACTGGAGGGACATGAGGGAAGGGAGACAGAGAAGAAAAATGGAGGAGGGGCAGGAACATGGTGTAAGGGGAGGGACAGGCAGGGTCCCCAGAGTATCCTGGGTCTCCCATGATTCCCAAGGAACCTTGTGTATCAGCTTCGGAGAGTCAACTCTGGGACATGGGATTCTCAGACAGTGACTTAGACCCGTCAGAGGCAAAACACAGACGGGTGCTGCATCCTCACCTGGGTCCTCACCCAGGTCCCCATCTGGGTCTTCAGTGAGGTCCTCACCCAGGTCCCCATCTGGATCCCCATCTGGGTCTTCGTCTGGGTTCCCCTCTGAGTCCACACCCAGATCCTCAATGGGCCCTCACCTGTATCCTCATCTGAGTCCTTACCTGGGTCGCCATCCAGGTCCTCATGTAAACAGGGGAATGACTATTCCGCCTTCCCAGTGCCCGCTGGTAGGACACCACAGAGCAGACACGTGGCAAGTGCCAATGTGGAGCAGAAGCTGGGCACACCTGTCCACACCTCTCACCCCAGGCCCTGTGCAATACCCAGTGCCACCTCTAGGCAGCCCGGGGCGGCTGGGGGGGGGTGCTGAGGACCCCGCCCAGCCCCTCTGTGCTCCCTGCCTCCTGACACACAGATCTCTTTCAGTGCAGCTGCAGGAACCCTGCAGCTGATTTAGGAGCACGCTCAGGGCTCAGAATGTAAACCATTTCTCACCAGGAATGTGTAAACACCCATAAAGCAAAGGATTTGGGGCCTGGTCATATGGGCCAGCGGCCCATAAAACCTCGGTATTGATCTGGACTCTGCAGCAAGCCTGTAAGCCCAGAGATGATGGAGGGGCTGTGGCTTGGAAACCTGTAATCTCCCACCATACATCTGAGGTGGCGTGTTTGAAGTCCTACCCTGAATTATTTATATTACTTTTTCAGTGTGTATTGAAAGGGCATTAGCCCAAACTCCTGGCAACGAGGCTTCCAGGGTCCTGGCCACTTAGAAATATGGAGGGAAGGGGACAAGAGGGTCCTTTGGAAAATTGCTCATGCACCCGAGTGTTCTGCCTAGCCACATAATCAAAGCCAGACCATCCAGGGCACACGTCCTTCAAATCAGCTGCACAAGGGCCGCTTTACCAATTCTCCCATGACTACCACCTGACCTGTCATTTACTGCATAATTGTGTCTGTCTATTTGTTTTGCCACACTGGGGATGGAATGGAACCCAGGGCCTCTTGAACGCTAGGCAAGTGCCCCCACTGCAAAGCTATGGGCCCGGCTGCTGCTTTTTATTTTAAACTGCAATTCTTCTAAAATTTAGATTTATTCTCAGGAGTTTGTGAGACCCGGTCTGCTGCCAGAGTTTAATTTTTTTCTCTTGTATATTAAAATTCATTCACAGGGGCTGATAAGATGGATTAGAGGGGAAAGGCACTTGCTGCTAAACCTAAAGACCTGAGTTCAAGTCCCAGAACCCACAGAACCAGCTTCTGAAATTAATCCTATGACTTCCACACCTATGCTAACACACACACACACACACACACACACACACACACACACACAATCAATCAATGTAAAATTTTTTAATGTGTTCGTAACTTAACCTGACAAATGTCAACCCAGGCAAGGAGACTCATACCTATTAACCCAGTGTTTGGAAGGCAGAGCCAGAGGGATTTTCAGAAGTCCAAGGCCAGCCTGGGCTACAGAGAGAGACCCTATTTCAAACAACATCAGCAACATGGGGAGGCAAATATCCACGTAAAATCATCCAGCCACCAGGGGACCACATTTAGAAATTGCTGACAGAGTCAGATATGCTTATGGTACAAATTGAGGAACTGAGGACCGTAGATGAAGGGATTCCCCCCAAATCCATCAGGTACATATGGGCTGATTGGGGGCAGAGGGGTTGACAAAACCAGCTGCAAATCCATTGAACATTTACGAAGCACTCCATCCTGAGCTGAAGCTCATCCTGTCTATTTCCACCTGAGCCAACACCAATGAGATGGTTCCTTTCACTGTCTTGGTTTTACAGATGAGGGATCAGAAGCCCAGAGCAAGGTTGTGTGGTTTGGCTTCTCCACCAAGACTACAGAGCTAGTAGGTGTAGATCTGTTTAACTTCCAACTCTTCTGTCTGTCTATTTGTCTGTCTGTCTCTAACTCAGGCTGCTCTGGGAACTTACTGTCTTGCCAGGTTGGCCTTGAACTCATGGTAATCCTCCTGCTCCAGCTTCCCCAATGCTGGGATTATAGGTGTGTGCCATTTCACCCAGACACAGTCTGGCACACAGTTACCGGGAGAAGAGAGGGGAAGAGAGAAGTAGAACGAGATGCCTGCTTGTTGCCTGGCATTTGTGCTGCATCCTTCTCTGCCCATCCACTCAGTGCCCTGTTCCATAAAATCTCCACAGCAAGAGCTGCTTCACAGGACAGTGTCCTGCCTAGTGCCTTGGGCACAGATCTGGCATGATGCTGCAGAAGGCAGAACTCTGTCATTTACATCCACAGCTACCGGGGAGCCACTAAGGGCTTCCATTAACTTGAGGATGTCAAATTCTACATCTGTTAGTCTCTGTTCTAGTGCTGTGAAGAGACACCATGACAAAGGCAACTCATAAAAGAAAGCATTTAATTGGGGTCTTGCTTATAGTTTCACAGGTCGACTTCATTATCATCATGGCAGGAAGCAGACAGGCATGGATGGCACTGGAGCAGTAGCTGAGAGCTTTACATCCTGATTCAAAGGCAGCAGGCAGAGAGGGAGAGAGACTGGGCCTGGTGGGGCTTTTGAAATCTCAAATCATATGCAAGGTCCGGAGTTCCATTCCCAGCACCACACACATACACACACACACACACACACACACACACACACACACACACACACACAGGAGTGGGGTGGGGTTTTGAGTTCAGTTCCCAGCACTGCATAAAGTGGATATGGTGGCACATGCCTGTAATCCCAGCACTTGGGAGATGGGTGAATGAGGATCAGAAATTCAAGATTATCCTTGGCTAGATAATGAGTTCAAGGCCAACCTGGTCTACTTGAGACCTCAAAACAAAACAAAAGACTGGATTCGGGAAATGAAGATTTTGGAAAATGCTTTCTGAGTTCTTAGAAATGGAAGAAAATAAAAATGTGGATTGTGTTCAGTTCATTGGCCAAATCCATCTTATTGTTAAATAAAACCCAACAGCAGGATTGGTTGTGCCTCTTCATGTGACCTGAAGTTTTTCTTTTTTGAGAACCCACTAAGTGAAGGGTGGTGCTGTCTCAAAACCAAAACAAATAAACAAAAAACCCAAGGCCTACAAAAAAGGGAAGAAAGGAAGGAAGGAAGAGAGAAAGAAAAATGAAAGAAAGAAAAAGAAAACCCCCACCTTCCTCCATTAGTGGTGACTTGGAGGGCAGAGGCTATCATGACAAGTGATATGGACATGGATGAACATTCCTTGGAGTTCCAGGCCAGTCCTCGGGCTGCTCCAACCCTCAGGGAGGGGGCAATGCAACCAGCAGCCAGGCTGCTGGCATAGATCCTCAGGGCGCTTGGGAAACCAGGCCCTTTCCCGCCAGCAGAACCCAGCCACAGGAAGACTGACTCAAGTTGATCCTCTACAAATGGGAAGAATTTCCTCTTAAAAAACAAACTTTCCATGTCTGTGTCCACATTCCACCCACCCTTCAAAAGGCATGCCTTCCCTAAATCTTCTGGGGTCATTCTTCTCCCACCCCTGAAATGGGGGTGGAACCCAGGGCCTCCCACATGTCAGGCAAGTGCTCCAACACCAAGCTTTATCCCTAGCCTATATTATGTTTTTTGTTTGACATAGGATCTCACTAAGTTGCATAGGCTAGCCTTGAACTGGCTCTGTAGCCCAGGCAGTTCCAAGCTTGCTGTCCTCCTGACTGAGTCTCCCAAGTAGCTGGGGTCACAGATGTCCCCTCCATCCCGTGTTGACATCCCAGAGACCTTTATCTGTTAACTCTTGGGCTTTTACTGTCCTTGCATCTGGTAGCCATACGAACGCTTCTGTTTCCCTTGGCTTTGTTTTATTTTATACAGCGTTTCCCAAGCTGGTCTCAAGTTCATGACGTAGCTGAGGATGACCTTGAACGTCTGATCCTCTCGCCTCCACCTCCATGCCCAATTCCTTCCAGTGTTGGGGTTACAAGTATGTGCCACCCCACCCAGGTTTGTTCTTCTCGGTCTGTTTCTGTCTCTGTGTCTCTCTGTCTTTCTAGAAATGGTCTTTGGTTGTGTAGACCAAGTTGGCCTCAAACTTTGTGATCCTCCTATCCTCCTGCCTGGAATTACAGAAATGCAACACTACATCCAGCTTCACCTGGAGGTCATTTGTGTCTGTGGTGTGCTTTGGGGTGTGCGTGCATGTGTGTGTGTGTGTGTGTGTGTGTGTGTGTGTGTGTGTGTGTGTGCATGGAGGCCAGAAGTTGACATCAATGTCTTGCACTATCATTCTTCACATCATCTTTACAGATGGTCAGTGTCCTTCACTAAACACGGAGCTCATGGACTCAGACTGGTTGGCTAGTGAGACCCTGAGGTCCTCCTGTGTCCAGCCCCACTGCCTTCCCCCAGCTCTAGAGTTACAGGCCTGCACAGCCACACCACTTTTAAAATCATCATTATTGCATTACTTCTTAATTTTTGTTTTTGTTTTTGTTTTTTTTTTTTTTTGGTGGGAAGGGGGACAAGATTTCTCTGTGTAGCTCTGGCTGTCCTGGAACTCGCTTTGTAGACCAGGCTGGCTTCAAACTCACAGAAATCCACCTGCCTCTGCCTCCTCAGTGCTGGGATTAAAGGTGTGCGTCACCACCGCCTGCCTGTGGGAGTCAGTTGTAAGGATTCTTAGTTGGCAGCTTTCTATTTCTCTTCCACTGTGTGGAAGCGGGGATCAAATCCAGGATGTTCTGCTCAGTGGCAAGAGCCTTCACCTACTGAGCCACCTGGCCAGCCCTAATATCTTTTAACATAAACACAAACAGCACACAAACACACAAATATTCTTTTACACTCAAGCCTGCAAGTGACCAGAAGGCACTGAGTTTAATCAGTACAGCTCACCTAATTTCTTTTCTTTTTATTTAAAAATTAGATATCAAGCTGGGCAGTGGTGGTGCACACCTTTAATCCCAGCACTCGAGAGGCAGAGCCAGGTGGATCTCTGTGAGTTCGGGGCCAGCCTGAGCTATAGAGTGAGTTCCAGGAAAGGCGCAAAGCTATACCAAAAACCCTGTCTCGAAAAAGAAAAACAAAACAAAACAAAAAATTAGTTATCTAATTAATCAAAATTTTCATGTATGACAAAAAAAAATTTTAATGTATTTACTTATTCTGGCGGGAGGGGGCTTGTGGCATGGTGTGTGTGTGTGGCGGCCAGGAGGACTGCTGGCAGGAGCTGGTTCTCTCCTTCTACCATGTGGGGCCAACTCAGTCCTCAGGTGTAGCCAGCACTGTTCCTCCTCAGCCAAGTCTGGCCTTTACTTTCCTTGTTTGTTGGCTCCTCCACATGCCCCGCCCACCACAGCTTCCACCACTTCCTGCCAACACCTGCGGGTGTGCCGATTTATTCAATCAACACCTCAAGGGTCACTCCTGCTTCTCATTCCTTGCCACCCGGGATGGTGCTGTGGACTGTGCTGGGGTCAAGCCTCTAGGCTCTGAACCCCACTGCCCACCGCTCCAGGCCCATGGTGGCTGCCGCTGGTGGCTGTGGTCACATGCGTCAGCTTCTATGGAGGAAGCACACATCTCCCATCCTGCATTTTTCCTTCCAACCTCACCTGAAGCCTGGGTGCTTATCAGAGGCAGGGTCACCCCCTCTTAACCCTTCATGGATTCCCCTTGCTCTCATAAGCACAGCCCAAGACCTTTCTGGTCCTTGAGCCTCATGCTTGGTCCTGCCCAGCTTCCCAACACTCCTCCTGCCTGCCCCAGGTCCTTTACATCTGCTGCTGCTTCTGCCTGCCTCGATTTTCCTTCCTCCTCTGCCTGGTCAGCGTCTCAGCTAGGTCAGTAGGACTAGGGAAGACCTTTGGCCACCCTGGCCAGAGCCAATCTCCTTCCTGAGATGACTGTCCCACATCTGGGCCACCTGCTTCCTCCAGCTCTGTCGCTGGTCCAGTGTGTGTCCCCCGTAGCCACCTTTGAAAGAAACATGGAAGACGGGGCACCCAGGACACGGAGGACAGGTCTGAAGTCCCTCTTCTGCCCGGGCTCTGCTTGGCTTCCACTGAGGCATGCCCCTCAATCTGCTGGCCAGTAATCGGTAGTTCTCTTTGACTTCACCGTTGAACATCGTGGGGCCAGCGAGAACAGCTCCCCTTGGGTCCCAGGACAGCAGAGTCCTGCTCTGGGCCCACGCCACATCCTTCCCTAGCTGGGCCTCCTCTGCCTGTTGACTGAGTACTGTGAGCTGACCACTGTGTCTCAAGCATCCGGGTTTTCTCAAACTTGAGTTCTACCTGTATTCATCCTATTACTGTTTTCTTATCTTTTTTGTGGGGGGAGAAGTTCAAGACAGGGTTTCTCTGTGCAGCCCTGGCTGTCCTGGAACTCACTTTGTAGACCAGGCTGGCCTCGAACTCAGAGATCCACCTGCTTCTGCCTCTCGAGTGCTGGGATTAAAGGTGTGTGCCACATACCTGGCTTCTTACCATCTTTATTTAAAGGACTTTAAGCAATTATTCTTATCTTTGAAAAGAAAAGTTCTAAAAATGAGAAAAATTTAATGTTTCATTTTATGTGCATGGTGTTTTGCCTACATGTATATCTGTGCACCAAGTGTGTGTGCCTGGTGCCCATGGAGACCAGAAGAGGATGTTAGAATCATCTGGAAGTGAAGTTACAGATGGTTGTGAGCTGCCATGCAGGTGCTGGGAATTGAACCTGGGTCCTCTGGAAGAGCAGTGAGTGTTCTTAACCACTGGGCCATCTCTCCAGCCCCTTGTTTCTTTTCTTTTCCTCCCTCCCTCCCTCCCTTCCGTCCTTCCTTCCATCCTTCCCTCTTTCCCTTCTTCCCCCCTCTTTCCTTCTTTCTTTTTGACACAGGATCTTGAGATGTAAGCCCAGGGTGGCCCCAAACTCTCAGCCATCCTCCTGCCTTAACTTCCTGAGTGCTGGAATTATAGGCAGGTGTTAGCCACACCTGCCAAGGAAAGCTAGGGCATGTGTAAGCCCATGTGCACCACTTGGCACTGGATCCTGCGTCTGGGCTAGGCCAGCCTGCTCTTGGGTCTGGTGGAGGGCCGCACCCTCCAGGAAACCCTCTCTTTCAACACTAAGTGCATGCCCAGTGTTGAGCCAGGTCTCCTGGGGCCATCAGGGTTCTCTCTCGGAGGAGCAGGGACCACGTGTGGGGCTAAATTTCTGTGTGCCAATGCACATCTGTGCATCTACCCCAGGGGGAGTTGAGTGACTGACTGTACACGAGCCAGCACCCACTGTCACCCTTCCTGCTTGGCCCCCGACGGGGTCAGTCACGTGATAACCAGGCCAAGATCTGCTTTGTTTCACAGCTGGAGCTGCAGAGTGAGAAAAACCAAGGAGGGACGTCCATCCCCCCAGACATCCTGAAAGTCAGCAGGCCAGAGGGAGCTCTGACTGGTGACTGAGCCACCCAGGGAGGGACTTGGTTCCCAAATGGTCTTGTCAACTGCTTGGGGAACAGGGCATTTGATGGGGACTCCTTCCAGCCTCTCTCGGCTTCTGAAAGGGACTTGAAGCATTCTTGGGTCAGGTTCTGGTCCTCCAGCAACTGTATGGTGGGTATGATTCATGATCACTATCATCTCATTTTTGCAGATGAAGAAGGGCACAGAGAGGCTAAATCTGCCAGGGTCGCACAGCTGACAAGAGATTTTCGTGGCCAGCCCATTGCCAGAAATCAGAAACGAGGAGAAGGGTCTGTAGAAGGAAGCCTCTCTCAGTTTTGGGTTTTGATAGGGTTTCTCTGTGTAGCTCTGGCTGTCCTGGAACTCACTCTGTAGACCAGGCTGGCCTCGAACTCATAAAGATCCACCTGTGTCTGCCTCCTGAGTGCTGGGATTTACAGGCATGCTCCACCATGCCCAGCGCTTCATCCATATCTATGATCCCAGAAGAGCTGGAGTCCTCCTACCATCCTTGGTCTGTTTCTGAAACCTCAGGTCTACTCCCAGTTGGACTATGGCTTGCTCAGGGTCACTCCACAAATAATAAATCAAAGGAGGTGGATTTGTTTGCCCTAAATCACACTTTTGTCCTCAGATCCTCCCATGACTTTTGAGTGGAGAAACCTGATATTCAGGGAAGTTGAATAAGTTGCCTAGGGCCACAGTGAGGAGGCCAGTGGATACAGAAGCATGTGCTCTTAGCCACTGGGGAAAGGAGCCTTGGACCCAGCCCCATTCCCGCCCTGAGCCTGCAGCTCTTCCTCTTGGCCAGCTCCCGGCTCCCAGTCATTCTCCTCATCCTCCTGCCTCTGCATCTCTTCAGAGGGTGGGGCACAGAAATCGCCCAGCTGCAGAGGGGAAACTGAGGACCACAGCTGTGGAACTTGGGAGCAGATACACTTGCTGATTCCCTGGCCAGAAACTTGTGCCCCTTAATGCAGCGAGGCTGAAGATCTCTGCCGCCTTTGATCAGTAATGAACCCTGTCCAAGAATCCCAACAGTGGTTTTTTTTTTTTTGTTTTTTGCTTGTTTGTTTTGTTTTTGTTTCTTGAAACAGGGTTTCATTCTTTAGCTCATAGCAATCCTCCTGCTTCAGCTTCTGAAGTGCTGAGATACTACAAGTGTGTATCACCACACCCAGCTCCAGTGCAAGTTTGAGGCATTGTCTCAAGTCGCTCAGGTTGGCTTCATGTGAGCTATGTAGCTGAGGATGGCCTTGAACTCTGGCTCCTCCTGCTTCCACCTCCCACATACTAGGATTTCAGGTATGTGCCATCACACTGGGTTTATGCAGTGCTGGGATGGAACTCTGGACAAGGAGCATCCCAGGCAAGCAGTCTCCCACCAGAGCAGCACCTCCAGCCCCTTAATGCAATTTCTTTGGCTTTTCTTCAAGCCCATGAAGGGTACATATCTATTTCATAAGCAGGCATTAAAATGTTCCAGGTCAAGTCAGGCGTTGGTGGCACACGCCTTTGATCCCAGCACTCGGGAAGCAGAGCCAGGAGGATCTCTATGAGTTCAAGGCCAGCCTGGGCTACAGAGTGAGTTCCAGGAAAGGCTCCAAAGCTACACAGAGAAATTCAAAACAACAGCAACAAAAGGTTCCAGGTCCCCAACACTAAGTCCACTGAGGAGGCCAGGCTGGGGGTTCCCCAAGGCCAGGCTCCACGGACTCTCTCTGCCTCTGTCCTCTCCAGTGATGTCATCTAATTAGCTGATTCCCCAGGTTGAGTCCTTCACTCAGCTGGAAACTGCAGGAAGATTCTGGAAATGAGAGCTGTGTTCAAGCAGAAGCTGCCACAGACACAGGGCAGCTCCTCAAAGTAGGTTACTTTCTCTAGAATCGCTGAGGACGGGGCATCATCTTCCAGCAGAACTGAAGGTCCTGGCAACTTTCGCATGCCACTAGCAGGGACAGCAGCAGGGCTACCTAGCTGACCATCTTCGGACAGCGGGGCTGAAAACACAGGCAGATTCCAAGGAGCTGGTCACTGATGGGACAGACAGCATCTGAGCAACAGGGTGGGATGTTTCCCGGGAGTCACCTTGCCTAGTTGGGGGCAGCCTCAGGGGTTGGCTGTTGGTGGGATATGGGTGAAGGCAGTGTAAAGCTAACTGTGTGTTGCAAGAAGCACCCAGAACCACATGGTGATGGCAACAGTCATGTGTCAGTGGCCATGGATGGAAAGGGTCAGGGAACGCTCTACAAACCACTGGAACTATTGTAGAGAAGATAATATTTTTTGGTTTTTGTTGTTGTTGTTTTGAGACAAGGTTTCTCTGTGTAATCCTGGCTCTCCTAGGATTCACTCTGTAGACCAGGCTGGCTTCACACTCAGATATCCTCCTGTCTCTGCTTCCTGGGTGCTGGGACACCATGGCCCAGCCAAAGGAAGACATTCTAAAGAGACATTCACCCTCTTTAATTGACCATCAGACTACTAAAACAGTGGGTTCCAAGAAGCTGGAATCTACCCTACCCACTGAAATCTCATGTTCGGAGAATGAAAGGCTGAAGTCTCTCTCTCTCTCTCTCTCTTTTTTTTTTTTTTTGGTTTTTCGAGACAGGGTTTCTCTGTGTAACTTGGCACCTTTCCTAGAACTCACTTTGTAGACCAGGCTGGCCTCGAGCTCACAGAGATCTGCCTGCCTCTGCCTCCCAAGTGCTGGGATTAAAGGCGTGCGCCGTCACTGCCTGGCTGAAGTCTCTTGATAACCAGAGGGGAACTTGTTTCCAAAAAAGGATTTCACACAATTGTCAGGTCACTTTGCAGGAGAAGCTAGAGCCAAGACAATGACAGTCTGTGATGGGTCACAGACACAGACAGACCACACCTTGACCAGGACAGCTTAGCTGTGCTTGCCTCTTGCCCTCTTACGTAGACCTAAATTTCATGCCACCCTGAATACAGACTTCCTCGTGTGGCTACATCGAAGAAATCACCTCTCTCTGCTTCTCACCATTATTCTGTCTCTTTAAATGGCCTATGGAAGACAGGTGGTAGAACCTGGCCAGGCTCTCACCCTAACATCTCCAGTAACATCACTGGTCCCCAGTATAGCAGGCCCATACAAACCTGCACTGGAGTCCTGGCTCAGCCTTACTTTTGAACACTGGCTCCTAGATTTCTACAGGGGTGTCTCTTTGCCTTACCTTAGACCTCTCTGGCCCCCTGGCTGGCTGTGCTCTCTCTTGAACTCTGCTCCTGGTAAGTGTGATGGACACAGGGCAGTGCCTCCTAAAGAGCAGCCAGAATCCCAGAGTGGGGGCAGAGGAAGCCTGGCCATCACCAGGAACTATGCAGATGGCAGCCCTGTGCTCACTCAGAGGAGGCTAGTGATGTTTGCTGGGATGGCAGCTGAGCAGGCTCTACCCTGCCCAGTCCTCTTGGTGTCTGACTTCCTTACAGACAGCAAGACTGGAGGTTAGACTATTAGGAGGTGACTGGGAGGGTGACAGAGGCAGAGGAATTACTCTCGTGAGGAGGAGAAACACATCTCTCCACCCCAGCCACTTAGAGATGAGAAAGGTATGGTTCTCACTCTGAACCATCACCCAAGCTGGGTGGTCCTTGCCTTCCACTGCTTCCCACTGTTTTATCGAACCCTCAAAACAAGGTTGCCTCACTGTCCCCGATAAATGGAAGAGGAGGAGGCTCCCAGGTGTGAGAAATTTGCTTTGTGACACTCAGCCTGGACCCACAGTGGTTGCCTGGTCCCTTCCTCTCTGCTGCTGGCCAAGGCTTCTGTCTCCAACCTTGGTCCCCTCAGTTAGGGTGGGAGATGGGAGTCGCAGGTCACAGACACAGGAGTTCAAGCACTGTAAGACTGTCTGGGTGGTGGTGGCGCACGCCTTTAATCCCAGCACTCGGGAGGCAGAGCCAGGCGGATCTCTGTGAGTGAGTTCCAGTAAAGTCTCAAAGCTACACAGGGAAACCCTGTCTCGAAAAACAAAACAAAACAAAAAACAAACAAACAAAAAGACTGTCAGTGGCTGAAGAGCTATGAACAGGGGACCCAGAAAACGTCTGTGATCTGTGTATCCTTCACCCCTGGGAGTACTGAATCAGCCAGGCTGCCAGGGCCCAGGTTCCTCGGAGAACAGTGGGAGAGGAGTGTAAGGACCATGCCGTCTTCCATGAGGAAGTGCCATTAGCTTCCATCTTACAGATGAGGGACCGGAAATAGGGCTTGACTCTGAGGGTTATGGGTGGGGCATGGATGGATGGACAGACAGGTAACAGCCTCCCCATCACATTCTCTTCTCTGCTGGGCTACAGACACCTCTGAGGGGTTGCCTCCACCCCATGAAGATGCCCCAGGCCAACTGACCTCCATTCTCACCTTTCTATGAGGTCATTCTGGGTGGTTTCTGGGAGGGGCCATGGTGTTAAGAGGTGGAGAGACTGGATCTGGTCAAGCTGACCTTTTCTCTCTCTTTTTAAGCTCACAGGCTCACAGAGGCTCACAGCAAGAAGAGAGCAGATGCAGAAGGTGAGCCCAGGCCTCTGAGCTCTTTTCCCAAACCTTTTGCGCTCTGACCTACAAAGGACAGGAGTCCTGTGAACAGGCCGGAGGCATGGGAGAGTAAATGGTGAATGTGCGTATGAATGAAACGAATGAATGAATGAATGAATGAATGAATGAATGAATGAACGCAGTTCTCCTCAGAGCAGCAAGAGATAGGGCTGCTTTTCTAAAGGATCAGCCAGGAAGGGGCTTAGCCCCTCTGAAACTCCCCTCTTAGCCTGAGAAATTGCTCATCAGCTTCCCCAGGGAATTGGGTGCCACCTAGAGGACACTAGGGGCCCAGCAACCATGTCACCTGAAGAGGGGGCCCACCCCACTGCTCCTAAGCTTTCTCTATACCCTCCCTTTACCAGGTTTCCATCCTCTCTGTTTCCTTTCCTTTAAAAATACAGACAAGGGCCAGATGGCGTGACACACCCCTTTAATCCCAATCCCAGAGGCAGTCAGAGGCAAGTGGGTTCTGTGAGTTCGAGGCCAGCCAGGGCTACATAGTGAGACCCTCTTACAGACTAGGGTTGTGGTGTGGCTCAGGGGATACAAGTGCTTGTTGTGAAACACAAGGGACTGAGTTCGGATCCTCGGAACCTACTTTAAAAAACAGGCATTGCCCAAAGCACCACCTGTTAACTCCAGAGCTGTACAGAGTAGAGACGCAAGGATCTTCGAGGGCTCACTGGGGGTTGGGGTGGGGGTGGGGAGGTCAGCCTAGCCAAAAAGGTCTAGTTCCAGGTTGAGGGAAAGACCCTGCCTTCAGGGAATAAGGTGGGGTGTGATAGGGCAGGATACCCAGTATCCTTCTTTGGCTTCTGCAAAAATTCATGTGTGTACGTGCACAATGGTATGCACACATAAGTCATACAAATGCACAAACATACACATGTGGGTAGGAAATGGAGTGTGGCTCGATGTCAGAGCGCTTGCCTAACAGGCTGGATCAGGTCCTTATTCCATCCTCACGAGGTCCGTGCACACCTATACATATATGTTACACACATGCACCCTTCAAAAGGTCAGAGGATGTCTGAGTACTGATTTCCTGCTGAAGAGACCACAGAGGTCCTCCATGCTGGACATGCACAGAAGTTAGCTTCTAGTGGGTGATGGTTTAGGGTCTGCAGGAGACTGACCTCACTTCTGGGGGCTGAAACAAGCTGTTTGGTGAGATGGAGAGTCCCGTCAACTTATATCCAAATGATTGCAGGAGAGAGAGACGCTAACGCACTTACAAGCTGCCTGTCAATTGAAGATGGTTTCAACATTTCAAAAGCATGTAGCATAAAAAATAAGTAAAGTGCGGGGAGCGGTGGTGGCGCATGTCTTTAGTTCCAGCACTCGGGAGGCAGAGCCAGGCGGATCTCTGTGAGTTCGAGGCCAGCCTACAGATCGAGATCCAGGAAAGTTACCAAAACTACACAGAGAAACTCTGTCTCGAAAAACAAAAACAAAACAAAACAAAAAAAACAACAACAAAAAAAAAGTGAAGTGGGAATAGCTTGGGGCAGTACTTGCCTAGCATGTTCAAGGCTCAATTTCCACCCCCCAACTCGGGGGTGGGGGGGGGTGGGGAGCTCATTTTAAGGCCTGATAGTGACAATACCTATAATTATAGCACCTGGGAGAATGAGGCTGGGGAATTATGAGCTCCAGGATAGTCTGAACAACATAAATGACTATCTTAAAAAGTAAGTAAATACATTTTTTACAGTTTTATTTATTTAGTTAGTTAGTATGAGGGCTGGAGAGATGGCTCAGCCATAAAGAGCACTAACTGCTTTTATAGAGGAAGCAGGTTCAATTCCCAGCACCCATATGGTGCCTCACAACTGTCTGTAACTCCTATTCCAGGGGATTCCATGCCCCCTTGTGACCTCTGAGGGCACCAGGCATGCATGTGGTATGCAGACAAAGCACTCATACACATAAAATCAAACTATATAAATAAGACTAACTGAAGAAATCTCTTTATTTAGTGTGCATGCATGTTGGGGGCGGAGCTGAGAGAACAACTCTCAGGAGTCAGGTCTCTCCTTCTACCATGTAAGTTTAGGGGATAGAACTCAGGTCTCCAGGCTAGGCAGCAAGCACCTTTACCCGCCCAGCCATCTTGATGATCCCGTAAGTAAATGAAATTCGTGGATGAATTTATTACAGGGTACAATATAGACAACACCTCCTTCAGAATGAAACTACAATGAAATGGAATTCTGGGCTCATGAGCCCCGTTTTGAAGCTGGGTGTCCTCTTCAAGTGCTTGGTCTGTGGAGTAGGTACCAGCATCCTTAATCCCACATGCATAAACCAAACTGAGGCCTGCCCATGGTGGCCAAAACTGCAGCCTGTGGTCTGAGTGTCTCACCGTGATGCCTTCCCTCTGCCCAGTCAGTCTGCAGCCCACACTTTCCTTTCGTCCTTTCTGCTAGTTAAATACTCCATTCACCACGACTAGGCTTTGATGCTCAAGCTTACTCCATCTCTACTGTTTGCCCTGGGCATTCCTAAGTGTAAAATCCAAACTTCTCTAGGCCCCTCATTGATGCATGCAAGGAACGAGGGGACCTTCAGGGTCTCCGTGCAGCTGGGCTGCACCTACCCTCCTGTGCAGGGCAGAAACTGGCCTCACCTCAGGGACACTCAGGAAGGTGTTTAAAAACCAAAAAACAACTACACATGCAGTAAGAGATGACTGAAGCCTGTTGGGGCAGGATGCTGAGACAGGGGAATGGCTTTGAAGTCTGTAAGAAGTAGACTCCCCAGGCCTGAGTGAGAAACACCAGCAGGGATTAAAGGCGTGCACCAACACCACTGCCCCGCTAGGAACAAGTTTTAAATTAGCATAAAATTATCTTTTCAAATAATTCCACAGTGATGTAAATAAAGCAGGTTAATTGCTTTTTGTTTAAGACAGGACACCTTGTATCCTAGTGGCATAGGTATGTAACTAAGCATAACCTAGAACTTCTGACCCTCCTGTTTCTTCCAGAGTGTTGAGGTCACAGGTATAAACCACCATGCCAGTTTAAGGGAGTGCTGGGCATGAGCCCCAGGCTTTGTTCATGCTAAGCAAGCGCTCTACCCACTGAGCAACATGCCCAGGCCCCACATCAGAGCAAATTCGGAATAAAAGTATTTAAATGAAGAAGAAGAAGAAGAAGAAGAAGAAGAAGAAGAAGAAGAAGAAGAAGAAGAAGAAGAAGAAGAAGAAGAGGAAAAAGAAGAAGCACCAGCAGTAAGGAACCAGGGACCCATCACCCAAAGGGCTTCTGGGAAAGATTGGAGGGCTGATGGAAGGGTGTGTAGGGCAGGACATGGGGTCCAGAGGGCCTCTCCAGCCATTTTTGAGCAGTTCGATCTTGATCCCTCCACAAAGGAAGTGGCTGTGATTTACATTTTTAAAAGTGTTCTGGCAGGCTGGGGAGGATCAGAGGGCCAAGAGTGGAAGCAGATGGGTCCTTATCTCTCCTTCCCCACTTTCTGGGCCAGCTAGGTCTTATCTTGCTTTCTAGAGAGCTCCTTGAGGCCAGGGAGGATGCCTGTCTCAGAGGTTGCAGAGCCCAGGCCAAGCCTGACCGTGGATAGGGTGCTTGCTGTGTCTCCAGGCCCAGCCTCCCATCCCAGGAGAAAGTCTGGGACACATTCCACTCTCTCTTGCCTCCCACCTTCCCTACCCCGCCTCACTCCCTGGCCCCAGCACCAGGGAATGTTTGACAGAGGCACGTGTTCCCCAAACACAACTTGAAGCATGGCTTCAGGAGAAACACGCAAACAGACTCCTGCCGAGCATCCATCAGGAGAGACACAAGCTCCATAAACAAAGGCAGAGTCGTCTCCTGCTCTTCCATGCAGGCATTTTCCCTGTGAACCCGGCAGCCCCCAGTCCCAGCCTGGCCATGTAGGACCAGAGCCCCTCAGTAGAGTTTCCAGGACTCTAGGCCCTTGCTCACAGATGAGAAAACAGATTCAAGCTGGGCTTGCTAGTGCATACCTATACTCCCAATGTGGGGGAGGCTGAAGCAGGAGGATGGCTGCGAGTTTGAGGACAGCTTAGGCTACATTGTGAATTCCAGGACAGCCTAAGCTACAGAGGGAAACCTTGAAGGGACACACACACACACACACACACACACACACACACACACACACACACACAGAGAGAGGAGAGAGAGAGAGAGAGAGAGAGAGAGAGAGAGAGAGAGAGAGAGAGAGGATCACACAACACAGCCAGGCTACCAGTCAAGCTATTGTGGCTAGCAGACTACATTCCAACACTGTACTTACAACTCAACTAATAAAAAAGAGCACCATCTTGCCGGGCAGTGGTGGCACATGCTGCCTTTAGTCCCAGCACTCAGGAGACAGAGGCAGGCAGATCTCTGTGAGTTCGAGGCCAGCCTGGTCTACAGAGCGAGATCCAGGACAGGCACTAAAACTGCACAGAGAAACCCTGTCTCAAAAAACCAAAAAAAAAAAAAAAAAAAAGCACCATCTCAAGCTAGGTATGGAGCTACACTTGGCACTTGGGAGTTTGCGGCTGGGAGATCATGAGTTCAAGCCAACCGGGATGACACGGTGAGCCCTTGTTTCAAAAAAATCACAGGTGACTAGAGACATGGCTCAGTAGGCGAGAGCATTTGCTTTGAAAACATGAGGGACCAGAGTTCAGATCCCGGTGTCCTTGTAATAAGCCAGGCTTTGAGCGTGCATGAGCGTGCAGTTGTGTACACACACAAGTAAGAAAGAAAATAAGGTGGGCATAGCGGCGCACGCCTTTAACCCCAGCACTCGGGAGACAGAAGCAGGCGGATCTCTGTGAGTTTCAGGCCAGCCTGGGCTACAGAGTGAGTTTCAGGCCAGCCTGGGCTACAGAGTGAGATCATGTCTCAAACAACCACGACAAAGAAAATGAGTAAGTCCTTTAAAAATGAAAGTTAACATGAAAGAGCAACACAGATTTAAATTTAGAAACCACACACAAAAGAAGGTAAACAGCACACATTTTGTCCAAAGCGTTTTGCCTAGATGGACACCATCTGTGGGGGGAAGGTATTTATCCTCCCATTTTTTAGGTGGGGAACTTCAGATACAGGGAGCAAGACCAGGCGACTGTCTAAGTCCTGCTGAGATGCAGGGAAGGCAGGACGTGAAGGGCAGGGGAAGCCCAGAGAGGCCCTGGTTCTGTGTTCTGCTAGGTTCTACCTGAGTGCTCCAGTCTTCAGCATCCTGCAGGCTGGTCCCTACTCCTAACTTCTGTCTCCAAGGACACCAAGGCTCAGGGAAGGCAGCTGCCCCGGCGGCATGCTCTGTGAAAGAAAGGTGAGGCTTGGAGCCTGCCTTGTGGGGACAAAGCCTCTGCCTGGCTGTGTGGGTTGCATCAGTTCATAGCTGCCTCAGTTTCCCCATGGGCTCAGTGGAATGACTGTTACAGCCCTACCCCTCTACAACCCCCTCCTAGTGGTGGGGGTAGAGGATGGGATAGGATTCCTATGCCCTGAACAGAATCAGTGGAATGTCATGCAGACTGGTTCTGGGTTTAAAGCCCCAGGGGTGATGCTGGGCCTGGCCTCTTCCATGGGGAGACCCCCCACCTCGGGCTCCAGCCCAAATTGCCAGACACAAGTTTGAGAGGACCACCCCCCCCACTCCAGGCAGGGTGACCAGGAGCCAGCCGGCTGGCCATTTGTCCACAGATGGGTGTGCAGATAACAGGCGTCTGGAGATAAGGCAAGGGGAAGAGAGCCAGGCCGAGCCAGCCATGCAGAAGCCTAAGCTGGGGTAGTACAGGCGCCTGCAGAGTGCTACCTCCCAGGCCTGGGGCCAGCCCACAGCTCTCTCTGCCACACTTCCACAGGCCTGCTCTCCTTCCCTCTCCCGCACTTCCTGCCTTTGCCAAAATGAATAAAGCCGATGAACTAACAGGGGTTGGGGAGAGGCTCACAGAGGATCCTGGGCTAGTACTGGAGCTGGCTTAGCAGCCAGCCTATGACGTCCCTGCCCCGAGTCCAGCCTCAGGATGTTCAGCTGCACGGTAAAACAGAGACTCTGACTGTGTCCCCTCTGCTGAGGGAAACCATAAAGGTGGAAACATTAGGTCACAGCTAGAAACCAGTGTCTCTGGGATCCCAATTTAGGCAGTCTGGCCTCGGGGGTGGCCTCTCTACTGCTTCAAATGTCACCTATGATTGACATTATTACAGGAAAAAAAAACAAACAAACAAACCAGCTGAGCCTATTTGATTTTTTTCTTCGTTTTGTTTTTGAGATAGTGTCTCACATGGCCCATACTGGCTTCAAACTTACTAGGTAGGCAGGATGACCTTGAACTTCTGTTCTTCCTCCCTGTACCTACAGAGTGCAGGGATTACAGGTACGCACCTCCCACGGGGTTCATGCCGTGCTAGGGATTGAACCTAGGACCGCCTGCATATTAGGTGAATGCTCTACCAACTGAGCTGCTCCCCCCAGCCCCCATACACTTCCATGTATGTTTACTTCATGTTTGGGAACATAGACAATCACATTTCAGTCCGTGTCAGATCACAGATAGGAGATTACGTCTTCTGGTGACGTGGCTGTCATGCAGGGTCATGCCTCCGTCTGGGGAGTAAGGAGATTGATGGCTCCTTGACGCATTTCTCACAAGGCTCCCTGTCAGGAGACATGGGATTATAGTGACAGCATTGGGTAGGAGAGCTGAGCTGCTCTGCTCTCTCGTGCTCAAGCTGCGATCACCAAAAAATGTCTCCAGGCTTGGTCCAATATTCAAGGCAGCCGTTGCCCTGGAGGGTACTGCTAAGAGGGGTGTTCCTTGCTTAGGTCCATGTGCAGGCGTGGCTTGCTGAAATCAGAGGAGCCATCGATAAAGATGGAGTGTGAAGAGTCAAAGTGATGGATGGATGGGTTGAGGAAGGACAGAAATGATGGACGTATGATGATTGAGGGAACCAGATTTAAAAAGAGAGAGAGAGAGAGAGAGAGAGAGAGAGAGAGAGAGAGTGAGCTGGATGTGGTGGCACACTCCTTTTATCCCAGCACTCAAGGGGCAGAGACAGGTGAATCTATGGATGTGGGACCAGTCTGTTCTCCATAGTGAGTTCCAGGCAGGTCAGGGCTACATCGCGAGACCCTGTCTCCAAACTACAACAAAAGCAGAGGCTGAGTGGGGCTCACCTATCATCCCAACACTGGGAGTAGAGGCAGGAGGATCGGGAATTCAAGGTTAGGCCAGGCGTCGTGGCCCATGCCTTTAATCCCAGCGCTCAGGAGGCAGAGGCAGGCAGATCTCTAAATTTGAGGCCAGCCTGGTCAACAGAGTGAGTTCCAGGACTACACGGGTCGACACAGAGAAACCTGGTCTACAAAACAAAACAAAACAAAACAAAACAAAACAAAACAAAAAAACCAAAATAAAACCTAAAACAAAACAAAAAAAGAAAAGAAAAAAATGAAGAGAAAGAAAAAGAAATTTAAGGCTATCCTCAGATAATAGGGAGTTTGAGACCAATTTGGGATATGTAAGACCCTGAGTAAAAAGATAAAGAGTTGGGAAGAAAAACATTGGAGTCTGGAGAATGTGGGACTGAGACCATTAGTCAACAACTGCAACTCCCCACCCGCCCCCACCCCCTGCCCCCAGTTTTACAGGAAAGGAGAGAGGTCTGCAGAGGACAGGGGCTTGTCTGAGCTCATAAACACACCAAATCAAGGCAAGATGGAAGGCTCAGGCACTGGCTTCAGCCCAAGGCTCTGGACTCAGGAATGTGAAGAAGAAAGGCAGGGGCCGGCCATTCTGGGAAACCTTCTTTGCTCTTGTAGATGGCATTCTGGGGCTTGAGAGCAGGTTACTATTCAGTCTGATGCCTTTAGATGAAGTTTGGAACACTCTGCAGACAAGGGACCCCTAGGGGACTTGGTCTATGGTGCTCTCGGTATGGTGGGTCTGCATTCACCCTACGATGAGGACCAGGAGAGAAGCATGGGAATGCTTACAGAGTCAGAGATAGGGTGCTGAGCTATGAGATGGGGGCACCAGGGTTGATGAGAAAGAGGTAACCCAACAGCAGAGTGGCCATGGCTTTGAGGAGACCCATCCCCGCAAGATGGCTGTAATGAGGGTAACAGTTCTTCTTCACAGAACACTGACTATGCACCTAAGGTCCTACATTGTGTCCACAGAGTAGAGGATCCAAAGCTGAGTCCAGCTGGTGCCACACACTGTATACCTAACCATGACGCGCCCCCGCCATGCCCCGTCCTAAGTCGTGGCCCACAGAACAGCCATTAACCTCGACATGCCGACAGCTTTTACTGTCCGTTTTTAATTTTTGTGTTTTTGACAGCTTCAGATAGCTATATGATCGATTTTGGTAATTTTCACCCCCCTTCTCCTCCCTCCCTTTCCCAATAGAATCCTCACCAAATTCTTTTTTATTCTTGCCTAAGCACAGGTGGGAATTACGGGAGCACAGGCGATTAACAATCCCCACCCCAACACTGCTGATTGCCAAGAGTCCCTCAGGGAGGGTGCAGCCTCATGAGTGCCTCCCTACCCATGATGCAAAGTGGACAAGTGAGTGGGCCCAGTCTGTGCAGTGAACCATACGACAGTGAGTGCAATGGCCAAGTCTTGTCCAGAAGACATCTTTTTGCAGCTCATCTCTTTTACCTTGTTTTTACATTCTTTCTGCAGATTCCCCCTACCACCCCCCCTCCCCGCACCCTGGCCCTTTTTTTTTCATGTTATTTAATTGAGCCTTGGAGGGGGTGATATAGCTGCCCCACGTATGGCCAAGTAGTTCATCATTACTTATTCTCAGCTCTTACCAGTTGTAATTTCTGTATTAATCACTGCTCAATTTAGTAAGACACTTCCCTGATGAAAGCTGAGCATAGAACTAATCTCAAACAGTGGCTTGTAGCTGGGACTGACAGGATTCCCCCCCCTCAAGAAAGAGTTTCTCTGTGTAGCTTTGGAGCCTGTCCTGGATCTCGCTCTGTAGATCAAGCTGGCCTCAAACTCACAGAGATCCACCTGCCTCTGCCTCCCGAGTGCTGGGACTAAAGGCATGCACCACCACCACCCGGCTGTGACAGGAAGGATTCTTTTTTTTTTTTTTTAAGCTCCTAAATTTAATAAAGAAGTAAATAAGCAATAAATTTCAATTGAAAATAAACAGCACAAACCAGAAAAAAATATAAAAAGAGAAAAATCAAGAAACTTTAAAATAAAGGGAAATAAAAACACAAAGCAATATTAAGCACTGTGTAAGGGATGACAATTTACTCAGGGTGAGCTAACTGAATCCCCCTCTGCAGAATAGACACTACCACACCAAGTTTCTGACAGGAAGGATTCTTAACAGCAGGATATAGTCAGGATGGGCAAACAAAACCTAGCATGTACCTACGGTGGATTATCACTCAGACCCCCAGATGGAGGGAATGTGGATACATGCTGAAACATGAATAACATGCTAAGTGAACCAGCCAGCTGACAAATATCATGTAAGCCCACTAACATGAAGGATCTGGTTCATTCAGACTCCTAGAAATATGAGGTAGGGAGCTGGGGACAGCAGAAGCTGTTTTCGATGGGTGGTGATGACTTTCAGTTTTATAAGATGAATTTTGGAGATTGGATACACATCAATGTACTTTTCTGTGTGAGAGACAAGGTTGCATGTAGTCCAGGCTGGCCTTAAACTCATTGTGTAGCTGAGGATGACTCTGAACTTTCTGATCCTTATTCTGAGAGCTGAGATGGGTGACTTGTGAGTATACATTATACCATTAAATTGCATTAAAATTATTACATTGATAAGTTTTATTTATGTGTATTTTGTTGCATTCTTTAAAAAGACGAGGAAGAGCTGGGTAGTAGTGATGCATGCTTTTAATCCCAGGACTCCAGGATTAGCCAGCCTGGTCTACAGAGGGATTTCCAGAACGGGCAGGACTACACAGAGAAACCCTGTCTCGGGGGAAAAAAAAAAAGCCATTTTAAAAAAGAAAAAGATGAGGAAGAAGAACATCGGTGAAGTCGAGCCACTGTGAACCATACTCCACACAAGCCTTCATGACTGGAAGTGGGAATTCAGAAGGGAACTGGTGGACAGGGCAGCCTTGTGGATGTGGGGACAGGACTGACTCAGTGGCCCAGTGGGGTGGATGTTCCTTGGGGAAAGTTTGCCTGAAGCTCTGTCTCTCTGTGGACTGCAAGTCCATCGCTGTCTTCTGGGCCCTGGTGCCCTGAGATTAGCTGGGCCACAGGTCAGGAAGAGGGTGGCAAGAGCTGACGCTGGGAGCTGGCCAAACCTCTGTGGTTCTGGCCCCAACACAGTTCAGAGGGGCTCAATCTGGAGGCCAAAGGCCTCATTTCTGCCCCCAAATCTCCAGACATCTCTTCTCACAAGGAGACTTACTCCTTCCAAATTGTGACAAATCCTGACAGATGTCTCTTTTAGCAACTGTCATGGGAAATCCTACTATGTTGGGAAGCACAGTTCTCGACCCATCAGAAGTACCCAGAATGAGGCTACATAGCAGGGGGGACCCTAGGATGACTGTGGCTTATAATAAAGTTTTGGTTTTACTCAATCACTGGGCAAGCCTCAGTGAAACATTTTACTACTAGGATAAGAATTGGTACTGTATCAAGCTGATAATAGAAAAATAAATAAATAAATAAATAAATAAATAAATAAATAAATAAATAAATAAATAAATAAATAAATAAATAAAGAAGTACCCAGAACAAGTGACCCTGTGTGGTCAGGTGGTCGAGACATACAGTAATTGAAAGAGATGGAGGGAACTAGGAAGACAGGCAATTTACTTAATTTTTTACTGATAAAATGCACAGAACCAGACATGTATCATTTCTCCACAAGAATGTGAAGGGGTCTAGCAGTGTGAATTTCATTCACAATGGCCAGTAGGCATCACCACCATCTTTTTCATTCACAATGGCCAGTAGGCATCACCACCATCTTCTTCAGGACGTGCCCATCAGGACATTCCCTTAAATGGAATCTGTAGGCACACTGTTTGGAGTATAGACACACACTTACACCCACAGACACTCACAGTGTGTGTACACAAGCACATATGGACACGTACAAACATGCATCGACACATCACACACACAGATGCACACAGACACACATATACACACAAACACACAAGTACACACAGATACAAACACTCATAGACCTATCATACACACTGATGCACACAAACACAGACACATTTACATATAGTCACACAAAGACACATATATACACCATACACACAGATGCACATAAACACATACAGATACACACAGACATAAACACATAGTTACATATATGCACACAGACATGCAAATATAGATAGACACACACATACACAGAGACACACACAAGCATATAGACACATTCACACACACATATATATACATAGACATATATATATACATACACACAGATACACATATAGACACATACATACAGAGAGACACACAAACACAGAAACACAGAGAGACACACATAAACATACACACACACACACACACACACACACACACACACACCTCAACTTCTACAGGTAGAGATGGGCTCTGGAAAGACATGAGAAATCGCACAGTCTGGCGAGGCTGGTGGATGTGAACAGACGTGGGGAGACTTCAGGTTTTATATCTGAGAGTGTTTTGTTGATGTTTCCCCCTGAGGCAGTTCCAGTCCTTACATTCTGACTGAACTTAGGTGCCAGGCGCTCTCCTTCCCTTTTCCAGACGGATGCATTGCTGTGGCTGCTTTTCCCACCTCCCCAGGGACAATTTCTGGTCGTGTTTGGTGTGGTGTAAAGATGGCTGGCTGTGTGAAGGCAGTATGGTCTCTGCTCCTTCCTGTCAGCGCAGACTCGTCTCCATCCACACGGAACGCCCTGGCACAGCCATCCTAGGCATCTACAGCGCAAATCAGTCTCAGGAACCCCCTCCAGGTATCCCCAGAGCAGGAGGAAGCGAGATGCTGGGAGATAGAGGGTCCATCTAGTGCTGGATACCTGCATGGGATAACTGGAGTTGGGACTAGAAAGATACTTCCTGTCACCTTCCCCTCGGGGACAGCCACAGGTCTGCTCTGAGCAGCCCCAGGAATCCTCAGCAGTCACAGGCCACACCAGGCTCCTTGTCCTCACTGAACGTTTTCCCTCACATATTTAAGCATTTGGCACATTAAAATATATTCACAAACTGAATGCTGACACACTTAAATACGTTAATTCAAATATACAGAATATTTAAAGATGTTGTTATAATTAAATATTTATGTATTTAAATATATCGATAACTATTAAAATAGTAAACATCTGTTCATCTGCTTTGTACCATGTAAAAACAATGCAATTCTCTTACTTCAGGAAGCAAGACCCGTCAAACAGGACACAATAAATGTGGGATGTCCAGTACCTCGAGAAGGCTGTACAGTGCGGGGAAGGCAGTATGGTCTCTGCTCCTTCCTGTCAGCGCAGACTCATCTCCATCCACACGGAACGCCTTGGCTTTGGCGGTAGGCACATTTTCTCTCTCTCTTTCTTTTTTTTTTTTTTCATTTTTGTTTTTGTTTTTTTGAGACAGGGTTTGTCTGTGTAGCTTTGGTGCCTGTCCTGGAACTCACTCTGTAGCTGAGTGATCACAGAGGTCCGTCTGCCTCTGCCTCCCGAGTGCTGGGACTAAAGGCGTGCGCCACCACCGCCCGACTTGTAGGCACCTTTTCATAAGGGCTTCAGCCTCTCTGAACATGGGAAGAACTCACAGAAATGTTAGCTGCCTTAATACTCACAAAATGATGAGATTAAAGGCATGTGCCACCACACAGAGCTTATTATTTTTGTATACTACAAAAAGAGACCATGTCTTAAAAAGCAAAAAATAGGGGAGCAGGTAAAGAGATGGCTCAGTGGTTAGAGCACTGGCTGCTCTTCCAGAGGACCCGGGTTCAATTCCGGAACCCGCGTGGCAGCTCACAACTGTCTGTAACTCCAGTTCCAGGGGTTCTGACACCCTCACACAGACATACATGCAAACAAAACACCAATTATACATAAAATAAGAATAAATAAAGCATCTAAGAAATTAAACAAAGCAAAACAAAAACCCATCTATTTCAGGAAAAAGTAGGCTGTCTGACCATGGCCTTTACTGGGTTCTTCGCATCCTCTAAGCATTTGCCTGATCTCAGTTGTTATCCTGGGGTCTTCAGAGTGGGGTGGTGGTAGTCTAGGAGAGTCTGTGGCCCTTAGAGGTCAGGGCTCCGCAAAACTCCCTGAAAGCTGTGACTCCCCCTCAGGAGGTCACTGGGGGCCTTTAGAAGAGCCACTCCTTCCCAGTCCCCCTGTGACACAGCCTAGAAAAAATCCAGACTGACCAGTGAACAGCTCAGGAAACTCGCAGTCACCCCCTCTGGCAGGGTAGAACTCCACCCTAGGACTCACCTAGACTCAGGGGTCATGGTGGAGACATAGGACCTTCACATCCTGAACAAAGGGTGTGGAAGGAGAGTTGGCACTTCTCCCTGGGCCAGAGGTGCCTTTGTAGCATCTTGTGCTTCCCCAGAGACCCCAGAGAGCCCAGACTATTCTAGTAACATGGCCCCTGCCTTCCCTCCAGGGCTTTCGCTGGAACTTTCATCAGAATCCTTTGGAATGCCACTTCAATTCCACGTGCCTGGAGGAGCCAGGGCACTCTCCCAGCTCTAGGGTTCCAAGAAGGATTGCAGGGTCTCCTGGGCTGGCAGAGGCCACCTATGTGACCCAAGCTAGCAGCCCAAGACTCTCCAACCGACCCTTCCTCACTGTCATCCACTCTGGCCGCCTCCTGCTTTCTCCACAGGGACCCAGGACACATTTGTTGGAGTCCAAGAGCCATGTTGTCTGCAGCTCATCACCTATGGCCCCCTAGAGTTCCACACCCCAACGACTGCCCAGTTAACCTGCTTACCTCCAGCTACGCGCTCAAAAGATTCATCCTTACGAAGCTTCAGGCACTGTTTGAAAGAAGCCAGTCCACCCAAGACCACGTTGTGGTTGCGGGAGTCCATTTCAAAACACCAGGAGCAGGCAGATGCCTAATGGCAGAAAGTGAATAGATGGTTGCCAGAGACTGGAGATAAAGGGGACCCAGGGAAGACCCACTTGATGGTCTCAGGGTTCCCTTAGGATCTGTTCTGGAATTAAACTGCCATGGTGTTCACATGAGCAAATTCGCTAAACTCTACAGGATTGGAGACTTTCAGAAGATAACTGGTGTGGCAACTGAATTCTGTCACAATAAAGGTTGTTCTACAGATTTTTTTTTTTTTTCTAGAACTGAGGACCGAACCCAGGGCCTTGCGCTTGCTAGGCAAGCACTCTACCACCGAGCTAAATCCCCAACCCCGTTCTACAGGATTTTAATTGATGGATTGGTTGATTGGGAGGTGTGTGTGCAGCGTGGCATGCCACAGCTCACATGTAGGGATCAGTGGACAACTTGCAGGCATTGATTCTTTCCTTTCAGCGCGTGGATCCTGGGGGGATGGAACTGAAGACCTCACGCTGGTCAGCAAGTACCTTAACTAGCCCTCTGAGACATCTTGCTGGCACCAGAATTTTTTGTTTTGTTTTATTTAAGAGAGAGTCTCTAGCTCAGACTGGCCTTAAATTCTCCATGTAGCTGAGCATGGCCTGAAACTTCTGATCCTCCTGAATGCTGGATACCAGGTATGTGCCATCACACTCAGTTTATGCAGTACCTGGCTTTGTGCTGGCTAGGTAAGCACTCTCCCAACTGAGCCACATCCCTAGCCCAAGGCTTTTTTTTTTTTTTTTTTTTTTAAAGATAGGAACTCATAGCCCTGGAGTCCTGGCACATACCTTTAATCCCAGCACCTGGGAGGCAGAGGTAGGCAGATCTCTAAGTTTGAGGCCAGCCTGGTCTATAGAGTGAGTTCTGAGACTGCCAGGGATAGACAGAGAAACCCAATCACAGAAAAAAAAAAAAGAAAGAAAGAAAGAAAGAGAAAAAAAGAACTCTCTAACTCCAGTTCCAGAGGATCTAAAGATCTAAAATCCTAACACAGACATACATGAAGGCAAAACACCAATGCACATAACAAAAATAAATAAATAAATAAATAAATAAATAAATAAATAAATAAAATATGCCAGGTGGTGGTGGCGCATGCATGCCTTTGATTCCAGCACTTGGGAGGCAGAGGTAGGCGGACCTCTGTGAGTTCGAGGCCAGCCTGGTCTACAAAGTGAGTTCCAGGACAGGCTCCAAAACTACACAGAGAAACCCTGTCTCAAAAAAAAAACAAAAAAACAAAAAAAAAAAAAAAGAAACTCACAATGTAAGGTAGACCAGGCTGGTCTAGAACTCACTATGTAGACCAAGCTGGCCTTAGCCTTGAACCCACAGTGATAAGATTGCCTCTGCCTCCCAAGTGCTGAGATTAAAGGCCTGTGCCACCATGCCTGCCCCAAGATAGTTTTTTTGTTTGTTTGTTTTTGGTTTTTTTTTTTTTTTTTTTTTTTGGTTTTTCGAGACAGGGTTTCTCTGTGTAGCTTTGCGCCTTTCCTGGAACTCGCTTTGGAGACCAGGCTGGCCTCGAACTCACAGAGATCCTCCTGGCTCTGCTTCCCGAGTGCTGGGATTGAAGGCGTGTGCCACCACCGCCCGGCCTCCAAGATAGTTTTTAAAAAATGATATGGACAGCAAGTGGCCTTGTGCGTAAGATGTCCCTTGGCAATGGTATTTGAAACTGCAGTTCCTCTCTGCCCCTCATGCCAGCCTGAACTCCACTTCATGTCCTCTGTTCTGTGTATGCCTCTGCCTTGCTGTCTCTGCTCATGTCGCTATCCCGCTAGAATGTCAACAGGGAAGTGACGTCCTGCCGGCCATGGTGCCCTCCATGTTTGACACGGAGCAGATCTGTACGGACAGCTGTGGGACTCATCATCCATTTCATCAGGGTGAGGGTTGCCCTGCCCAGGAGCTCTGAGAGTGAGGTATGAAGCCTTTGAACCAGAGTTGCATGACGACTCTACTTTCGTAATCCATCAGCCTCCTTCCTCTCATTCCTCACTCCCCACCTCATGGAATCCTCCCGGGTTCCCTCAAGGACAGCCTCCTGCCACACTTTCCCCCTTCCTCCTACCCCTGCATCTGCTGGCCTCCGATCTCTCACTCTGAGAGCACCTGGAGTGCTTCCCTTTCTCCACAGTACACAGTCCCCTCTTTAAATGGGTCATTGACTTCCTACTGCTTTGGAATAAAGGTTGACATCACAGCCCAAGGTTCAAAGCTTGTTGGGACCTGACTGCCACCACCCTCTCCTCCTACTAGGCCTCTCGCACCTCCAGAGTGTCTGCTGCACAGTCTCTCTTGATGCCTCTGAGGGAGAAAGCCCTCAACACATACGGCTGCTCTTGGCACAGACTGTACCAGTTGCCTGGAATACTCGTCCTGCTGCTGTGCCCCTCAGAGATCAAGTTCAGCTTTCCTCGTGGAACTTTTCTGTGGCCTGGAACTTGCATGTAGAGCAGACTGGCCTTGAATTCACAGAACTCTGCTTGTGTCTGCCTCCTAACTGCTGGGAAATAAAGGCACGAGCTACCACTGGCCAGTTATCTTTCTTGCTGTGTTTGTTTGTGTGGTGGTCTGACACTCTGCCAAGATGAACAGCCCCAGCCAGTCCTGGTAGGTACTAGATGCTCATAAGAAATTGTTTTCAAGGGCCCATAAAATACTGAGAGGTAAAGACACATGCCACCAAGCCTGACCACCTGAGTTTGATCCCCTAGAACGATGTGATAGAAGGAGAGAACTGAGAACTCTTTGTTGTTGTTGCTGCTGCTGTTTTTTCAAGATAAGTCTCACTATGTAGCTCTGACTGTTCTGGAAATCGCTTTGTAGACCAGGCTGGCCTCGAACTCACAGAGATCCGCCTGCCTCTGCCTCCCGAGTGCTGGGATCAAAGGTGTGTGCCACCACCGCTCGACTGAGAACTCTCTTATAATGTCTCTTATAAGTTGTCTTCTAAGCTAGGCATGCACACTAAGGTATACCTGTGCATGTGTGTGTGTGTGTGCGCGCACACACAAGCACACACACACACACAGAGCCAAGTAAAATTGCTACTAGCAAATAAAGAAACGCACACACACACACTCACTGCTTCTCCATATCCCCCTGCCATGCTTCTCTCGGATGCCTGGTGTCTCTCAAGTACCCCACACTCTGGGACCAGACTCCAGGGCTTATGCCCAAAACATACTAGATGGCTCTGCGACAGCCCTTGGTGACAGGGAAAGGTGGAGGAGTCTGCAGGCTGGTGTCTTCTTTGTGGGCCTTTGGATTCCACCAGCTGGCAATGGGTAAGTTGGCTGGAGTTAAGTTTGGCTAAAGTACGGCACACCTACTGCAACATCTCCAGGATGCTTGGCAAACTCAGGTCACCAGGCCCAGGCTAGCTTGGCCTAGAATCTCCCAAGAAGGGGCTCTTTCCTACCAGGAAATGCATGGGGCCCCTGCATTCCCAGCAAGTACACAAGTGGTGACCCCCTAGTGACTTCCACTTTCTTATTACTGATGGACACTTACCAGGCTGTTTCTCTGTCTCTTGTTTGCTTATTTGGTTTTTTGTTTGTTTGTTTTAAAATGGGGTTTCTCTGTGTAACAGTCCTGGCTGTCCTGGAACTCACTCTGTAGACCAGGCTGGCCTTGAACTCAGAGATCCGCCTGCCTCTGCCTCTCCAGTGCTGGGATTAAAGGCGTGCGCCACCACTGCCTGGCTGTCTTATTTGTTTTCATTCTCGTTTTTTGTTTAGCTCAGGTTTGCCTCAAATTTACTGTATAGCCAAGGATGACCTCGAACTGCCTCTGACTCCTGAGTGCCGGGATTAAAGATGTGCACCAACGTGCCTGGACAGTCTATGCACGCTTGATGATATTTTCAATGTGCCGAGAATCTATCGGGAATCAACTCTACAAGCTGAATGCATCTGAATTTGATTCTTCCTGCCTTCTAAGTGGGAATGAATGAAAATCAAAGCTACGCAGTCATGTTAGGGTTCCTGGGGAGGACTTTCTCAGGATTGCTTCTTCTCGACCCTCTCAAATGCACACATGTGTGCACACACGTAACATATACACCGTGGGTCTTTGGCATTGTTGATGGTTTGAAATCATGGCTCCTTACAGAATAGGGTGTAGATCCCTGACACCCTGGACTCCCCTAGCAGTTTAGGGCTGGCCTCAGCTAGGAATTCACAGCCATCTTTTCTAATGAGCCCTGAAGGGAGCCCTGGCCCCGGACCAGCCCCATCCACACCTGTGAAGATGGAGTCTGTTGCCTGGGGGAAGGACGGCCCTGGATTTCCCACTACATCAGCTGAAGCCTCCAGAGTTGCAAACGGAGGCCCCGTCCTACCACAGATGTGTTCGGTTTGGCTCAATCACACTGAACATGTGTTTCAAGTTAGAACATTTAAAAGTGGGAGATTTGATACACTAATCTCACATTCCTGGCTGCTCCTGAGAATGTGTGGTGGTTGGTGGCTCTGCACCCACAGTCTCAGGTGGCCACACTGGCCCCCAGGGTTAACACGGACAAGATTCCAATGACAGGGCACTGCCCTCCAGCCTGCATAGGTGCCCCCTGGCTCAGTTTAGTCAAGAACAGTTTAGCCCAGCCTTGGAAGTCCTGTTTCCCCTTTGGGGGGGACTCTGAAGAACACTGAACAGTGGCCCATGGGCACATCACCATGGGCCTCTATAGGCCTTTTCATTGGCTAAGATATGTCTCAAATTGCCCCTGTGTGGTAGAAAATAATGGCACATTAACATCTATGGTGTAGTGAGTACTAATTACAAACTGAATACAACAAGCTAAACTCTTCTTCAGTGTGTATGTCCTTCAGGCCTCCCATCAGGCTTCCTAGGCAAGTCTGTTTCTATTTACCTGGTAAAGAAACAAGGTCAGGCATTCAGGAGGCAGAGGTAGGCAGATCTCTGCGAGTTTGAGGCCAGCCTGGTTTACAGAGCGAGTTCGAGGATAGCCAGGGCTACATAATAAGACCCTGTCTTGAAAGAAAGAAAGAAAGAAAGAAAGAAAGAAAGAAAGAAAGAAAGAAAGAAAGAAAGAAAGAAAGAAGAAAGGAAGGAAGGAAGGAAGGAAGGAAGGAAGGAAGAAAGAAAGAAAGAAAGAAAGAAGGAAAGGAAGGAAGGAAGGAAGGAAGGAAGGAAGGAAGGAAGGAAGGAAGAAAAAAGAAAGGTCCAGGAAGTGTAGGTAACCTGACCAGTTGACACCCGAAGCAAGTGATGAGCCTCATTCCAAACTCTAACACTCAGCACGCCAGGCCCTACCGCCTGGGGAGCAGCACGAAGTCGCTCAAAGGTTAAAGTGTGAAGCTAACACAGAGAAGGGGCTGGCAAGACCACGGCCACAGCATGTGGGGACAAACATAGCATGGATAAACATGGTTTGGGGACAGGGAGACTGAGTACTTGCCTAGAACACACAAAGCTCTGGGTTCCATCCATAGCACTGAATAAACTGGGTGCAGTGACTTATGCCTATAATCCTAGCCCTTGGAAGGTAGAGGCAGGAGGATTAGAAGTTCGAGCTCATCCTTGGCTATGGCCGGAGTTTGAGGCCAATCTGGGATACACGACACCTTGTCTCCAACCCCATGGTTAAGGGGTTAGACACAACTGGTCTCAAAGCCCAGTTCCTGGCCGGGCAGTGGTGGCACATGCCTTTAATCCCAGCACTCGGGAGGCAGAGGCAGGCGGATCTCTGAGTTTGAGGCTAGCCTGATCTACAGAGCGAGTTCCGGGGCAGTCAGGGCTACACAGAGAAACCTTGTCTCAGCCCCCGCTCCCGGGGCGAGGGGTGGGGGGAGTTGTTAGTTCTTGGTGGCACCTGTTACTGGTTGTGCTTCAGAATGCTCTCTGAACCTCAGCTTTCCCTGGAATTTGAGAAATGGCACTTGGTGCCTGGCTGACGCCAACATGGAGACATTACATTGTAAGTGCTGTATCTCTCGAGTTCCTTGGAGATAGGATCAGACAGTCTTAAATGTTAGCAAGAAGGGGGATTGAAAAAGCTTGTGTGGTGTGCACCTGCAAGTCCCGCACTCAGGAGGCAGAGGCGGGAAGGTTGTAAATTGCAGGCCAGCCCTGGGTTGTGTCATAAAAGGCTTGTAAAAAACAAACAAACAAACAAACAAAACCTTGAGGTCTGGGGATATTATAGCTCAGAGTGCTTGCCTACCATGACAAGGTTTGAGCCTTAGCAACTGAAGGGGCATAAGAAGGAGGAGGAGAAGGAGAAAGAAGAGGGAGAGGAAGGAGGTAAGAGGGAGAGGAGGAGGGGGAGGAAAAGGTAGGCTCTCACTTGAGAGAAGAACGTGAGATGCTCAAGAGAGTCCCAAGGAAACCTCATGTGTTTCCTGCACACTAGGCTGGCACTCTATCCATGAATATCCCTAGCTCTTATTTATCCTTTTTATGCAGTGCTCAAAACACCCAGAGATTGGCACATGTTAAGCTTTCTACCAACTGGCTACATCCCCAGACCCCAAAGATACATGTTTATTCATTCCGTGTGTACTTTATCCGTTCTGGGATGCTTGGAAATCAAGAGGACAGTAATGGGGGTTGGAGACTTAGCTCAGTGGTTGAGCACTTGCCTAGCAAGTGCAAGGCCCTGGGTTCGGTCCTCAGCTCCCGGAAAAAAAAAGAGGACAGTAATGAAATGATGGACCGCCTTGACAGACAGCCCCTCTGGAACATCAAGCTTCCAGCTTCTTTTCTCTTCTGTCCTTGCCTCGGTGTCTTGGGACATGAGCCTTGGGTCACATTCCTACCTGGGTGACAATAGGTTAACTGGAAGGGAAGCTTGAGACAAAGATTCTTGTGCAATTTCTTTATTGAGAAAACTGTCAGGAGCTGAGGAGGCCGGAAGCAGGATCACAGAGGGCAAGAGGCCAAAGAGGTTTCCGGGGGTTGATCCCTGGGGAGCTGCAGAGGAGCGTGAATTGCCTGCAGGACTTGCCTTGCTGGGAGGCCAGGGGACCCTGTGGATCCACAGTGGTCAGTCATCCACCCCAGGCCACCCAGGGGGGACAGGATAATACCCGAGGCTAGTCACCTGGGGCAGTCCCAGGAGGCAACAGGCAGCTGTGAGCCTTCAGTCCAGTTTCCCAGTCTTCACAGGGAAGCAGAGAAGAGGGCCGGGTCTGGAAAGGGCCACCCGTTACAGACTGTCCTTCAGCTCTAACATTGTGGGGGGAATATCAGTACCTGAGAAAAACGGACTGTTATTTGCAGAGGAGGCTCTGCTGGGTTCAGGGAGCAAAGAACCAGAACAAAACAAAAGAAAACGAACACAGGTAAATCCTCCTCCCAGGCAGCTCCTGTCCTGCTCAGTGAAAGTCCTAAAACTGATGGTGGCTCTTATTCCTCATGGAACAGGATGTGAGGACATATGTCAGCCAAGAGGCTGGGATTCTGAGATGCCACATGCCCAGGGTAAAGTACAGGGTCACCAAACCACATTGACAAATTGGGCAACCCTTGGCCTGGGGATATGGCCCAGTTGGTAGAAGGCTTCCTTAGCGAGCAGGAAGTCCTGGGTTCTATCCTGGGACTTCTGAGACCCAGAAGTTCAATGTTATCCTCAGGTATGTAGAAGTTTGAGGCTGGCTCAGACTGTATAAAACCTTTTTCCAAATAAAAACACCTTGCTGTTTACAGTCCCCAAACTACACTGTGAGGGGCTTTGAAAGGGCTGGGAGAGTTGTGTGTTAAACACACATTTTTCTTTACCATACATTAAAAATTTTAAATTTGGGGGCTGGAGAGATGCCTCTGAGGTTAAGAGCATATACTGCTTTTGTAGAAGGCCTGAGCTTGGTTTCCCAGCACCAATCACCTGTAACTCCAGCTCCAGGGGGTCCACAGTCCTCTCCTGGCCCCCCGAGGGCACTGTATTCACAAGCACAAACCCAGACACAGATACACATAATTATAAAATAAAAATAAATCTTAAATAAACAAAGAACCCTGGCTCCTCTTGCAGAAGACCCAAGTTCAATTCCCAGCACCCGCATGGTGGTCCCCAACCATCCATAACTCCAGTTTTAGGGGAATTAATGCCCTCTTCTAGCCTCCTGACGGCAAAACAGTCACATACATGAAATAAAATGAATAAATCTAAAAACCAAAATAAAAATAAACCCACCCAAAACAGCAAACAAACAAAAAGACTAAAACAAAACAATTTAAAATTTGGAACCAGCCGGGCGGTGGTGGCGCACGCCTTTAATCCCAGCACTCGGGAGGCAGAGCCAGGCGGATCTCTGTGAGTTCGAGGCCAGCCTGGGCTACCAAGTGAGTCCCAGGAAAGGCACAAAACTACACAGAGAAACCCTGTCTCGAAAAACAAAAAAAAAAAAAAATAAAATAAAATAAAATAAAATAAAATAAAATAAAATTTGGAACCAGAGAACTGGCCACAGAGTAAAGGAGCCTGCCACCATGACCTGAGGTCGAGTCCCACGGCTCCCAATAGTTGTCTTCTACCTCCACTCATGAATGGTGGCACACATACACATACACCCATACATGTAACAAACATGCTTTAAAAATAATTAAAATTTTAATTTAAAAACTAAGGATGTGAGAAGAATGGCCAGAAACAGGAAGTTATTTTCAAGATGTTTATAGACGTAAAAATTCAGAACATCTGGGCATACACCTTTAATCCCAGCACTTGGGAGGCAGAGGTAGGCAGAGCTCTGTGAGTTCAAAGCCAGCTTGGTCTACAGAGTGAGTTCCAGGACAGCCCGGGCTACACAGAGAAACCCTGTCTTGAAGGGGAAAAAAAATGCAAACAAACAAGCAAACAGACACACAAAACAAATTCAGAACAATGATTTATTTACCACCCACCTCGAGCCATAGGTCAGAAATGGAATTATTTTTGAGGCCTGGAATGTCTGCTGCCGGCGTGAGTGTGGCTGTGGCAGGCACACCCATCTGCATTCAGCCTGAATGGGGCTGCTTCTCCGCTGAGGAGTTCAGCCGTCAGGAATCCAGCCGGACTGCAAAGAAGAAAACCAGTGAGGCAGGGCATAGAGTTTTGTGCCTACAATCCCAGGACTCAGGAAACTGAGGCAGGAGGATCAGGAGTTCAAGGCTAGCCTGAGGTAAAGGGCAAGTTCCAGATCAGCCTGGACTAAGTAGAGAGACCAAGTCTAAAAGAGGGGATGAGGTGCCAGGTACAGTGGCGTACACTTTTAGTCCAGCACCCAGAAGCAGGAGGATCTCTGCGAGTTCCAGGACAGCCTGGTCTACACGGAGAACTCCAGGACAACCAGGCCTACCTAGAAAGACCCTCTCTAAAAGACCCAGTGTGTGTGTGTGTGTGTTATATGTATGCATACATGATAGGGTATTTTACTAATAATTCTCATAAAAATTTCCCATAAATGGGGGAATCAGCTGAGTGAATTAGGGTTCATCCTCTCGGGGTGTGTTGTGTGGTGTGGCCTGACAATACATGCATGTAACCCCAGCACTTAGGAGGCAGACAGAAGATCCCTACAATTTCAGGCTAGCCTGGTCTACATAATGAGTTCGAGGTCAGCCAGGACTGTAGACCAAGACACTGTCTTTAGGAGGGGTAGGATGGGAAAGAGGATAGGAATGTTCTACAGTCTCTAAAAACAAAACCACCCCCAAACAAACTCATGTTGTAGTGTGACACTTGTGATCTGTCACCAGCTTCGGTCACACAGTGAGACCCTGTCTTAACAAAACAAGCAAATAAATTAAAGAATAAAATACGAGCAAGTCTTGAATATGCTATCTGGTGAGTTTCAGGGCACTATGTGCCCTTAAAATTGTGGAGACCGTGTTTTCTGGACACTGGATAGCTTAAGATCTTCAAAGGGACTTGTGAATGACATATTACTTGTGAATGACATATTAAAAACTGCTATTAGAAAATGATATTGATGAGCTGGAGATGGCTCGAGGGGGGAGGGTTAAGAGTATTTCTTGTTCTTGCAGAAGATCAGAGTTTGATTCCCAGCACCCATGTCCTGCAGGTCAGAACTATCTACAGCTCCATTTCCAGGGGATCTGATGCCTTTTCCTGCCTTTTGTGGACACCTGCATGAATGTGCACATACTTACACACACACACACACACACACACACACACACACACACACACACACACCACACACACACACACACACACACACACACACACACGTCTCTAAAAAATAAAATAGAGTGATGGAGGAAGACATCCAATGTCAACCTCTGACCTCCACATACATGTGCATGTTCACCTACACAAACACTCTAATACACACACATACACTATACACACAGACACACTGGAAAGAAAAAAAGTAAAAGAAAAACACACATGTGATGTCATGGTCACACCAAAAGAATAAACAAAGCCCAAATTCACAACCATCAACAATTGTGTCTTCATGGGGGCCCAGGTCATATAAAGTAAACCCGATTCATTATCACCCTTCCTGACCCTATTAAGTGAGAAAAGCAAAGAAGGGATGGATGGTCTGTGCTCTCGTTCTGGAAACAAGAGTGTAAGTGTTGTTTTTCACCCCCAAATTCTGTGTTGCTTTCTGTATGGAAACTAATAAACTGAACTGGGATATAGTGACGTGGTGACATGGTGACGTGCTTGCCTAGCATGTGGAAGACCTTATCCCATCCCCAGCACCACAAAGTGATGATGAAGAGGAAGAAGGAGGAGGAGAAGATGAAGGAGGAGGAGGAGGAGGAGGAGGAGGAGGAGGAGGAGGACTTCTTTCTAAAAACTCTAGCTGAGTCACAGTGAGATAGTTGAGCAGGTAAAGGTACTTGCTGCCAAGTCTGATGACCTAAGCTCTATCCAAGAAGCCCACACGGTGGAAGGAGAGAATCTACTCTCACAAATTGTCCTCTGACCTCCACACACTTCCACTTCACAAAACATGTAAGTGTAATAAAAAAAAACAAAAATAGTAAATAAAGGGCTAGCCAAGTGGTGGTGGCACAGGTCTTTAATCTCAGCAGGAGGATTTCCGAGTTCAAGGCTAGCTTGGTCTACAGAGGAAGTTTCAGGACAGTTAGGATTACACAGAGAAACCCTGTCTCAATAAACAAACAACAAATGACCATCTAACTGGTCATGGTGGTGCATGCCTATGATGCCAGTACAGAAGACTAGGGCAGGGAGGGATTCCTGAGAACCATCCTCAGAAAAGACAAAAAGCAAAAAACATTTGGAGTTGATTTTCCTGCAGAGTGAGAGATAAGGATCCACCCAGTTTCACTCTTCTACATGCAGACACCCAGTTTTCCCAGCATTATTTGTTAAAGAGGCTCTCCTTCTCTGGTGTGTATTTTTGGCATCTTTGTCAGGATTTTGGTGGCTGTAGATACTTGCGTTTGTCTCTGTATCTTTTGTCCCATTGCCCTGATCTACATGTCTGTTTTTTGGGGTTTGTTTGTTTGTTTGTTTGGTTTGTTTTTTTTGTGTGACCATGCCTTAATGGTTTTTGCCACTGAGACTTCATAACCTAATGGGAAATCTGGCGCCATGATTCCTTTTGGATTCGTGCACTGCAGTGTTTAACTAAGCATTACACACAGTAGCTAAGCTCTGGAGCCAGACTGGGTGGACATCAGCGGAGGAATGGATAAGGAAAATGTGGTGTATACACACAGCCAGAAACAAAGAATGAAGTCATGTTGTCTGTGGGAAAATGGATTCAGCTGGCGACAATTGTATGAAGCACATTGAGGCAATCTCAGAAAGACAAATGCAGGTTGGCCAGATGGCTCAGCCGCTAAAGCTATTTGCCATCAAATATGAAGGTCTGAGATCAGTCCCTGGAACCCATTTGTGTACCTGGGCACATGCCCTGCCCTCAGGTGCGCACACACATACACACACACACACACACACACACACACACACACACACACACACAAAATAAATGTTTAAAAGAAGACAAATATGTCAAGCAGTAGTGGCACACTTCTTTAATCCCAGCACTCGGGAGGCAGAGCCAGGCGGATCTCTGTGAGTTCAAGGCCAGCCTGGTCTACTGAGGGAGATCCAGGACATCCAGGGTTACACAGAGAAACCCCGTCTCGAAAAACAAACAAAAAACCAAAAAACAAAACAGACAAGACAGATTTGTTTTCTCTCTTCTGTGATGCCTGTGTTTCACATAGTCACATAAAATAAAACACGCACGTAAAGATTAAGAGGTGAAACAATGCAGGGACACGGGGGGACTGAGGGGAGATCAGGGAAGGTCGGGATGGGTATCGGAGAGCACGCTCAACGCGACACTCAACGCCTGTAAGATTTTTTTTTATCATTTTGTAAAATTAATTTTTTTAAAAACAAATGTAAATCCAACAATGTGCTGGGCCTTGGGATGGAGAGGACTCAGGCCCCTAGATGTGAGGGGGGGGGTCTCCACCAGAGTCCTCAGGGAGGGGCTTCCGGAGGGACAGAGGCTCTGCGACATCTCTGGGGCTCTGGTCCCTGATGGCCTGGCATCCCTACCCTTGTCCCTTCCAGCTTTATCAAGCCTCACACGTTCGGGGCACTTTGCTGCCGGACTTGACAGACCAAACGAAACAGAAGCGGGTGGCAGATAACCACAGCCTCTTCTGGCCACACATGGGCCTGTCGGCTCGTCGGGCCTGCGAGCGAAGGCGTCTTACTTCTCCGACACATTCCACAGCCGTGTCCCTGGGCTGTGAGCCTCCAGAGCTGCTCCCCTGAGCCCCTAGGACTCTCACAGTGGAGACAAAAAGGGAATATTAGATTCCTCATTCCAAAGTCCCAGCTTTGCTGTGTGACCTTGGGCAAGTCCCACCCTCTCACTGGACTTGTGTTTCTGCACCTGGACCTTGACAGGAACGGGGCGGTGGGCTAGATAATTTCTGATACTTTCGTCTTCCTCTCCATGCCCAGGTCTGACTTCAGAATCCCTCAGTTTATTAAAAACAGGAAAATGGTCCCCACACCTCTTGAGTGCCAGTTCAGAATCTCATGGCTGTGTCAGACCAGGACCCTCAGAGATAAGAGCTCAAGAGGTGGACATGTTCCCTCAGACCCAGGGCCCACCCACTTGAAGTGAAAGTTTCATATAAACAGGGTGGTGGTGTCACATGCCTGTAGTCTCAGCACTTGGGAAGCTGAGGCAGGAGAATTGAGAAAAGTTTGAGGACAGTCTGAACTGTACATAGTGAGTTCCAGGCCAGCCTGAATATATAGGAAGGAACCTTTGTCTCAAAAGAACACACACATACACACACTCAATTAGATAAACAAATAATGGGTTTCTTGGGTGTTTTTTGGGGGGGGCGGGATTTCAAGACAGGGTTTCTCTGTGTAGCTTTGCGCCTTTCCTGGAACTCACTTGGTAGCCCAGGCTGGCCTCGAACTCACAGAGATCCGCCCGGCTCTGCCTCCCAAGTGCTGAGATTAAAGGCGTGCGCCACAGAGTGAGTTCCAGGAAAGGCTCCAAAGCTACACAGAGAAACCCTGTCTCAAACCGCCCCCCCCCCCAAAAAAAAAAGAAAAGAAAAAAAGAAAAACAAACAAAAAAAGAAAAAGAAAGAAACTTGCTGCCAAACCCAATACACTGAGACTGATCTCCAGGACCCACACAGTGAAAGGAGAGAACAGACTCCCACAAGTTGTCCTCTGACCTCCACATGTGCTCCCATACACACACACACACACACACACACACACACACACACACACACACACACCACAGACAAAATAGTAAGCGAAAACTTTAAATCTAGAAATAAAAGTAAATGAGAAAAAATTTTTATACAATGACACTTCTGAAATGCATTCTGATATTTTTCTTTATTCTGTTCATTAAAAACAAAATAATTCAGCCGGGCGGCAGTGGCGCACGCCTTTAATCCCAGCACTCGGGACACAGAGCCAGGTGGATCTCTGTGAGTTCGAGGCCAGCCTGGGCTACCAAGTGAGTTCCAGGAAAGGTGCAAAGCTACACAGAGAAACCCTGTCTTGAAAAACAAAACAAAAAAAACCCCAAAAAAACAACAACAAAAAAATCTGTGTTTGGATTGGGGATTTAGCTCAGCGGTAGAGCGCTTGCCTAGCAAGCGCAAGGCCCTGGGTTTGATCCTCAGCTCAATAAAATAATAAAATAATAATAATAATAATAATAATAATAATAATTCAATCTTAATCCATTACAGGACAGTTATGTCTTTATTTCTGGACAAAGTGAGACCAACTCAAGCAAGCATGAATGAGTAGACACGGGCCAATCAGGTGCCCTAGCTCATTGCAGAGGAATGTGTATGTGCGTGTCAGCGGGCTGCACGTGTATGCACGGAGTTTGATCATATTCACCCCATGACCTGCTCTTATCCGACCCTCACTGAGGCCCTGTTCCCCCAGGGGTCCTCCTAGTTCGTCTTGTTTGTTTGTTTATTGTGTGTGCGCACCGGCATGCCACAGTGTGGAGAGGGGGTCAGAGGACAACCTGTGGGAGGTCCTTCTCTCTTTTCACCAGGTAAATACTGGAGATCACACTTGGGTGGTTAAGCAGGGCAGCAAGAACCTTAACCACTGAGTCATTTCACTGGTTCCTCCCTCCCTGCCTGCATTCATGCTCCGTGGTGTGTGTGTGTGTGTGTCTTACTTGGCTTAATTTGGTGGTTGTGTGACCATTGGTGGGGAGGTTATTTACAGTAGCATGGGGAACTTCTCAGTGGCTGTACCACTGAAAAAAGTGACTTTCCTTAGTCACAATTCTTTTTTTTTTTTCAGAGCTGAGGATCGAACCCAGGGCCTTGCGCTTGCTAGGCAAGTGCTCTACCGATGAGCTAAATCCCCAACCCCAACAATTCTTTACTTAACGTTAGATTATACCGATGTCTCCACGTCCTAAGAGTGTACATGGAAGTCGGTATGAGGGGTAACTACTGGACTCTGGATCTAGCTGCAAACCTTGACTTTTCCCAATAGACTGAGGTCTGACTTTGCCCAGGTTAGCCCAGCAGGAGACACACAGCTAGGGACCCAGAGATGATGGGATTCCATATCCTACATACCCCTGAGACATCTCAGTCCCTTAGAGCTGAGTTCAGAAAGTATATCTGCTTTGGCAGGAATGAGCAAAGAAGCCAGCCACTGTGTGCTGCAATAATGTCATTAAGGCTTTAACGATGCCTGAAGATGGACCTTTAAAAACTCAGCTGGATGCAAAAGCTGCACAGAGAAACCCTGTCTCAAAAAAAACAAAACAAAATCAGCTGGTCGAGCAGGGCCGTAGTGGTGCACACCTTTAATCCCAGCACAGGCAGGTGGATCTCTGAGTTTGAGGCCAGCCTGGTCTACAGTGTGAGTTCCAGGGCAATGAGGACTGTCACACAGAGAAACCCTGTCTCAAAGAAAAAAAAAAAATCAGCTGGTCAAAGGAAACAGCTAATAGAAGGGATCCGACCTGCTTACACGTGATTGAGACAAAATACAACTGCACCTCCTGGACAGGATCCCGGAACAGAAAAGGGACCTAAATAAAAAAGTGGCGACATCTAAATAAAGCCTGGGGTTTGGTTTGACTGTGACATATCACTGTTAGTATCTCAGTTCTGACAAATGTACCTCAGTTGTGTAAGATCGCAGTGTGGGGGAAAAGAAGAAACTCCTCTTATAAATAAAAAAATAAATAAAATAAACAGAAACTCTCTGTTATTTTTTGCACCTTTTCTGTCTGGAATAATAATCATTCTGTCTAGAATTTCTATAAAATAAGCTTGAGTATGCTGATAATCCCAACTCTCAAGGAGAGGCAGGAAGATCAGGGGTTCAAGGTCATCCCCAGCTCTACAGCAAGTTTGAGACCAGCCTAGGCTACATAAGACCCTGCTATAAAATAGATAAATAAATAAAGTAATATAAAATAAATGGTCCAGTGAGGTGGCTCAGCAGGTCCTGCTACCAAGCTCGATAATGTGAGTTTGATTTCCAGGACCCACATGGTAGAAGTGAGCACAAACTTCTACAAATTGTCTTCTGACCTTCACGGACACACGTGTATGCCACCCCACCCACGAATACAAAAATAAAGAAGTGCAATAACAAATCTCCAACATACACACAGAACAATGTAGATGGTATAAATTAGAGCTCAATAAAGACATTAGCAAAAAAAAGAAGAAGGGTACTTACAGTTTATATATTGAGTGTGTCGGTTCTTTTCCCTCATATTATTTCATCCTCCACACTGTGGGAGGACCATAGTGACAGATTCCCTCTCAGTACAGTAGCATTACCTCAAGGCTGTCCCTTGAAGCAAGGGGTCATTCTTTGGGTTATTCATCCAACATACACATTAAGCTACTTCTACCTGCGTTTGCGGTGGTTGATGCTGGGATACCTCAGTGCTCAGGCAAAATATGTCTCCTCGGGGTTGGGGATTTAGCTCAGTGGTAGAGCGCTTGCCTAGCAAGCGCAAGGCCCTGGGTTCGGTCCTCAGCTCTGAAAAAAAAAAAGTCTCCTCTCCTTCTTGGGTTTGTATGTTTTCTTTTTTTTTTTTTTTTTTGGTTTTTCGAGACAGGGTTTCCCTGTGTAGCTTTGGTGCCTTTCCTGGATCTCGCTCTGTAGACCAGGCTAGCCTCGAACTCACAGAGATCCGCCTGGCTCTGCCTCCCGAGTGCTGGGATTAAAAGTATGTGCCACCACCGCCCAGCAAGGGTTTGTGTTTTAAAAACAAGATTTCTCACATAGCCCAGGCTGGCTTGCACTCGCTACGGAGTCCATCTTGTGCTTCTGATTCTCCTGCCTCTACCTCCCAAATGTTAGGATTATGGATGTATTTCACAATGCCTGGTTCACGCAGTGCTGGGGATGGAACCCATGTGTGCTGTGCAGGCACTTTACCAACTGAATTATCTCTCCAGGCCATATTCCTGGGGTTTACAACCTCACTGTGACAAGTCAACACACACAAAACACTATTAAAACTGATTTGATTGGGTGTGGTGCTGCACCATAATCCCGGCACTCAAGAGGCAGAGGCAGGTGGATCTCTGTGAGTTTGAGGCCAGCCTGGTCTCACTGGAGAGATGGCTCAGCAGTTAAGAGCACTTAGTCAGAGCGCACACATCAGGTGGCTTTAACACCTGCTCCAGAAGGCATCCAAAACCTCTGGCCTCGGAGATACCTGCACTTACATGCAGAGTGTTGTATACTTATATACAACACACAAAGCAGGGAGAGGAATCTCATCAAAATATGTTGCACAAAATTCTCAAGAATTAGCAAAAATATTATTAAAAGCTAAAAATAATTTTAAAGGTAAAAAAGCTGCTAAACATGACATCTAGTTAGCAGAAAAGTATTCATAGGATACAGTGTTTGGAGGTGAGGGACTAAAGTGGAGTAAATACATTGTTTGGGTGGGTGGCAGGTTCTTTAACTATTGTTAATATTTGTAACTTATTTGCTATAAATAAATTACAGTAAATAATAAGGTTAGGGTGTAGCCTGAGATTTGTGAGGCCCTAGATTAGGTCCTCAGCACCGGTCCCCAAAATATACATGTACATGTATAAAATAGCTGTTGTTAATATTATATAGCATTATTAGGGAATTTGAAATATTTTAGCAGGTTGCTGAGTTGTTGATTGATACAAAATCTCACTAGGTATCCCATGACTGGAATGGAACTCACTATGTAGACCAAGCTGGCCTCAGACTTCTGGCCATCCTCCTGCCTCTGCCTTCCTGGTGCTAGGGACAGGGGGGTTTGAATCGGAGCTCTCTGGTACCCTCCCTGAGGCATCTCAGACATGAAGAGAAGAATGCACGAGAGGGTGGTGGCACCGGATCCAGCTGCCTTTGTAGATGGGGACAGAAGACTTAGCCTCAAGGCTTTGGAGAAAGAACAACACTTTTGCGAACTGAAAACATCCATCTACCCTGTTTCTGGTGTCTTCTGGACGTTTTTTTCTGAAGCCTGGAGAAAGACTATACTTAGTGTTCTGTTTGGTACAAGGCAGGGAATGCACATCTCAATTCCAACCTTCATTGATGGTGGGGTTGCCGCAGGCAAAGACAACTAAACTAATATCAGATAGAGCAGGCAGGCGTCTGTCAGATCAAGAGACAAGACCTGGAGAAGAAGCATGCACGTTCGTATGCCAGGAGTCCAAGGGACAGATAGAGCTGTGTGCAATTACCCTTTTTTTTTCCTAGAGCGGTGGCTTGAGAGGCCATCGAACCCCACAGTTTCACGTAACCAATTATTTCTTTCAGCAAGTGTGTTTTGGAGTCTCTGTCGTGTCCTGTGCCTGAGTTAGGGCAGCAGAGATAGCACTAAGTAGATGTTGGCTTTGGGGGCACAAAACCCTGTCACCCTAGGTAGCTTGTTACCATCCAGAAAACTTAGGCTCTCTCCCATGCTCTTCCATGCCCCATTCTTCCAATAGATGGGTCACTTTTCTCTGTTTGTATAATGACTTCCCTGAGAGCACATTGCTAACAAGAATAACTTTTGTAGGTAACTAGCTCATTCTTGATTAACTGCAATTTTTTTTTAAAGGCAGAACTGATCCTCCACCCCTACCACCACCCCCAGTACCAGGGCTGGACCCTGAGGCCTCTCTCACACCAGGCTAGTGCTGTACCGACTGAATTGCAGCTACAATTCACTTGCCCTCTCCTTGAAATTCAGATCTCAAAGCTTCCTTTGCCCTGCTCCATCAACTACAGCTCAACTTCACCGATAGCAGCCCTCCCTTCAGGGCTGTGTGCAAGCTCTCCACAGGGTTTGCGAGGTTGTTTTTACATGCAGCAAATAGATTTTTCTAAATAATCATAGTTATGATCATCATCATAATCATACTTTAAAAAAAAAAAGACCCCGGAATTATAAATGAATGAACTAAGTTGACAATGAGAACAAACACATTTACCTTTGGCTGGGATAAAGCTGACTCCACCCATGCTCCTCTAGTGCCACCGCTAGCTGCATCCATGATGTACTTTTAGCAGAGGCTATGAATCACCATGCCCAGGAGAGTTCAGACAAGGGGGTGATGCTGGACCATCACGACACTGCGGGCTGAGGGTCAGACTCTGTGGTTCCCTCTCCCCAGAGCACAGCTGGCCCAGGGTTTGTGTAACAGAATCCCGGCACTGTTCTGATTCTTAAAGAGGCCCCCTCCAGTCCCCCAACCCCAGAGTCTGTGCTGGTAACCTTGGTGCTGTGGTCGGTTAGCATCATCTGTCACGGCCCAAGTTAAACAACAAAAAACATGTCAGGTGAGAGGCTGAGCGAGACACTCGGCTGTTTATGAGAGATATACCATTACCGTCTAATGCAGGATGGAAGGAGGCCTCTCCCCTCTCCTAGCCCCCACTCTCTCCTGGGCTTCCAGAGGGTCCCCTTTTCCTCAGACCTGATGATTAGCCTGTGCATCCAACCATGTTTACTCTCTCTGACTCCACAGCAAACACCCTGGGGCGGGGGTGGGGGACTCGCTCTGTGGATGCCTGATGGCCTGGTACATTCAATTTCTCTCAATTAGGAGACTCTGTTGGAGACACAATGGGTTTTGGTGAGCTTGGCCTCTGATTGGTTTTAATACAAATATACAGAAAGATCTGATTTCCTCTGTGATTTTTATGGCAGGAGAGAAGAGGCAATTAGATTAATTTCTGCTCTGTTTTCTGGAACTTTCCTTTCTGTTCCCTTTTTCTGCCACCTATCTTTCTTCCCGCCTCCACCTCCGTCCTTTCGGTTAATAGATTTTTGGAAGCCTTTGCTTTCATGGATGAAAATGGGTTTAGTAGCTGCAGTAGTTGGATTTGGGTTTGGGGCCAGGTTCCACAGCTAAGAAAGCCAGTCCTTTGTGTCACACTCTGGGTGGCTTTGGGGAAACTAATGAGCACAAGCTCCAGTCCCCTGGTATCTGTGGGTGGCTCGATGGGGTTGTCTGTCCGAGAAGGACTCTCACCAGGAGAAATTCCTTCCTTCCTGGAAGGAAGCCTGTCCTAACAATTCGCTCCTCTGAAGAAAAAAACACAAGTCTACCTCCCTTCTCCCCAGGCACCGGTTTCTTAGGGGGTTTCTGAGGGCGGGGGCGGGGGCTCTGGTGGTGGAGCCCTTGCCTGGTACACATGAAGCCCAGGGTTCCATCCACAGTACCGGTGCAAGGGAAGAAAACGATTCTGATTTCTTCGGTATTTGTCCACTAGCCCCCTTGTAACTCAGCACAAAATTCTTCCCAAGACCATACACCAGGATGGAGATACAATGTGCAGCTGGGGGCAGGATAGGGGTGGTGCTTCTCCATTCCACATCCAAGGCCCTTGGACTCATCTTTAACTTTTTAATGAAGGCCTCCCCTCTGTGAGGAAAGGAGACAAAGAAGAGCCCCGAGAGATTTGAACTTCAACGGAAAGAAATGGAAAACTCTGAACATTAGCGTCTCTCCCAAAGGCCAGAAGAGCCTGCCAAGGCATCTGCCAGAGAGCTAAGCGGTTTCCCAGTGTCGACCTCAAATCCCTTTTTTGTTTTTCTCTTTTAAAGTGTGTTTACAGTTGACCATTATGGGAGAGATGACGGATGGAGCCTGGACCGGTTTAAAATAATCAGACTACCCATCAGACTGACGCTTCTTTCCTAGGGCTGTTGGGTGAAGGAAGGGTTTGGAATGCTCCGGGTTGCCACCAGTTTAAAGGAACCCACTGGGGGTCTGTCTGTCACCCCCATACCAAGCCATTGCCGCCCTGGTGGGCTTCAGGGGTTCAGTTAATGAGACCTTTGCCACAGCTTGACATGTGTGCTCCTGGTGGCTTTAAGCTTTCTGTTCCAGGGTGAATCTGGGGACTTGTGGTCCCTTAGAGCAAGGCTACTTGAAGTCTGGAGAATCAAGACCGGAGGACAGAGGCTATCCATTTCTACACCCAGCCCCAAGTTCTAAGGAAGGGGGAGTCGAAGAGGAGCCTCTGTCTCCACCTTTGTGGCATAAGGAGTATCACGTCAGCTCTGACTTCCACCCACAGATGTGATTTTTCTCTATTGGAATGTATTGCATTCCTTTCAACTAAATGCAACTGTGAATACATCATTTCTGTCACAGTGGCAAACCCAATCAAGGGGTTTCTGGGGGCTCGCAACCTTAGAGTTTCCATTCCCACATACTCTTTGACCTCCTCTGGAAGAAAAAGATGCTGGAATTTAGAGCCCCGAATTTTCTCCCTGAGGTCGCTTCATTTGGCTGGGCAAGTCTACAGAGGTTCCTGGTTCCTATGGGGGTTCTGCCAGTGAAAAGCACAAGGCTGAATAAGAAACACAAGCATGAAAGTCAGGCATGGTGGTGGCACGTGCCTGTCATCCACTTGGGAGATGGAGGCAGGCGGGGAGGAGCAGGAGCAACCTCAGCTATATTAGTGTCTTGGATGCCAATGGGTTTTAAAATGAGGCCACATCAAAAGAAAGAGGGCAGTCCTTCGGATGGGGTGGCTCAGTGGGAGAGGCTTGCCTAGCCTCTGGTTTGATCTCCAGCACAGCAAAATATGTAAATAAATAAATAACAAATTGGGGAGAAAGTAAAGTTTTCCATGAAAATCCAACCCCACCATCAGGAACCTCTGTGGTCAGCTTGGCCTCTGGCTGCACACCCTCCCAGCCCTCACCTGGGAGCATGGTCACCAGGACTAGGTGAAGTGGCTTGATTTTGGTTTTGGTTAGGAGACTGAACACAGATGCCAAGGGCCTGGCGCATGCCTGGTACACTACCTGCACTAGAGAGCCAAAGGCCCCTGCCCCCTAGGAATTCAGATTTGATTTATGAAGGAAAAAACTTCCCAGACTTTGGAAGCAAGAGGTCAGGCCTCAGAACTGACCTTCCCAGTGCAGAGCACAGATAACCTTCTAAGTGTAAAATGGCTGGGCAGGTGGTAGTTCTGAGAGCAGCTAACAGAGTCCCAAACACAACACAACAAAATCAATATGCCCCAAATCCATAGAACAGTTAGCCGATCACTCCAGATGAAATCGCCCTAGATGCCACCTGGCCTGGTGAGAGACACCCACCTGCCTTCCGGGCCACTGAGTGCTGTGGGGCTGGAGCAGGGAGGCCTCAGGCTGTGAGGACAGGGACTCTCCCAGAACCCACTCCAGTTCTGAGTGGGGGTGGGGGGACCCTGGGCAGAAGGTGTCCGGTACTTCTTGATTTATGACTGCCGCACCCCGAGCCATCCCATAAATTTGGGGTCCGTTTTCACCAAAACCGTGAGTTACGATTTTTCAAATAAATACACTTTCCAATCAGACGGGGTTCTGTTTAGGTTGAAGGCTTCCCGGCTTCCCGAAGCAGACATCTCTCGGTGTGGAAAATACACACAGGAGGGAATGGAGCCGGGACGAAGCTCAGACAACATAAAAACTCGTGTAAACACGTTGTCATTTACGGACTTCGGAAGAGAGAGAGAACGGGGTGGGAGCACAGAAAAGGGAGGGGCTGGAGGAAACACATCCATGTTTAATTCTCTCCCAATCCTCTGGTCTCAGCCTGGAGGGAGGACACGGAAAATTTAATATTCTTTTTCCGTAAGCTTGATTTATGTTACTCATTAGAAAAAGGCAGGGGTGGTGGGTTTACCTTAAATAGATTTTGAATTTTTTGAGGTTGTTAAAAATGTAAGAATGGATGAGGTTTACACAACCTCTCTCTCTCTCCTCTCTGTCTCTCTGTCTCTCTCTCTCTGTCTCTCTCTCCTCTCTCTCTCTCTGTCTCTCTCTCTCTCTCTCCTGTTTTTCATTAGGGAACAGTGTGGCCAAGGTAGGTAAATCAGGATGGATTTTTTTTTTTTTTTCACCCAGCACTGGAGGATCTGTGTGTAGCTGCATCCTTCACAGGTACCTTCCCTTACTCTGGGTCTCAGTTGCCACCACCTGTCAAACAAGGAGCGACTCAGACTCAGAAGCCATGGAGCACACGAGAATATTCTCACAAAGTTATGAATCGAACATTAGATAAAAGTTACTTCGGAGCCGGTGTGGTGGCGCATGGCACGCCTTTAATCCTAGCACCCAGGAAGCAGAGGCAGGCAGATCTCTGTGAGTTCGAAGCCAGCCTGGTCTACAGAGTGAGAGCCAGAACAGCCAGGAGTGCACAGAGAACCCTGTCTCTGGAGAAAAAAAAAAGTCAAGTCATTTCTGGCTTGGAATCTTTCTGGCCAGACCACACTCCTCATCCCAAGAAAAGGGGTCCCAGGGAAGGAGGTATCTGCTCCAGCCTCACAAGGTCTGAGCTAGGACTCTAACTATCAGTCTATGTGCCCTAAGGGAAATTCCTTCCCCTGTCTGGTCTCATTTTCCTTCTAAATGTCGAAGTGGGTCCTTACAGTATCTCTGCAAGTCCCCCACACCAAAGCGACAAGGCTTCTTTTTGTAACAGCTTCCTGGAAACATCAGCCCCCCTGCCTATCTCTCTCTCTGCTCAGAGAAGCAAGCCAGGCCAGATTGGAAAACCCTAGACCCTCCTTAGATGCGACCGAGAAATGTTTAAGGGATTTGCGCGCTCAGGCTGCCGCAGCAAATGGCCTGGGGGCTGATTTATGGCGCGTTCCTGCGCGACGCGATTCCCTAAGACAGCGAGAATATTTTACACCGCGCTAATATAAACAGGCGGCCGGCCGGGTCCTTTTTATGGAGTTCCTGTAATTACCCGGGCCCTGACAGGTCCTTGATTTACTGCCCTATTTAGATAAGGGGTCCGGTGCGGGGATTGCCCGTGGCGTCAAGGTCACTGGATGCGGCGGATCGCGGGGTTTGCTGTAGGCGCCGGGGTGCGCGCTCTCAAGGGGTTTACAGGCCGCTGTCGGGTGAGCAGAGAGGGACCCCGCCTCTCTCCAAAGTATCACGGTGCCATCGGGGAAGCTATGTCCCCGGAGGTGGCTGGCAGGTCCCGGGCCCCGGCCCCGCGCGCGCGCTTACACACACATACACAAGTACGGGGCATTAACACAGAAAACGGAGGTGGATGTGTGGGACTGGGATTCGGCTCCTCCAGGACTCAGTCCTTATCCTGGGGGATGGCAGTTGGGTTCCATAGGATTGGCTGGACAAGGAGAGGACCAAACTCCACCAGCAGAGCTCAGTGTCAGCAGAATCCAAGGGCCTGGCCGGCTGCCCTGGGCAAGATTTTGTATCTAGTCAAGGTTGATACTCTTCCTCAGCCATGTAGCAGCATCAAGACCATCCCAAGGGGCAGTTGCAGGTTGAATTTATTCTTATTTTATGTGGTGCCACAGTACACCAACCACTGCCCCAGCCCTATCCAAACCTCACCCAACCTTCCACGGGGTCTCCGGGGCAGGTAGAGGAAACAGCCAGTTGCCTATATTCTGAGAGGAGCAGAAAGCGCCAGCTTCAACCCAGGTGGGCTCTGTCCTGCTAGCCTGCTTTCCCTGACACTGTTACTTAACCGCGGAGGAGTATGCTCTTTTTTCCTGTGAACTGGGAAAGATTGCCTGCCCAGTGTCACCAGTATCGTTGGGGACAGACAGACCTGAGAAGCCTGCCTCTCAGAGCGCCAGACCAGCAGCGGAAGGCACACTGGAGTCACTGGGGGTCCGGCAGGAGAACCCCTTAGAGCGCTTGGCTCCTGAGGCTTGATCTGCAGAGAGGTAGGCTGAGGGAGAGAGAAGTCCTGCGGACCTTGGTGGATCTATGCCACGGCTAGTGAAGAGACAGAAATTACAAACTCAATTGGCCAGCCCTATCCCTCCCCCACCCCCTTTTTTGTTTCAAATGGGAAAACTGAGGCTTGGAGAGGAAAGAAACAGTAAGCTCCTAGCAGATGCCAGAATTCGAGGTGAGGTGGTGTACACACAGCACTTGGGAGTCACAGGCGGCAGGATAAAGAATTTAAGTTCAACCCGAGCTACATATTGAGTTGGAGACCAGTCTGATTTTGCATGAGAATCAAAATCCAAACAACCCCGCAGACAACAACTAAACTGGAAGCCTGTCTTTTGCTCAAATTCCTGTGTGCCACCCCCCACCCCACCCCTCGCCCCAACAAAAAACAGCCTGAGGTTGGAAAGGAATCCCCGCCGCAGGACCCTGTCACTTCCCCACCCTGTTTCAGGTTCTCTCCTCTTCCTCACTCCTCTGAGCCCCGGGTGTCACTCCAAGCACTTTTGGAAGGCTGGGCCTGGCATCTAGGAACCTTGTCCTCTCCTTGATATTGGTGTTCCACCCCCAGCCCCAGCAGATTTCACATAGGGCCCCCTTGATTCCAATCCTGAGACACTGGCACTGTCTAGGGGCATCCTACCCTTTAACATGCACTGAGGAGCAGGTGATTTGGGAGCCTTCAAGGGGCCTCTGGGATTGTGGGGTGTGTGTGTGTGTGTGTGTGTGTGTGTGTGATGACTCTCACCTTGTACTGTATGTAATCCATTCTCTACCAGAATATCTAGCCCAGATATGCAGCCCTAAGTGATCTGTGTAGTGTCAGGAAAGTGGGCCTCACACTGCTGGGTGGAAAGCTGTGCCTTTTTATATAGATGCTAGTGTGACCCTACATGACTGTCCATTGTCCTTGTGGGTGACCTGATAATATGAGCACCGCTGGACAATTTCATTTTGTCAATGTGATTATCTTCTAAGGCTGGGAAAAACATGCAAAGCCCCGAATGCACACGGTGTTTGGAAACCATGCAGCACATGCAGAGGGAATTGAATACAGAGACTTTGACTTGAATGCTGCTGTGGAGCTTGTCAATGGGTGAGAATGTCTTTTTGTGAATATTAGTACATATGCATGTTGTCTGGTGGATTTTTTTGTCGTGTGTGTGTGTGTGTGTGTGTGTGTGTGTGTATGTATGTGTGTGCGTGTGTGTGCGCGCACGCATGTGTGTGGTTTGGGGAAAGACTGATGCTATTGTTGGTTTTGAGACTGGCGTTTAGTGCTACTGGATCTGACATTTAAACTTTTTTTTAAAAAAATAAACTTTATTATTAAAAAACTTGCAAATAAATAAAAACACCACACACCAAAAATAACCAGACCCCAACATCTGTACAACTCAATGAACTTCTTTCTATACAGCTAGAACAAGCATTTGAAAGAGAAAACTGTGACACTTCACATTAAATCTTACACTTTCAGTACTGAATCGAGTTTATACCCTTAGCCACCACCCAAACCAAAATAAGCCACAACAGAATTAGAACTAGAAAACTCATTAGCTTGATACCTTCCCTCCTAACTTCTGTCTATTACCGGACGTTTAATGGAACTCCTTGACCAACTCCACTCTCCTGCTTCAGCATCCCAAATTGGCTCTGACTACTTCCCAGCTGATAAGATGGGTTATTTATTTTTTTTTTTTGAGAGTGTGTGTTGTGAATATAACTCTGAGGAACTTGTAAAAAAGATACAAAATGTAGTGGTGACTCCTGCCTGGAATCCCAGAACTGGGTGAGGCAGGAGGACCAGGCTGGGCTACATGAGACTCTGTTTTTAAGGAATTAGTTAATTAAAATAAAATAAGTGCTTGTGGTCAGGCAAGAGGGCTCAGTGGGAAAAGGTGCTTGTCACCAAGGCTGGCCCCTGAGTTTAATCTCAGGAATCTACATACTGGAAGGAGAGAACGGCCTCCAAAAGCTGTCCTCTGACCTCCCCACATACACACTATGGCACCCGTGAGCTCTCCACAAATACACAGATGTAATTAAAGAGTGCTTGGACCTGTGAAAACATGTGTGCACCTCTGCATCCAGTGTTTAGAAGTATGTGCTTCAGATAAAACTATGGCCTTCTTGTACCCCCAGAACCCAAACTGGAAGCCCCTATGTTTAACCTACTCAGAGGGTGTTAAAAAAAAATCCTAGGTACGAGTGGATCTTGCAATACTCTCCGCATGCCATTGTGTTACTAAGGGGAATGCCACCTGTAATTACACTCGGGCGGGCGTTGGTGTGTGCGAAGGGGCCAGCCTGTGTGTACAGACCTATTATAGTGCCCGGGGTGAAGACTGCTGAGGTCAGGACTATGCTGAGTTGAGGATCCAGGCCCATCTCATGGAGTTCCTTCTTACCATCCAGGTTCCTTCGTTCAGAGAGTGCCTCGCCATCTGCCCATCTGCGAGGCGCAGGACCACGCGGAACAGCTTCAGAACCGGCGCCCTCCCGGCTAGTCTCCTCCAGCTCCCCACTCAGCCCAACCCTAGCGCGGCCAGCACCAAGCGCCGCGGGTTTCCAGCTCGCCTGGGGCAGAAGAGAGGGGTCCCAGGACCTCTCTCCACCGATGCCCACAAACTCCTGCACGGCCAGCCGGCCGGCCGGGGCCCACAGCCCCGCCAGCTCCCACAGGTGGAACCCTGGCGCTCAGACCCCAGCGACTGTCTGAGCTTGCATCCATGCCCTGAGGATGGAACAAACGTATTCTCACATTTACACAGACACGCAGAATCTCAATACACACGCGTTCCTAGGCTTTTACACATGAGGGCCTGTCATCCGCTGGGTCCACGACCTGCTCCACATTCGTTTTTACTTATCCATTTGCTACTGGGCCTCACATTCCCGTCTGCACACTGTGGCCTTTCTCCCACTGTCCCTGTCTGGTAATTGTCTTACTCACAGGATGGGCCTCAGTAAGCAACTTCTGAGTGACTGGATTAAAAGCGAATTAAAAAGAAATTGACATAACCTCATTTTCCCCTTAACTCACACTTGAAAAAGGGGCACGTTTTCCCCGCAACCCACCCAGGAGCAAGACTAGAAAGGTTGATGAGGTTGGAAGGGTCCTAGGGACAGGGAACTTAATGGAAAAAAGACCCAGAATCCCCGACTTGAAGCTTATATCCTGGTCTCCCAGGTTATTATCAACCCTTGGAAAGTCATCTCTTTTTAGAATCCCAGCTCGGAAAAATGCCCTAGGCCGGAGAGGAGCCGCACAAGGCTGTACAACAGGTAGACCATGCCTCAGCCTGTGGGTGTGAAGTGGCCTGGGCCGGTTTCTCCGTGGACAGCAGGGGTGAGGGGCTGGTTTCCCACAATGTCAGCTCCAGTGGAGGTATCTTTATTGGATCAAACATTCTCATGCGGGTGGTGAGCCGGATGGAGGAGTAAGGAGCCCAGCAGTCGCCGGCTCCTAGCTCTACGTGCGAATCTGCGGAAGACACTGGGGAGTCCTGCCACAGAGATGCCTCGGGGCCAAGGCGCCGCCAGGCTGCCTCGCCACCAGCTCGGCCTGCTGGCGTTTACACCCGAATCAGGCGCCTGAGAGGCGAGAGAGGAGCAAAGATCAGCCACTGCCTCCACCCCCAACCCCCAACCCCGGAACAAACCGGTCGGTGCCCAGGAGCTGGAAGCCCTCTCTCTTTCCTGCCCTCCTTCCACCACCGCCTCTGGAAGGCTCCTCTGGGAGTCAGCAGCTGGGCGAGAACTGGACCACCGAGAACCACCTTGTGCGGCAGTAGCTCCAGGTCCAGCCCGAAGCAGAGGACCTAAGGGCGGGGCTGGAGGTGTTAAGGCCTAGCCTACTTTCCTGCTGCGCCCAGTGGCCTTCAGGCTCCCACGAAGAGCAGCGAGCGTCCTTAAGAGTTCGGGTTCGGGAATGCTTAATATCCTATTCTGAATTTCAGGCCTAAAAACAAGGGCGAGTTTTGCTCTGGTCCTCAGTCCCTATCTGTGAAATCAAATGTATGTGTGTGTGTGTGTGTGTGTGTGTGTGTGTGTGTGTGTGTGTGTGTGTGTTGGTGAGGCTCTCTTTTCGAGGGATGATTCTAGAATCCTTTCCTTGGATCCATGAGGAAAGGGTGGTAGCTTCAGCACAGGGCGTGTGCAGGCCTGGCCTCAAGTTCGCAGCCCCCGCCCTCCCAGGAGGGGAACTAGGAGAGGGGAGGGTCATAGGCGGGGCCGGTTCTCAGTCCCTGTGGTCAGCCTAGAATAGTGTGGCGCTTGCCGAGCATAAAACTTGGGACCGCCACCCCCTTTCCTCCTCCTGCCATTGGCTCCAGCTAGAGGTTGACATCAAAGCCGAGGCCTTAAATAAGCAGGATCCTGATGGCAAGTCCGCAGAAGGGTTAAACGGGTCTCTGGAAACCCACACCCTCTCCCTCTCTGCCTACAGAAACCCTGAAGAAGCCAGCAGGTCCCGCGTATCATCTCTAGCCTTGCTCAGAACTCCTCCAAAACCCAGCCAGTTCGCGGCCCCGGGAGCCCACGGGTGGCCCGGTTCTGTGGGGCGCATGGGGCGGCGCTAATTGAGCTGGCGGCGCAGGCCAGGAGCCTCTCCAACATGAACCTCGTGGGTAGCTACGCACACCATCACCACCATCACCACCCACACCCGGCGCACCCCATGCTCCACGAACCCTTCCTCTTTGGTCCGGCCTCCCGCTGCCACCCGGAGCGGCCTTACTTCCAGAGCTGGCTGCTGAGCCCCGCTGATGCTGCCCCGGATTTCTCTGCCGGCGGGCCACCACCTACCACCGCGGTAGCGGCGGCTGCCTATGGTCCCGATGTCAGGCCGGGTCAGAGCCCAGGTCGGCTGGAGGCACTCGGAGGCCGCCTGCCCAGACGAAAAGGCTCAGGACCCAAGAAGGAGCGGAGGCGCACCGAGAGCATTAACAGCGCATTCGCGGAGCTGCGGGAGTGCATCCCCAATGTGCCCGCGGACACCAAGCTCTCCAAGATCAAGACTCTGCGCCTGGCCACCAGCTACATCGCCTACTTGATGGATGTGCTGGCCAAGGATGCACAAGCGGGTGACCCCGAGGCCTTCAAGGCTGAACTCAAAAAGGCGGATGGCGGCCGGGAGAGCAAGCGGAAAAGGGAGTTGGTGAGTCGCGGGGCTTGTAAGCTCCAGCCAAAGGTGCGAGCTGGGTTAAGAGCAGGCCTGCAAACAGCCGGAAAGCTGTGTTGTTCTGGGTGCGATTTTGAAAGGCTGGGGAGAGTTCTGAGACTGTCATAGTCTGTCATTGTGTGCACGGAAGGGAGGTAGAGTCACAATTAAATTCAGTCATAACTGAGTGAACGCAGAATCTTGCTTTTTAAAGGTGATCTTAGGATGAATTGAAAAACCTTGAACCCCCCCCCCCAAGCTGCGTGTGTAATATATTTTGTTTTAAATTTGAAGTTCTGCGCCTTCTCTTGGCTCCCCTGGAAGCCAGGTTGAGAATGAAAGTAGGAAATGACGTAAATGTAGGAGTACGTAAATTTCGTACTCATGTATGAGATTCTCCAAAAATTTTTTAAAGTAAAAGAAATGGAAGTAGGGGCTCCCTACTTTAATTTGCTTTAATTTAAAGCGCAACCAATTAGCGCTTTCCAAGGAGTTTACTGGAGAGGCTTATCTACTGCCATCGTTCTACTAACTGGAGAAACAGAGGCTCACTGGAGGAATCGGGGAGAAGCAGGATAAAAAGTCAGTTTTTCAACGCTGGGTCCAGTCTGCTTCACTGGCTGCTGGGAGTGGTGGGTTAGGCGACCTCAAAGGCTTTGCATTCAAGAAGCAGAAGGGGCTTTGGCCTTTGAGCTAGCCTCCGGTCAGCCTGTCTGGGTCTTCTCCAGTTTGGGTGATCTTCCTTCTCAGGGCAGTGGGACTTCTGGCCGCCCGAGTTCCTTCAGTTTGGTAGGCTCAGGCCCAGGCACATTAGAACGGACTGGGGAGCTTTGCAGGTTTTTATCTGACCCTCAGGGCCTGTGGCGAAGCAGGGATAGCTTACCTGGAGCCACCGGAAAGACAGACTTCCAGCCTCAGCTGCCTGAGGCCTGGGCTGCCAGAGATGCGGGCTGACAGAGCCGAGGAGCACCTTGTTGGTAGCGAGGGCCAGTCTTGACCCTGGTAGGGCACTGCCTCTTGCAAGTAGCACCACCCTGGGTTCCTGCTAGGAGGGCTGGGCAGAAGGACTGTGGAGGCCAGGCCAGTTCTTTCCTCCCTGCATAGTGAGGGAGGCTTCCGGCACCCGGTACTAGCACCCAACTGTGCATCCCAGCCCAGATACACAGGCTGAAAACCTGGAACAAGTTATACACCAAGTGGATTACCATTCCCACCCTCCCACACCAGTCCCCTGAGATGCTTGCTCTCTCTGCCCCCAAGACGCCTTTAAAAAAAAAGTCAGCTTCCCCAAACTTCCCCAAACCTTCCCAAGTTGTTCAGACCATCCGGGATCCTAGAAATTTAGAGCATAAAGGCAGATTTATGATCCTGATTGTCTGCTTCACAAACAGACTTCTGTCACTTATTTAAAGACGCCCAGTTACTGCTCCCGACACGTTCCCCTCCAAGCCGGGGAGACCGAACTGAGTAACTTAAACCTGACTTTCTTGCTTTTTTGTTTGTTTTTTGTTTGTGTCCGTTGGCAGCCTCAGCACGAAGGCTTTCCTCCTGCCCTGGGGCCAGGCGAGAAGAGGATTAAAGGACGCACCGGCTGGCCTCAGCAAGTCTGGGCGCTGGAGCTAAATCAGTGAGACCAGGCCGGCGCCGAGGACCCGGCTGCGGCTAGCCCACCTAGCCACCCGCGGAGGAGAAGGACGCAGCGGCCAAGGCCGGCCTCCGGGTTCCCGCGGTTTGCGCGCGCGCCTCGCCCTGTCTCTGCGAAGCGCCGACGGGTCGGCTGCTGCAACTACCCACTAGGATCGCACGTGCAATGTCATTTGAATTTGTTAATACAGTAAGAGAAAGAGAAATTTATATATATGTTCACTTCCCGCCAAGGGCGGCTCTTGGAGGCTCGACGCAAGAAAGGAGGGACTGCCGAAACCCAGGCACCCAAAGACGCACCCTTCCAACTCAACCCCAAAGGCCGTACTCGCGCCTCTCTCTGGCTCGCTCTCTTGTCTCCGGGGCTCTGCGTCAGTACCCCGGACGCCTTCTCGAGTTAAAATGCAATAAGAGTATTCAGTAGTTTCTTGCCAGGAAGACGGACGCTGCCTGGGTCGTTCTTTTCGGAACAGCGGTGTTTTTCCTTTCTTGTCGCTGCACTTCCTATCTAGAGGGAAGGTACTGATTCCCTCCCTCCGGAGCACCTCCGCTTTCCAAGGGAAATGTTTCCCTTTCTTTTCCTCCTTCCCTTCCGTACCTTCTCTTCCCCCCTTCCCTTTTCTTTCTCCATCCTCGTCCCCTTACCCTCTCTTTCCTCTCCTTCTTTCTCCTCCATTTCTTCCCTTTTCTTTCTTC